>NW_025767102.1:2800658-3419738 GCF_003918875.1 Haliotis rubra
AGTTATAGTCGCCACACAACGACTACTCAAAAACTAAGAATTAGCGAGACGCTTTCCGCCATTGTAACGCCTCGACAAGAGCATGCGCACGTTGGAACATCAGTTCATGGCATCGCAATCCCAGTCACATCACAGCCCCTTTCCACTTGCGCAAATACTGCTGCCACTAACAATCTCAGTTCCACTAACTTCATGTCATCGGGCTTCATTTCCAATTCTCACTTTTCAAACTGTGTCTTTCAGTTCGCTGGTAATAATTCAAATGTTTGAACTTGAAACTTTGCCGTTACCGGCATGCGTCACGTTGTCTTGTTCCGCTCTGATTCGCAACCCCGATGTTAGCTTGGTTGATTGACAGCTGTTTGGGGGTGCTCTATGCTGATTGGCTAATGGTTTGGTAGGCGTGTCATTTTATGTAAATAAGTCACCTGAGTCATGTCACGCCATTACCGAAATGTTAATCCGTAAATCGGTGGTAACAAAGATATCTGTTTCGATGAATTTGATTGTGTTTAAATAAAATATTGTTGAAAGCCTATAGTATTTGTTGTTGAAATTAATGATATAAGGATTGACTGTGTATTTCTTTCAATGTGTTGAACTGTATGAAACTAAAACCAATGTAGCGGATTCTGTATGAATCCGCGTAGCGCACATTGGTTTTAAAGTTCATATTGGTTCAATGCAACGAAAGAAATACACAGTCAATCCTTAAATGGATAGATAGATCTAGGCAATGCTTGTCGAATGGTTCCAGTAACCCCTGATCGTCCTCCAGTTCCAGTAGGCAATGTTTGTCCTCTGGATCCAGTTACCCAGGATCGTCCTCCGGTTCCAGTAGGCAATGCTTGCCCTATGTTTCCATTATGCAATTCTTCCGTTGGTTTCCAGTCCCCATAATCAACATAAGGTTCACTTATGTGTTCACTTGCTACTTGTGTTGTATCGTGCTTTTTGGTTTAAACAAAAGGCGGTGGTGTGCAAAAACGTATTGTTTAATGTTTATACTGAGATTTAATGCTTCTGGGATCTGGCTCTCACAATCGATTTCACACTTTAATATGAGCATTTACCCGAGCTTTTATGAATTGCTCAAGTACGGGGTATCCAGTATGACTGGAAGGTTTATGTTGCCATACAAAAACGTATTATGTAAACTGAATGATATGAACATGCCACAAAAATCTGAATACACCCAGAAAAACGATTAAGTAATGTAAGGTTTGGGGAGAAAAAGATGGAAATTAGACTTTTCTCACTCCTTCGCCTAGAGCCGTTATATCAATCCAGTAAACTCGTCTCAGTGTTTTCATAATCACCAGTCATTTGCCAGTACAGGGTTCTCGATCGTAATGAACCGGTTTCAATAATTCTCTGTGTAATCTAAAAGTATTTTATTTGAATAGACTTTTGTATACAGGTAATTAAATCTTGTGAACCTATGTGTGCAAAAACAACCCCCTTAATGGAATATAGAAACAACAAGTGAACAACAGGTGTGGTCGTAAATCCAATACCGGCAAAAGTACACCAATGTCACAGAAACTTTGGCATACTATTGAAACAACCTTTGGTGTACAACCAAGTATGCTCTTTCTGTGAGCATTTCCAAAGGCGTCACATAACCCTTGCTCTAAATAAGACATCTTTAAATGCAGACGGAAGTTAACTCAGATGTATACATCCTTGCAATCATCTAAATCCCATTAAATTTGAATGTAAGGACCACAGGCCATATCTTTAGCTCAAATTTATCAACGTTGTTTAATCAGTCTCATTATTCTTTTACCACATGTTCCACACGTAAACCCGCCGTGATGTTGCTGGAATATTGCTAAAAGCGGCGTAAAACCAAACTCAGTCAGTCAGTCCACACGTAAACAAATGACAGGCCCGCACATGTGCTTCTGACGGATGCCACCGATGGGCCAGGATATTCAGTTGCGTCGACATTCTTTGACACGCGGATATATGTCGAGGTTGTCTAGACGGTGGCAGAAAACTTAACTTATTAGTGAAATGTATAAATCCCCTGACAAGTCTGGCTGTTGGTGGGTCATCCATTACCACGTTCATCTCTCGACGTTTCCATCATGTAAACAACTAGTTTTCTCTCAACATACAATACCTGTATATACTAAACGTCAAGACCAGAGAATAAAAGTCTGGATTATCAATCGAAACAGATTCCATTGAGCATAAAAGGAACACAGCGGTGAAAAGTATATTAATGGATCTCGGAAAACCTGTCACTTCGCGAAAATGATAAACATGTCCTATACTACCAGAAACACTCGCAACTCACAGAATTTGTGTTCACCCGCACAGCAGTATGTGGCTGCTGCCTGTCTTAAGTGGGTCATTAGTGCGCATGTGCACTCACTTGTGTGTTCTTAAACACTAATGCTGCTGTTATACGTCCTGTATTTGGTTTCCCTTGTAAAGCACAATTCACAATGCCTCGCCAGACATGTGTCAATAGTTTCTCCATAAATGATTAAAAATAAATAAATAATTGTCCCAATGACATCAGGCGAAATGAATCAGTTGCATCAAATGAGCGAATCGTTTACTTTGAAGGTCGTATTTCTAAACAATTCTACCTTGTGGTTTTACACTGCGCGACCTTTCCAACTATGTTGAGAGATATATTATTTACGTGTTTCATACAGATACCAGAAGATACTAATAGCGAGGTTTGCTAAATACAAATGTACACAATTGCGAATAGGTAACAATTACACAGCTGTTCTGGAAGTTTTAATTTCCGTTAAGTACCCTTACTGACAGAAAGTATTCACAACGGTAGCGCCATACATCTGCCTGTCTGAGACTTCCTTTCGCTAAAATGAAATAATTATTACGTAAATCCAATTATCCTCTGTACAACATGTGTACACGTTTCCCATGATGCACCAACTACTTTTGAAATGGCGGTGAAAGTCTGATGAATAACGCAACCAGTTATGTTATGTGTTTGGTCTTTGTACTATATCTCATACACAATGTATACGTACTTGTTCATACAATGGCTTCAACTGTTAGTGCCCTCTAATAATCTGGAAAAAATGTTTCCATTAAATGTGCGTGTAACGTTTTCGTACATCGCATTTATGTGTATGCACTGTGGCTGCACCTAAAAGTGAAATGACTATCAAAACTGACATAAAACCCTTTTTCACTTCCTTTAGCAAGATTGACAAGGTTAGGTTTCAACAAGTAAACACATAGAAGTGAACTGACTTCATTGTTCTCACAGGGGTGTCACATCCTGAAACGTCATCCACATGTCTATCATCAAACCGTTTGAAAGTTTTACTGATACCTTGAATGTTGTACACAAATTTGCAACGAGTTGCACCACCCTCTTCAAGATTGAAGAAAGAGCATTCTCGATTGTACCTGAACAGTTATGATATCTTGACACCGAGGGTTGATGAATATTGGAAATCCATTCTTTATTGCATGAAAGGTCATAGGCCCATATACAAAAGAGATACATAATAACAATGGCACATATAATCAACTCCTAACCGACCAATTCTTTTCTCAACAAAAATGCATTGTAAATGAATAAGGCTACTTTGTGTTGTTTTGAAGGTTCTTTCAATGAAAGTAAGGGGGACAAAAATTTAACAATAATGTGAAATAAAGGCAATTGTGGAAGATAGTTATTTCTTAGATTTTCATATACAGGACAAATAAGCATAAAATGGAATTAATTTTCAATAATGTTACAAAATGGGCATAACTTTGGGGTGTTTTCCAAAGAAAATATCTTCCACGGTTAACTACTAAATCATTAAGGCCTAACCTAAAACATAAAAAAGGATTGCGAACATTTCTGTAGCGTACGTTAGCTAAATGAATAGTTGAATGCCATTCCTGCTTAAACATATCAATAGGCCGCATACGACACTGCCTAATAAACATATTTACATTGCCAACTGTCTGTTATTACCAAATAAAACCCAAACCTTATCTAAATAGTAAGGTGCGAATGTGTGATGTCCAAGATGTGCAAGCATATATATTGAAGGCTTTTTAGGTAAACGATGTTCAGGCATATTAATTATTTTACACCAATATTTTAAACAACGACAGTAAGATGATATATACAATGGAAATCTCCCACATTCACCATATGACCCATAATGATTCATATAGCGGTTTATTTGCTTGGTGTGTGACAAGGTGGTGGCCAGAAATAATTAATTCAAGTCAGACGAAATCAAAATATACTAAACAGGAGAGGCCGAGTGAGTACATTTTGTTTCATCCCTTTAAGAGATAATGGCGAATAAGTGCACCAGTGTGTTACGCATAGTTACGTAGTTCAATTTATGTTTTAGATCACTTCGCCGCTGGTCCTTGCGGTTCATTCCCATTATTACTACTCCCAGTTTGACTACCCGTCCAATACACAACCTGTTCCAGTCGAGTGGTTTTAAATTACTAGTTCTCTCCCCTCCATTAGGTAGACTGTTCCACCAACACTTATAGTTATAGCTGTACTAGGTTCATAAATATTTATTCAGCTAATTACATAGGTCATTGTTGTGGAAGAGTTCAAGTGTACACATATACTGACTTACACAATATACGATATACACTACATAGTAAGTGAATTAAGAAGTTATTGTGCTGTATAATATTTTGAACTATGAGGAGCATAAGCAACACGGACTTTGTAAACACTGTCATGGGTCCGCCGTTGACAATGAAACTCTGGTACTATAATATGGCTTAAACATATCTTTATTCCGTCAAAGCAGAAGCCTGGATAGGCGAACAAGCCTAGAGGCTTATATAAACGCCGATCCAGTACATTTAACATCGTATCCTTGAATATAAAAATACACAGTTGTTCTTAAATGTTGATAGTTCCGACATGTAAAAATGTAGTGAATAACGTTTTAATGGCCTGTAAAAATGACTGAGAATATCTTTGCGTTCTACAGTTAATAGTTTGAATGGAAGTTGAATTGAATGGATTATGTCCAATTTTCAAAACAAACAACCTGTATATATAAGTTTACAAAGTCTTAATCCGAGTAGAGGAGTTATCTCTATGAATGTTCACAAGATCCCCGATTCACTTGGCTTCTAATCATCATATGTAGGCCCTGGGAGTCTCCCTTATAGGTTTATTTCAAAGAGTAGACAAACTGGGAGTAATCAGCTATACAGGTACAGTACGTTATCAAGTGTAGGGGTGCTCCAGTATATGTTCATGAGTAGAGTAGTCATACTGGGAGTTGTCATAATGGGAAGCACTTCCTCCTACAGAAGACTCTTGGCTGTGCATGGCATCTTCACCTGCCACAAAACTTGAAGCCGCAATCAATATCTGCTGGTGGATTTGACATGCAGCAATTACTGCCGTTGGTATTTTTTGTAAAAATGAAGAAGGAGCAGATGTGCGTGGACCGGACAAAACCTTGAGCAGACTTTGTATGTCAGTTGGCCAACAGTGGAAAGGGAGACTCATTTGTGTCGCAGCTTCAACTAGTCTACAGGGTTTGGTTTGGTTGGTTTGTTGTTTAACGTCGCACTCAGCACTATTGTTGTATATGGCGGCGGTGTGTAATAATCGAGTCTGGACCAGGTAATCCAGTGATCAAAAGCTTAAGGGAGTGAGTGAGTATGGTTTTACGCCGCTTTTTAGCAATATTCCAGCAGTATCACGGCGGGGGACACCAGAAATGGGCTTCACACATTGTACCCATGTAGGGAATCGAACCCGGATCTTCGGCGTGACGAGATCAAGATCATGAGCATCGATCTGAGTAATTAGGAAACGATGACATGTTTAAACTAAGTCAGCAAGCCTGACCACCCGATCCCGTTAGTTGCTTCTTGGGGCGGTGGGGTAGCCTAGTGGTTAAAGCGTTGGCTCGTCACGCCGAAGACCCGGGTTCGATTCCCCACATGGGCACAATGTGTTAAGCCCATTTCTGGTGTTCCCCGCCGTGATATTGCTGGAATATTGCTAAAAGCGGCGTAAAACTAAACTCAGTCAGTCAGTCAGTAGTTGCTTCTTAATTGGGATATTATGACATAAATGGTCTTGCCAGGCCACCCCATCCCGTCAATCGCCCTGTACGACAAGCATGGGTTTAAATCTTTGAAGGGCATTTAGAAGTGGAACGCATAAGAAAAACAAGATTTATGGATGTCAACTTCTTTATTGTGAATAACACGACGTTTCGGAGTGTATGCTTACTCCTTCATCAGTTAAGCAACGGTTTGTTGAAGGCAAAAGCTATTACATTGCATTATTAAGAGATAACCCCGGCCCGATCTTTAATGCTACGAGCGATTGTGATAACTTATCTGTTTCCTCCATTTTTAGCAGTTATACATAATTAAATATTCAAATATTATTTTCAGTTTTCAAACTACTTTAAAGCATCAATGATACACCACGATACTATGTTAAGTATGTGTACATTATCAGAAGTCTTTATGTTAATCATTGTATTTCTGTGATGTTGGACCTAGTTGCTCATTTCTGCTGCTTTGCCTTGATGATGTATATCGAGAATAACGGCATTGGCCATCTGAATGGCCGGACACATTAACTGTCATTAGCTTGCAGTATGAATTTAGAATTCGTCACTTTTATTCTGTTTGTGACAAAAGTACAAATTTAGATTCCCCTTAGATACTATAAGTTATAAAAACATAGCCTTATACAGTTCACCACACTCCTTTAGTCATCATATGGGAAAATATGGGATTAGATTCTTTGACCCTGTAGGAGTAACCGTCACAGTCGTTGTGAAAGACACGTGAGCATTCATGTATCTTATACAGGCCCTAAATTTGTTGTTTGTCTCCTATTAAAAGAACCTAAAGCTGACCAAATAACTGTTTCATTTCTATTTTTATTAATAAATGACTGTACTTAGAGTATTTCTTGATACATTCTATCAAGTGTATCACCGTATCGTATGACTGAACGTCTAAGAGATAATTAATCTACCTACATTGGAGACTCTTTGACTCCTCAGCACCACATTAGGTACAGTTATTTCGGAACATGATCAGTTGCTTCAGGATAATCACGGTTTACCACAAGGTCATCTCGAATGTCAAATCCCAGACAGTACACGCTGTATTGAATGGGAGTTGAAGTTACATGTATAAATGTCTCATGTACAAGACGTTTAGACGTACTTCTACTAGCTTCCGCTCGTAATAGCACCTTAGTGCTATCTTGGTAGGATACTAGCATAACTTATGAGGAGTTGAGCAGGAGAGGCAATTGTTTTCGTGAATGCCTGGTAACACCACTGTTTGGTTCTGATTCGTGCAGACATGCTCATGATATAGCCGGAATCGAATCTGCTGTGATTTCTTGTAAATATGGAAATGTCATATTTATTAGAACATGTCCCCAGCATTCGGTCCGTATGAGGGGTGGGGGTTTGTAGCGTAGTGGTTAAAGCGTTCACCTGTTACGCCGAAGGCCCTGGGTTTGATTCCCCACAACGGAACTATGTGTAAAGCAGATTTCAGGTGTCCCCCTGATATTGCTAGACTATTGATGAAAGCGGCATAAAACACAATTCACTCACTCGTCAGGCTACTGAATTGAATCGATTGGTCAGGCTTGGTCACCGTGCCTCGACCTTAAAATAGCAATCAATAGCTTATCTTTCTCACATTCGAAACTATGATTCATGATACGGTTGGAATTGATTGGACTGTATCTTGAACAAACAAAAATCATATCCCCCAATTGCCATACACTTCAAAACAGGAAGTGTCAGTGTTGGCTTACTGCTGCAGCCTAATGTCATGTCTGCTGCCTGTACTAACATTGCCTATGGGACAGATACGTGGGGTACGTGGGATACGCCTAGGGGAGTATAACTAATTGAAATATAGGATTGTTGGCGAATATCTTACTACACTAACGATAACGTCATATTCAAGATTCAGGGCAATCACAGCAGTTCATATTCCCTCTTTATCAAACTTGTCATTGGTGCTGTCCACAAATGATGAATCAGATGCTCAAATGTCTATGATTAGAACATTTCTAAGGAGGTGTTACATATACCAGAGAGTCATGACTTCACTATCAGTGTCGCATACGCCAGGATAGATGCGCTTTAAGTGCACTCTTTGGAAGTGACTTATAGTTGCAATACTTATTTTTCACAGCTATGTTTCCCTATACACCCAACGGAATTTGTTTCTGACACTAGTTAAGACTGCCGATTATTTTGCACTGATGTTCTATATATACACGTTATTGTGTATTTGCAAGATTATTGCACTTATAAAGCGACATGCTCTGTATAGCAGCAGTACATTAGTGTAACACTATTTCTGCTAATTGCAAGTGGCAGCAAAGGATGCGCTCATAAAATGCCAATTTTATGTTGGCCTATCGTGATGACCCTATCACTGTAGGGTTGAGTGATCTCCAATGTTTTTTAAAAGTCCAGACTCACTCACCAGACTCTTCACTCTGGCTGTACAGAGTGCTCTAATAGGCCTCTAATTATAATATAGGCCAATCATTTGTTAAACTGAAAAATCGAACATATGGTACAAGCCAAATTATGGAACTGCATCGAACACATTCTGATGACGTTCGTCTCGCATTTGAAAACATCCATTGTACTATAAAATTATTTTGGAAAAAATGGAGACGATTCCGAAAAAAAACATATATATCACTTGGTTTCTTTGTTGCTTGAAGTAGCCACCATAAGCGAAAAGACTCTACATGAACGCTTGCTGGCGGGCTATATAATGTATATAAAATATGAATATATACGGAATATGTTTGCACATGAATTCCGATTCCTATATTTACCGAGGATACAAGAATTGGTCCTAATAGAATTGCTGACTCTTTGACGTTCTAATATCTTTTATTTACGTAAATTGTAATATTGTTTTTAATAAGAATACATAAATAGAACAGAAAACGTAGTTTCAACATCATTTGTTTCATGTAAAGCTCACTGCAAGGTACATCAAAGATAAATAAGTAGGTTTATTTCAGCGTCAAAGTATCCATCAACCTGACTTGACGTCAATACAATGTGGATTTATTCCTACTTAATAGACGGTGGCTATTATCTGTGAACATTAGTAGTATTATTGAAAGACATCTGTTTCACATACATGATGACATTAGGTAAATCAGCCATCAGATGAATAACTATAATTATTACCCATACGGGATACACAGGTGATTATTTTTGTAATAATCGCACATGTGCTTTTCAGTGATTCTCAACGTTGATTTGTCAGCTGAGCAGAGAAGAACTATGATTGGTTGACGGAACTACTTTTCATGATGAAAGTTCACTGACAACTTTAACCGTTTCATTGATAATTAGAACGTGCTGTACTCACACATTCCGAGATTAAAAAAAGAAAACATAAAGGTTAAAGAATATGAATACTCCTTTTATTAGACATTATTATTTTGCAATAAAATTACGTTATAAATAGTAGTCTTTTTAAAATAACCTTAAAAAACAACAACAATCGTTTGCATTGTTTGTAAACAAACAATTACATGGCAGCCATTAGGCTAACCCCGTTTATGGCCCGAAAACGTCTCATCCAGACCCTCTCAGACAATGGTGTACCAGTACATCAAATCATGCAAATTTCCGGACACAAAAATGTTCAATCAATAAACAGTTACTCTTATATTAATGAGAAACAACATCAGTCCATCAATAAATTGTTGTCAAACCCTTGTAACTCCACCACTCTGCCCTCTCTTCCTCAGCCTCAGGCTTCCACCATGACGTCACAGTATTTGTCGCATGACGTAATTCTTCATTCTGTACATACACTATTCTCAGGTCCAATTTATGGTACTGTATTCCACTTCAACATCTCCGAATGACTCCTCTGTCAGTCGACCATCTGCTCCAAAGAGAGGTATTCTTCCCATTCACTCGGATTCCGACTATAGTTATCCTTCTTGGAACTGCTGTACTCTACTGGGACCAATGACGTGACTGAAACACGCCTTCCACAGAACAAAATGTTGTTTAATCTTCAAACTTGTTGAGTTTCTTGACAGAAAACTTTTTCTAGTTGTATACTTAAAATGGTAATAAATGGAAACTTGATCTCGTCACTATATTTAGCTGGAATAATGCCGATGTTAAGTAAAGCCCAACTCAACTCAGCACACAACTCGTGGGATGGTTGCCTTTTAGATTTCCAAACTTTTAACGGTCGACTTTCCCCAAAATTGACAAGTTTTTGACAAAGTTTCCACACTACACTGTCACCCGTCACTAGACACACGTCAGTCGTGAATGAACGATGTTCCGTCGCACTGACTTGATCAAATAACGGTTTAGCTGTTATTAAGTTCAATGATATATTTAAAAGATCATTTTTATCATATTAACAAATGTTAATTAAGTATTCCAGACAAAATATTTTTGTTGTATTTCAAAGCGATTTTACTAGGTACTATCTTCCATAGCATAGTTATGTTATTACCGCTGGAGAAGTTAGGTTTAATACGCGCATGAATATGAATCAGCTGTTTGAGGTCACAAGTCCTGTCTCCGGGTGGTTTTTATTTCGTGGTTCTTTTTAAATTACATGATGGGTAATAAATAGAATAAGCAAAACTCCGTACCAGTATTTACGGGAAATATGCCCTCGTTAAAATAATGTTCAGTGCCTCGTTAAAATAATGTGAACATTATTTCAACTCGGGCATATTTCCCGTAATCACTCGTACCCCGTTGGTTATTCTCTAAAAATGATATGGTTATTATATATTTTATTCTTGACACATAATATGTATCTACTGCTTTGATTCACGCATGTAAATGCCATGGGGACCCAGGGATAGAATGTGATCACAGCACCCCATTTCTGATCGTAAGAGGCGACCGAATCTGGCACCCGTGAACATTACATAACAATTACTGTCCGTATATACTCATGGAAAAGATTAAGGGAACGCATGAAAGTACAAGTGTTTCTTTATTCTTTTCCAGGTTCCTTCACAAGGTATGTATTGCACTGCGGGTGAAATTCTGGAAAAAAATAAAGGAACACGTGTACTTTCATGTGTTCCCTTATTCGTTTCTATGGATATATTTTAAAGGTTTTGAGTCACTTAAAGATGATATATACACATTACAAACCTATTCCTATGCTATAAATTTGGAGTTACAGGTGCGCCTCTCCGGTTTGTAGATTTGCAGACAGAGCTACAGATTTGTCGGTTAGCAATGAGCCAATCACTACTGAGGCTCAATATAAAACGTCAAGTGGGAATAATAAGTCTTCAGTCAGAAGAGAGAGATTTCATCTGCTGTGACTGACAAACTATCTGTGAAACCTATATGAATGGACTACTGAAAATCAGTGCCGACACAACACGTACGCAAAATTGGTGAGCATTTTTGCCTTTCCGATATCGCCCGTCGTTACTCACAGCAAATTATTTTTTTCATGAAGAAGCAATTTAAAAAATCCTGGTATATTTCCTTCATTTGCTGTGACCCGTGGCTACAACGATCCCCCAGGACATTTCAAACGGGAATGATGCCACTAATAAGATTTCTGGCACAATCATGGTTCATTCTCTTCAGAATAACTAATAATTCTATTTTAATGAGACTACTTTTGTTGAGAAACTACTTCTTTTTTTCTGTTTTCTCTCAAACGTAGGTAATTTGTTCAACGCGTGATGATCCTGAAACTCAGATCATGGGCATTCACTGGATGTATACTTTCTCTCGATGTGGCAGTTGTTCTGATGATAAAATGGAAAATGTCCTGACGCTTCTGCGGGAGATGAATTTTTCACCAGATTTTAATTCCCCTGGGACGGATGATGTGTTTGACCCATAGTACTGTGATAATATCACAGTCCATTTCATCTGACCTAGTCTGTTCGGTGTCATAGTCATAGTTTTGAAAACTTAAAGTTTTATAAAAAATTCATTTATGTTTTCTAAGATTCTAAGATACTCCGCCCCTTGGAAACACATGTGAGCATATTCAGTCTGGGATCCGTTTGGGAAGATCAGAATTTTGTAACAGTCCCTTGACAGAAAAGATATCATCTTTCTGAGTATGGCTGGTAACTATGTCTCTGGTGTATTGGTCGTGTCGCTAAGTTGGATTTACATTTTAATAGAGGGTGAAAGATAAACTTTACCCATAAAATTGTTCATTAAAAAGAACGATTTCACTGCATTCAAACTTTCTTCTCCTGAAGCAAGAAAATGTTATGTGGCAGCAAATGACTTAAATGCAGTACATGGGTCATCGAGTACTTTGGAGTTATCTGCCTTGGTGCAAAAACAAATATGGCTGTCTTGAGCTTTCCGAAAGTTTCAAGATGGGACAGGTTCTGGAAGGTTTGCCGAGCCTATACACGAGTGACATGATGGTGATTCGTTCTTTTTATGCTAGGAATTGTATCCCATCTTCTTGCAAGTACTAATTGGATGCCCTCAATGTATCTGAAAATATTGTGAATAGATTTAGATTTTCCACTAATACTTCTCTGAAAATGATTATTTCGGGATATCCTCGAGGTATTCGACCTTTTATTTGAAATGATACAGGGCGCCTTGTAGATATATCGAAAACTTATGACGTCAACGCCAGAGAATGATCAGCTTCTAATTTTCTCCGAACCATCTGATGGTGTCTTTTTGCCTTGTTGGCAAATCTGTTTAGAATGACAAGGCCATATTACAGGATATCTATGCCGTTTTGAGTTCTATTTTCGAATCATACCGGGGTTCATTCTCTTCCCACAGAGGTTTCTCCTGTCATATCTTGCTACGTAACCTCTGTTCTAATACGGCCCTTTCATGGTGTGAGCGTTCAAGACTCGTGATTGGAGGCAATCAGATTTAGTTGTGCAATCAGCGACGTTGTTTCAAAAGTGATCATTCGCAAGGCCTCGGTAATTTCCGTTTGCTTCGAGAAAACTAAACCTCTTCCCCTGCGCGATGCGCAAACGTTTCTTCTAGACAGAACTCAGTCATGTTATGGCGGATCAGTGGCGTCTCCATCGCCCTCGTTGACAACGGACAAGCTAGCCATTAAACGTCTTGTGTGTAATATCAACACAAGTCCCCGGCAGATGGGGGATATTTGTGGCCCCACATTTGCTTGTATTAGTCAAGTTGAATCTAAGTCGATGTAACACGTGTTCTGATTGGATAGAAAGAAGGGAGAGAATTCCTGTTGCGATCTTTTACCGCTAGGGGATTTTACGAGAACCGGGAAATATGGCCGTATTAGAACAGAGGTTCGTAGGAAGATATGACAAGTAACCTCTGTGGGAAGAAAATGACCGGGGTTTTGTGTGTTTGATTTCTTTTTCATTGTTAGTGAGAACATGATACTGTTTCTACAGTAAATTAGGGAACATCATTCAATCCAACAAATTAAGTATGTAATCAAAGAATCATGTGTCCGCCTACCTGCTGGGAAAGATTGGCACATATATGACCATTGACAAGAATGGCTAGGACCTATGACTTGGGTGATTGTTTGTCATCATACCCCGGCTTTAGAGGGTCCGGTTGCCAGGACCTGTGACGTGGATGATTGGCTGTCATCATACCCAGGGTTTAGAGGGTCGGGTGGTCAGGATCTGTGACTTGAATGATTGGCTGTCATCATACCCGGGTTTTAGAGGGTCGGGTGGTCAGGGCCTGTGACTTGGGTGATTAGCTGTCATCATACCCGGGCTTCAGAGGATCGGGTGGTCAGGGTCTGTGACGTGGATGATTGGCTGTCATCATACCCGGGTTTTAGAGGATCGGGTGGTCAGGGTCTGTGACGTGGATGATTGGCTGTCATCATACCCGGGTTTTAGAGGGTCGGGTGGTCAGGGTCTGTGACTTGGGTGATTAGCTGTCATCATACCCGGGCTTCAGAGGATCGGGTGGTCAGGGTCTGTGACGTGGATGATTGGCTGTCATCATACCCGGGTTTTAGAGGATCGGGTGGTCAGGGTCTGTGACGTGGATGATTGGCTGTCATCATACCCGGGTTTTAGAGGGTCGGGTGGTCAGGGTCTGTGACCTGGATGGTTGCCTGTCATCATACCCGGGTTTTAGAGGGTCGGGTGATTAGGACCTGTGACCTGGATGATTGGATGTCGGATCACGTTGTGATGAATCGTTGCTAACAACACCTACTTACCAATTCATTCCGTCTGAAGAAAACGAAATCATCATGTAGAATATTTGTAGAATTTTAATGTAAGTCTGTATATTGTGATAAATAGACGGTGTCATGCATTCCAACTAAAGTATCATTTTGGTTCTATTTGATAAGGGGTTACAAGAATGGCAAGAGAACATGGTATCGAGCTCTCTGTCTGATGCACTATTAGCAATGCCCAGAGACCTTCGATGCAGTGTTCAACAAAAACATATATATTCATGGCGTACATCTGCGGGAAAATAATTGATTCGGACTTGCTAATTTCCTTCTCTGTACAGTTTGAATTTCAACGACTATGTTGTTTTTTTCTACGACAACGGAATAACTTAATAAAAATTTCACACCACATGCAGTGGTGGCGCTGTGTTCACACTTAATCGCTTTTGAGGTTATTGGGTATTGGACGAAGGTGGAACCAGATACTTCAGCAATGAACAACACGTCATGGAACCATGTTCCTTCTTGCGAGAACAGTTTAACAGTATTTCGATTGCATCACAGCGTGAATGGTGCGTGACGTGTACTGGTAGGGTGGTGACAGATTAAGAATTGCAATTGAGATATGACATTTTGGTGTGATTTTTAAACATAAAAATATACAACAAAAGTAAATTAGAGAGAGTTGTCATAGATATGCGGTTAACGTAGGCATTGATAGAAGCAGTAGTGATATATGGTTCCTGAACCCAAACTATAGATATTACATAGAACAACATTTAAAGAACGCGTGTGGAGCCAGTAAGACGAAGGAGAATACGGAGAATGAGTGGTTAGTTGCAGATCGGAAGTCGCTACACAGGCTGACAACCGCAAGGCATGTAAAACCTAATTGTTTATGCGATAGACGTATACATGATCTATTACGTTCAAAGACGATCACTTTGGCGATAGACTGGGGAGTGATTTGGGTCTACGTGGGTGGTGGTGTCTGAGAATACGGATTGTGATGTAAGCCAAGGCTCAAAACAACCTGGAGTAATCTCAAACTACGAGTTATTTCTGCCAAGGTCCAAGTCACTCTATAGTAATTTCATCCCGGGTCCAAGTCGCTCGATAATAATTTCAGTGAAGCCCATGTCACTCGGAAGTAAGTTCAACTAAGTCCGATGTCGCTCTATTATAATTTCCCCATGTCACTGTATAGTGATTTCCGTCAAGGTCCAAGTTGGAGTTGGGCCTCATCCATTTGTTAAACATTTGCTCAAGCAAATGTGAGCAAATCTGACCTATGTCTTTCTGAAGTGGATGGGTAGGATGGTCGGATATTTTTTATATGAGAGACTGTTTCCATTATTTACAATATTTCCACTATCATAATTTTGTACGTCACCTACATCATATGTATTTCTTTAAAATAATGATGATGCAACGTGTTAAACAACGTGTACTTATCCTTCCCCACTGGTGGTTTGTTTGTTTGTTTGTTTAATTTTGCACTCAGCAATATTCAAGCTATATGGCGGTGGTCTGTAAATAATCGACGCTTGACAGTATAGTGATTGTCGATGCTATAATACAGTCAAGTGAGCAAGCCTCACCACCCGATCCCATTAATTGTCTCTTACGATAATCTTGGGTTGGTGATGCTATGTTACAGTCAAGTCAGCGAGCCTCACCACCCGATCCCGTTAGTTGTCTCTTACGATAACCTTGGGTTGGTGATGCTATGTTACAGTCAAGTAAGCGAGCCCCACCACCCGATCCCGTTAGTTGCCTCTTACGATAACCTTGGGTTGGTGATGCTATGTTACAGTCAAGTCAGCGAGCCTCACCACCCGATCCCGTTAGTTGTCTCTTACGATAACCTTGGGTTGGTGATGCTATGTTACAGTCAAGTCAGCGAGCCTCACCACCCGATCCCGTTAGTTGCCTCTTACGATAACCTTGGGTTGGTGAAGACCAATTTTAACCCGGATCTTTACGGGTTCGCATCGGTGGTGGCCGACACAACAAAGGCAAATCATATGTTGACATGTACAAACGGGAATATAGTCTGAAAGCTTTATTCGGCCTTCATTATCGAACCATTATCAAACAACATTTGGGTAAAACAGTCATATAACGTAAAAAATTCTTTGTAGGAAGGCTATGTCCGATTGTACATCAAACGCTCTGAAGTGAAGACATCAATGGCTGGAGGGCTCCAGGACATTAGGGGACAATGGACGACTGGAGATCATCGTTCTCATCATAAAGTGTGTGTCACACTTTGAATCTGAAGGCATTGATCTATATGTGAAACAAATGAGGCAGCATCGCTGGCCTCATGTATTTCCTGTTCAGGTGGAAAGGAATTGTCTATTTGACCATTATTGAATGATTGGACGGTCGTGTTAGTCGATAATCGATAACGTAAACAAGGTCCGGCATATCGTGTAACATCTGTAAACAAGGTATCCGTATTTCTGATACTGTTGGAAATACAACGTGTTTCACAATTTAACCAAACTGACCTTTATAGAACTTGCTACTAACCAACACATGTGAACAAGATCAACAATCAGGAAATACCAGACAGAACTAATGCCATGTCAGCCAAATGTGTCACCATGTAACTCCTGTGACAAGGTTTTGGTGATTTTACCTGATGATTATCTGTCTGCGTATTGAATTATTTGGTTCTATACCTGACACTTTGTTAACAAACCAGGGAATAACATCCCTAAAACCACTGGCAGAGGTCTTAATGCCAAAACACACAAATCTAAATATGAGGCTTGTTGAAGAGTTCAGAAGTTGTTTTGGATAAACAGAGTTCCCTCCCTTAGTCGCACCATAAACCTGCGTTCCAAACGCAGATACATATATGTCATAATTGAGTTATTACCATACCCATGCTTCAGGGTTTTCACAAAGTGGTATCCATAAGGATTATGGTTGACATGCATGACATGCATAAGGCTGTGATGGTTTAGGTCGTCATGACATTCATAGGGCCTACAGTTTGGAATGGCATGACATGCTTATAGTCTGGGTCGGCATGACATGCTTAAGGTTTATAGATTTGATCGGTTGGACACGCTTAAGGTTTGTGTTTTTTGTTGACATGACATGTATTAGGCTTATAGTTTCGGTCATCATGACATGCAGAAGGCTTATAGTTTGGGTCGGCATGACATGCATAAGGCTTTATAGTTTGGGTCGGCATGACATGCATAAAGAATTATAGTTTCGATCGTCATGACATTCATAAGGCTTATAGTTTGGGTCGACATGACATGCATAGGGCTTATAGTTTGGTTCGTCATGACATGCATAAGGCTTATAGTTTTGGGTCGGCATGACATTCATAAGGCCTATAGTTTGGTCGACGCATGACATGCATAGGGCTTATAGTTTGGGTCGGCATGACATGCATAAAGCTTATAGCATTATAGTTTGGGACGTCATGACATGCATAAAGCTTATAGTGTGGTCGGCATGACATGCATAAGAATTATAGTTTGGGACAGCATGACATGTATAAGGCTTATAGTTTGGGTCGTCATGACATGCATATATCGGCAGGCTTATAGTTTGGGTCGTCATGACCTGCATAAAAAGCTTATAGTGTGGGTCGGCATGACATGCATAAGGCTTATAGATTGGGTCGTCATGACATGCATAAGGCTTATAGTTTGGGGCATCGGCATGACATGCATAAGGCTTATAGTTTGGGTCGTCATGACATGCATAAGGCTTATAGTTTGGGACGGCATGACATGCTTATAGTTTGGGGCTTATAGTGTGGGGTCGCATCATGACATGTGGGTCATCAGGCTTATAGTTTGGGACGGCATGACATGCATAAAGCTTATAGTTTGGGACGGCATGACATGCATAAGAATTATAGTTTGGGTCGGCATGACATGCATAAGAATTATAGTTTGGGACGGCATGACATGCATAAAGCTTATAGTTTGGGTTAGAATGGCTATGGTCTATGGTAACGCTCGACACGACAAATTGCACAGACAATAATGTTTTGCTTTTTGTGCACAGTTCCCAATCTTGCATAAAATCTGTATGAATAATTAGTTTAATTATTTAGTTAAATCTTAACACACCAGAACAGATTTTAGGTGAACAAGCCATGTCGGGTATGATTTCAAGAGAATGATGTTTGCTCATCACAATCGTTATCACCTTCCTCATCAGCTAAATATTGCAGTAATGCAGTGTGAAAAGAAACAAGACACCCATTAGTGAACATAAACCCTATGAAACTGCAAAACACAAGATTTTAAAAGATCAACTGTACGTTTACGTGCCTACACGCTTCAAAAACAGTCAATGATCAAATCGATCAACCGAAAGGAAAGCGTGCAACCTGAGAGAAATCGCTAGCGAGGGAGATTGGTTTGTTAATTTTAATAAATATTCAATTTCCTTAAGGTTACCTAAAACAAAAAAGGAAGGGGGAAGTACGTCATCGTAGCTCACCTGCATTTATAACCATTTATAAATTACCACTTTGTTAATGAGGTGTCAAATATCTATAAGTGGCCGTTTAGAAGTTCAAGTATGAAGGAAAAGACTGGCTTGATTCATATATTTCAGATTTCTCATCATTCTATTTGACGTATTCGCCACATATTTCCGTATCCTTGTCAAGTTTAAAAGTTGGGTTTTTTGTGCTGAAACTTAAAAAAAAGAGAAAGGAATTGAAAATTCATGACACAGCTCTGTCTTGAATGACGAGATTGTTGAAGTCATATGAAATGAGGTAAAATATGAAATAATATTGCATTTATTAAACGACGTGTGGGTGAGGCAGCTAGTTGTGGTCAGGTTTGGATTTCATAGTTCAATCCCACTCAGATACCATGCAGCAGTTTAACACTGACATCTAAACCCTAGGACACCTTCGGTCGAGCGCTGGTCGTCCTGAGGGTAATAACATGAACATCTTTAAATATTTTCTCGGCCGCGGATATTTTAGAGAATGTTTGAGCTGCGTTATTAATTCTCCAACGATGCGGCTTTGTAAACCCTGAGCAGAAATACGAAAAGACAGCATTCTCTCGTGACAAATATGCTTTCAACATGGCTTGTGACTGATGCCATGATGGCAAGATGTAATGGCGACTGCATGGGGAGGAAATGGATGCAAGGCGATATCTGCGGTATCATCCTGGATGGATCTGTGTTGGGTGCCAGTTCTCTGTACAGCTGTCTCAGCTGAAAGTTGGAACCTGCTTCCAATTCTCAGATGTAACCTGTCAGTTGTCCGTCTTGTGAGGTCTGATCACTCTTAAGTGCCGCATACGACAATCAAACGTTCAGACGAAAATTGTCAGCAGATGACTTTGAAGGCATGACCAACCATCGTTACACTCAAGCCACATATCGGAGACGTCTGATCGCATTGGTCCCCCTGCAGCCTTAGCATGGCTGTTTAAACAACTAGTTGGACAGCGGCATTGAGCTTTATGACAAAACACATGCAGTGTCCCTATTACCGCAGTGGGACATAGACATGTGTCATATCTATATGGCAGATAACAGTCATATACAATCCATTTGCTGCAAAATCTTTGATGAAATATATGATAAATAGGCTAAACGGGCATTGCAGTAACTCATTTGTCCATAACTTGTCACGATCAGTTCAGTGGGAGAGAGAGAGAGAGAGAGAGAGAGAGAGAGAGAGAGAGAGAGAAATCAATTAGCTATGCTTTTAAGCAAGGCGCTAGTAAGGTGGCGCCCTCTTGTATGAACCTCTCATCCACCCAGAACACCAAGAGTTAACCAGGAACTCAGAGTTCAGATTTATGTGTTCACTTTGTTCTCTTAGCCAATTCACGAAATGTCATGGTTAAGAAATGTTGCAGCTGCCACTTACACGATTTAAAAACGACTCCGCAAAAGCTTTGCCTTTACTAAAGAGACACCTGAATTGTGTTAAATTGAGTGATGAAGCGACGGGGTCACTTCTGATGAAATTGTTGCTGCAGCAAGATTTGACTCGTGCCCCAATACTGTCCAGATGCACGATACATATAATTCATGAGAAATGTGATCAAATGCTTATTCGGGAATAACTGTGAAAATGAATGACTTGGGTTTAAAACCATTCTGACCTTGAAATATAATCGGGGTGAACCTGGATACTAAACCACGATCATAGGTTTAACAGGTTGCCCAAGGTACTCAACTCTGAACTTGCAGCGCCTTTGAGGGCAGGACACCCAAAACTGTATGCGCCACTGTGTCCGTTAACCATTGTCCGTCGTCCACCCTTCATCCGACAGTCCACTATCAACTTATATCCTTAGATGAATCCCATTGATGATTCCTGTTTAGAAGTGGTACCCAGCAATCATAGTATCATTAAATGCGTAAAGGTATTCAATGCCACTGTACATACATCTCTGTAGAGCCTGATCATAAAGCTGCAATACAAACACCGAAGGTCAGCTCCTATTCCGGGTATAGGAAGTTACCATCAACCCCAGCTCCGCACCAAATATCACCGGTTTGAAATTACCTGTGGTCACTTAAGTCATCGTTTTGACAAAAGCAGCACTAAATATTGAAAAACATTGTCAGTTATAATGACTTAGTGACTTAACAAAACAAACCTGTCGTCAATAGCCGCATGGCATTCTTCATCTGCCTGACAGAACAATGCAACTTGATCACAGAGTCAAATTGGAGCTTCGCAAATATCCACTTCCCGATAATACCGAGCAACCAAATATCAATTATGACATTTCTGTTTGCATCTTGTTTCTCATGATCAAAATGTCCATTATCTTGCAAAACGGATTCCACTGGTTGCAAAAAGTGAGAAGGTCATGGAAACTATATGATATGATCACTGAAAAACAGTGATGACGCCAAGCGGCACCTGTCACTCAACCATTTTTATGACTTACTGACTTAACAATAGAAACCTGTCGTCAATATCCAGAAGGAATTCTACATCTGCCTGACAGAACAATGTCCGACTGCAACTTGATACACAGGGTCAAACTTAAGCTTCACAATATTTGGTATCCACTTCCCGCTAATATCGAGCAGCCAAATATTAATTATGACATTTTCTGTTTGCAAATTGTTTCTCATGATCAAAATGTGCAACGCATATTACCTGTAACACATACACGGGAAATATTGCATAATTATATATCAATGCGGAATAGTTGGTAATGTATATACATTTAGGTGCATACATGTACGAGCGTGTTTCAGATAACAGATTACCCGGAAGAAGAAACTATAAATTGATTTTGTTCCTCAAACAAACACGCCTCTTTCATAATTAACTCAGAATAGCGTCATTACACATTTCATCAAAAAGGTTTAATCATTTCTGACAATCTTATTTTACACAGACAGTACAGTGGTAGTATTCAATTATTATTGAAGTATTCAATTCAAAACGTCAGTGAATAATCAGTGTCGATTATCTTGCGAAACGGAAGAGTGAGAAGGTCATGGGAACTATATGATTGGATCACTGAAAAACAGTGATGACGCCAAGCGGCACCTGTCACTCAACCATTTTATGCAATGTAAGTTTATTGTTAGGTGTTCGCATCCAGCAATGCAGCTGTCATGTGATGGCGTCGTATGGTCGTGTCTACACCAGACAATCCGGTGATCAGTATCATATTCAGTGATTCACGCGTTTGTGGCGACACATCGTCAACCAAGTCACCAAACATGATCCATGATCCATGAATGGAAGAGCGGTGAGTGGGAGGTAATGAAAACGCTCTGCAGCGTGGGACAGCATCCATTATCATGTTGACAAACAAACTGTTCCGTAAGTTATTAATGATTAATTATAGTTCCTGAGGATTTCCGGACAAATGACAATATACTTCAATTCATTTCTAATCATTTAAATATGCATGTGATGGAGACATACCACCAGGCAACAAATTGAATGATATCATGAGCTACATATCACGCAATTCAACTAGGAATGCCTGACTAATCGCGATCCATTAGGTTGCAAGGTCCCCCAGCCAGATGTCGTTGAGTACCATTAATTCTACTTCCCGTAGTCCCAGCACAATCTCTGGTACCAGACAGAGACTTGCTACTGCAGTAGACTGTGTGTGTCAGATAAACTTCCAAAATTGATCGCCTTTCTCTACTGGTAGTCTGGTCATGGTTGACATAGAAACAGATGCCTGAACATCGACAAACAAATTTGTTTCCTCAGAGATTTCCGCGCGAAACACATAACAGATCATACAGCAACAGGTTTGTGACGGATTGCTAAGAAACCAGTAGGTATAAACAAATTTAACGTCTTTTTGTCTGGTTTGGGCGTAAATGAACACATCAACACATGATCTTTGTTCAGTGACTTACCTTCTCCTAATGAGATTAAAACAAAAGAACTATTGTTCTGGTCTCACAGGGATGAGTGGTATTATGGCTTGACGTGGCCTTTTGGCAATATTCCAAAAACACCTAGACTTCAATAATTCAACTTTCCAACTGAACGCGTGTCATGTATGATTGTTTGCGGAGCGGATGGACCTAGTCAGGGAACTTCCACCTTTGCTATATGTTCAGGAATAACAGCAGTGCCACTCAATTATTATGGGTTTTTC
This sequence comes from Haliotis rubra, assembly GCF_003918875.1. Classification (NCBI taxonomy): domain Eukaryota; kingdom Metazoa; phylum Mollusca; class Gastropoda; order Lepetellida; family Haliotidae; genus Haliotis; species Haliotis rubra. The sequence goes on from NW_025767102.1 coordinate 2,823,428, forward strand.
TTAAAAACCTAAAGACAAATTTACTCATTTAACATTCCTTAGTTGAGTTCAACATGTATTAATTGGATTTACGAACGAGATCGACAAAATACGCTTCTTTACACTAAACGATTACGAAATAGCAATTAGGTTTCGTCAGGCGCAGAAATGTGTCTCAAATTCGATTTTGTCATAATTATGTTATTCTCTTTTTTTGTGATGTCAAACGTCTTCATGTCTGTTTCTTATGTTCTGTCGACAAAACAGCTGCCTCAAACAATTGGTTTTGACAAGCTACCATAAACGAGACAGTGTTAAGGATGTCAACAGACAACTCTTAAATGATGATGGTAGGAACAGTTTTACATTGTTTAACATACTTTGCTGTATGGACACTCTTTCTCCAGCCCAGTACCTGTGTTAGTGGATTTCTACAAGTAGTAAGCGTCCGCCTTGCATCACGTCAGGCTTTCCTGATACATCATTTCCTCACACCTTGATATAACTGGAATAATTCCCTGTGCTACGTGAAACAGCATTAACTGTATTACTTGTGTTTTGGGTTGCATTTACAGTACAACCAGAAATTATTGAGAATTTAAGATTGTAATTGTTTTTCACTCATTACTCACGTATTAAATGTGAATATTAGCAGAACATAACTCCAGATTCAAAGACAGGTGAACAGTCAGTATTTTGTCAAGTCACCATGGGCAGCAATGCAGGCTTCAATGCGGCGGGTATACTACCGATCAAAGAAGTTAGAAAATCGTGGTCCATGCTGTCCCAATATCGGACTACCTCTTCTTTCATTTCAGCAATATTTGTCAGATTTTTCTTATTGACACTTTCCTTCATAAGTCCCCAAACATTTTCTTTTGGATTTATGTCAGGGCTATAGCTTGGCCAATCTAATAATGTCATATTTTGGGTCCGAAACCAGGCCTGCGAATGCTTTGAACGATGTTTTGGATCGTTGTCCTGCTGGGAAATCCAAGATTTCCATAGAACACGTGAGCAGATGGAAGTAAATGTCCATCGAGAATATCTGTGTACCGCTCACTGTTCATACTCCCTTCAAATACACAGAGGGGCGTTGCCCCTAACACAGATATGCCAACCAACACGCTAAATTTCGGACTGTACTTTGGGCGCTGATACAAAGGTTTTTCAGTTTGTTACCTCCAGAATTTCACTGTAGTAGGAAACAGCCACACAGAACTTTCATCTGAGAAAATCACATTTGTCCAAGTTAAACTTTCTATGCTGTAAGCACCAGTTCAACCTTCGCTCCTTTTGTTTAGGTTTCATGATCGGTGATGGAATTCCTCGACTTTTCTGCCAACCCATTGCATGCAGCTCAGTTCTAATTGTCTCCTTACAGACAGCCACAGTTCCTCTATCAATCATATCAAGCCTTAAGTTTTCTAAACTCCTTCGTTTGTTTTTAGAAACAAGAATACCAAGCCACTTCCTGTCACCGACAGCCGACACCGACAGTCACTGGTGCTCAGTGCCATATCCATTTGCAATATTTTTCAAAACACGATAAACAGTGGACAAAGGGATGCCTGTTCTACTTGAAATCACTTTAGCTGATCTGATGCCCTTGTTATAATACCTTAAAATCAACTTCCTCTTCTCTAAATCATCCATACTGAGGATCACTGAAAATGTCGTCTGCCAGCAAATAAACAAAGGGGAATAACTCTTCACAAACTAATGAAAAAGGATTAACGGAGTTGTCTCTCTTGAATGAAACCAAGCACTTGATAGCTTGTCAAGGTTGTTTATACTAGAAATCCAATTAAACATATTCCTAAAATTCTCAATAATTTCTGGTCATACTATATGTGATAAGAAACATAATGTATTTTTGTTTCAATTTTATAATAATATAATGTATCATTACTAGCTGTGTATGCATATGTGTGTGTGTATGTGTCTGCCTTTGTGTGACTGTCTGTGTCTATGTGCGTGAGTGTGTGCGTGCGTGTGTAAGGACGTCTCGTGTCGTTTGCTTCACAATAACATTTTCAGTTGTGTGTCACATAATCATCCACAAAGGACAAGTATATCCAAATGTCGTGACATTTAGGTGCACATAAATATGATACATGCACAACATTAAGGAGATTACAATGTTTAAAAAACAGGAACAGAGACCTGTAGCTCATTTAATGATCATATTAATTAAGAAAAGAAAGGCCACATGGTGGAGAGCAAGGAAAAGCAGAAGAAACAACTGTCTTCACTACAAAAAAAAGAACATTCTCGAGGAATTTTCAGCACATGTCTAACTGCTGAGGTAAGTGGCCAGTATTGCTCGTTTATTCAAACTACTACGGCAATACCTGCAGCTAAAACAAATGAGCTCAATGGTGTAAGATGTTTTAAATGTAAGAAATACAACGTATATACACAACATTTCAGTTATTCTTCATAATTTTATATTTTACGTCACATTTCAAAACAATTGCAACCAGTCATTGTTTTAATATTTTCAGATGAAAGACAAGTTTTATTATTGACAATTTAGTGATTGTTTCTGTGACATTATACCTGGAAATATCTTTAAAAGAAGTTTCAGCTTCAATGCACCTGCACTTCCAGAAGGCATGTAGAACACGCAATAACACTAGAAACACTATGATACGTCAAAGATTGTAGAGATTCTGGCTTACAGTACCCATAAACATGTACTTAATACATTTCTACACGTATTTAATGCATATTAAATGTATTAATTATATATGAAGAAATGCCTGTTTGCTTTTTGTTTGGTTTGTTGTTTAACAATCTGAATGTGTGCCACATATCTAAAAACCTCCGTAGCTAGCATAATGCCACTAAAGTTTATTTTTATAGTTTCAGAGAAGTAATAGATTATAAAGGAAAGGATAACGAGACGGATGATATTCAACACTCGACGAAATACTGCGTTTTATCTTTCGCCAGGTGACCTAGAAACCAGCAGAAATAAGACAACTTGAAATGCATTTTATCAAATATATATAGTTTACATCCGCGTGTGCATTTCACCCAATGAAATCATCAAAGAGAAAAACAGCCTCTATAAAGCATTAGTTTAGTAGGATTTGTATTTATGATACAGCCAAATAGAAACATTAAACTAATCAGTCTCTCTTTCAAAGTACTCAACATGCAGCATAATGTCTATTGATTGTCAAATTTCATTGCAACTTTCATCAAACAGCTGAGAAGGCTTCTTTCGAACTCAACAAAGGGTTTCTCATTGAACAAAGACGATCTTATATGATACAGAAGTATGTGGAAATGAGTTTTAAATGATACAGTGACGAGAAGTGTGAAGTAGAAGTAAGAAACATGAAGTGATGATGACGACAAACAAACCTGGCGTAAATCTCATGATTATATATTTTACATTTACTTTACATTTTGCATACATTTTCTAAAATTTCAGGTGCTTGAAAACCATCTTATCAGTAACTGAATTATTAGCTGTTGATCAGTTGACCTTCAAACAGATTTCCACGATTGATTTAACAACATTGACTAGAGAAAATCCAAATAGAGTTTCAAATATGGACCAGGTGTTCTTGGTGTCTATTTGACTTTGAAAGTAATTTCGTAAACCAATACTCATGCTTTCAATCACAGATTGCTATTATATATCGTACCTTTGCTAGCCGCGTCATTCAACTCACTCGCTCATTCCTTCATTAAATGAACTGCAACAGATTATATAGCATTCCGTTCGCAAACCTAGAACTAATTTTGTGGTTGTGTCAATAAAGCTAAACAATCAGCTCACGCCAACTACAGATCTACTGTTTCCTTAAGAAAGAGTGGATCGGACTCTGTTGCACTGAACAATGCTAACAATGTTAACATATTGTGTGCTTACGACTAGACGAATAAAAGCAACTGAAACCATTTTTATTATCAAAAACATCTCTTTACTTATCCGTTAATATAAGTCCATAAGGCGTTCTATTGCGTATGTTTGCAAAAACAAATGATAGAGAATGTCTCAAATGTCCAATTCAAAAGCTTTTTATGTCTATAATTCTTATAGTTTCGCTGGTTCTCCAGAGCGTGCGTGAAGACGTTAAAAAAGGTTCAACATCCATGACACGTTTCACAAACAGAAACAGAAAAAGCTATATAAGAAATAAAGTTTACTATTTTCTCCGACCATATGTTTTAACAAAAAATAATTAAAGGGATAATTTGATTATGAATATCTTTATTTCGACTACGGACACAGGCTTAAATATATTGAATATTTTCAGTAAGGAGTATTTCTGACATGATTTATTATTACAAAGCTGGATATTTTATACACAATTTTCTCATCCTAATACGCTCGTTTCAGACAGAAATAGAAGCGACAATCATAAGACATTTATGTTGTAGCAGATTAAACAATGGATGCTGCGGGTGTTTTTTAGAAATTGCAGTTTATTGACGTCTTCTACAACGTCTCTCGTGTGTCTGTCAAATACGCTTCTTGTCTACACTTACTAGTTCATTATATTTCTCAATTTGACTAACATGTAATGGGCCATGACATTTCCAGTGGCCCACGTTCAAAATGACCACGATTCGTGACGCCAATATCTGGTGTCACCCCTGGTAATAATGGGGGCATAAAACCATGCTAGCTTGCACATGTCTGTGGCCTTAGACACAGGGACACTGTATGAGTATTTATACACCATGTCAGACAGGGGTTTTCGGCAAACCCGTTACAATTGCTGCCGTGTATTTTCTGCAAACATAACTACATTGATAGTAGTGAAGGTAGTGATATCATGCATTCATCAAATGTGATGAGTGATGTTTGGAAAGCAAGAAAATCCTTTTCATAATAATAAGATTCTATTGACCGATTCCGACAGGAGTATGTGTTGATGACCCACTGTCAATTAGAGATGATTCAATATTTTAATATGCAAAAACTAGCACTGAAATGGATTAACAATTTCGGAACACTGGAAGAAGAGAGAAACGGACAAACGGCTAACATTAACATAAAGTCCTTATTTATGGAGAGTTAATGTAAGGCAAATATCTGAGGGAAAAGTCATTACGACTACGAAAAAGTATTTCACTCGTGGCTGTATGTAATTATTAAAAATCACGTTTGTGACAAAACATCATTGAAATTAATCTGCCACTATCATTTATCTATTCAGCTCCCGGTTGAAACCAGTGATTTCAATATCCTATGTCCTAATATGAATGACTACTTTTATTTGCCGTACATGGATCAAGTGGTTGAAAATTATATGAAATTTCTACTTTTATTTGCTTTGATGTGTTTAGGAGATTGAAAAGAGTTCTTCTGCACTTACAGTTCCTTCGTTTCTGTATTGTTTCATCTCGACTTTGATTGTCATCATTCTTTTATCTGAAACAGGGACGTTTTTCCTTGTTTCCAGCGACACGCATCAGGCCACGTAAGGCCACGATATGCAGAAGATTATGATCGGGAGTTCGAATCACAGTTTCGGTATGATTATATGTGCAAAATATCCTTACAAAAGGCAATACTTCAAAACATTTATAGGGACTGTGAAGGCACAACAAACATAGAATCATTGAAGTCAATGCATACAGAGCCCACTGCACATACAGAAGGTGCATCAGCTTCAAGAAGGAGAGACACATACTAACAGTCAAATGCCTTCACAACAGAAACAAAGACAACGGATCAGTTCCATGAGGGAGCTTGATGTTTGTACATGACATGTTCGACCTGCCATGTTTGGACTTGCAGTATTTCATTACCCTAATCAATACATTCTTTGACCTAAAAATGGAGAGGGCAAGGTGACACAGGCTTCGACTACTATTACTGTATGATGGCTATATATACTACTCAAAACAAGTTAAGGGTCATGCGATGTCATCATGTAATGTTATTGATGAGGCTGGTTGCATTATGTATAAATAACATTTTATATTCCGTGTATGGCAGTTTATTCAAAACTATTGCAGAACCTGGATAAAGGCTGCAGATAACCGTGGTGCCAATAGTCATTATGTGGTAGGGTGTTAAAAAATGAACAAAATGAAACATCGAGTGCTTCACAGAAGCGCCACCACTGTGCGTGTGAAAGATGATGTTTCATCATGAACAACATGTGCACGTGTTCTTCGTGGGATCAGTGCTGTGCATGCTTGTTTTCCCTATAAAACTTGTAATTGTCGCATTGTTATTGTCACTTGAAATTCAACAATAGCAAGACATCAACTGAGCATGACAGACAGGGGAAGAGCTCTTGCGTGGCTTCAAGATGGCGAACCTCAACGCAGTGTGGCTCAGAGACTAAATGTGAGTCGAGTGTCATTGGAAGGTTATGGCACCGGTTTCGTGTCACTGGAACGCTGACTAATCGACCACGTTCTGGCAGGCCTCCATCAACAACTCTTAGAGAAGACCGATACCTGACAAATATGGCTCTCCCACAACGCAGAGTAGCTGCCAGACAATTCCGTGACGAACTGAGAACTGCCACAAGTACGCTGGTATCTGATCAGACTGTCAGGAACCGACTGACGAGGAACAATCTTCGGGCAAGGTGACCAGCAGTACGACCACCGCTCCTTCAGCGACAAAAGACGGCAAGACATGACTGGTGTAGACGCCATGTTCGTTGGCAACGTGCTCAGTGGGCATCAGTTCTTTTCTCCGACTAGTCTAGGTTTACTCTACAGTTCAATGATGGTAGAACTCGTGTGTATCGGCGTCCAGGAGGGAGGTTTGCTGACGTTAACGTCAACCAACGTTTGCCATATGGAGGCGAGGGTGTCATGGTTTGGGGTGCGTTTTCCTTTCATCAAAGGACACCTCTCTATGTCATTAATGGTACCCTGACCGGAAATCGCTATCTACTGGAGATTATCAGACCCCTTGTTTTGCAATGTTTACAACGTACCGGCGTCGGATCCATATTCGAAGGTGGCAATGCCCGACCACACCGTGTCCGTGTTGTGACGGATTTCCGTAGACAGAACAATGTTCAGCACATGCAATGCCCGGCATATTCAGCAGATTTAGCCCCTATTGAACATGCTTGGATCGAGTAAGGACGTCGGCTTCGTAACAACCACGCCCCTCCAAACAGCCGTGCAGAACTGACCCAGTATCTCATTGCAGAATGGCAGACAATACCCCAAGCCTTCTTCCACATGCAACGTCTGGTGAACACTGAACAGTATGAGACAGAGGTGTACTGCTTGTTTTACTGCTCGAGGTGGTTACATCCGTTATTAGTCCACTGTTGGCGTTTGAATTTTCACTTCTGACAGCATGTCACTTTGACCTTATTGATCAGAAATCACTGACATTCCTGCTGTTTTTGTCTCCCAATTAGTTGAGAAATTTGGTATTGTGCTCAACTTGGAAAGTCTGCAACAATGGTGACGACATATTTGGCTACCCTAATATTGACATTGAAAATCAAAACTTAAAACCTATGCCACTTTCAAATCTGTATTTGACACCGAACTACACCTACAACTGATAGATACCAAGGTATATAGAGAAACACTAACAAGATTTCGCTTCAGCTGTCATAAACTGATAATTGAAACTGGATGCCATCAAAACACAGAAGAAGACAAAAGATTATGCCCACAGTGTCAAATAGCAGGATTTAATTTTATTGAAAACGAATATCGTTTTCCTCTTATCTGTAATTCTTATTCAGCTTTAAGACTTAATTTTATCGATAAATATTTTTATACAAATCCATCATAGGAAAAGTTTGTACATCTAATGTCTTGTAAATGTAAAGAAACTCTTACCCAACTGTCGAAATATCTTTTTGATGTTTTTAAACTACGAGAGTTACTAAAAAATAATGATTATATTTCCTTGTGTTATACACTATTCGTTTGTATTTTTGTGTAATATGTATGTTCTATGGGCCTGTGGCCTGAAACTTGAAATACATTCTTCTTCTTCTACATTGAAATGTCCACACACTGACCTTTTTTCTAAACCAATCTACATATTCCCCACATGTATTAATCAGTAGCTCCCTTAGCTGTTCCCCGACGATTCATGGCTGATTTGCTATTGCCATTAGTCACCCATAATATTTACGAATGTGGTTGGCCATGGATGTTCTGTCAACTGCTTATTAATATTCCAGTCCATCAATCTTTTTAAGAGACATGAACTGAGAGCACGCAAATATGCCTCTTTATCCTTGGACGTTTGGCCTATTAAAATCAGGATGGATTTGGCTGCTGATATTTGCTTTTACCGTTCAGAAAAACAAACTTCTTGTACCTTGTTATATTAACTTCCATTTGCTAATATTGACAAGCATTATTCAGAAAGGGCATTGATAAAAATGATTATTTTTGTATTTGAATCATATCTTTACTTGTCATGAGGATTGTCGAGTATGAACTAGTTTGGCTTGCAATCGAATCCTTATCGCGTTCACCTGTAACATTCTGAATTATTTACATATTTAACCGAGTCAGCTCTACAATCCGATACGCTGTCTAAACCGGATTATTTCTTCAGTCCGGATGTGTGCCGGTTTACACAGCTTCCCCAGTAGTTGCCCTCCGTCGATGGGTTCAGGTGGCATTCCAGTAATTTTGCATGTGCCACAGAACAACATGCGCAAAGGAGAAATAGATCACTATATCACAGGGTAATTGATGTAGAAAACATTGCGGTAATTATAGTAATGCATTTACAGCTAAAAAGTACTCGTTGCTTACTTAATGACGCATTTGCACACATGTAAATTGATGGGCAAAGGTGAATTTCTGGCCGGTCGAAGAATGGGGTACCCATTTTTCATCAGACCATTGGCTGGATGTTAACGCTGGCTTCATACACACTGACGCATTTGCTTACAAGTAAATTGCTGGGCAGAGATAAATATGATGTCAGGTCGTATATGTTGGTTAAAATATTTCATCAGACCATTGACGGAGTTTTCACGAAGGAAATGCAACGAAATAATATTGTGTATCCTCAAAGGCTTATGACCACAAAGCTTATGACCATCGAAAGGTATCGGCAAATTACACATTGCTCACACCATGGAGGATACGCTAACCTTTTCCCAAACACCTGCTATCAGCATTATTCTGATACATGCTCATGGTATTGTACGAATTGTACAATCCATTCTGCGTTTAGCAGACATCTCTTAAGGACGTGGAAAAGTTCTAATTGCTTTTCTTCACACCAATCCAATAACTATTTTTTATCAAGGTCTGTGTTAAAACATTTTCTGGTGGAATACTAAACACACAGCTTCCGTCATTCCTCATTCCTCCTTTTCTTCAGTACAAGGAAATAATATTATTCAATGTTACTATAATGTTCGAGAATTTCTGAAATATTCCCAAAGCAAATTGAATGTTAGTGATGTTCTGACATCAAATTCAGAAACGTATTCAAATAGTTTTTCAGTGTATCTATTTTATGTTGTGTGAAATCGTTTTAATAAAAGCTTGTGTAAAAAAGAAGCGTTAATGTATTGTACGACATTGCCGATCCTCACGATCGTGGTATGCATGGGAGAGAAGAGGGACACTGCACTCGGGGATTCCTCAGGAAAATTAGATCCGTTAAAAAATCGTGTAAACGAAAAAAAGTGAAGCTTTGTAAACGTCACTTTTTTCATTTCCTGAAAAATGAACGGTTCGTGTGATCAGCATATATATAGATCAAATCACTGGAAATCCCAAACTTCAAAACAAGAACTTATCTACAATACCAGCGACATCTTTCCGAACATTACATTTTGTATGAGCTACCGCTGATTATATTTTCATAAGTGTATCCATAACATAGTGATCATTTAAAGTGTTCGCGAGGACATGCCATCGGTGGCAAAATCACTGGCAAATGTTCAGCTGAACAAACGGGAACAAAAGTGCACGTCAAAATATGGAAATACTTCAGGCATCATCATTTTGAACAACTTTGAAAATGTCTTCTAACATAAAATGTTTTAAAAGCTTTACTAGACCTTGAGTCCAATCTAAGACGGTCTCCGAATGTACATCAAACGCTATCAAATGTACACATCAAAGGCTGAAGCAGCTGTGGTATTGCTCGACAAGAAGGGAAAGTGGATGATTGGAAAGTCGTAGTCATTTCTGTTATCATACAGTCTTTGTCACTGTTTGAATCTAAAGGCACTGATCTATATGTGAAACAAATTAGGCAGTTTTACTGCCCCGTGTATTTCCTGTTCTGGTGGAAGGTATTATCTATTTGACCATTATTGAAAGATTGGACGCTCGTGTTTAGTTCAATCGATAGCAACACAGTGTCACGTTTTCCTTTGGTTTGACCATTTGACGTTGACATTGCGCTCGTGCAATTGGTTTCTGTCTGATGATTTGCCATTGTCTTCGCCCAAATAGGATTAGCTTGAAGAAGATGAATAAGTGTATTGTTATTAATATTCTCTGCAACTGTTTACCGTCAGTATATTTGAGCAGGCTGTCTGTGATACATGTATATGACATATCTTTTTATAAAAATTACGAAATACATACAACAATATTGCACTATATAGAGAGATGGGCGGGTGCGCGTGCGTGAGTTTTTGTCATCCTTTAATTCCAACTGTGGATTCATAAAGCGCGCGCGTGTGTGTGTGTGTGTGTGTGTGTGTGTGTGTGTCTGTGTGTCTGTGTGTCTGTGTGTCTGTGTCTGCTGCTTGGACTCGTCTGGACTTACACTAAGATTCTGCCGAAATCTAATATGGATTCCCTTTCAAGACACAGTATACTCAGAGCTTGTTTTATTCCCTAAATTCCGAGCGTCAAGCTGGGTTACATGAACTGGGGATTCATAAAGTCTTTAGTATGACGGTCAGAGAACCACCGACTTCCGCTCCTGCTCTTATCCACCAGATCACGAAGACGGTCCTGCATTAACTAAAGTAACGATCTGAAGACCATTGATGGGCGACATGTTCCAGGCAGATTACGTTATGAAGCCAAAGTGATTCATATTTGAGATGACCCACCTGCTATGTCTAGACCTACGTGATTAACACAACTCCTGTCAATAACGTGGACGTTCTTAAACCCGAAACTGACCGAGAGTAACGTTATTGATCTCGTATCACAGTTCAACGCCGTTTTGAAGTTTTCCAGTTATGACACAGCGTGTCAGCTAGATGTGGGATGTAACCCCGAAGTGTTGTAGGTCTGAGACGTTTAGCTCTTTGATGAAGCCCAGTGGCCTTGGAATACTGCTTGTAAACGTAAACAGGGCGAACCGTAAATCTAACTCGAAACAGACACATCTAAAATGGAGGCTCGTTGAAATGTTCAGAAGTTGTTTTGGATGAAAAAGAGTTACTTCCCGTAGCGTACCAGAAACCTGTGTTCCTGTGCTTGTGGGTTTAACAAGTAATAAACGTGTAAGACTTTCATTTATTCCTTCCAAATCAAGCTTTCTAAAGCTGACATGTCGTGAAATATTGAAATGCTGTTCAAATTGTACACTCTTAAGGGTTATAGTTTGGGTCGACATGACATGCAAAAGGCCCATAATTTTGGTCGTGAATGGAGACCAACTTGTATATGTTGCTTCAATGCAGTTGTGTCTATGTATTTGAAGAGAATTATGTTTACTGATCACAATCGTTATCTACACCCCAATCAAACTAAATTGCAGAAATACATTGTTAAAGACACAAAACCCTATTAAAGTTCAAAACACAACATTATAAAGATTAACTTTACGATTACGTGCATACATGCTTCAAACGTGAAACAGTCTTTGATCAAATCGATCAATAGATGCAACCTGAGGAAAATTGCTAGCAAGGAAGATTGGTCTGTTGTAAACGTTTTATAAGTATTTTATTTCCTTGAGTTTACCTAAAACAAAAACAGAAAGAGGAAGTAGGTCATCATAGCTTGCCTGCATTTATAACTGTGAAATGACAGCGTCAGTAATATTACCACTTTGTTAATGCGGGAATCAAAGATCTTGTCCGCCTCTATAACCGTGAAATGACAGCGTCAGTAATATTACCATTTTGTTAATGCGGGAATCAATGATCTTGTCCGCCTCTATAACCGTGCAATGACAGCGTCAGTAATATTACCACTCTGTTAATGCGGACATCAAAGAATATATAGTTATAGTTCTGTCTCACTTAGATACCGTATAGAAGTTTAACACTGACATCCAACTAAACACGTAATATCTTTGAATGTGTTTTGGTATGGGCGGCCGAGGATATGCTGTGTTCTTTACCACATACACGGAAAACATTAAGGATAACAAAATTCTTTCCAACTAAACACTTTGAAATGTGTGACCAGTTCAGGCAACAAGCAATAACTTTGAAGGTTTCTTGGTACGATGGGACCAAAGATCGAACTGCCAACCGTCCACCGTGGTAGGGTACTGGAGATGAGGTGGTCCAGGGTGTTTGCTTTGTTGAAGGTACCTCAAGGGTACCACTATGGGACCCTGTAAAGGCAGAAGACTTAACACCTTCTTCCCATTTCCTGTGCTTCTCTGTTCTTTACCGTAGGAAACATTAAAAATCATACAGTTGTTTGATACGTGTGTCCAGTTCAGTTCAATCGAAGGCAGACACATCTGAGAAGACCTCTGAAAATATGTTATCACACCAGGTGTTCGCGAAAGGCTACGCATATATTGCCTGACACCGCACAGTAATAGTCCTGTCTGAATATTTTCCGGCCACGGACGTTTTCGAGATTGTTTGCGCTGTAATAACATGGACAAAGTCATCAGTGACGTAAAAAAGCAGCAGACCAAAAATATAAGCTCAAGTAGATAAGGACATTTTTACATACAGAATATACATGCTCCCGTGCCAATGCCTTGGAGTCGGTTGGTCTTTTTTCTGTGAAACAAAATTTGATTTGGCAAAACACTGTTAATCAGTTCTGCTTCGTGACTGTGTTTCACCGAACAGAGGAGTTCATGGCCAGCCGTTTCACGCTTTGTACCAACAGGTGGACACGTACAGTCGCAACAGTAGATGTATTCAGTTCATTCCATTGTTAAAAGTAAAAAGTTTATGTACACTATATGAATGGGTTACTGGAGAACATATGTGACGCCAAGCAGCACTCGCCTCTTACACACATTTCGTGTAATGTATGTTTGGTGTCCACAACCAGTATTACACTTGTCATATGATGGCGGCGTGTAGTCGAATCTTGACCAGACAATCCAGTGATCATTGTTATGATCACCGAATCACGTATTTGTGGCACAACACCATCAGCCAAGTCACCAAAGATGATCCATGGATGCAAGTACAGTGACTATGGTGCAGAGGGGTAATGAAAACGATATGTGAAGATCACTGTATGGGACATCATCCTGCATTGTGGTCACAAACAAAGTGTTACATTTAGTAAATTCCTCTGAATATACATGTCAACCAAAATATTTGCGGAAAGAATAGAAGAGTCAAAGAGGATTTCCGGAATAATATTAATTCATTTTAATTCAGTTCAACATGCCTGTGATAGAATCCCATAACCAGGCTGTTATTGAATCTTATTATATCATAGGCTAAATAAAACGCAATTCAACCAAGTCAGATAGCCTGACCAATCAATCAATTAGATCGCAAGGTCCGGCAACCAGATGTCGCCGAGTACCATTAATTCCCGTAATCCCCACACAATAACTCGTACCAGACAGTTTTACATACATCATAAAACTGTCACGCATATTTAATTAACGTGCTGACCTTCGTACAGGTTAATATCTGAGTAATGTGTGTAACTGATCCACAGACAGAGTGCAAATTGCAGAATAACGAGTCCCATTTTCTCCCCAAGGGTATACACTTACCACCGCAGAAGACTGTGTGTTAGATAAACTTATTGATCGCCTTTCTCTATTGGTAGGCTGGTCAATTTTGACACAGAAACAGATACTCTTTGTTTCCTCACAGTAACCGCGCTAGACACATAACAGACTACGGAATGGGGAGAACTAGTAGGTATAAACAAATTTAACGTCTTTTTGTCTGGTTTAGGCGTAGGTGAACCCATCGGCATTTGATCCTTGTTTCAATAAGTTACCTTTCCCTAATCAGATTAAAACAAAGGATCTGTTGCCTTGATCGCACTCGAATGAGTGGTATTATGGCTTTATGTGACTTTTTGGCAACATCCACACTTCAATAGTTGTACACATGTAGGATATTTGGTTTAAACCCAGTTTACACGAGAGTTTCAATGATCACTCCCTCTTGATCCGCAAATGCATTCCTTGGCATACATGCGGTCATTACCCGAATAGCAACACATGGTTCTGTCGTTTCTCATTGCTTTGCCAGTATCCTATGACCATGGATTTGAATCCCAGTTCATTCAACATACTGCAGTATCTGGATTGTGTTCAAAGCGGCGCTACACCCAGCTCATTGAGTCCATATCTAAAACAATCTAATACACTGACTATCAAGGTGTGTCTCCTAAAGGTAGATTGCAAGAATTTGTATTGTTGACCATACACTATTCGCGCATGAACACTCTCTCGTCAGCCCTATACATGTGTTCGTGGATTTGTAGTGAAGTAGTAAACGTCTCAGGTTTGCATCACGTCAGACTTTCCTGACACACCAAGCAGACACTCCGTGACGTAACTGGAATCATTCCTTGTGCTACGAGAAACAGCAATATTCTTAATTACTTGTGCTTTTTGTTGTTTTAAGTAGATATAAACTAGAACAGTTTTCCGTTTCAATTTTGTAATGAATATATTTCGTACTATATAGGCTCTGTGTCTCTGTCTGTGTGTGTGCCTTTGTGTGAGTGTTTGTGTCTTTGTATGTGAGCGTTTGTGCCTTGTCCTGTGTCTGTGTGAGCGTCTGTGTCTATGTGTATTTTATCAAATTCTTGTGACATTTGGTGGCACCTGAATGTGACAAGTGCACACCATTAAGGATTACAATAATTTTTAAAAAACGGGAACAGATATTTCTAGCTCATTTGATGATTATATTAACCCAGAAAAGAAATGTCTTATCGCAGTGAGCAGGCAAACAGAAAACACAACCGAACTGGTGAGGTAAGTGACCAATATCAATATTGCCTGTGTATCCAAACTAATATGGCAGTATTGCAGTAAAAGCAATAACACAGGTTTAGGATGTTACAACATATGTGCACAGATTTTAGCAATGCTTCATAATTATTGTACGTCACATTTCATAAAAGCCATGTTTTAACGTCGACAATTTAGTGAAGTGTTTTTGGAGACATTATAACTGGAAAAATGCAAGAAAGGTTTCTGCGTCATGGGCTCTGTACTTCCAGATTGAGTGAGTGAGAGAGTTCAGTTTTATGGCGGCGGTCTGTAAATAATTGAGTCTGGGCCAGACAACCCAGTGATCAACAGCATGAACATCGATCTACGCAAATGGGATACGATGACATGTGTCAATCAAGTCAGCGAACCTGACCATCCGACCCGTTTGTCGCCTCTTACGACAAGCATGGGTTACTGAAGATCAATTCTAACCCGGATCTTCACGGCTCTGTACTTCCAGAGGATATCCAGAAATGCAATAATACTAGACAGACGATAACACGTCACAGGTTGGTTGTGATTCACGGTATCCCTAAAAATACTGCGTATCAATTATACTGATTATATATGCAGAAATGCCTGTTTTGTTTTTGTTTTGGTTGCTGTTTAACGCCATTATCAGCAATATTCCAGACATTTAGCGGCGGTCTGAAAATAATCGAGTCTGGATCAGTCAATCCTGTGATTTACATCATCAGCATCGGTCTACAAAAGTGGGATACGATGTCATGGGTCAACGGAATGTTAACGCATAAATGACGCACCTGAATACAGCTGATGTTGTTCAAAGTCGATATGAATTGTGCGCAAAGTTTAACACCTTAGATATCATAATTCGAGTAAAGTTTAAGCTTAATCGTTCTAAGGCGAAGTAATACTAAATTAAAAAGGAAAGGATAACCAGACGGGTGATATTCAACACTCCACGAAATACTTTTTCTAACTAGAAAACGAGAAGAGCCAGTAAAAGTTGAAATACGTGTTTT
Source organism: Haliotis rubra (assembly GCF_003918875.1). Lineage (NCBI taxonomy): Eukaryota > Metazoa > Mollusca > Gastropoda > Lepetellida > Haliotidae > Haliotis > Haliotis rubra. The sequence goes on from NW_025767102.1 coordinate 2,839,481, forward strand.
ATATGATATATCATCCTGTATTGTTTAAGGCAAAAACAACAATATAGTGTATTAGTTTAGTAGGATTAATCTTTAAGATACAGACAAACAGAAACATTAATTTAAATTAATCAGTCTCTCTTTCAAAGTACTCAACATGCAGCAAAATGTTCATTGGTCATCAAATCTCATTGCCATTTTCGTAATACTTTATTTCCACTGTCTCATATAGGCTTCTTTCGCACTCATCAAAACATTTCCCATTGAACAAAGGCGACCATTATATGATACAGAAACAGATGAAAGTGTGTTTTGAATGACACATTGACGAGAAGTGTGAAGTAGAAGTAAGAAACATTAAGTGATAATGACTACAAGCAAACCTGGCCTAAAAAACATCATTGTATACTATACTTTGATGATACATACCCACGAACCTTTAGCAAATTTCGGGTGCCTGAAAACTGTCTTGTCAGTAAATGAATTATGAACTTACATTACCTTCAAACAAGGTCCAACGAGTTATTTAAGAAGCTTGTGTCCGTTTCCATAGGACTAAAATATATTTCGCGGCTACGACAGAATTGCTTTTTCCTTATTAGCTCATGAAAGAGTGGACAGGACTCTATTGCACTGAACAATGCTACTGGATGAACATTGTAAGTTAATGACTACGCAAATACAAGCAACTAACACCATTTCCATGACCATAAAACATCACTCCTGAAGCAAAGTTCACTCATCCGTTAAGAGTCCATATCCATACCTTAATCCATAAGGCTTCTGGTTTATATTTTCTGCAAACATAAAAAAACTGGTGAAAAAATTATATTGTCCACTTCCAAATGTTTTCCAAAAGCGCATTCTATGCCTGTCTCTTTCAGTGTTGAAAGTAGCCGCGAAGAATGATATGCATTTCTTTAGTACTGTTAGATTCGCTGGTACTCCAGAGCGTGCGTGACCACGTTAATACTATAACATGTTCAGCATTCCTAACACTTTTTACACAAAAAACTACATAAGAAATAAGGACGTTGAACGTTTACTATTTTCTCCGTTCTAACAAAACAGTGAAGGGTCTAATTCAACCATGTATATTTTTATATTGTCAACCGACACAAGGCTTAAAACGACAATCCGTCAGGAAACTGAAAATAAGGAATGACCTAATGGTCTCACCTTATCTTTGTACAAAACAAACATTTTGGGGAAGTTTTGTAATAACTTGGAATGAAAATAGTTTATCGTGTTATCTACGCCTAAAATGAGTGAGTGAGTTAATATTTAACGTCACATCGGCAATATCTCAGCCATATCGTGACGAATGCAATCTTTACAATAAAAAATGAAAACATTTTGAAGAGTAAAACCTGTCGACGATGGATCTACGCCTAAAAGAAACGTTGCCCTTTAAGTCACCCTTGTGAGAATGTTTTCAAGGTAATATTACCACATCAATTAAACCAAACAATGGCACTGTTTCTATATTGATGCTCGTGGTCGCCATGTCCAAATGGTCTATCAAGCTCCTAAACAAGACACCCACGTCGAAAGTAGAAACTCTATGAAGCTGCAAAACAAAACATTTTAGAAGTTTAAATGTACGATTACGTACCTTCAACAGTCTATGATCAAATTGATCAGTCGAAAGGAAAGCCTGAGGGAAATCGCTAGCCTGGGAGATTGGTCTCTTCTGAACATTTGTAGAAATATTTCATTTCCTTTGGTTTCCCTGAAACAAAACGGGAATGGGGAAGTGCGTCTTCGTAGCTTGCCTACATTTACAACCGTGAAATGTCTGCGTCAGTAAAATTACCACATTGTTAATGCGGTTTCCAATATCTTTAAGTGGCCTGACACCGCACAGCAATACTCCTGTCGTGTGTCAGCAGCCTGAATATTTTCTCGGCCACGTAATTTTTAAGAGAATGTTTAAACAGTATTGACATTGACAAATTTTTAAACAGCAGCAGATCAGAAACGTAGGTTGAAGTATATAAGGACATTCAACATTTGTTCATAACTGCTTCAAAATAATGAGTTATCTCATCACTTCTGTGTGTCTGCCTTTGCTCAAAAGATTCCAACAATGCGGGTTTGTAATTTGTGGTCAGCAACATGAAATGAGCACTCTCTTCTGCAAATGATGCTTTCAACTGCATTGGGTTACGACAGATGCCCGTGACAGGCTGTAGCAGCGATGGCGAGATGTATGGACGGCAGCATGGACAGGTAATGGATGAAAGACGATGTCTGATGGTATCACCCTGAAAGATCTGTGTTGACTGCCAGTTCTCTGTCGAGCTGTCTTTTATTAGAAACCTGCTTCCAATTCTCAGATGAAACTTCTCAGTTGTCCGTTTCAGAGGTCTGATAACACTTCAACGTGACTGATCATAAGAGCCGAACACGACAATCAAACGTTCCGCCAGACGAAAATTGTCAACAGATGACTTTGACGGCTTTACAAACCATCTGTACACCCAAGCAATATCGGAGACATGCGGTCGTCTGTTCTGGTGGGTCTCGCTGTAACCTTGGAATGGCTATAAACAACTAGCTGGATGGCAGTTTGAACTGTATTACATAACACATGAAATATCTTACGAGGTTCATTTGATGAATGCTCAAAACCCAAATCACCCAATGCCTGAAGCAGACCTTTAACATAATGCAGATAACAGTCATATACAGTCTGTTTGCTGCATAATCATTGATGAACTGAAGGATAAATATAAATCCATAAGTAACAATTCGACTAAAATGACATTGTAGTCATTCATTTGTCCAAAACATGCTGTCACAATAATATCTGACATTGCCATAAATGGAGAGAAAAAGTGGAACTATCATTCATAATTATGGTCGGAATCGAATCATACAGTGAGCTCTGTTTTAGTAGAGATTTCATAAAAATTTAGAAAAGGTTTTATCGCTTCTGTTTGAAATGTTAAGAGAATCTTTTGATCACTGTAAATAAAATACTGAGCACTTTATTATAGGTAAGTCGTTAGTTCAAGATCACATCACCAAAGCGTTATCTCTTATCCACTCGATGGAACCCCTCATACACCCATAGCAACACACTTTAGCAGAAAACTGTGACAAACGAAGCTAGGTGTCAAGCGATATGGGAGTTCATATTTATATGTTTACTTTATTTTGCCAGCCAATTCATAAAATGCCATGGTTAAGGAATGTTGTAGCTACCAACTACACGATTAAAGCTTTGCCGTTGCTAGATAGACGAGTGTTCAATTAGGTTGATTGGTTGGTTTGTTTAACGCCGCACTCAGCAATATTCCAGCTCTATGGCGGCAGTCTGTAAATAATAGTCTGGACCAGACAATCCAGTGATCAACAGCATGAGTATCGATATACGCAATTGGCATGTGTTAACCAAATCAGCAATTCAGACCATCCGATCGCGTTAGTCGCCTCTTACGTCAAGTATAGGTTACTGAAGATCAATTCTAACCCGGATCTTCACGGGTTGGTCAATTAGGGGTAAATGCGGCGGGGTCACTACTGACTGAATTGTTGCTGCAGCAAGATATGACTTGTGCCTTTAACTCTATCCCGAGGCACGTTACATACAATTCAAGAGAAACCAATTGTAAAAATAAGTGAGTTTATGGCTTCTCTGATCTTGAAACATAATCCAGATGGGAAAACCGCCCATGATTTCTCTTGGGCTGTAGATGCATGAACAACGTCTAGACACGATTGATTCGATTTATGTTTATGTACGATGAAGGTCCGAGTAGCATATTTTTATTGATAGAAATGTGTATGTGATATATGAATCTGTGTTAATGTAGGTAGCTTCACAAAGCCACAGTAAGGGATATTGATAGTCGGGTTTTTTTAGGCAACACAAGTAAAAAAACCCAAGTATTTCCCCAATACTCTTAAAGTAAAATTATACATGTATATGTAAGTAACTAAACATTAAATACCCATTACACACACATCTGCCAAGCCTAGACTTGAAACTGCAATACAAACACCAAAGGTCAGCTCCTTTTCCGGGTACAGTAAGCTATAATTAACCCCAGCTCCGCACCAAATGTCTTCTAGTCACGTTCAGCATAGGTCGTCATGTTGACAAGGATAACACTAAATACTGAAAAACATTCGCAGTTATAATTACTTGGTGACCTAACATTCAGAAAAATCTGAAGATCTTGTTCAGTACCATCCGATCACAGCTGCAATATTCTTATCAGTCTACATTCAGTTTTGTAAAACCTGTGACTTAACGTTTAGTGTTCAAAACATAATAACCTATTGTCAATTTCCAGAATGCATTCTTCATCTGCGTGTCTGCAATATTCAAATTACATCATCTGCAGAAAACACAATGTGTCTCCCCTTCCAAATATCAATTTGGACATTTTCTGTCTGCAAATCTCTTACTTATCACGAAAATGTGCAACACATGGTAACTGTAGCCCAATACAGGGCATATAGCGTCTTATATTCCGATTCCGATAAATTGGTAAGTTCTATAGGTGCATACATGCACGAACGAATTATAACGCTGTTGGCCTTTTCAGAAAACAACGGGTAAAAAGAAACTATATGTGTTGTTTCTAAACAAAAACATGCTTCTAACATTAATCAGTTCGGGAATAGCGACACTACCCCTTTGGCAAAGCACTTTTAATCAGTTCTGGTTAGTTTGTGCTTCGTGATTGTGTGATTCGCGGATTCTTCATTTACAGAGGCATTCATGGCGGACCGTTTCACGACAACAAGACATTACCCTCATGTCAATACGTAGAATCATACAGTCGTAAGATGAAAAGTATTCGATTCAGTGTCGAGTATTTTGCGGGACTGATTCCACTGGCAGTAAAATGGAAACTATATGAATGGCTCACTGAAAATCAGGGATGACGCCAAGCAGCATCCGTTTCATATACTGTTGGTTTGATGTTTGGTGTCCACATACAGCAATACACATCATGGCAGCGTCGAATGTAGACCAGACAATCCAGTGATCAGTAACATGATCAGTGATTCACATATTTGTGGTACAACGCCGTCAACCAAGGCACGAAGTGGGGTGTGTGAGGGGTTATGGAAACTCTCTGTGAAGTCCACAGTATGGTGACGTCATCCTGTATCGTGGTCACAAAGGAAGTGTTATAGCTAGTAAATTCCTCCGAATGAACACGTCAACCATAATATTGTTGGGGAAAAAATGGATTTTTTTTATGGTAAATATGATATTGAACGCCGCCGTCTGCAATATCCCAGTATAACGCCGGCTTGTTGGTGGGGTGAACTGGGGTTTAAGGTCGGGTTCAGAATTATGACTTCCAGCCGACCAGACCCTGCTTTATCCTTTGTTTAACTGGCAGGAAAGAAACAAGTCTTTGGTGTAATAAGACCAATGCTGCAACACCTTCTGGTCATCCCGAAGACACTCATGATCCTCACCACGGTTCTGGAGCACACACATCTCTGGTGTCTGTCGTCAGGATACGATGGATACTATGGAGTACAATATTATTACATACATTCCAATTCGTCTCTGGAGCCCATGCAGATTTCAGGAATAATAACAATGCGTCAAATGAGCTAAGTAACACGCCATTCAATCAAGTGAGAAAGAATCAATATATTCTACATCCCGTAATCCACACAGAATCTCTGGTACCACACATTTTGACATACTTCATAAAATAGGTGAGGTGAGGTGAAATTGGGTTTAACGTCGTGCTTGAGGATATTTCGCTCATATGACGACGTGCATGCGTGTGTATGTGTGTGTGCGGCTTCTTGTACTAGCCCAGACTGAAGCTGGTTTTATAGTGCTAGCCCACTGAGATACCATGCCGCAGTGAAGCATGAATACCCCACTCAGACACATTATACTGACTCCGAGCCGACCAGTCCTTGTTGTACCCATTAATGCCGAGCGCCAGGCAGGGACCAACAAGTACCATATTTTAACGTCTTTTGGTACAACGCGGTCGGGGATCGAACCCGCGACCTTCCGCTCTCCGGGCGGACGCGCTAACCACTACACCATGGAAGCGGTTCATAAAATAGGACCTGGCAGGATCTGATATCTTCTGGTAACCCCGAAGACACTCAGGATCTTGCCCACAGTTCTGGAACACACGTATGGTGTCTCTGGTGTTAACAGCGGTAGGATACGAAGGATTGCTATTGACCAAATTCTTCCCTGGAGTACCGGCGGATTTCAGGAATAATAACAATTCATTTGAATTCATTTCAATTCATTTGAATATGCGTGTGGTAGAGACCCATAGCTAGACAGCCAATTGAATGATATCATGAGCTAAATAACACGCAATTCAACCAAGTCAGATAGCCTAACCAATCGATCCATTAGGTTGCAAGGTCCGTCAACCAGATGTCTCTGAGTACCATTAATTCCATATCCTGTACTCCCTATACAACCTCTGGTACCAGACAGATTATATACGTCATAAAAGTGTCACGTATACTTACTGAAGGCACTGACCTTCATATTGGTTAATATTTAAATAATTTGTGGAACTGAGCCTCGGACGGAGTGCAAATTGCAGAATAACAAGTCTGATTTGCTGCCCGAGTGTATAAACTTGCCACCGCAGTAGACTGTGTGTGTCAGATAAACTCCCAATATCGATCGGCTATCTGTATGGGTAGTCTAGTCATGGTTGACATAGAAACAGATGATGTTAGGTGTTCTATTAACATGGACAAACAAATTTATTTCCTCAGAGGTTCTGAGCTAGACACATAGTAGACCATACACACAGGAACAGTTTTGTAACGGATTGTGAAGAACTAGTAGGTATATATTAAACAATTTTAACGTGTTTTGTCTGGTTTGGGCATAAATGAATACAATGCCTGTGATCAATAACTTACCTTCTCCTAATAAGATTAAAACAAAAGAGCTATTGTTCTGATTTAACGGGGATGAGTGGTATTATGACTTTATGTGGCCTTTTGGCAATATTCCAACAACACCCAGACTCCAATAATGCAACTTTCCAACTGAACGCGTGTCAATTATAATTACTTGCGGAGCGGATGAACCTTGTCAGGGAACCAAGACCTTTGATATATGTTCAGGAAACATCACACAATTGCTAAGTGTGCTTTCTTCCAACCTAACAAATAAATTATTCATTTAAGATTGTTTAATTGAGTTCAACATGTATTTATTACGAAATAGCAACTGGGTTTCGTCAGTCTCAAATACGATTGTGTCAGTGTTTTGGACTTCTACTTGTCCTATTCCGTCATACATGTTTATTTATCACGCGCTTATATTGAGAAGAGATTCAATGTAACGTGTGTGTCGCATGTTGTATATGTTGTACATATCATACATATTTATTCTGTATATGGGCCTCTGGCCTTCATGCAATAAACTGATACACATACATGTTCTTTTGCACTATTGACAGAACAGCATTCTCGAAGAGTTAGTTTTGACAAGCAGTCATAAACGAACATAGTGCTAAGGGCGAAACAGATTCCTTCTGAAGGAGGATTGCAGTAACATATTGCATTGTTAAACATACTCTATCCGTGTATAAACACGCTTCTGCTGTCCTAAACCTGTGCTCGTGGGTGTCTCGGGCTTGCATCGCGTCAGGCTTTCCTGAAACATGAAACTGACACGCCGTGATATAACTGGAATAATGCTCACGATTCCTTGTGCTCCGAGAAACGGCAATAAACGTAATTACTTGTGCTTTGGGTTGCTTTCATGAGATATGTATTGTAACACTTTCTGTTTCAATTGTGTAATTGTAACATTTACGCTCTGGGCTTGTGTCAGCCTGCCTGAATGTCTGTGTGAGTATGCGTGTGTGTCTGACTGCCTGTGTTTGTGTGACTGTGTGTCTGTCTGGATGTGAGTGTTTGCGCGAGTGTGGTCATGAGCATTTTATCCCTTTTGCCTACGCGTAAAAGAAACGGTGCCTTTGACGTCACTTTGTGGGGATGTTTTCAAGTATTTGTTAACACTTCAAATATAACCAAACCGATGACACGGTTTCTGTAATGATGATCAAACAGGCGTCTCGTCTACGCTTACTAGCACTTTATTCCCAAATTATCTAACACGTACTGGGCCAAGACAGGACCAAAATGAGCTTAATTCGTGATGCCAGTTTCTGGTATCATTCCTGGGAACATTGGTTGCATACAACAATACTAACTTGCACGTGTCTGTGGCCTTAGACACAACCACACTGTATGACTATTCATATACACCCTGTCAGGCATCGGGTTTCGGCAAACCCAATGCTACCGTGTCATCATTCCCAGATAGTGATAAGGTCAATTGAACAAGTAATTCGAGTGATGTTGATGGTTGTCTTTGAAAGCAACAAAATCCTTTTCATGGTCATCAGATTTTATTGTAGGATTCTGGCAATTTCTTGGGAATGTGTTTTTGAGCCACTATCAATTAGTGAGGATGCCAATCCTTTGCGCAAAGGTGAGATTATTTTTCCTCAGCATCTGTGACAACTTCACTTGTCGGTATGCACAGGCTTAACTCTTTTATGAAAGCAAATCACATCAAAATCGGAACGTAAACAAACGTCGAACCAACTGCAGTCCATGCGTTACAGCCATTCAGTTATACTATATGGTATGTCAGTGCATCATGCTCTTCTGCGTGATCAGTGACACTGACATGGCAGTACTTTTCATACTCCCATTTCATTGCAACACCCGGCCTTGAATTTTATTAACACGCAATGAGTGTTAAACACCTACACTGAACAAGAATTCTGCCAAATGTGAGGCCATGAACATTCTGCACCCACACATGCATTAGGTTGAAATTGAGTTCTTGGAGGCTAGAAGGGAAAGGTAATATGCAAGAATTGGACCTCGAATGCCATAACGATATCGGAAAACTTGTAGAATAAAGAAACGGAATAAAGACTCACTTTTATGAGTTAAAGCAAGGCAAATATCTAAGGGCAAGCTCATAACTTCTGGAGAAAATAAATTTCACTCGGGGCCGTTTGTAATTATTAAAAATCACGTTTGTCACAGAACGTCTTCGAAATCAGTCTGCCACTATCGTTTATGTATTCGGCTCCCTTGATATCAATATCCCATCACTTGATATGAATTACCACGTCTATTTGCCTTAAATGGATTAAGGGGTTGAAAATTGAATGAAATTTCTACTTTTATTTGCCTTGATGTGATTAGTGGATTGAAAAGGGCTCTTCTGCACTTTCAGTTCCTACGTTTCTGTATTGGTTTCATCTCGACTTTGAATGTCATCATTCTTTCATCTGAGACAGGGACGTTTTTCAATGTTTCCAGCGACATAGTTAAGGTCACTTAAGGTACGTCATGCTGAAAACTATGATCAGGAGTTGGAATCCAGACTAGCCCTGATTATATGTCTGGGTTTGTTAGCACAACATCTGCACTAGAGGGTTTCACAGAGTGGAACACTTATAAGGCTTACTATAACGTCATGAGATAACTGAAATACTGGTCAAGACAGAGAACAAACTAACAAACGCAAAAGACTGAATGTCCAACTGGGTGTTACGTGTGAAGTACATTTTTAGTGTCGTTCGCCTTTATGTTGCAGAGATATTGGACTTTTACCCTGCTTATTCACTTGACAATAATACAATACATACATAAGGACTGAGAAAACACCATAAACATAGGATCACTGACGTGAGTGCACACACTTCGAACTGCACCAACACTACTCATGTACTAGAACTGAGACACATATTAGCAGTCAAATACGGATCAGATCAACGCGTTGTAATGAAGAAAACCTAATGGTTGTACATACTCGACCCGCCACATCAGGATTTGCATTATTTCATGACCCGATCAATACATGCTTTGACCTACAAATGGAGAGGGCAAAGTGACACAGGCTTTGACTACTAATACTGTTTGATGGACATATGCATAAAACATATCCTGATCTATTAAATACTATTAGTATGAATAATGGTCACAACTTCACATTATTCATGTTGCAGCATCCATTCAAATGGAAAATTTTGTATTGTGCTCAACTTGGAATATCTGCAATAATGATTTTTGGACATTTGGCTTCCCTAATATTGGCAACACAGTGACCTTCTTTTCTAAACCAACATTTTGCCCTCATTTATTAATCAGTAGCTCCCTGGGCTGTCCCTGTCGACTCACGACTGATTTGCTATTGCCATTTGCCTCCCATGATGCTTATGAATTTGTTTGGCTATGAATGTCCTGTCACCTGCTTATAAATATTTCGGTCCATCAATATTTGTAAGACCCGGCAACTGAGAACATGCAAATATGCCTCTTTATCCAAGAATTTTGACCAATTAAAACCAGGATCGATTTGACTACTGGCATTTGCCTTTACCGTTCATACCTTGTTATATTAACTTCCATCTGTTAATATTCATGAATATAACTGAGAAATGACCAAAGGTGAATATTCTGGCAGATTTGGGTAAACATATATACTTCAGACTTGATCTTAACACTGTCTGCATACATATTGACGCATTTGCATACCAGTACATTGCTGGGCAAAGATGAATATGATGCCAGGTTGTATGTGATGGTAAAATATTTCATCAGACCATTGACGGGATGTTCATGAAAAAATGCAACGAAATAATATGGTGTGTTCTCGTGGGAGATGGTCGTTATGTGATACCCATTATTAAGGTGTCAATCAGCAAGATTTTATATCTTTCAGATGAACAGAATATTTCACCACAAAATGCGTAACAAGGCCATCGAAAGATCTGTGTTAAAACATATCGGGAAATTACACATTTCTCATGGTGTACGTGATCGTGATATTGTTCGAAATTTACAGTCCACTCTGCTTTTAACAGACATTTTTTATGAACGTGGAAAGGTTCCTGTCACTTTTCTTCACACCATACATAGATCAAATCACCGGAAATCACCGGAAATCCCTAAATTTCAAAATAAGAACTTAGTTGTTACATGATACTTCCCATAATCTACAATAACAACGACATCTTTCCGAACATTACATTTTTGTATGAGGTACATCTGAATATATTTTCATAAGTGTAACCCTAAAATAGTGATGATACAAGCTGTTCGCGAGGACATCCCATCAGTCGCCCAATCACTTAGAAAGGCAGGTCGAATGTCCAGCTGAACAAACGTGAACGACCTACTTCAGACATCATCATTTTGGTCAACTTTGAAAATGTCCTCCACATTAAGCTTAATAAAAGCTTCACTAGACTTGCATGGATCCAACTATAATCAAAAAACATTTGAGTCAAATCTAAGACGGTGACCAATTGTACATCAAACGCTGTGAAATGTACACATCAAAGGCTGAAGCAGCTGTGGTATTGCTTGACAGGAAGGGAAAGTGGATGATTGGAAAGTCGTAGTCATTTCTCTTATCATACAGCCTTTGTCACTGTTTTAAACTGAAGACACTGATCTATATGTGAAACAAATGAGGCAGCATCACCGGCCTCATGTATTTCCTGTTCAGGTGGAAAGGAATTGTCGATTGGACAATTATTTAACAATTGAACGGTCTTGTTAGTTCAAAATCGATAGCAGCACACGTTTTTCGTTTGGTTTGACCATTTGACGTTGACATTGCGCTCGTACAATAAGTTTATGTCTGACGTCTTCCCATTGTTGTCACCCACATAGCATTAGATTGAAGAAGATGAAAAAGTGTATTGTTATTAATATTTTCTGCGTCTGTTTACTGTCAGTATATTTGAGCAGGCTGTCTGTGCTACGTGTGTATGACATATCTTTATAATCATCATGAAGTACATACAACAATATTATACTATATAGCGAGATGTGCATGTGCGTGTGACCGTATGCTGTTTGTACTAGTCTGGACTAATCACTACTGAGATCATGTGCGGAAATCCAATATGGATACCCTTTTAACATACAGTATACTGACTCCAGTCGTCTTTCGTCATCCTTTAATTCAGAGCTTTCAAGCAGGGTAGTGAGTGAGTGAATATGGTTTTACGCCGCTTTTTAGCAGTATTCCAGCAATATCACGGCGGGGACACCAGAAATGGGCTTCACACATTGTACCCATGTGGGGAATCGAACCCGGGTCTTCGGCGTGACGAGCGAACGCTTTAACCACTAGGCTAACCCACCGCCCCTCAAGCAGGGTAGCATTAACTGGGGATTTATGGAATCTTTTAGTATCACGGCCAGAGAACCACCGACTTCCGCTTTTGCTTTATCCACTAGCTCACTGAGACGGTCCCACATTAACTAAAGTAACGATCTGAAGAACATTGATGGGTTACGTGTTCCAGGCAGATTACGTTATGAAGCCAAAGTGATTCATATTTGAGTAACCCACCTGCTTTGTCTAGACCGACGTGGTTAACACAACTGCCAATAACCTGGACGTTCTTAGACCCGAAACTGACCGAGAGTAACGTTATTGATCTCATATCACAGTTCACGACATTCGTGGGTTTAACGCCGTTTTGAAGTTTTCCAGTTAGCATATAGTGTGTCAGATAAATGTGGGAAGAAACCCCGAAATGATGCTGGTCTGAGACGTTTACCACTTTGTTGAAGCCTTGGAATACTGCTTGTAAGACTTGAAACATAAACATAAACAGGCGAACCGGAATCGAACTCAAACAGACACATCTACAATTGACGTTTATTGAAAAGTTCAGAAGTTGTTTTGGATGAAAAAGAGTTACTTCCCTTGGCGTAGCAGAAAAGCAAAAACCTGAGTTCCTGTGACATGGGTCATAATTACGATGTTAACACGCATAGCTTGTGGGTTTAACAATTGGTAAACCTGTAAGACTTTCATTTACACCTTCCAAATCAAGCTTTCTAAAGCTGACATGTTTTATATCAAAATGCTGATCAAATCGTTCACTCTTAAGGGTTACAGTTTGGATCGACATGACATGCATGAGGCCTATAATTTTGGTCGGCAATGCAGGCCAACTTGTATATGTTGCTTCAATGCAGTTGTGTCCATGTACTTTTATATATGGCTTGAAGAGAATGTTTACATATCACTATCGTCATCTACATCCCAATCAGGGGCGGTGGGGTAGCCTAGTGGTTAAAGCGTTGGCTCGCCATGCCGAAGACCCGAGTTCGAATCCCCACATGGGTACAATGTGTGAAGCCCATTTCCGGTGTCCCCCGCCGTGATGTTGCTGGAATATTTCTAAAAGCGGCGAAACCCAAACTCAGTCAGTCATTCAGTACATCCCAATCAAGTAAATTGCAGTAAAACCGTGTTAAAAGAAACAAGAACGCAATTAAACTTCAAAACACAACATTTTAAAAGATTAACTACACGGTTACGTGCCTACAGGCTTAAAACATACACGAGTCTTTGATCAAAATCGATCAATCGATGGAACCTGAGGGAAATCACTAGCCAGGAAGATTGGTCTGTTCTAAGCTTATTTATAAGTATTTAATTTCCTTAAGTTTACCAAAACCAAAAACAGAAAGAGAGAGTGCGTCATCGTAGCTTGCCTTCATTTTTAACAGTGAAATGTCAGCGTCAGTAAAATTAACACATTGTTAATGAGGTATCAAATATCTTTAAAGTGGCAGTTTAGAATTTGGTGTTTCAAGGAAGACTTGGTTAAATTATGTTTTTCAGATTTTTCATTATTTTATGTGACGTATTCGCCATAGGTTCCCGTACCCTTGTTATGTTTAAAAGCTATATTTCGTATCAAAATGATGAAAAGAAAAAGGAGTAGAAAGCCATGACTCAACTCTGGTTTTAAATATGAGACATGTGAAGGTCCGGGTTAGAATGAACCTTCAGTAACCCAATAATGCTTGTCGTAAGAGGCGAAGAGTTTTGACAAGCAGTCATAAATGAACATAGTGCTAAGAGTGAACATATTCCTTCTGAAGAAGGATTGCAGGAACATATTGCATTGTTAAACATACTCTATCCGTGTATAAACACGCTTTCTGCTGTCCTAAACCTGTGCTCGTGGGTTTCTCGGGCTTGCATCGCGTCAGGCTTTCCTGAAACATGAAACTGACACGCCGTGATATAACTGGAATAATGCTCACGTTTCCTTGTGCTCCGAGACACGGCAATAAACGTAATTGCTTGTGCTTTGGGTTGCTTTCATGAGATATCTAATGTAACACTTTCGGTTTCAATTGTGTAATTGAAATATATTTACGCTCTGGGCTTGTATCAGCCTGCCTGAATGTCTCAGGCTCATGTGTATCGCTCTCTCTCTCTCTCTCTCTCTCTCTCTCTCTCTCTCTCTCTCTCTCTCTCTCTCTCTCTCTCTCTCTCTCTCTCTCTCTCTCTCTCTCTCTCTCTCTCTCTCTCTCTCTCTCTCTCTCTCTCTCTCTCTCTCTCTCTCTGTGAGACTCTGTGTGTGTCTGGATGTGAGTGTTTGCGCGCGTGTGCTCATGTGCATTTTATCTCTTTTGCCTACGCGTAAAAGAAACGTTGCCTTTAAAGTGACCTTTGTGCGGATGTCTTCAAGAATCTGTTAACACTTCAAATAAAACCAAAAAGATGACACGGTTCTTGTAATGATGTTCAAACAGGCTTCTCTAGGACTTTATTTCCAAATTATCTAACACGTACTGGGCCAAGAGAGGACACGTACTGGGTCAAGAGAGGACCAGTTCCTGGTATCACTCCTAGGACCATTGGTTGCACGAAACCATGCTAACTTGCACGTGTCTTTGGCTTAGACACAACCACACGGCATGACTATTTATACATCCTGTCAGGTATGGGGTTTCAGCAAACCCAATGCTGCCGTGTCATCAAAATATTCTGTAATTCGAATTACATTTAATTCCCAGGTTGTGATATTCTGAATTGGACAAGTAAATCGAGTGGTGTTGATGATTTTCTTGGAAAGGAACAAAATCCTTTTCATAGTCATCAGATTCTGACAATATTGTGAGAATGCGTTTATGAACTACTATCAATTAGTGAGGATGCCAATCGTTTGCGCAAAGGTGACAGTATTCTTCCTCAGCACCCGTGATCACTTCGCCAGTCGGTATGCACTGTGACAGGCTTAACTCATGCAGTCCATGCGTTACAGCCATTCAGATATACTATATGACATGTCCGTGCATCATGCTCTTCTGCGTGATGAGTGACTGACATGGCAGTACTTTTTCATACAACTCCCAACATACATTGTAACACCCCGCCTTCAATTTTACTTCCACACAATGAGTGTTAAAGACCAACAACACTGACCAAGAATTTTGCCAAATTTGAGGCCATGAACATTCTGTTACCCACACATGCATAAGGTTGAAATGGTGTTCTTGGAGGCTAAACGGAAAAGGTAATATGCAAGAATTGGCACTGAAATGTAATAAATATCGGAACACTGGAAGAATGGAGAAACGGAATAAAGGCTCACTTTAATATAAAGTCAATGTTCATGGGGAGTTAAAACAAGGCAAATATCTAAGGGCAAACTCATAACTTCTGAAGAAAATATATTTCACTCAGGGCTGTTTGTAATGATTAAAAATCACGTTTGTCACAAAACATCTCCGAAATCAATCTGCCACTATCGTTTATGCATCCAGCTCCCGGCTGAAACCCTTGATATCAATATCCCATCTCTTGATATGAATTACCAGCTTTATTTGCCTTAAATTGATTAAGGGGTTGAAAATTGTATAAAATTTCTACTTTTATTTGCCTTGATGTGATAATTGGATTGAAAAGCGTTCTTCTGCAGTTTCAGTTCAAACGTTTCTGTATTGGTTTTATCTCGACTTTGAATGTCATCTTTCTTTCATCTGAGATTGTTTCCAGTGACATACGTAAGGTCACTTAAGGTACGTCATGCTGAAAACTATGATCAGGAGTTGGAATCACAGAGTCGCCCTGATTATATGCCTGGGTTTGTTAGCACCACATCTGCACTCGAGGGTTTCACAGTGTGGAAAACTTCTAAGGCTTACTATAACGTCATGAGGTAATACTGGTCAAGACAGAGTACAAACAAACTAACAGTGGCAAATGACCCGGGAACGAATGTCCAACTGGTTGTTATGTGTGAAGTCAATTTTTGGTGTCGTTGGTCTATGTTGCTGAAATATTACAAGCACAACAAACATAGGATGACTGAAACGTTTAGATACAGTTCTCACTGCACCAACAGAGGTAATATGAGCTACTACAAGGGAGACACATATTAGCAGTCGAATACCTTCACGACAGAAACAAAGACAACGGATCAGATCAACGCGTTATAATGAAGAAACCTGATGGTTGTACATATTCGACCCGCCACATCTGGATTTGCATTATTTCATGATCCGATCAATACATGCTTTGACCTACAAATTGAGAGGGCAAAGTGACCCAGGCTTTGACTACTAATACTGTTTGATGGACATATGCTTAAAACCTGTTCTATTGAATACTATTAGTAGGAATAATGGTCACATCTTAAAATTATGCATGTTGAAGCATCCATTGAAATGGGAAATTTGGTATTGTTCTCAACTTGGAATATCTGCAATAATGACTACGGGATACTTGGCTACACTAATGTTGACATTAAAATATCAACACACTGACCATTTTTGTTAAGTCCGTCTACATTTTCCCCTCATTAATTATTTGTTCCCTAACTCGCGATTTGCGGTTGTCGTTTACCACTCATGATATTTATGTTGGCTGTGAAAGTCCTGTCAACTGCTTATAAATATTCTAATCCATCAATATTTGTAAGAGACATGGACTGGGAGCATGCAAATATGCCTTTTTATCCCTGGACTTCTGACCTTTCAAAACCAGGATCGATTTGGCTGCTGATATTTGTCTTTACCGTTCAGATAAACAAAGTTCTTGCACCCTGTTATATTAACTTCCAACTGTTAAAATGACAAGAATTACAGAGAAAGACATTATTACGATTCAATATTTCAGTATTTGGAAAATATTTCTATATTATTGATCTGACATGAGGATTGTCACATATTGACAAGTCTGGCTTGCTTTCGAACTTAATTTGTGTTCACATACATTTTACTTGTCACGTTTGAAAAATTTATCAAATTGATCAAAACTTCTCGAATACTTCTCATATAATATGCTGAAAAATGTAATTGTCCTTCTTCGATCATTTTAGGTAAAATTGTAAGGTAAAGCTTCAGGTAAATTCTATATGCCGCAGGTTCAGGCTTCCCTTTGTCCCAGACAAATATTAAGAAGACAGCGAATGTTTGATAGCTGTATATTTGCCTGTAAGATCAACATCTCTCAGCCGTCATACCAGAGGGACAGTTGCCCATTGAATGCCTGCATTACATACAATAGATAAAATAATGGGTTTTAGTAAAACAGCCAAAGAGTTTATAACCAAAATATGTGCTGCGCATGGGAGCACATTATAAAAAAATGATGAGTTAATGACGTCACATATATGGTACGAGGTCAGTGATCCGTGAAATTGTAATCTTGGTGGTGGTAGTTTTTTATTATATTAAATTTATACAGTTCAGTCTTTTCACGCATTGTATGATGTGCTATCCCATTGAAATGTTAAAGGTAGTAGTAGTAGTAAAAGCAATAAGCGGGATATTTACATTATACATGATCAATGATCGAGGATTTACTAACTTGGTGATTACATTGCCTGATTGGTAATTAAGAAACATATCAGATAAAATCATTATAGTAGTAGTTAAATATAGATATAGAATGAATATATAGGAGAGTGCTTACCTGTAATGAGAAAGATCAAAATCAGAAAATGTTGGTGTCTGTCAGCTGTCATACCATGCGGACAGGTGACAATTGAATGTGCAATTCAAATTGTCATTACGTCACAGGTATTTTATGTATAGTAGGGCTATTAGGATTTAGTGTGTTAGATTACATGTTTTGAAGAATAGTGTATGTTAGGTGTTTATCTATAAATGTTCGCATACTGAGTATTTTAGACATACATGAATATATGATGTATTGTGTACCAGTAAATTCGTATACTGGTATTATTTCTACAGTAGGGTATTTTATACCACCGTGACACTGTAATTTGTATCATGTATAGCTATGACTGTATAAGCTATTTTATAACTGGCGTGATGCATGTGTATCATGCATGTTTATTATAAGGTTTAGTTAGTATAATGCATATTTATGTGTATATAATTAGGGTAAGTACGTATATGTGCGACATAACTAGTGCATATTGTGTTTATCATGTTATATACATGACATGGGTATGTGTATACCACATAATTTGTTATTCACTGTTATCATACTTGTGTCTGGTTCTATGCACTTAGTCAATACGAGTATATCTATGTGTAGGTTAATGCAGTTTATGATGTATGTCTGTATATACTAGCAGTAATATTTTTTACAATATATAGCGGATTGTTTTTTACTTTTTTGTCGCTTTTATTCACACCAATCCAATGATTAGAGCTGAATAATTCAATCTGGTATAATACTAAAGACACAGTTTTGTAAATTCCATATTCCCTTATCTTTCAGTATAAAGCAATTCTATGGTAACGTATTAACTTACGTATGTACGACTCAATATCATGCCATTGCCGCACAACTTTGATTCATTAATCAAACTTATTCAGGCATCTTTCACCAAACACTCTTGTTCCACTGGATTGAGACATATGATCTCCAGAAGGACCCTAGCTGTATGCTTCAAACATATTTCACCTAAATCATTATTGCGACTCGAAAGGAGAAAGAGCATGACTCTATCTCAAAATAACAAAATAATTGGGGTTTTCTTAACGAAAGATGAAGTATCTATTACAGGAAAGAGACCAGCCTTTGAACAAAGGCCATCTGCAAGAGACCTTCTAAAAATCTGATAAATTCTGTTACAGTCAAAAACCTTCACTTCTCAATGAGGACTTGTAAAAAAGCGCAATTCGAAAGTGGTGTTAATAGCTTTCGGGCTGCTGACGAAAACATGGTAAATGAGCTTTCTTTAATTGTGTTTAAGCTTTGCCTCTGGTAACGTTTTGTCAGTTTTGGGTATCGATTTAGGAACAGCAGGCGTGTGTTATGTTAACTGAAAGATGATGTGTCTCTGAGAAACAATTATCTGCGAACCACACTCAAAAGCAGATTGAGGGATATATACATTCTTACGTTGTTGCTGCAGTGCAAGCGATGTCCACGGCCGACATTAAACTGCGACGAGATGGCAAACCTGGTTATTCGTCTGTGTCTGCGTCAAGTTCCTATAAAATACTAGTTCCAAGTGATCTTCTCGAAAATCGGAAAATATTAGTCCATGGACGAATGATTTTTGCTCTTACTGCAATCTTCACTGACACTAAAAAGGTCGTGTTTATATACTTGCAAACCCGTGAAGGTCCGGGTTAGAATTGATCTTCAGTAACCCATGCTTGTCGTAAGAGGCGACTAACGGGATCGGGTGGTCAGGCTCGCTGACTAGGTTGACACATGTTATCGGTTCCCATTTGCGCAGATCGATGTTCATGCTGTTGATCACTGGATTGTCTGGTCCAGACTCGATTATTTACAGACCGCCGCCATGTAGCTGGAATATTGCTGAGTGCGGCGCAAAATTCAACTCACTCACTCACTCATTATATATTTGCATAGCAGAGCTACGATGCAAGAAATTGAAAACATATTTTTTCTTCTATTAAAGTAATCTCTTGCACAGAATTGAAAGTGACATGCCATCGATAAAACAACCTTTCTATTTTTTCATCTAATGGAAATAAAAGCATTCAGGTTCTTAGGCCCTTTCTTCAACCATCACTTTGGCCTACGTTATATTAGATCTCAATATCAACCTTGTCATATTTCAACAAAGCTGTTGTGATACGGTGTTATTTTCAATCGAAGATTTCCCACGGATAAAACAGCTTCTTAAACTGAAATATCTGCCTTGGACATAAGTTTATTTGAGAAATATTTCTTAACCGTTGATAGTACCATTTCATTGTAATTTGACCATGAATGAATGGATAACTGAATACAGCGTAACAATTTCTCTGTTCATTGTTTGAACCTTTCGCGGGGGACGCCTACAGACCCTCTTTTCCATCTATACTTACGTCTTTTTCCCCTTAATCATTCTCGGTAACCTGTGAAGATCGGTTTTAGAATTGGTTTTCAGTAACCCAGGCTTGTCCTAAGAAGCGACTAACGGGTGGTCAGGCTCGCTGTCTTGGTTGACACAGGTCATCGCATCCCTATTGCGTAGAACGATGCTCATGTTGTTGATCACTGTATCGTCTGGGCTCGATTATTTTCAGAGCGGCATTAAACAACAAACACACATTCTCGGTTAAAATAGTACAAAAAACACCACATGGATCTAATACTGAGACTCGCTGACCTGGTTCATTTAGTTTATCGGCGAGGATCTTTGTTTACAGCACCATCGACGGAGACAGCGTTGCTTTAATATGACTTCCCCACATACACCTGAGGGTATGTTGAAAGTTATGGTTTCTGACGAGAAGACCTATATGATATGTGTATAAATGTGTTTTGTTCTCCCGAGGCTAGCACCCTATGCCATGTATATGTAGGTGAAAGGACATATACTCCAGTGCATTAACTGTAGATTGTATAAATGCTCACGTTAAGGGCAGGCATGTGCTGATGCCAATCAGACTGATGTAATGACTGCCGATTTGCAGGTGGTCTTGTTAGTGACAAGACAGCTTAAATTTTTCAAGAGTGGGACACCAGAAATTGGCTTTATAATATCAGCTTCTGCATCTCAGCCGTGATTAACATTAACCGAGGATGCTGGACAAATGTCTAGTATACAAATGTCACAGCATTGTATGCAAACAAATACTTTATTATTTTAGCAAATGTGTTACAGTACAAATTATATATAAAACTGTGTAACAAAATGCCTGTGCCAAATCAAATGATTGGATAATATGTATCTCATTGCTTTTAATAAATATCAAGAAGATTTTCAAAACCTCAGCGGATTTGCTTTAAATTTTAAATTTTCAGAAACGGACCAAGTTCATTTCTGTCAAAATATTTTATTGTTCACCTTTGTACACCATTATCCTACAAGACACGATTAAAGAAAACTTTCCTTCCTTCCTTTCTTGAACTATGGGGCACTTGGTAAAGGAACCCAACTGTTGACACATATCTATCTTTAGATTCAGGACAGTTTGTCCAAAATTGAAAGCAAATGACATCCGAAGATAGCCGGGAAAACAATACGTCAAAGCCTAGACTACCTCATTGATAACGTCGAATTTGGGGATAAAACATTCAGAGAGTAAGTAGGCATCTGCATGGGCACAAATGTGCTCCCCTCCCATTTTTTGCCGATGTTTTTTATTCTGAATTTCTGCTGGGGTTGGCAAATTTATCTTCAAATACCAATCAATTAGACAATTCTCTTCACTGATTTAACCACTGTAACTTGAAAATAAGGATACCACTTCACGTGTTTCATATTTGTATCTATTATTGAATAAAGATTGAGAATAACAAAATTTCAACTTTTCAATGGTTAACTTTTCCTTAATATCATGAAATATTCAATGAGATACAGTCTTTGATGTTTTCATTTCACAACTTTAGAAGTACAATCGAGAATTTCAAGATCTTAAAGAGCGCACCATTACCCTTGCTCCCAAGTTGTTTGATCAAGGTCACAGCCTTAAGTGCATCAGTAAAGCTTTGACAACATGGTAGGCATGTGGACAATTTGATGCTTCAGTGACAAACATGATGTCCTATGGCATTCCCTATTCTGACCTGTGTTTTGTAGGTGAACAACAGGATGCACTCACCTGTTATCATCACTATTTGATAGTGATTCATAAACACATGCCCGTGATGTAGTATCGATTGTATAATCGACTCTGCCTATCAGCAGAGATTTCGTATGGGTCAGGGAAGAGATTTGTCACTTGTGATTTGAAATAAGGTTTACAAACAAGGTTTGGCATCAACAAATATTCTGAACCAATGTGATGTTCGTTAAATGATGCATCCACAAGACCAAATTGTGAGGATTGTATTGTATATCTACTGACTTGTCCACGATGAAAGGTCTTAATTGTAAGCCCTCTGTGAAAGGTTACCTCAGATGTCGCTGCCGACTGTACGTGCCTATCTGATCGGTAGCTAACACGTGTAAAGTAGGGAACATTACTTCAGATCAGCAATATAAGTGCAGAGCTTCAGTCAAAGGTCACTGTCTGTGTCGTAATCTCTCTGGACACGTCTCCTGGTCTAGACTATTCCGTTACACCAGAATGATCGACATCATAGACTCCATCACAAACAGTGGTGATCCAGGCCCATATATCAGACATTTGATCCTCGTTGTACAGCAGCGATCCACAAATCTTGACAGTGTTAGCTGTACTAATGGCGATGGTGCTGCGTACACTGTGATTGGTGTGCTGATAGATTGACACTGTCCTGACATTCAGTGTGGCGGGAGGAATTCTAAAGCCTGATCACCCTCACTCCCAGAACCACAATTGGCATCGTTGAAGTTTACAACCCTATTCTGACATCCTGCTAAATCTGCCGTTCAAAATCTTGCTCTCCCAGTTGTCAAACGCTTACCAGAGAAGGCAGTGGATTACTCACTTAATGAAACACTATATCTAAAATTTCTGCTCGGAGAGTGCACAAGTATTCCATTTGGATATGTACCCAACCTGACTTATTGGTTATGGCATCAGCTTTTTGCGACCTCGAACACATGTGGAAAGTGCCTGGAATTAGGGTGGCTGCCAATCTTTACACATCAGCTACTATCTAAATGGCTCGATATGGTCAAGTACATATATGTCTGTCTCGGGGTTCCGTTCCGGAAACCAGTCACAAGCTGGTTGAAAAAAGCAATATAGCTTCTGGCTTTAAAACATTGCTGACTTAGTGGCTGGCTATTGAACTTGATAAGTGTCAACATATCGTCACATTCCATATTTCATTCACGTTCCGGAAATCTTGAATGATATTTTGGCCTATTACCCGAACTCTGATACATGTGTAGAGAGAATATTGCTAATCTGTTGAGACATATAGTATATAGCATATCGTTTCTATGGCCCTATGGTTTAAATAGTGATTATTTAGGGCTTGGTCTATAATCTTGTAAATCTGAGATATGATGGAGCATCTGGGATTTACTGTTTCAATTCTATCAATATTTTATATCAGCTATTACCAGAAAGTAGTCCAAACCTTTAAGATCTTTTCTGACATTTGACCTATGAGGCCCTCCAATTGTGTTCTGATTTATGTTATTTGTTGTATTTATTGCCCTCTTACCTCTATATCAGTATTGGACTCAAGGGGTCTGAGAACACCCCGGCTTCCAGTCGGTTGAACATAATATCCCATGAAATACACATCCTCTATCCGATTGGTTATACCACATACCTTGTGTGTGTACAATGTCCCTGAGTTGAACAAACACAAGGGTATAACTCATGGTTTTACTTGTTAATGATGATACAAGGGGGGTACTGAAGTTGTGTTGAACTTGCACAATCAATCAGACTTGTCTGACTGAATTGAACTTCTGTGTGTTAAATTATATGATCGAATCGTTGACCAGTTCGAATTCAACCGCGGGTTAAGTACACGTGTAACGTATTTACTGTGTATGTAGCAATTTGGCCACCTATGCAATTTAACAAGTTGTTGAATAGATAGTCAGGCCATCGTAAAAACATTTTGCAAAGAGGAGAAACATTATCAATGTTTTCTTTGTTTGTATGTAAACGCTGTGTACCTATATGGAGGATCCCCTAAAAAAGTAAGTGACGCACATAAAATATGCTGTAGTGTTCATCAGCTAAGTATCACAATATTTTTGTGATAGTTATTTTCGTAATATAATTTGTTTGGATGTCCCGGTGGTTTCAAGATGGCATAAACTAGCAACAACATGTCTGGCAACGGTAAAAGGATATCGTGGTGCAAGGGAGAGGCCTTGACGCCTGTTTGAACTGAAGACGTATTACGACGTGTCAGGGTAATGTGTTTACCAGCTCACAAAACCACGCTTTGAACTCAAGAACTGCTTGGTAAAGTACCAGAAACATAAAACTGGGCCTACTTTTCGCAGGAGTTCATGTCTTTGTACCACAAGTAACATTTCCTTCGCACGTACATCCATCAACGACAGCTCAGGTCATTGCATGATGCATGATGTAGAATCATATCAACATTTCATATACAGTTTGCCTCTTACATCTGAGAATATTGTCAATTGATGCATTTTCATGCACCGGATTAGTCCCTAGAAGGTCGCAGATCCCCATTATTCCTCCAAGATACCAAATGACTAGTTAGTTCCTTAGTTTGAAGTCATCAATAAGTTACGCGTCAAACGAATAACAAACCGTGTTACATCATTATCTGACGCACACCCCTTCTTTCACTTTGATGTAAGTATGCGTGACGTGAGTTGGTCTCATCTTCAGCCTTATCACAAGTTGACAGCTGTTGCGTTCTCACAAATTAAGTTACAAGAAGCCAAAAATACTCAAATTCCTTTGCCCACTTTGATCTTTAAAATTGTGAAAACGTTTTCATTTCAAACGACTTTTTTAATATTCATCTAAAGCTTATTTATCTTCACATTGGCGTTGTTTAAACATTCATCAGAGATACTACGATAACATCAAAGATGTTCATTTGCATAATTAACCTTCAAAGACCACGTGTCAGTTTAGGTTACTATGCCCTAATGGTTCTGTGCTAAATATAAATATCTAAATTAAATTGATTTTATACCAAGAAAAGCGTTCGAATTCCAAAGCTAAAATGCAGAAATTAATCCACATACATGTACCGGTTGTCAATGAACTAAATAGTAGAATCAGTAAATGACCATACAAGTTCAATGAATAATCCATACATTGTTCGTTATCTTACCTCACACATAAATGTCGCTTTCTGATTGGCTGAGCGCTCTTCTATTATTTTCAATGTACCCCGCTTACAAGCGAGTAACATTTCAATGTACCCCGCTGTCAATGGAAACTCATTTAGTACTTCGTGGTAGTAATCCTTTATCTCGAATAACATTGAATTATGTACGATGTATGGAAATTACCGATGTTTTGCGAATGTAAATTGATGGAAGGGAGATAACTCTAAATCTGTTTTTCTTGTCAGCAAAATCTAGCGATGGCTACAAAAAGATTTGTACCCGCGGTGCTTCAAACAATTCAAAATTAACATTTAGGTGTTCGGTAAGATAAATACGTTGTTCACTGGTCACGAGGGGGGCATGGGTTGATGTACCCTCGATGTTTGTTTATGTTCCGCTCGCATTTCGGGCTCAGAGAACATAAACAAACATCGAGGGTACATAAACCCATGCCCCCCACGTGACCAGTGAACAACTTATAATGAATAATCCATACATTATATTTAAACACCCAGTACCAAAGCAGAATACAATGGATAATTGTAGGTCAAGTATGTAGCAGCAACAGGGCGTTGTACTAAGGTTAAGATCTAGAGCATTTACTAATGTTAAGAATAATGTTATCGTTGTATGTCTTGAAAGAGGCCTTTCTCCGTTCTTGAATCCAGAATTCTGTTTGAAAATGACAGGAACTGATGTTTCCAATTAGGTATCCAAACTTCACCTGGCATGTAGTGATGTTTAGATAAGAAACAAGTCAGGATGCAAAACGCTTCGAATCGGGCTCTTGTTGTTCTAACTTAAGGAGCGCAACCTTACTAGAAAATGTCCAATACAGAAACTTCTCGAATGATCAAACCTTCAAAGGCATAAGCACGGGCAGTACAAAGCCCTTCAGGAAAGTCCTCCATCATTTGCTGACAGTGACAGTTTCTTCCAATCTGTTGACCGTAAATATCCAACAGATAACAGTAAATGTTTTCACAAACAGATGCCCTTTATCATTATTTCCAGACGGTCTGATTCATTACATACCACCAAGCATTTCCAGCCTGATACTATGATTTGCTTCGATTTGGCGAAGTATAGGTCCACTGCACACCAAATTAGTCACATGGAGATCCATATTCAATGGCAGGTTTCCCTGTTCGCAGCCTCTTAATGGAATTTCTTCGGCGTTATATATGAACTGATCAGCTGACATAGGTGGTCATGATCATCACTACTGTCAATTTGTGCCGATTAGTAGCCGACTGGGCATTCCCTACGAGTAGTAGGTATATCCCTTGCATCCTCCCATTGCTAGTTTGAAGACGTTATCCCACGCGTACAATCAAATCATTCTGGTTTCAGTTGGGAAATGCTTACTTGTATGCTTTACTATTTGTGTATCACACATAGTCATATGGTTGGTTCTTATTATGCCATACATGTATTGCACCATTTAGTGTAAGTTTTCTTTGAAACTTTCGGTTGGTGAGTGCCATACTTCAATTCCAAGTACGTTCACAAAGTTGATTCTTAACAAGACATGAAACCAATGCCCTTTGCGTAACTGTACAGATTTGAAAAGACCGTGCTCTTAAATACAAATTTAGAAGTTAGATATCATGGTCAGCCTGTGATGCAAGTGATACTTCACTCTCTTTGATCTTGATTAAAATTTATTCCTCATTTCCAAGACAATTTGTTATTTAGATATTTGACGTAATTTCGTGTCGAAAATAGCTGCCAGTAAATGATCAATGCAAGCGATACAGCTCCAAAGAAGCTAACAAATGTTTATCATCCAAATGAACAGGTACTAATCGATTGAGGTCTTAATATTTGGCAATTACAAGTTTGTGTGATTAATTTCTGTTCTGTTTTTATCCATGATGCAAAAAAAGACAAGGTACAGGTTTGTGAGAACGAATCGTCAGAAATATATATATTAACAGCACAGCACAAATCATCTGTTTGATAAATATTTATAATGCACCTGTGTCCACGCACCTGTTTGACAATAACCAGTTACAATAACGACCCTTTTGATATTAGGGTGAGACTAAAATTGATGTGAAATAAAAGGAAATTTCGGTAATAAGCATACCCAAATGTGTCTAAGGTAATTAATATGTATTTAAGTGCATTTAAGAGTGATACACATGAGGGAGTCTAAAGGATGTCAACTTCTTTAGTCACAGGACATAACGTTTCGGACTGTATGTAAGGAATAAGCATATACCCCAACATATTGTGTTCCTTATGATAAAGAATTTTATGTCCATAAATTCTCTTCCTTAATCATGTCTGTTTTCTTCAAATATAGTATTGTTCGGGAATTTATACATGTGGCAACCGTTGTTTTACGCTGAAGAAGCAAACATATATCGTGGTACGATAGCACTCATTGAGCTGGATGATGAATTGCATCCATCCGAATACGGAGGTGATGGAGTATATGAAGACAGCAACTTCATCATGATCCATACTGAAGAGAACTGAAACGCTAATTTTCACCTTAGAGATACACACATGCAACAAGCACCTTCATCATGACCAAGAGAACTGAAATGCTATTTGTTACCTTAGAGATGCACACATCCACCACCAAAGACACACTCTTGGTCATGATCCTGAAGAAGGCAAATATATATTTTTACAGTTATACAGTCAGACATGTGCTACTAAGGAGGATCCATCGGGGTGATAAGGGATGCTCTTCCCACTTTGGGTTGCATTCCAATCATGTTAACGCGTAGACGGCGTGATACCAATACGGAAATGGGGTTTATACATAATAGCCTTGCGGGAATAGAACTTGGACCTTCTGCATGATTAGCGAAAGCTTTACCCATTGGGCTACCCCAATGTCACGTGATTCAAGTAGTCCAATACAATGCCTACATCATTTTCATTTTCAAAATGAAGTGGGCACAAGGTTCGTATTTGTAAAAATCCAATAAACATAATTGCTGCCATCCTTTTGAGGATAGTGCGTGTTTCTGTTTCATTGGTCTAATTGTTTCAAGCGAGAGAATGTTCATAGACAACAAATACATCCTTATTTGACATTGGATCATTTTACCCTCTATCTGTTTGGGCTAAAGTATATGTGTCTCGAACAGATTCGTTTTCTTTCAGCTGCTAATTGTATGAAATGTTTTTGCTAGCCTTGTTGCTGTGGAAATTCGGGTTTTCCACACTTATGAGATTTATACTTAATTTAGTTTGTTTTAGTATTTAGTTAATCGTAGATTGTAGAGGAAAATGTGACTGTTGTAAGTCACTTTAATAAAAGTTGACATTTCGGGAAATACGTGGATTTCGTTGTTTGATGGTTGAGAACAGTAATAACGTCGCCATGGCGCGCTCGTGGAAAGTGAATGTTGTTTTATCACTCAGTCCACATGATTTCAGCTGTAACGACTGCCCGGTAAGTAATCGATGGCAGCCCATAGGTAATCAAACACCCTGTTCCGCTGTTCCGATAACCTAGACTGATACCTAGTCTCTGACTAAATGTATAATTTATGCAGTAACAAATGACACAATTGTTATGGAAAACGAGCCCCGCTGAGATTCCTGAAGCTGTGATAAATCTAGACTTACTTCATTAATAAATATAGCATGTGGACATAGAGGATCATGATATAGGGAGGGTTTAAC
Organism: Haliotis rubra; assembly: GCF_003918875.1. Taxonomy (NCBI): domain Eukaryota; kingdom Metazoa; phylum Mollusca; class Gastropoda; order Lepetellida; family Haliotidae; genus Haliotis; species Haliotis rubra. The sequence goes on from NW_025767102.1 coordinate 2,868,040, forward strand.
GATAACCATGAACCGATAGGTACCTATTTTCAGCTCCCCAATTCTACGAGGCTATATTTAGAAAGCGTCTGAGTTACTGTGTTTATGTGTTTGATGACCATGTAACATTGTGACTGTAGAGTAATTGTCATACGACCATTCACAGAGAACCAGTAGTATTTGGTGGTTGTGGAGACATCAATTGGTAATTTCTTAATCAAATACATTCAGGGCATCAAGATATTTAACATGTGACATAAAAGATCCTTGCATTGTATCTCCTGGGCATTTTTATGTTAAGTAACGAATAATAAGTCTAAGGAAAACCTAACTTGATCTCTTATACTCTGCTCTACTTTGGATTGAACTTATTTTCAAAAAAAGGAAACATAAACGTTTCATTCGCATGCGAGAAATAATTCAGTATGGCTGTTCTGTTTGTGTTGAATTTCTAAAATAACGTACTTCTGGAAATGAGGGAATGGCTATATATTAATATTTACTTCTTCGTTATTTCACTTCAAGAAAGCCTCCGTGACCCTGTTGTCAAAGGCACATAGTTGCGCCCCTTAGGCTTGTCAGGAAGCTATGACCAAATCGACAAAACGTCTGACTTCAATCTGACACGCCGTGAAATAGTGTTGAAAGAAAACAAATCACTCACCCACTCAAATGAGACTGTATGTTATGGTGTGGGATGTGAAGAAATAATTCATAATGGCTGTTGTGTTGCATTACTTCTAGAAATAAGAGAATGGCTACATATTATAAATTACTTCTTCATGTTTCAACATGAAAGCCCGTGTGACTGAGTCTGTACCTCCTGAATATTGATGTGAGGGATGTGTCTTGTGACGGAGATTTTCCGGCTTTGGAGCCCAATTATTCATGTATGCTCTCAAACTTTCCGGCCTGTTGGTTATGACATTTTCATCATAGGTAATCGTTACATATCGACATATACTCCCCCTGCATTTGTTAGTGTGCCCTAACAATGTCCCGGGGTAGACTGAATATGAGAAAGTGTCGGATTCGTGATTCCTGTCCTTTGAAGCAAACTAGTAGTGTCCTCTGGTTAATCCACGTGCATTACATACCTCAGACTGTGTTCCTGAACCTATGATGCGACAATCTGCTCTGTGATCGCTTAAACGATATGTTAAAAACGTTTATATTATATATATCATGAACATATATATATTACAAAACGGCACAATTGTACAATGTCAGTGCCGTATAATTGTCAGTACCTCTCCGTCAGACTTGGTATGCAAACCTACTACTAGACCCATTTTCCTCTGTCACATCTTCCGATCTGTATCGTATTTTACCGCACGGCGCTAAACTAACCTTCCATGCATATTGTTCACCTGTGGGAGATATTCTGTGCATGGAGGTAGTGACGTCATTTCCGATGGCGGCATACGGGTCCAGGGTGTTTAACAAAATGTATGCAATTTTAGATAATAGAGGATGGTTTGAAACAGAAGGACCTAGATCCTCCAAATGGTTCCGATCTGGGTGCAATATTCTTTTGAACAAATCTTCTTGGATTCATAGATCCTATACTGGGTGTCATAAAGGAATTCTGTCAAAAACGATTCTAGGAAAACAGAAACTTTGCGGAGATATTTGGAGAATTATTTTGACGATCCCAAGATGATCTAAGTCTTACACTCTAAAATCAGTTTGGATGTTATGTTCTATGTAATAGACTTAAACGTACTTAGTAGAACCACATTAGATACCTGCGACAATATCTTTCTTAAATCAGTCTTTTTAACTGACAACTTTCAATATTGTAATGGTCTTTTATTATACGACACACCTTGATAACATGTTTTTATAGACAAAAATGAACGTATTACGCATATTCTATCTTAAAATCTATGCTTCGTTTAACATGAACAAAACACATATACATGTATATGGAGCTTTTTCCTTTTTTTAATTATCATTTGCCTCGTGCTAAAAAATATTAACTACGTAGTAGAAAGTATCATGTACGTAGACGTTATTTTTATAATGGCACGAGTACGCCTCCATACAAATGCCTTTTTTCGTAACTTAACAGGAAAACGTGTAACACTGGATGGGCACTAGCTAATTTGTGCTATTTATGTCGGTAAGAGACGCAAAAACAATTTAATTACAGGCAGTTGGACACAGAAAGGAGAGCACAAATCAGAAAGGCGAATAAATTGACTGTTAAAACCCTTCTCAGATTCGACAGCTGCTTTTATGAGGTAGTTTCGATCCTGAAAAATATGTCTATGTCTATATATTTCACATTCTGACGCCCATGTCACATTAAACGGGAATATGATCTTACAGTAGGTGTTAACTTACTTTACTCAGGCTATGCTGACACACTACTGATGTCGTTCCGGAGACCATGTATTAAAGAACATTAAGATGAAAGCACGAATGATCCTGTCGTTAAAGGTGCCACAATAGCTAGTGGCGTCCCTTGCGATCGCCAGAAACTCGTGATCGTGGGTTCGCACCAACCGAAGATCCGGGTTAGAATTGATCTTCATCAACCCGTGCTTCTCGTACAATGGCGACTAACGGGTTCGGGTGATAAGGCCAGCTGATTTGATGGAGACATGTCATCGTATCCCGATTGCGTAGATCGATGTTCATGATGTTGATCACTGGATTGTCTGGTCCAGGATTGATTATTCACAGACCGCCGCCATATAGCTGGGATATTGCTGAGTGTGGCGTTAAACAACGAACCAACCAACCAAACATCCAACCACTAAAATTAAAACGCCTGGGGCCTCCATCACCTCGGGCTTCGATAGTTGTTTCGTGATTCTGTTTCATGTGGCGAGGACTATAGGTCAATAGTCTTCCCTTTTTACAGGTTCTACCGTGAACAGAGAAAGGTCACAGTGTGGACTATTTGATTTATATCCACAGTATACTTGCGGACAACATGCTCCGTCCTGACAGAGCTGAAGATCTTGGTGAGATATTCCCACAGTTAAAGGTGACGAAGTGTACATTAAACACTTTATATCAACTCGTTCCTCCGAGATTCCAGGGAGTCAATATATGACGATGGAACATTTCGGAACGCCAGAACGGACTGTTTACGGTAGGCAGTATACGTTTAACTGGGGATAATAGTGTTCGCATAAGACCAGGTCAAGTCATTTATTCTCAAAACTACTCACATTTGTACAAAAACATATATTTTACAAAATACGTAATGTCACATAAACATTGATGTACATTATTTTGTATTGACTGTAAATAGTATAACAGATCATGTCATGACGTCAAATAGGACATTACATAGGTTTGTATTTATCCTGGCAGATCAATAATATTTCCTCTAAACAAATAGTAAGTGTTCGCCTGCCACGCCAAAGAACAGGGTTCGATTCCCAACATTCCCAACCCATTTCTGGTTTCCCCATGTTGACTCTTGCAGGAATATTGCTAAAAGCGGCGTAGGACCATAAACACTCATTCTGAATTATACCACCAATACAGTTACTTATAGGACTGAGTGGTTTGAACGGGTTGAACAATAAGTTTATACGATGTAGGAACTAAACAACAATATTATATATCAGACAGGCTGTAGACAGCCACAATAAAAAGCATAATGACTTCATCTCCCATTACAAACGATTTCAAATCGGACGGGGTCACAACTAGTATTGTTGAAGTTTACAAGACCATATTGACATCCTGTTGCATTTGACGTTACCGCAGAAAGCATTGAAACCACTCACTGGATGGAACAATAGATCCAAGATTTCTGCTCGGCGAGTACAAAACCTTTCCTTTCGGATGTGTACCTTAACCTGTCATTTTGGATATGGGATCAACTTTTAGCGATCTCTCAAACACGTGTGGAAGTTGTCTGGAATTAGGGTGACTGCACACATAGGCTACTATCTAAATGGCTCAATATGGTTAAGTGCAAATATGTCTGTGTCATCGTTTTGTTCCTGAAACCAGCCATAAGCTAGTTGAATAAAGCAATATAGCTTCTGGCTTGATGACATTACTGACTTGGTGGCTGACTATTAAACCTGATCAGCGTCAACATATGCTAACATTGCGCATTTCATTGAAGCAGTAATCTTCAGGGTGATATTTTGGCCTATATCCCGAACTCTGATACATGAGATAATTTTGCTAATATGTGTAGGCATATGGTATATTTCATATCATTTCTATGTTTAGGGCATGGTCTCTATGCTTGTAGATCTGACATATGATGGAGAATCTGGGATCTACTGATGGACAAGACCATCAATATTTTATCACAGCTATTACCCAGAACGTAGTCCAAACCTTAGTAATCCTTTCTGACATTTGACCAATTCAATCAGGCAAACTGGCTGTCTCATTGGATTCTTCAAGTCCAATTTTGATCTGATTAATGTTTTTCGTTGCATCCATTGCCCTCTCAACTTCTATATCAGTATTGGTCTCGGGGGGGCTTGGGATCTGGGAGTCTGTGAGAAACACTACCTACATCCAGTCGATTGAACATAATGTCCCATAAAATACACACGCGTTCAATCCAATATGGTTATACCTCACACCCTGTGTGCAAAATGTTAAAAGTCTCATGCAACGTAAAACACAACTTTGCAGATTCTGATACCTTTCGGTATGGACTTACCGAAACAATTCATCAAAAATGAAAATTCAACTCATAAAGTTGAAAAATAGTGCGATGAAAAAAACCGCGCGAAATCGGAGTTCAAACGTTTCACTAATTTTCCCCCAGCATTTGGGAGGAATTCAAGTGGTTTCAACATCTGGGCTGCGCTCATAGCACGTGCGCAGTGAAATAGGTTCGTGCAGCTTGGAAGCGGGTTGTCCGGTGAATACTCGGTGAAGGCTTTGGTGTGAGCTATTTTTCTAATGTTTTGTTGATATCTCACAGGCGCGAGCTTTTTATATGTTATGACAGTAAATTAACTGTTTATATAATTTCATTTGTCTATTTCACCACACGTTCTTCTTACCGAGTCACTTTCTCAGTTCGATACTTAAAAGCAATGTCATTATTTAGCGTTGACAGAATTTCTAACTGTGATATAGATATGTCGTTGTCACAGACAAAACTCAATGTCTTGTTTTATTGACACCTGTGTGTCTGCCTGCCTGTCTGCTATTGACAATATTCAATACACAACTGCGATCACTGACCACATGCAATTTGAACTTAACACCAATAAGGCAATACACCATAAACAAAATGCATTGATTTATGGCCTGAGTTCGGTCTCTGTCACATTATGTAATTACACAGACAGGCAGGTGTGATACTTGAACACATGACATGTTATGATGTCTGTTGATTGCAAAATGTTATACACAAAAAATGAGCATGTATTTACAAAACCCAACATCTCCATATATACACACACACAATGAGCCGGGAGGGCATCTGCAAATGAACCAGCCGTTACACTTGAGTGCACACCCACCCGCTCTGACTGGGTTCGGTATCCCGGCTGCTTCGTTTCTTGGGAAGTAAACCCAAGTACACAATATTGCACTTTTGATTTGCGATTGTACGCTTATAATTTTGTTTATATGTTTTTTCATAACCAGCAATGTATATTATATGTCATGAATAAGTGATAATTGTGTTTTAATTATGTTTGATTTTCTGGTTGCATGTGACCTTTAAGGAATGGTGCGAACATATCCAAGGGTATAACACAGTTTAACTTGTTAATGATGATATAAAGTATGTACTGAAGATGTTTTGAAGATTTGCAGTCAGTCAGATGACATTTTAAGACTTGATTTCTGACTGAAGTAGCTGTTCAAGGGACTTAACTTGTGTTAATTAATTCATAGTGTTCATCTACCATATATACTCATGCCAATAATGGTTGTCACCCCCTCCCCACCCCAACCCACACACACCCCTACACCCTACCCCACACCCCTCTCCAATAAAAAATTTGAAGGGGGTGACAACCATTATTGGCATGAGTATATGATCAAATCATTGACCGCTTTGAATTCAACCGGGTTTTCACTTACACGTGTAACATTTACTTTGCATGCAGCAATTCGGCCACCTATGCAACTGGGCATGCTGTTAAATTGATAGCCAGTCTATCGTGTATACTTTTGTAAAGAGACCAAAGATAATCGGATAACGCCAGTCTGCTGCATTAACTAGCTACAACAGTGTCTGGCAACGGTACCAGAATATCGAGGTGCGAGCGAGCGGCATACTGCATCTTTGAACTGAAGACACATTACGACCTGTCAGCTTAATTTGAAAGGAAAGTCCAGGCTGGTGCAAGTTTAATACGCATACAGCTCATAAAACACTCTCTGAACTATAGAACTCTTTATCAAAGCATAAGAAGCAACCCATGCTTGTCTTAAGAGTCGCCAAATGGGTGGTCGCTCGCTGACTTGAGTAGCACGTTATCGTATCCCAGTTGTGCAGATCGATATTCATGATTGATTGATTATTTACAGGTCGCCTTCAAAAAGCTGGAATACTGCAGAGTGTGGCTTTAAACAACAAACAAACAAAATCTTAAATGTCAAAGTAGTGGCAATGAATACTTCATCACGGACTGTTCTCACAAAGGTCTCGGATCCACACCGGTTTCTCAAGGCTATCAAATGCGAAAGTGGGAGTGCCAACCCTAAGTTACGCAACAAACGAATAAACAAACCGTTTTATCTGACACATACCCCTTCTTTCAATTTGATGTAAGCATGCATGACGTGAGTTGGTCTCATCTTCAGCCTTATCTCATTTCGACAGCTGTTAGGTTCTCACAAATTAAGTTACGAGAAGCAAAGACAATTCAAATTCTTTTGCCCACTTTAAACTCTACAATTGTGGAAAAAGTTATCATTGTAAATGAGTTTTTAAACACTCATCTTAAGCGTATTTAGTTCCATATGTGTGCTGTTTCAACATTCGTCAGAGATGCTACGATAACATCAAAGATATTCATTTGCAAAAGAAGAGGCAAAATTAACCTTCAAAGATCATACGTCAAGTTAGGTCACTGTGCCCTTATGGCTATGTCCTAAATATGAAAAGCTAGTTGATTTTATACCAAAAAAAACGTTCGTAATACAAACTGAAATACAGAGGCTAATCCAGATACATTTAAAGGTTCGCACTAAAAGGTGGAATCAGTAAAAGACCATATGATAGAATGACCATCAATGAATAATGTATAGGTCGTTTTTGAACACTCAACACCTAAACGAAATACAATTGGTCAACAGCAGCAAGATGACGCTAGGTCGTGTAAGTGTAGTGCATTTACTAATATTGAAAATAATGTCATTGTTGTATGTCTTGAAAGACGCCTTTCTCTGTTCATGAATCCAAAATAGTGTTTGAAACTGACATGAACGATTGCTTCCAATTAGGTATCCAAACTTCACTTGACATGTAGTCATGATGTAGATAAGAAACGAATCAGGATGAAAATCGCTTCTAACCGGGCTCTTGTCGTTGTACGTATACGAACCGCAGCTTACTAGACCCATTAGGAAATTTCTCGAATGATCAGCCCTGCCTAAACCCAGGGTACAACTATATTTCCAGTACAAAGCCATTCACGAAAGTCCTCTGTCATTTGTGACAATTTCTTACCAATCTTACCGTAAATGTCCTACAGTAGATGTTTGCACAAACAAATGCCCTTTAACATTATTTCCACATGGCCTGATTCATTACATATCACCAAGCATTTTCAGTCCGATACCATTCCCTTCGAATCGGGCACATGTTCTCATATTAGCTGACTAGAAAATATCCAACCCAGAAACTACTCTAAAGACCCGGGGTACAAAACTAGCTTTCCAGTACAAAGCGAGAGTACCTTCATCAGAGTCCTCTGTCACTTCCTACCGGTAGCAAATTCTACAAATTTATCTACCATAAATACGTATACCCGACCGATAACAGTAAATGTTTGTACAAACAGATGCCCTTTATCATTATTTCCAGACGGCCTGATTCATTGCACATCACCAAGCATTTCTAGGCAGAAACCATATCCCTTCTATTCGGCGAAACACATGTCCCCAGTAAACAAATTAATTGTTCCCGAAGACCCATACAGAATGACAGTTGATGTCCCTGTACACAGCCTCTGGGTGAACTGTCTTCGTATGAGCTTTTAAATTGATATTAATGGGATATGATCATAACTACTGTCACTTGAAGCTGCAGATTGTGCATTCCCCGACAGTGGTTTGTGTAGCACTTTCATCATCCCATCTTTACTTTAAGTTATCTCCCGTGAATAATCCCATCGTTCTGGTTTCAGCTGAAAATGCTTATTTCTAAACTTTCCTTTCTGTTTTTGAGAATCACACATAGTCATCTGGTTGCCCTAATGTAAATGACATCATTAATACTTAGACCATGCATGTATTGCACCATTTAGTTTTTCATCGACGCTTTCGGCAGGTGAGTGCCATTCTTCAATTCCAAGTACCTTCAGTTAGCAAAACTGATTTGGGTGATTCGTAACAGAACATGCATCTCTTAAATGAAATTATCAAATTACGATTGACAAGTATTCAGTCTGATTCGCACTGGCAGCAAGGATACAAAACAATGCCCTCTGCGTAAGTACTGATTGGACAGGATCGTGCTCTTAATTAAAAAGTTATGTATCATGATCAGCCTGTGACGCAAGTGCAAATTCACTCTCTTTGATCCTGATTAAAATTTATTCTTCATTTCCATGACAGTTCGTAATTTATTTGACGTAATTTCGTGTCAAAAATAACTACCTGTAAATGATCAATGCAACTGATAAAGGCTCAAAGAAACTAATAAATGTTTATGGTCCAAAAGAACAGGGACGAATTGATTAAGGTCTAAATATTTGAAAATTGCAAGATTGGAAGATATGTTTCTGGGCAATGAGCATACGAAAATGTGTCTGAGGTAATTATGTACTTATGTGTATTTTAAAGTGTAACAAAATAGGAAGGTAATTTATGGATTTCAGCTTCCTTAGTCTCAGAAACATAACATTTCGAACTGTATGTAAGATAAAGTAAACATATTCTCCGATATATCGCGTTCTTTATGACAAAACATTTGACGTGCATAAATTTCCTTCATTAATTTGTATATTTTTTCAAATAAATTATTCTTCGGGAATTCATAATTATGATAACCTTTAGTTTATGCTAAAGAAGCAACATATATCGTTGGACGATAGCACTCATTGAGCTTGATGATGAATTGCATCCATCCGAATATGGAGGTGATCGAGTATGTGAGGACAAGCACCTTCATCATGACCCAGACTAAAGAGAACTGAAATGCTATTTGTTACCTTAGAGATGCACACATCTTCCACCAAAGACACACTCTTGGTCATGATCCTGAAGAAGGCAAATATATATTTTTACAGTTATACAGTCAGACATGTGCTACTAACGAGGATCCATCCATTGGGGTGAGGGAAGGGATGCTCTTCCCACTTTGGGTTGTATTCCAATCATGTTAGATAGCGAGAGACCAAAGAGCTACTGAAATCATGAAATTAATGCGTAACGAATTTAATGCGAGCATTCTAGCAATATTATTGCAGTGGACACCAGAAACGAGCTTTACACGTGATACCTTTGTGGGAATAGAAACTGGATCTTCTTGATGATTAGTGAAAGCTTTAGCTATTGGGCTACTTAAATGTCATGTGATACAAGTAGTCCAATGCGATACCTACAACATGTTCTTTTTCAAAGTGGAAAATGGGTATAAGGTTCTTATTTGTGCAAATCCACGGAATATAATTGTTGCCGTCGTTTTGAGGTTTCATTGGTTGGAGTATATCAAGCACAGGACTATTCACACACACCTAACACATCGTTATTTGACTTTAGACCATTTGACCATTTTCTTTCAGATGACAATTGTATGTGGTACTTTTGTTAGTTTTGCTACTGTGAAATTTCGGGTTTATCACACGTATAAGGCGTTTAACCTGAAGAGGAAACTGTGACTGTTGTATATCACGTCAAGAAAACTTCAAGCCAAAAAATTCCTATATTCAGCTCCGCAATTCCACGAGGTGAGAGAAAATGTCTGAGTACTTGTGTTCATGTGTTTGATGACCATTCTAATTAGTGACGGCAGGTTACGTTTCATACCACCATTCAGAGAGAACCAAAAGTCTGTTTTGTGGTTGTGAGTGAGTGAGGTTTTACGTCGCGTTTAGCAACATTCCAGCAATATCACGGCGGAGGACACCAGAAATGGGCTTCACATATTGTACACATGTGAGGAATCGAACCCGGGTGTGACAAGCCAACGCTCCCCTTTGGTGGTTGAGGAGACGTCAATAAGTATATAATTTCCAAATCAAATAGGTGGCATAAAGATCCTTGTATTATACCTTATGGTAAAAAATATATATTAAGTCAAAGAAAATTTTATTTGATTTTTTTTTTTCATTTTTCTCCACTTTGGAGAGAATTATTTTTTTTATCAAAATCATACATGTTTCATTCGCATGCAAGAGATCATTCATTATGGCCCTTTTGTTGATTTAGAAAAGAAAATGAAACGGAATGTACTTCGGGAAATGTGAGAACTTCTTCACGCTTTAACTACGAGAAAGCCTCTGTGACCCCGTCGTCTAAGGGACAGAGATGAGCCCCTTAGGCCTGCCTGGGCCTAAATTTTCGAAGCTCTCTTAGCGCTAAGATAGTCGTTAGTTAATGTTAATGTAAGGCCCTTACGACTATCTTAGCACTAAGAGAGCTTATGTATGGCACTTAGACTATCTTAGCACTAAGAGAGCTTCGAATATCTAGGCCCAGGAAGCTATGATCAAATCGTCCTTCTTGGTGCCTGTGATTTTGTGCTTCAACTCCCATCTGTCCGACACGCCGTGAAATAGTGTTCAAAACGGCGTTAAAAATCACTCAACTGAGTCTGTACCTTATGGAGAGTGATGTGTGGGATGTGTCTTGTGATGGAGATTTTCCTGCTTTGACGCCCAATTATTGACGTATGCTGCTCTCAGACTTTCCGGCCTGTTGGTTATGACATTTTCATCATATGTAATCGTTACATATCGACATGTATTCCCCCTACAATCACCAATTTGTCCTAACAGGGTATACAGAACATGGGAAATCGTTCGATTACTGTCCGCTGAAGCAAAGTCGTGTCTTCTGTACAATGGACGTGCCATTACATTTCATGTTTACATACCTAAGGCAGTGTTCCTGAATCTATTAAACGACACTCTGTGATCGATTAAACGATAAGTTAAAAAAAAGTTTGTGATAGATATGTTCATGATTACACAGCGGTACAATCGTGCGACGCCATGAGCTTGTCAGTAGCTCTCTGTCTTATCTGGCTTCAGGGCCGTAGTGAACTTTTCTTAATAGGGCGGCCGAGGAACTTGAGGGTTCCGGGGGCATGCTCTCCCTGGAAAGTTTTAATATTAGATGCTCCCAGATGCAGTTTCTTGCTTTAATTTTCCATTTATGTAATGTCCAATTTTGTATAAATAAAAAAAAAAAAAAAACTATCTTTGCGTCATTAACTGAGGTGTGGATTTCAGAACTGCATTCAGGGTATATGACACTCAAAAGAGTTTGATGTACAAAAAATAATCTGTAAACCCCCAACCCCCGAGCTACCCACGGCCCTGGGTATGCAATTCTTTTGTTGCCAGTTAGTCCAATCGTGTTATGACCCTCATTTGTATCGTATTCTGGCAGCACAACGCTAAACCAGTTCAGTCTCAAGCATGGGGAAGTAGCAATGTTAACTACCTGACGTTAACAATTAATTATTTCACCAAAACACTCTAAAATTGATTTCAGAACTTAGAAATCATTGTTTGTACTTATGTTCATTTGGTATGTCATAGACATTAAACCAACATTAAACCATATAAGACAATTGTGGCCATTTGTTTGTTGCTTAACACACATCAGCCTTTCAAACAGCTGTCAACATTGTAACAGTTATTTGTTATCAGACACACTTGTTTAGCATGTTTTTATAAAGCTGTAACTAGTATATATGACCCAACTTTAAACGCGAACATAAACAAAACGCAAACTATGTTTGTGCCTCGTGCTGAAAAATATTGAAAGTACCATGTCAGTGGACGTTATGTTTTATACCGCCACAACTACGCCTCCATACAAATGCCTTTTCTGGGCTAGCAGGAAAACATGTAACACTGAAAGTAATTGGAAGTATCATGAAAGTAGACGTTATTTATTTTCATAATGGCACTAATGCGCCTCCATACAAATGAGTTTTTAGTAAAGCAAAAAGTCATGAAACACTGGAAGGGCACTCTCTGATCCGTTCCATTTATGTTGGTAACAGACACAAAAACAATTTAATTACAGACAATTGTACACAGAAAGGACAGCGCAAAATCAGGAAGGCGAATAAATTGACTGTTAAAACCCTTTTCAGATTCGACAGCTGCTTTTTATGGGGTAGTTTCGATCCTGAAAAATATATCTATGTCTATATCGTTCACATTCTGACGCCCATGTCACATTAAATGGGAATCTGATCTTACCGTAGGTGTTACCTTACTTGAGCTTACTAAGGTTATAGTCCGTTGTATTATGTATTTTCGTTCAAAGAAATTGGAGATTAGCAACAGTATATATATTCTTAACCACAAACTACACTTAATTTAAAAAAAATGTTTCCAATTTTTCCCATCATCCCATTGGCGGCCATCTTGGATTTCAAAATGGCCGCCACATTCGATAATGTGCCACCCTTTTTTCACTTTTAAGTGCTGTTCTGTTTCTATTTTCACTATATATTGAAACCTATATGCTGTTAGGGATTACTTGTATACATCGAAGTACCAAAGACACTGTTACTGTGTATACTGTGTATGAAAGGAAAATGTGTTATTATACACACAATTTAGACAATATATATTTCATATTAGCTATTTATGATACGTATCTATACACTGATGAGTTTTGACTTGTGTGTACATTGCAGCAACATGCCGTCAGGGGAAAAGAAAGCTCTTGGTGTCAGTGTGAATTCATAGTTCCCTATAGCATGTTTCAGGTCAATATCGCGACAGAAACAAATCTCCACTTTTTTTAAACGAAAAATTAAAAGTGAACATAATGCATTGAACTATTATGCTGACACTCACTAGTCGTGATGTTGTTCCGAAGTCCATGTATTAAAGCACATTGCCACGAAAGAAGGCACGTGTGGTCCTGTCTCCAAGGGAGCCATAATGGGCACTGAAGAGTTGCACCCTTGCGAAAGCCAGAAACTAATGATCGTGATTTCGAATCCCGGTTTGGCCGCATTCTGTTTTCACTGCACCCTCACCGTGCTAAAGTATTGTTTCACTGAAACTGAAACGTCTCAGGCCAGCATCACTTCGGGTTTTGTTCATTAATAATCGCTGCATTTCGTAATTCCGTTTCAAGTGACAAGGACGACAGGTCAGTAGTCTCTGAGTGTTTTACAAGTTCTTCGGCGAACACTGAAAGGTCACGTATGTGTGGAATGTTTGATGTATTTCCACAGTACACTGGCGGACGACATGCTCCGTCTTGGCAGAGCTGAAGATCGTGGTGAGATATTCCCACAGTTAAAGGTGACGCAGTGTACATTTAACACATTATATCAGCTCGTTCCTCCGGGATTCCAGACAGTCAATATAAGAGAATGGAACATTTCAGAATGCCACAACGGATTGTTTACGGTAGACGGTATAAATGTAACGGGGTAACAGTAGTCTCAGGCCAGGTCAAGTCATTATTTTCAGAACCAGTCACACTTGTACAAGAGTCTATATTTCACAAACTATCTACAACTATGTAATAGCCCGCGGTAAAAGGAACACGCATAATACTGGTACGATGTACATCATTCTGTGTTGACTGTAGAGAGAATAATCGAAATTAAAATAGATAATTTCCTGACGCCCCGTGGAACATTTCATACGTTTGTAATTATTTACGCCTGACTGAGCAAAATATTTTCTTCTGAATACGTAATAAGCGGCCGCTCGTCACGCCGAAGGTCCGGGTTCGATTCCCCACACGGGTACAGTGTCCGAAGCATCATAAATCCATACTCACTCACTCTGAAATACAACCAATGGACTTACTTAGTGAGTGTCTTGAACGGTTTGAAAACAAATTGACGCTAATACAATTTGTGATTTAAACAACAAAAGTTTGGTATCAGAATATTTTTTCAAGCTGTTGACAGTCTCAATGAAATATAAAATCATAGCATTTCTAACTGTTACTCGAGTTACAAATCATACTGGATCTGTCGGTGAATGGGATATTCTGCCAACGATTTCTACGGGCAAAATAGAATTATTTGCGTAATACTGTGATATAAGTTGGGATATATTACGTGGTAAAAATACATATTATTCAAAAGATAAAAAAAACATATAACTTTCTTTTGAAGATAAAGAAAATCATGGTTTAGCCTTGCAGAAAAGGGTCTTTAATTGTCATATTCATCACGGATATTTTAATACATGCAATCCAGAGTTATGATACTGGTTGTTGTTTTTGTTGTTTTGTTGTTGTTTTTTGGGGGGTTGTTGTTGTTTTTAATTTTTAAAAATAACAATTACATAAACTGTATTTAGTTTTCGGAAGATAATGTTTTACACCTAAAAATACAAGTCTTTACTGTTTTATCCAAATGATGGCGTTCTCCATCATCATGGAGTATACATATTCAGGTGTTTTTTAATGTATTGTATTGCTCATTTTACAACATTTCCATCAACTATTTCTAAAGACGTGCTATTATTTCATAACTATACAGTCTTACTGTAAGAATCACGTGATCCTGCGCCTTAAACAACAGGTACAATTGAATTTCATGTCTTGTGTTAACGTTCACACTTCCACACGCGTGTTCCCGTAGCTTGCATTGCAACCATATGCTAATTTTGTAATGGTTAATTATTGACATACTTTTGTGAACTATACTGCACTGCAAAAAAAACTCTTGAAACCAACCTCTTAATAGGCACGAATAAGCAACGCGTGAGGGACACTGTAGTCTTCAGGCTTCAGAGCAGGACATGTATCAAATAGAATTTGATATTTCTAAATTGAGTAAATTTTCAATCCAGAAATATGTACCCTGAAATCATCAACAAAGAATTGTAGTATTCAGGTTTTCACATCGATAAAAATAATGCAAATAATCACAGTGGTAGTACATTTACAGTGTCAATATAGAAATAAATAGTAACAGCAATTACGTCATTGAAATAATATTCACCCAGCAGCAACAGCGGCCAAGTTACCAATTGCCAGATATCCAGGGTGAATGTGTGATCAATTCTGATGTTATGTGGCATGCGTTATCCCCGTATATAAATCTTAAAAAAGATTCCTGAAAGTTTTGTACTAAGCTGGATTATTATATGCTGTTCTACAAGACTCTTGACTACCATTAATTCCAAAAGCATTTGCACATAGCAGTTAACAGACACCTGCCCAACACTGAATCTTTACGGAAGTAATGTAATACAAGTATAATTAATGGTTCTGTCCCTTGTCATACCTAAAGACGTTCAAGGACACCTTGTTGTCTAGGGTCAGGTGTATGTGTCTGTGCAGTGTATCAATGTTACATTTCCGGGCGCCACCCCCTCGTATACCGACTTGCATGCACTTGTGTGTAGCTTTAGTTTTAGCTTGTTTTCATACTGCCAGTCTATTTAGTGGGGCGTGCAGCGAGGCCGACATTTGTATCAAATAGACATGCAGAGTGGTCCATTAGCAATCAAAAGTGTTGGTAGCTTATATTCCACACACAAGTTAGCACATATCCCTCTATCATGATTAGTGAATTAACACCGGCCTTGGATCCTCAACACATGAACCAAATAATATTGATATTTTACAACGACGCTTCATAGCCACCGTAAAAAATTGCTTACATCAGCTACATTTTAATAATTAAAACTTTAAATTTTAGAAACACGATATCTGCAAAATCGTCTTAAACAAATATTCACTTCAAGGTAAATTCTCCATTTTCTTGTATTATATTATCATCTTCTTCTATCATCTTCTTTCTGGCGGACCGCCTCCGTGGTGGAGTGGTTAGAGCGTCCGCCCGAAGAGCGGAAGGTCGCGGGTTCGATCCCCGACCGCGTCATACCAAAAGACGTTAAAATATGGTACTTGTTGGTCCCTACCTGGCGCTCGGCATTAATGGGTACAACAAGGACTGGTCGGCTCGGAGTCAGTATAATGTGTCTGAGTGGGGTATTCATGCTTCACTGCGGCATGGTATCTCAGTGGGCTAGCACTTTAAAACCAGCTAAGTCTGGGCTAGTACAAGCAGCCGCACATACACCTACACACGCATGCACGTCGTCATATGAGCGAAATATTCTCAAGCACGACTTTAAACCCAATTTCACCTCACCTCACCTCTTTCTGGTGATTTTTATAGCAAATTGTTTCCATTATCTTAATCGATAATGCGCAGATTATGGATTGATTGTCGAGATGCAAAATTCGGAATGTCTTTTTTTTTCAGAAATATGCAACTTCGAATTTCAAATGTGCTATTATAAACAATATTATTCTTGCGTGAATTGTTCCACTTTTTCCGATGAATGACTATACATTTATATCAGGATGAAATGCTTTTAGCTCTGAAGAATTTCCCTCGAGACTGTTTATGTCTGCTGAAGAAATCCCCCATGAATGTTCTGAATGAATTCATGACGACGCCCACGTTGTATCTCAGCCCAACTGTCCGGCCTTTACTTCACCCAGTGGAAGGCTTTCAAACTAATTAATGTCCTATATCTAATGCATATAATGACACATATTGTCACGGGGGTGATAGCAAAATGGGCAGTCAAACAGCGGCTGATCGGTTTCCTTGTCTTTGATAGGGTTATTAAGATGCACGTTAAAACAAGTTAAGAAAAAAATTAATGGATCTGAAGCGAGTTTTTTTTTTATTGTCTTATCTCTAACGATTGTTATATAGATACACGACCATTTCCCGTTGCCTCCAGGCAGTAGAGATGCGATGGCATCTTCATCACATTGCTCCTCTGGGAGTCTGCGTCCTTTGAATTTCCCAGATCCAGAAAATGCCATGTCCCTTGCTTACGTTTACTTATAAAGAGAAATAATGCTTTGACGTTGAATTGGTTTTACAATTGGGCAGGACATGCTTGCCATTTTCGCGAACACCTGGAGTCATTGCTGATTTACAGTGGTCCATATATACTAAGCAGCAAAAGAAACATCGGTTTGGGATTTTCCTTCGCAGAAACGGATAACTGTAAACTCATTTAATGTTTTGATTGTATATTTTTGACAACATCTCCAACTTTACCTGAGCAAAGACATTCCTTCCCAAACTCAGAATGGAACCCAGGAAATGGTCTCAAAAACGCAACCTGATCTCGGAGATGGTACGGTGTTCTCCATGTTTTTCATGCAACTCATGCTGCACGTGCTGTTCACAAGGACCAGCCCTATAACATGCACATCCCCCACCCCCAACCCCCCCAAAACCTGGTTGAAACATTCACATTACAACGTCAACAGGATGCCGCGACTCACGACAGCTGAGAGGAATCAGGCGCTAGGAAGACTTGAAGCTGGCCACACTGCACAAGCCGTTGTCAATCACTTCCAGGTCAACGTTCGGACCATCTACAGGATGCAGCAACGTTTCCGGGCCACCAACACCACAAATGATCGCCTCCGTACTGGTCATCGGCGTGAACGTCTACAGTTTGCCCTACAAAACCAAAACTGGCGATACAGGCAATGGAGACTGTTCCGTTCACAGATGAGAGTCGGTACTGCGTATTAACTGCAGATGGCAGAACAAGAATATGGCGACGACGTGGCCAGCATTACTCAGACCAATGTGTTATGGAAAGAGACTCATGGGGAGGTGCAGGCATCATGGTATGGGGTGGAATAGGCCTGAACCAGAGAGTGGGTCCTGTGGTGTTCCAGAACCTTGGTCCAGGAGAGGAGGCGGCATCACAGCGGTGCGCTACATCGACCAAGCTCTCAGACCCCACGTCATACCACATTTCGCACGCCACCGGAACAACATTTTCCAGCATGATAACGCCCGGGCCCATACTGCCAGAGCTACACGGGACTTCCTACAGCAGAACGGTGTCACCATTATGCAATGGCCAGCCCTTACTCCTGATTTAAACCCAGTTGAACATATTTGGGATGAAATTCAGAGGAGACTGAATAATGTCATACCAAGGCCGAACACAGCCAGTTTATTGCGCCAGGCCTTTCTCAGAGTGTGGTTCAAGGTGCCAATGGCCTTCATCAATCGACTGGTGCACTCCATGCATAGACGCTGTGCTGCAGTTATTGCCGCTCGTGATGGTCACACTAGATACTGAAGTCAAGAGTCTGAATGGACTGCAAACGTTCACGTAATGTCTTGGAATTGTGCTGAGTTATTCATTGATGTGTCAAGATATTGTAACCAAAAATTGTTTTTGATCCGCTTATTATGTCCATTTCTGTAATGATTTGATTACAGTGCCTATCTAATTTTGAATTCGTACTGACGTTTTATTTGCTGTTGAGTATATATTTTCTGACAAATGTCTTTGTCAGCAGTTTTGAACTTTAAACAAAAGGGTAATAACTGTATATTTCTGGTCATTCCTTTAAGTGGACCTGCTTCTATTTATTGCATGCATGTCAGTCTACCACAGACAGCCTGTCTCTCTGATCCGCCTGTTGGGAATGAAACCAAACATTCGCTGATGGCAATGAGACATGAAACCGTCTTGCTATTAACACCGCGCGTTCCCTGTTCAAGGGAGAAGTGTGACTACAATATAAACGAGTACTGATACATTGATCCAGGTAATGGTGCTCATTGCTTTCAGATTCCCTTGTCAAGTGTTTTAGGCTGTCTTTGATGTGGAGTTTGGTGCAGGATATGTGATCTGTCGTCATCATTATCAGCATTATCAACGACGTTGCTATCATCGTCGTCGTCATCGTCGTCATCGTTGTCGTCCAAGTGCTTACGTTATGCAGCCATCTAATTCCTGATGTCATGCATCCGTTCAAGTCCCAGAACTGACTGCCCGATTCTTTCAGTCGCCTCTACAATAGAAATGATGCTTCTGGAATTCTTGAGATCCACTTTAACCCGGGATCCTCTCGAGGGTTTCAATATAGACAAGCATGTGCAAATTCGTCTTTAGAGACCTTTGAATGGCGGCCTTTCTATATGCTTGTCCGACTTTTCTTCGAGATTCCGTTCAGACTAAAACAACATGGAGCAGCACTATACCTTCAAGTACCCAAAATCAGCATAATTATATATTATTGCGTTACAGTGATCTATTCACATACATTTTCCTGCTTGTTCCACTTTACGCCCTGCTGGATATTATTCTTGACCGGTTATTCACTTGAGTTGATGTTTTATATTTTTATGTATGCATGTTGATTACAGAGACTAAATCTGAGTCCCGGCTATTCGTAGGTTAATCTATTAACACGAGTGTACAGAAAGTACATGAACCGTTGAATGAAGTGAACGAGAAAATGGGTTTGACAATGATTTGAGAAGCATTTTAAGTAACCTTGAGATGGCGTAGCTTCATGGAGGTTCAAAGCCGAAACTTGGGTTTGTCTTGCATGATACATCATGTCTTACATAACGAAAAGAAGTCATGATCGGAATGGATCTGCATTTCGAACCAGTTCTGTTGGATAATTGCATGACGGAATTCCGCGTAACTCGTAAAAAGTAGGTCGATTAAATTTGCTGCAAGAGATTCCAATTAGATTAATTATAACAAAAAATGGGTATTTTTTTATTATATTTATCTGGCGGAATCGCTCTCTTGCTTTCTGGAAACACCCACGCCTATGTTACTGAATATCCTTTTAAATGTTCATTAATGTAGCAGCTCGTGATGTCTCAGAAGCACAGCAAGCCAGTGCAGAGCAGAATTTCAGTTAACTTTGTACTTCCTATGCGCAGCCCCATGAAAACAATCAGATAATGAAAGGCGACGAGAATCTATGAACACGGCCTTTGAAGCCCTGTGTCATTGATAGAAGGGCCTTAAAATGTTTTGTCAGTGGGTGTTGAATTACCGTCCCTTCTGGGAATATACCGGGGCAGGTTAGAAACCCACAGGGCTCCCATGTGGGACAGGTAGTGGTGACCTTGCTCGGTGTCACGCTGTCCGATTGTTGTCATGCTGATGTGTATCTGGCTGGTTCAGAAGCTACTATGTACAGACTGGCTTGGTATATAAAAATATAATATTTGTACCGCACGTATATTCATGCCTAAGCATGCTCAAAGAGCACAGTCACAATCTGATTAATATTACCCCAGAAAACCCAAGCTGCCTGTGAAACGCTAGAAGGTTACAAACTGACAAGCAGTTCACAAAGCTAAAGATATCCTGGATTAGAAATATATATGCATGACATTATTGTTGATTGCAGAAGAAACGAACCTTCATTGTGCATCAAATGAACCTTCTCATCAGTATAATGGGTACCCTTTCAATCTTCATTTTCATTGTACCAAATGTATTTTCCATAGCGTCTCTTACTAAATGGCAAGGATCGAGTAATACATCGTGGCTCAAACTGTCATTATCTAAATAAATTATTGTACATCCTTTCCCTAAAATCTGCCGTATTATCAAGTAATCTAAATCACATTTCATAAAATAAGCCACACAATTAGCCAAAAACACTTTTAATAATTATATTTTTCGCGAGCCCGCTCTTGCTGGTTTCTATTCAGGATGAGAAACACATAAAGAAGACGCCTTATAGGAAGAGGCGGTTGGAAGAACAGTTGGTAGGCACGTTGGCTGCGGAGCATAACTTCCATTGGGATGGATTACAACGAGATAATATCAACTTTCAGGTACTTGGATGTCATTTCGACAACGTTGCTCGTAGCTAATACATGTAGTTTTTCCCGTTCAGTTTCCATCAATTCACAGGCTTTTGTTTCAAAAACATTACTGTCTGAACATCGTCACTAATATAACTCCCTTCATCTTTCAATCGAGGGCCCGATTCAAGGATCCCTAACATCTTATGTATATGCCTTCTCCATTGCCCGCCAAATTAAACTGAGGCCCGGGTGTTGAAAGTTCCTTAAGGTTATGAAATCCAGTGCCACGTACCTTACCTATAACGTCACCAAAAACAATAGTGGAGCGGCATCAATCTGAATAGTTATAACTGGGAGAGGGCGTTCCTAAGTATAAAATATGTTTAAAACAGTTATAACTGCCCAAAATACCCACTTATTAAATCTGACAAGTCAGATTAACCATTTCCTTTTTCGAAGACTGACACAGCTGCCTTATAGTTTATAGTTTGTTTGATATGACCAGCTGGATGGAAACTAAAATGTCAAGGTCGCGTCTCTCTGGTAAGTGTATGTGACAGACTCATTCGCTACCAGACCGGAAGGTTTGCGGAAAGAGAGTCTCATTCCAAGTCGAGGTAACTGAAATTGTTGTCAGAAATGTCAGAAATTGCATATCTAGTCTTTTTAGTAATGGCAAGGTTCAACTTTATGCGTCAAACTGTTTTCGAAAGACAGCAAACCTGCCTTCTGTTTTTGAAACTCACATGAAAGAGAGATAGTTTAGTTATCCTTTGTGATAATCGAATGTTAAATAAAGTAGAAAGACGTACAAAAATCGTTGTTCTCATCTGAAATGTGACAGGAGACTGTAGTTGATATATGTGTAGTAATTTCCAGTGGCAGTAAGTGATTGACGTGAAAGCAAAATGTCAAGCCCTGTTGAGGTTGGATTTTAGCGGGAGGTAACAGCAGCGAGCTCGAGTAATTTAGAGTTACCCGCCTTTGTTTTCACGAATCAACATTTCAAGAACGTGTTTTGTACCACCTTACACACAGATTTCTGGGTTGGCTTTTGCGTTTCAATTTGGGAATCAGTACATGCACGCGACATATATCTCCAATGACAATATAAGTTTTTTGCAATAATAGTGGGGTTTTAGGGTGGATCTGAAGCATCAGCAAATGGAAACCATCGCTCAGCATCTACGATATAAGCGACCATAAAATGTACTGTTATGTGCCAGGTATTGTGTGTGTGTGTGTGTCTCTCTCTCTCTCTCTCTCTCTCTCTCTCTCTCTCTCTCTCTCTCTCTCTCTCTCTCTCTCTCTCTCTCTCTCTCTCTCTCTCTCTCTCTCTCTCTCTCTCTCTCTCTCTCTCTCTCTCTCCGCGACAAAACAAAAGTAAAGTTTGTAAATCTCAAATTTGCATCGCCGCGTATTATAGATGGGCAATTGGTGATTCTGTGCAATGCATTTTCCATTCTCTCATTCAAATCTGCATCAACGTTTTTCCTTAATCTCATATTATGAGATATCAAATTTATATTATACATTATGGCTTTGTTCATCATCGTGCGACTTCAGAACTTCAAACCGATAAATCTGTTTAGAAAGTACAAAAGCATTGTCAGCGTTGATGCCTAATTTCTTGGAACGATGTAATGATACGTAGGATATTCCACAATATCGATAATTAGAGTGTTCAGGCGGGAGATTTGTCTGCATCATTTCACTGTACGTGAGAAGTGTGAAGTTTGAGCTGTTTTGGAAGAACCATTACAAGAAATCAGTCATGATTTGCAATAATTCAAAACTCCGTGGTCGATCATATTCCGGACAATAATTCAATGGAAATGAACTTCGGTAATGGAACAGATTGATTTATCCTGAAAATCCTTACTGACATTGCCTTTAACGTTATGTGAGGAGGATTGCGATTGATTTCATTTGGATCAAGGTCCCATATTACGTTCACATGAGATATTTTTGTCGGATTCTGCATCGCCAGGTTTTCTATTGTCACTCTAAGACGTCTTACAATTGTTCCTGCTTAAAATAGTCCATTTAAAGCAAATCAATATCGGTTTATATTACATATAATAGGGTTAAAAATAACAGAACGAGGTGCGAAAAGCAATATAATATGAAAGCGTTTTTCAACAAATTGATTATATTTCATCGGATAAATCTATCTTAAAATGGCATAGAAATGCGAACTGTCTACAAAAGAGGCATCATATAAGAGTCATTCTTCATATACTTCATGTATTATCTCCAATGCTTCATCAGTTGACAAATAAATCTTTTTATCATGTACCTATCAATAATATGGACCATTGTGCACATGCAATACTGGCTGTCGGCACATATCTATATTGACCATCCGGGCCGAAAATACATATCAGCCATATCAGCCCTAGGGCCGAAACTCCATATCAGCCATATCAGCCATATTGCCCGGCTACTAAACTGGTACGGAATGAATACACGGAAACGCTCGAAACTTTTATAATAACCTCTTAATAACAGGCCCTCACCCAAAAACACCATATTGCTGCACCTGTGCAGCGTCGTGCGAGTTCCAGCATAAAGAGGTACCGTACTTTAAAGCCGTATATTCTGTATTAATGGTTAATTGAAAGGTGGATCTTACATTCAGTGAAGATGGAACTTGACGAAAGGGGGACTAGCAGCAAACAGTAGCAAAACAATACGTTCAAATAACAAGTGCTGTTGTCTGTTCCTTTACAGAGCACAGAGCATCTTGGGGGTTATATTTACATTGAAAATGTGCAGTTTTGTGATTTGTAACTTGCATGGTATCCGTAACGAAATAATGTGGCAATTACAAATTGTTATCCACAGTTATTCCATGATATCCTGTTGAATTGGAACATGTGCGTGAATAAAGAGATATAAGCAAAACTGCATGTGATATGAAAGTATAATAGCAAGATATATGATAATAATTTATCAAAAACAATATTACTTCCAGGTTGGTTGCTTCCCCAGCGAGAACAAAAATGTTGCCCACGGAATCGAAATATAGACATGAGCAGATTCTCACCCAAAATCAAACTTCGAATATTCTGATCTGACGTCGGCTGAACAACTTTGGGGTTACACTGGCCGGCCAACGAAAGCTAGAGACGTTCAAACCCTGAGTGAACTAACACGGGCACTGCACCACGAATGGCAGAGGATCCCATTGTTGAAAGTCAGTCGCCTTATCAGAAGCATCAGAAGCCGAGCGAACGTCATCAGTGACATAGATGGACACTCCAAATACTGATTGTACAGTCGGTGGTGACTCCAGGGCTAACAATAATCCTTTCTCACCTGGATAATGTCACAGTCCTATTCGTGATGTGGGCTCGGTGGCGATACTTTTCAGCCACGTAAACACATATAGACTTCTTACATTACGCCAATAAATCGGTACCGATTGTTAGTGTCAGCTTCATTATTTGAGCGTAATCCAAACTACCGAGGTGGTGATTAATAAATGCTCAAACAGAAACAAACACGTATGTGAGATTAATTATAATTACTACACAAACAGAAATCATTTTCCGATAGTTTGACTGACAATTCATTGTAATGCTGGTCTCGCATTTGCGCAATTCATTAAGAAAGAGTAAAGGGGCCAAAATCATAGTTAATTCAGTACAAAAAGAGTCACATAATGAGACAGGAGTCAGCGGACACGTCATCAATAGTGTGTGTGACCACCACATGTCTCCCCATTGACGTCGTCAGTCTAAGAGTGTCTGTTCAAGTTCCTGACGGTTCGCTGGAGGTGGTACACGCTGTCTCAGCTGATCAAGATGATCCCAGAGATGTTCAATGAGGTCATCTGTAAAGAGAACTCTCTCCCAGTAACATCGCTGCCACCGACGTACAGTTCGTGCCCATTGCAGTCTGCCTTGACGGTGTAAACGGGTCAAGGCCATTCCACGAAAGGGGCGGTAGGCTCATATAACAGCCATACCAAGTCGTCGAAGGACTGTTCGTCTGCTGATGTCGTGTGCTAGTGCTGTAGGCGCCGTTAACGTTGCCGTCACAAATTTGTTCTGGATGTGGATCTGCCGATGTCGTCACACCTTCTCTTTCCGATCTTGGGCGGTCTGGCCGGTTTGCTGTTTAACAATATGCTGATGTCGCCTGGCTGCTGATGAACGCTCTTGTCAGCTGACGTGAAGCCCCCATACTGGCTATACCGATCACCCTGTCTCGTTGCATTTGGCATATTTGACATAAATCTTGGCATATTCGTGGTGGCTTTTTGGTTACTGCATGCTTGCTCTGTCATTGGTATATATGCAACAATCATTCACGTGCATTTCGACCAATGAACCACAATTACGTTTTTCACGTTTTGAAAAATGCACGATTCGTACGAAGTTTTCGGACTGCTGCGTTGTTATCGGGACCATTTTGCGTTTTGGCGAATGTTTTCTGTTTTGGGCTCAAACCTGTACCAGCGTTCTTGTTTTTTATACAATTACTTCAGAAGTGATAACGTCCTGTTGCCCGGTAGTTAATGAATGAAATCTAATGAAAGTCATCACATAAAGGTTCACAATCAGCCAACCAAGTATCAGGACTGACTTAGGGGCGGTGATGTATCCTAATGGTTAAAGCGTCAGCTCGTCACACTGAAGACCCGGGGGTCGATTTCCCACATGGGTACAATGTGTGAAGCCCATTTCTGGTGTCCCCCGCCTTGTTATTGCTAGAATATTGCTAAAATACAACTGACAACATTCTTTCATTAATCATATAAAACCCATTGAAAATCTCCGACTGTATTTAGCATGAGAATCACTGCCAAGTAGTGAACACAGATGACCACATGGCACAATTAAAATAGGATAATACAGAAACCATGTTTGTCACTGATCAGATAACTCCTTCATGTCCACTCTAAAGCTTGTGGAAGCTTTTCTGAGACATTGTATGGTATTCTGTCACAAAAAATATGCTCAACCCACTTTGGTTTCCCTGTGAACGACACGCACTCCTTGGCATTTTAAAGCTGTAGTAAAAAATCCTGAAGAACCTGAAGAAGGACGTGGCCTTTGTAACGACATGACGTACAGCAGCCAACTGCAGTTCAATCTGGAGATGTTCGGTGCTTGCTCGCGTCCTTTCCATAAATCAATCCCGTTGCTCTGCGTGTAGAGAGTACTTTTAACACCATAACGACTATGACAAATGTGAAGTCCATCAAGGGAGATGAATGCACAATGAAGATCATAAGCTACGTTTAACTCCTGTCGGAATATTCCAAAGTTATGTAGGGTTTGTTTCCCATCTATACAAGACATACACTGACTGGACTATTTTGCAGTGTGTTGGTATTAGTTCTCTAAACGCACCACGGCCATATACAGTATACCCTGTTACTACTTGTTTTCCTCAAGCTTTCGAACGTACTTTTTTTCCAGATTACCACAGAAAGTTTGAATACATCTGAGGTCATAATAATTTGTTTCCTTAATTCTTCATCTTACGTCTTGAGTTTGGTTTATGCTGATTTAAAAGAATGACTCAGAATTGATCGCAGTGCGTCGGTGTGATGTGGGAGAGAGCAACAAGTAAATCATTTGGTGATGCCCAAGAGCAGAGACTGCAGACAACCCTAAAACAAGCTTAGCAAGTTTAATTGAAATACCTTCAGTATGCCATTTCGGGAAATCCGCCTACATTAGTCTCCCCGTGAGGCAAGTAAATGAATGTCCGAGGACTGGTCTCCTCCGTCTTCTCAATCTGTTCCTCGTAACATTTCACTTCATATGGGCTTATAGGGACGGGTGTTTACGTATTCAACAGACCCTGTCGTCCTATGAAGTGAATATGAGATTTATGTGTGATTGAGTTTATGTCGAAATGCAGCGTGTCAACGTTGTATTGGAAAAGTGAGTGAGGGGGTAAGGCGTAATGCGGGTTCAATTCCCCACATGTGTACCGTATGTGAAGTCGATTTCTTGTGTCACCCGTCGTGATATTGCTGGAATATTGCTAAAAGCGGCATAAAAGCGAACTCACTCACTTGCTTTAATCAATTATTATCCGAAAAACATTTCTTGTGAAGTCATTACCCCGAAATGACTGCCAATGACTGCGTTTTCTTCTGTGTCATCTCCAATGTGAACATCTACCGTGAACAGCATCCAGTATGATGCAAACGATTGTCAAGACCTTGACGTCAAAATGTAACTAGTTTATTCGTCATGTGTTTGACATGTGAGTAGGAGGAGCTGCGAGTTGCGGAAACAGTTTTTGACATCCCTTATACTTGAAGCGTTTTCTGTTTCATACAAGCAATTTATTTTCTGGGATTTTTTTTCAGACCTTATACGAATCCATGGCTTGGTGCCAACGATGCCATTAGATTAATCAATGCAACAGAGGGCAACCTCCTGGCATTGTCGTTAAACATGTATACATAATTGCTCGCTTACTTCCTGGCGGAACCTCTCTTCCAGAATTTCAATTTCCTTTCGAACTATGCTTTAGGTTTCTCAGTTATTTTGATAACTGAACCTGTATGATTTTGTTTTGTTTGTTAAGACTTAAATAAATATGTTTTTGGTTAACAATACGTAAGAGCAATGTTGCTATAATTTCCATCTGACAATATTAGTAATTGGTACGGAAACCATTGTTATAGTCCCCGATGAATACCGTCCTGTTTTCACAAAACAATAATGATGTACAATGTAGACAAGACTCCTTGCTTTGCACTGCGTAAAAACAAGATTAAAGGTAATGCAATAAGGGCAGCACTATTTCCTGCAGAAATAAATCAGACAGAGCAACAATTGAATTCCAGTACATGGATAGAGAAATCAATGAACAAGGCGTGCAATAAAGGAGAGTCAGATAGAGTAAGTGTATTGCACCTCTATCTCATTCAGTCAAACACTGTTGTATCGAAGTTGTAGGGACCTACGTAAATACTTCGAGATATCCTAGATTCCATACAACCGAAAATGACTAAATATGGTAAACCTAGGGATGCAACGTTTACTTCGATTCGAGACAAACATACGTTCGACACATCGAGGTTCGATACAACAGATGCAACAAGGTTGTTTGCATGCCTATATAATTGATCGTCGCAGTCACCAATGTTAAAATATTAACATAATTAAAACGGGGAAACGGCAACGGTTAACGCAAGTCCAATAGCCTGCTGATTGACATCTCACAGGAACAGTTCTCCAAACAATACATGTACAGAGGCTGACGATGAAACGTTGACTGCGTCATCATTTCATATGAAAACTACTGCATGATACTCCATTGGCCCAAAACGCAAACATCACACTTACAAAACTTTTTGGACAGAAAAAGTCAACAACAGTTGTGACCTTCCAGCGCTCAACGTGTCTTCATGGGCTGGCGAACCTGGAGGAATTCTCTAACCGGAAGTCGACGCCATTGGACAAATCGTGCTTGCCCAAATTACTTCAATATCTGGGCTGGTTCATCTGCTGTCGTCTTCAAAGCTCATCCCAGATGTGTTCGACCGGGTTCACGTCTGGGAAACGGGAACGCAGGTTGATAACACCAACAACGCCTTTACGTAAGAAGCTGTACGACGTATGTGTGGTACCTGCGTAGCACTGGTATGTTAATGTCAGTCTAGCTGTTTGAATGGCTAAAGGATTGGGGTAAAACATGGTCCTGGTACTATACACCAATATGTTCCCCTGGTACAAAATGCTCCCGAAACCACTTGGTTGGACTTCCAGGTCGGTCTTCCCCACGAACACAACACTCTGCGAAACGTTCGCCCTAGCTCCTGCGCAACACTAAGGGCATCTCTTTTTTATGTGATTCACGTAGCCACCAAACTTTGAACATGGGTCGGTCGGTCGGGGAAAAAAATTATTATCAAAATTATCTGAATAATGTTCTTGATTCTCATTTATTGTAATTCTTGTTACAATTTATCGCGTTCTTTGGACTTGTGGCAGCGACTGATTATAAGATAAACATTTTATATGACGAGGCGGTACGTTTTAGGTTCGAGTCGACGGTGTTGGATTGTCTAACATGAAGCCTACGGGAAGCAGGCGCAAAATTGCTGATTTCTGAATTGTGAAATAAAACTAGTAATTTTGTTGCATTCATGTGCTCGGATTTCAATGCAGGTGGTGACGGTCCACTAATCACTTGATTGCCTGGTTTGTTTACGTGACTCACTTATCCATGGTGGATATATCGGACTACTTTCTTGATTGTTATTCACGGTCGAATTCTCCGGCATGGGACTCATATTCGACCGCCACCTGACATTCTTACCACACATAAAATATTTGAAAACCGAGTGCTTGAAGGCTCTGGACTTACTAAAAGTCGTTTCAAATACAGAGTGGGGATGGGATCAGATTACCCTCCTTCACTTGTACAGATCTTTGGTTCGCTCTAAACTAGACTACGGCTCCATTGTTTATGGTGGAGCCTGCAAAAGCAACTGGGAGCTTTTAGGACCTCTCCAGTAGACAGTCTATATGCAGAGGCTAACGAACCTTCCCTTGAAAAACGCCGCCTTAAAAGTTTCACTGCAGTATATCACTAAACTACGTTCAAATGAGTCAAATCCAGCATACAATTGTGTTTTCAACCCTCTCTATGAAAACTTGTTTCCTAAACTGCCAAGCCTGGTTCCACCACTTGGAATCAGAATTCAACCAGACATATCTGCAGCTAAAATTGATCCCAATAGCATAGCACCTTACCGACTCCTGTCTTCACCACCCTGGCAGATGGTGAAACCACAGGTCGATCTTTCCCTCACTAAACTCAAAAAGTCCGAAACAAATCCCTTGGTGTTCCAGCAGGAATACAACCAGTTACGTTCCAAATATGACACCCACAGATCCATTTTCACAGACGGATCCAAGGATGAGGGCCAAGTTGCCAGTGCTACAGTCATTGGATCTAAGACTGTCTCCTCTAGGATTCCCGACAACAGTTCCATTTTCACTGCCGAGGCCAAAGCTATCTTTTCAGCTTTGACCTATATTAAACAGCAGAATCATTCCAAAAACTTCATCGTTTTCACAGACTCATTATCTTGCCTTCAAGCACTTCAAAATGTTACTTCAAGTCACCCAATCATTCTGGACATTTTAGAACTTTACAACGACCTCTCTACTGGCCAATGTGACATCGTCCTCTGCTGGTTGCCGGGTCACGTCGGCATCGCAGGTAACACAAAAGCCGATGCTGCAGCAAAAGCAGCTCTTGACAAGCCCTTATCTCCACTGCTGATCCCGTACAGTGATTTCAAACCCACTATCAAAAGATATATTTGGGACCTCATGCAAAAATGATGGGACACCCAAGTAGGAAGAAATAAACTGTATGAATTGAAGCCAACAATTGGTTATACCTACTTGGGTTGTCAGTCAAGACGTGATGAGGTAATTTTACGACGATGTCGTATTGGCCTCAGTCGGTTTACTCATGACTATCTGCTGAAAACGGATGGGGATGGACCCCCCATGTGTGTCTCTTGCGATGAGGTTTTCACCATCAAGCATATTCTGCTTGAATGCGTGCACTTATCGTCTGCAAGGGACTCACATTATGATGCAACAAATCTGAAAGATCTGTTCTCCCGCGTGAGCGCTCATCTCATAGTGAACTACCTGAGGGAAGTTGATCTGTATCATAAACTGTCAAATGTAACTACCATAAATTGTAACTGTGAAATGTCACTAACAAATTGCCTGCCTTTAAATTTGGTGCTATGCCTTTTTCTGCTTTTAAATGACAATGTAATGAATATATGTTTTTGAAATAAAACTCATTCCGAGTATGTACTTACAATGTTTATTAATGCAAACTTGTTCTCGTCACTATATGGCTGGAATAATGCCGATGTGACGCAAAACCCAACTCAACAGCTCAACTTAATTGTCAAAGGCTTTGTCTTTTGTCCAGTTTGTATTATTATCGCCGGTTATCAAACCCACAGTTATGGCGGAATTTTTTCTATGGAATGTCTACCGATGGTAAGCATTAGACCGGATCACGTCACAAATGGCTGTTGTATTATGTATTACTGCGCCACATTGATCATAAGAATGAGCAAAATAAGCATGGAATCGATGCTAAAATGGGGCGATTTTACAGCGTGTATGAAATAAATTACTTACTCCACTTGTGCCTGTCAGATACCACTTTGTTATCGTTCGTCTGACACCTTTTGGAAGAACTCGTTCAAAGATAAATGCTATTGACACACATTCGTGCAGCAATCTCTATATACACATCTGCTTTTTTCACATACCTGCAGACATGTTTCTCTGTTTATCAATTTCCCTATGTGCTCTATCTCCGACCGAGCATCTCTTCACTGCAAGTCCATGTCTTTGGAAAATTGAAAAAAAGAACCAACACTCGTATGAAGGTCGTCCCGAGCTTCCGGCTGTCAAATCGCCAAAGGGGAATCCATATGTATAGGTAAAAATACTTTATATTGACAGTTCTAGTTTAAACACAATATACAGAGTTTCCGCTCTGGCTGTTTGATCTTTGCATCACAAGAATGGTTTTGTGACTGTCAGACACGCTGGGATTCCAATGGATGAAAACCATTTCAAAGAATGATCAATCGTTTTTTGACTGGTAGTGTCTTATGTCACTTTCATACAAACGTATAACTGTATGAAGTATTTGTATTCACCTTGTAGTGCAGAAAATAAAACAACTGCGAGTTTTTATTATATTTCAATACTGTTTAAAGGAACTGTTTACACATGAACTGATGTATTGTAAAACAAATTCGTAACGTTGAAAAGAAATGTTGTCTTGAGTGAAAATTGGAGAATTCTTAACAAAGATTCACACCAAAGCGCAGCTGTTCACATGCACGATATTTCCACATGTTTTCAAGCAAGTTTACGCATGATCCTCGTGCAATTCATTTGCAAAAGGTTTGCATTTGGTCCCCAAGTTAGTGGAGAAATCTCTCTTCAATGTAACCATATATATGCATGACATATAGTGAGTGTTTTAAGTGAGTCTAAACTTTTGATGGGAAGCATATTTACAACGTCAGTGACTTTGCAGAGACTCCTCC
Source organism: Haliotis rubra (assembly GCF_003918875.1). NCBI lineage: Eukaryota > Metazoa > Mollusca > Gastropoda > Lepetellida > Haliotidae > Haliotis > Haliotis rubra. The sequence continues at coordinate 2,900,022 of NW_025767102.1, forward strand.
TGTTTCAGAGGCTAAAACATTTCAATCCTCACTGTGTACATTTCTACTAATAGAGCACTATATTATAATAAGAAATAAACGAACTTACTCACTCCTAATGTTATCTCTGTCCCCATGACTACCCTGCATACGGTGATTGGTTTCCTTAACATATTAACCATATTAAACCACTATCAGGATCCTCCCCAACAACATCATGCAGTTATTTCTTGATGGTTTTTTAATATTTTACATGATTAGAAGATACATTATTTACTTTTTCAGATTTCTCGGGTTTATTTGTCAACCAGTACAAGGAAACTCATATAAAAGAGATAGTTTCACATTACAAGAATCGAATACTTGAATAACTCAATGGCACCAGCTGAAACGATAACATTGATGGGTCCCGATTAGAATAGACAGCCTCGTTAACAGCATTCAGATTGAGGAGTCTTTTTTCCAACTGGATATAACATCAACACCATATTCGTGTCACCATGTTGAATTTGGACTGCGCAAAAAGTATCTTTCAGGGAAAATATCATTACGCTGTTGAGAAGCATGAGGATTTCCGTGTTGCAAATCCGATTTTAGAATGTTAGAAGCCAATAAAATCGTAGCACACAGTCATTAAGTCAGTAAAATGTTTTCCCAGTGCGGAGGCATGACCAAACGAGCAAATCCAGTTCCAGCATGTTATGAATCCCTTTTAAACAAAAGAAACCCACATTATTTTCTCATATTTATTATCACATTCAATATCATTACGTGATTGGATATTATTAATGACTGTACCATTCGTAAAAGATATACTACTCGGCACAGACGTACCTTGGTCGATGGATGGCACAACAATGCATAGCAAGCTTCAGTAAAGCTTCATTGATTTGCCATCATCAATATTGGAACCAAAGTTGATATTTGCCTTTTTTAGTTTTGTTATGTTGATTGGAATCGATTTACCGTTGAAGATTTGGCTGAATTTAGTATCACCTCTTCAAGAGGGATGTTCATTCTATTCCCGGTTCCGTTGACCTTACATGTCCATTCAATCGAATGACGTTGTTTCTTCCAGGAATAGGACTGATTTCGATTTATTATAGAACTGTGATTGGCGAATCGATACTGTCGTGCAGAGAGGACCATTGCGTAGGAGATCAAGTTATAATTTGCTTAATTACGGAAAAATTATCCACTTTCGGGTATTTTTACAAATAACGTTTTTTAGAATACACGAGAAAGCTGCGACAGATTCATCAGTTGATAAAGGTAATATGTCCTGTAGACTGATAGCATAGTGGATTAAATGTTCAGGGTTATTAGACACGTACGTCCACTACTTACACTGACACTCTGAGGTAGATAATGTTAATGCCGAAATGAGGAATACGTTTTTGCTGTTTCGAGGATGCCTAAAATGCTCGTGTCTGAGAAACCATAGCTTGATTGCAACATCAATTACCTAGGGCAACGGAGTGAGATGATGGATAATCATGTTGTTCCCAGTTTTGGATCTTCTGACATCAGCATCACTGCAATGGGAGGATTTGAGAATATGTGGAGTATTGTATCAGGTGATGTGTTCCCATCTGGTCAGTGGGTACAGTGGAATGTGAAATATTCTCGCAAAACGAGTCGTTCTATTGCCCAACACGTATAACCATCATCTTACAATATGTGCTGGTTGGTTTGTTGTTTGACGTCGCATTCAGCAATAGTCCAGCTATGTGGTGGCGGTATTTAAGTAATCCAGTCTGAACAAGACAAACCAGTGCTCAACATCATGAGCATCGATCCATGCAATTGGGATACGATGACATGTGTCAACCAAGCCAGCGAGCCCTACCACCGTTAGTCGCCTCTTACGACAAGCATGGATAACTGAAGATCAATTCTAACCCCGATCTTCACGGGTTCATCTTATAATAATCGACCAGCCCTAAAGTCACGATTCTAAGAAAAGATGCATTTGTTTCCTCCGTTTCTTGAGCTGAAAGTACCTATCCCGTGTAGCATTCCATGTAGAATGCACATAAAAATAAATAAATAATCAAGTCCGGACCAGACAATTCAGTGATCAAATATCGAAGTGCTGCAGTTCTTTGTCCCCTTGATTAGACAGAAATATGTCATATGGGTTCGAATCCCAGTTTGACTCGATAGCGAATCTAGGGTAGACAGCAATATGCAAGTGGCTTTCACAAAAAAAATTCTCCAACAAGCCTCTCTCTCTTTTAGCGTGTAGGCTGAACAGCGCAAACGCCATTTCAGAGAATTCCACCGAGAATGTAACAAGCACGTATGGTAACGTGAGTACATGTACTGACATTGATGCTGAGATGAGTGGCATCAACTCGGTGTTTGTCTGGTATGAAACATCCATATCATTACCACCATTACGTGCCTAGAAATGTATCTATTACACAGATCGAGCTATGGGAGCACCGCGTATTATCTGTGACAACTTCAACACATGAGCTTCCTGTAAATGGCTCTATCTGTGATCCACTGCCAAGACAACTGTACGTGACTGAGTGAAATTGAGTGGAATCTTTGGAGTTGATTGAGGCATTTTGACAAGTCAGCTGAGCCTGTGTATTTAGGTCATTGTCAGTGGAACCTGGTTTAATCACGCGGTTGGAAAACATGGCGGCCGGCTTTCCGATCGGGATTATTAGTTAACACTTGAGTTGACTGACAGCACTGGAGGATGGACACGTGTTATTGGGAACAAACTATCGAGGACAGATCTTTTGTAATAATATTAAAATATACAAAAAGAGCTTAATTAAGCACCCCTGTATTTACAGACCGCCGCCATATATATTGAACACTACGTCTCGCAAATCTAACAATAAAGAAAAAGACTATTTAACAACGTAACATTAAAAGGGGCACTTGGAGTAACAGGCAGCCATAACTGTCGTTAGGAATGAACATCACCTCCCAAATCATGGATTACTGCTAAACGGTATCCTTCCATTACCCCTACATCCCATTACCCCTACAGCTTATAACAACAAAGTTCACGGTCCAATGCAATGCTAATCCCCTTCCTGTTACCTGTTACCTGGACAATGGACTAGCCCAAACACATGAACACAAGATTTAATGTTTTAATTTATGGATTTAATTACACAAATAAATGAATATAATGCACATATATCTTCCTGGTCGTGACATGAATATGAGCAGCAGGTCATGTTAACTTTTTAACCGGACCTTCTGGCTATCCTCTGGCGGATGATTATGCTCCGTCGCATTCCTCAAAACATTTCCGACTGTTGTGACTCTGCCTCTGCAAGTTGACTGGACACACTTCCAGTGTACACAAGACTGTCTCTCGACATTCTTAGTGTGTAGATAACCCTCAAATAGGACTTGGGTGCTACCTCTCCGTGACATAACAAACTCAACATTGCGAAGACCAGCCATGTTGATGTCATGTTAGTTTGTTTCCAACAATTATATACTATGCTAAGTCATCTCAAATTACTTGTCTCATCTCAGTGTCAATTTCAGCATTTACTTCATTTCATCTTAACAAACTTTCTCTTACCAAGAACACCTGAATCCTTTCTAATTTGTATACACAACACTTTACTATGCTAAGTCATCTCAAATTACTTGTCTCATCTCAGTGTCAATTTCAACATTTACTTCTTTTCATCTTAACAAACTTTCTCTAACCAAGAACACCTTAATCCTTTCTAATTTGTATACACAACACTTTACTATGCTAAGTCATCTCAAATTACTTGTCTCATCTCAGTGTCAATTTCAACATTTACTTCATTTCATCTTAAACTTTCTCTAACCAAGAACACCTTAATCCTTTTAAGTTGTATACACAACACTTTAATCGCTCCCATGGGTAAGTTCATTATGCCAGACAGGTAAATGCCGTGTGTTGTTTTAACTAATTGTAGTGGTACTGGGATGTAGGGGTAATGGGATGTAGGGGTAATGGGATACAACCCTGCGAAACTGATTGCTGCACGGAGGGATCTGATTGTTACCCAAACCATTTGGAGAACAATAAACAGTAAACTACGTTTCCGAACTGATGGAATGAAAACAACTGTTATTTCCTGGTCCCGGCGACTTAGTGTACAGTTGAGTTAAAATGCTTATAACGAACTACGAACTTGACGTATTGGTTACAGTGAGTTCGTTATAACAGTAGTTTCCTGTTAGTGACAATTAGGTCGCTCAGCCAGGTATGATGACGAACCGTTGACACACCTAGCATGAAATGCACGTGCTGCCTACAGGTACAAGGGGTCATCTCAAAGATATTCTATGCGTTTTCTTGTGTGTTGAGTATGTCTCATGTATTGATTGACATCTAACATGTCTTTCTTTCATAATGTTTATGTTGAGATATGTAAAACAGTATGATACCCATAGAAAGGCTTAAATCAGCCATCGTATTAAATGTCTCAAATTATATAGGTAGTATGGCCACCCGAAGATCGACAGGACTGGATTTTATTTGTAAATTGTTACTTGCCCAGTTTAATTCCCCTAAACGATTATCTTATCTTAGTTGATATCTCTATCAACCAACCCGACCCCAACCACTATCTTCGACACACGACCTGGTTTTGCTTTTGAGACAAACACCCACCACCACCACCACCACCACCACCACCCACCCCCATGTCTGTTTGTTTTTATAGTGGTAGTGAGACTTTATGGTAGCTATATCCTTAGAGTTTCACAATTAAAAATATTATTTTGTACGTCATCTATCGTTTATAATGAATCAAAGTCTAATTTCAAAATGAGCATTTAAAAAGTGTCCCTTGTAAATCAATATCATCGCACACTAATTTGCATAACGCCATGGTCTGTTCCAAATAAGTCGACACATTGCTCATTTCTGCACTAATCTCACCTCAGTAAAGTCCTTTTTTACGTTTCCTATCTCCCTACCACTGAGACTGTGGTTTAACAGATATTTCACACTTTCACATATTACCTACACAAATTGTGGATATAAACGTGAAAAAGAAAGTTTTTTTCTGTTTCCCACAGTACTTTAATGCGTTTAGACCTTATGTATTGAAAGAGGAGATGTCAGGGTTAGAGAGAAACGGGGTCGACAGTCTAGTATGACGTTCTATATTTATCACATATCTATTCCATGACAAAGACTGTTATTCACGATGGAAACTTCCGCATTTAGGTTACCGTGACCTGAGTAGCACTCCGAGCAAAGGTCGTATCACACATGTATGCTGGAGATCGGATTTCTCCACCTGACGTCATCAATTAAGTGCCTGGATTCTGAAACTAAAAATATACACATTTGACACAAAACAACTTGCATTTAATAACTATAATGTTTCAAGGATTTCACTTGGGACAGTCTTTAGAGATTACGCCGTCTCTCAAATGTTTTGAAAAGTAGTGAAGTTCAAGGCCGGCGTATCTTGCGTCGACTTTCTCTCGACTTAACGATGACATTTTATCAGGCGACAGTGTGATCCATTTGACATCGTCAGTGTTTACTTTACTCTCCAGGGTCTGCTCAACTGCAAGTTTGTTTACATTCGTGATGGACGTATTTACCGAAGGCTTTAACTAGACACAATTTGGGGCATGGAGTATTGATGCGTTTGTTGGGGCCACTGGGACATTTGAGTGAGTGAGTTTAGTTTTACGCCTTTTTTTAGCAATATTCCAGCAATATCACGAACACCAGAAATGGGCTTCACACATGGTACCCTTCGGCGTGACGAGCGAACGCTTTAACCACTAGGCTACTACACCGCCCCTGGAACATACATGCATGAGTTCACCACGATGATAATTAGTGACCGGGGATGAACATTTCAGTGATCACAGAAGGAAATTCTTATATGGAAACGCAAAGAAGTTTCCCGGCTGCGTTTACACCCATTCGTGACCAAGTCGTGTTATTCCGGAACAAGCCGAATAGCTTGGAGGTTACGGAAATGAGCGAGTGGTGACGAATGGGGGACGAGTCTTCTTGGGGGTTACAGAAAGGAGCGAGTGGTGATGAATGCATTTAAACACTAATACTTTGCTTTTTGGGAATTCCTGCCTCAAACATTTCGTTGAGAACAGCCGTGGATGACAAAACACAACCCTCACACCCTAACCCAGCAAACTGTATTTTGAATAAAATTTCTAATCAACATTTTTAACATCTAACGGCATTAAATATTCTCCGCCCTTAATCTAGATGCAAGGAAAAACGTTACTTAAATACTACATATCAAGTTGAAGCTATTTTGGAAGTGAAAGAATGACGATCGACGAGTCTGGGGTGTTTTTGTAAGAATCTTTGTAATTTCCACTGTAGTTGCGTTATCTTACTTATACTGTTTTCTACTCGTCATCTAAGTATGGTCTTGCATTGGTTGGAAGTATGGTCTTGGATTGGTGTAAGGGAGGTAACTCTCGATAATGCTCACGACATGGGCGAAGGAATTGTTTGGAATTGGTGGGAATCTGTGCATCAAAACACTCCACACCCGCAAGTATTGCGCACAGGGACCTGTCTCAGTAGATTCAAGAACTCTTGTAACAATAATATAGAATCATGTTGGCGTCTCTAAATATTACTCTGTAATACCTTTTCACCGTTTTAATCCATGGAAGCGTATTCGTGCTACAATCTAAAATATATCATGAATGCAGATGAGTGAGTAAGTTTAGTATTACGCTGCACTCAACAATATTACAGCTATATGGCACCGGTCTGTAAATAACTGAGTCTGGACCAAACAATCCAGTGATCAACAGCATGAGCATCGATCTACGCATTGGGATGCGGTGACATGTGTCAACCAAGTCAGACAGCCTGACCACCCGACCCTGTTAGTCGCCTCTTACGATAAGCATTGGTTAATGAAGATCAATTCTAACCCGGATCTTCACGGGTCTTCGCGGGTGTAGTCACTCATGGCCAGGGGCATGTTAGTCACGTATTATACATCCGTCAACAGGGTAAATCCTTTTTGTGAGTTTGAAGATAGAACCGACAGAACAATATCAAAGTTCGACTCTGAGCAAGATCCTAGAACGACAAAGGGACGCAACTCATCAAGCGGCGTTCAGCTGTGACGCTATTGGCATTTCGTCTGATAAACTGTGAATGTCGTTGGTATTGTCGTTATGCATTCGGGCGTCAGTAGACCCTACAACAGTTACCAACTCGTATTGCCGTTTAGGGGTGGTGGAATAGCCTAGTGGTTAAAGCGTCCGCCGTGATATTGCTGGAATATTGGAATCCTAAAAGCGGCGTAAACCATACTCACTCACTCCTATAAATTCCACAGCTATTTTGACCATTGTGCGCCGTCATATAGCAGGGAAAGTGCTGAGTGTTGCGTAAATCAATTAACAAGAACAAATAAAACAAAAGAAAAAGAAAAACTACCTTTATGCCTGTCTTTGATTAGGTGCGGTGAGGTAGCCTAGTGGTTAAAGCCTTCGCTCGTCACACCGAAGACCCGGGTTCGATTCCCCACATGGGTACAATGTGTGAAGCCCATATCTGGTGCCCCCGCCGTGATGTTTCTGGAATATTGCTTAAGCGGCGTAATACCAAACTCACTCACTCATGTTGACTCGAGAATGTCATCTAGGGGTCTATACTCACCTGGTCGACGGTCGGTAAGACAAGGAGTGAGGTGTTGGACGACCATGACTTACATCTGTCCACACCACATTCATACCATGATTAACGACGAGTTCTCACTCAGTCACTCACTCACCCACCCACCGACTCACTCACTCACTCACTCACTCCACTCACTCACCCACTCACCCACAGGCTCTTTACCAAATGTGGACTGCAACGATCGCGATGTCAACGTTCTGCTAACTTTGAAGCCCGCTCCTCTTTGCTAGTGTTGACGGTGTCTTTTTAAGGTTTTCGAGCCTGCTTCACCCTTGTCACATGTGGCGATTCAACATTTCTGATTCGTTCAAAGTTACATCATTCCATGATCTTGTGTTTTACCTCGGGATCGGAAAATTACTGTAAGCTACTCATCGGTGATTCACCGTTACCTAATACTTTAAAGGCCTTTTGCTTTTTGCTACTCCCAGTTATAATGATATATTTCTTGATTTATTACCAAGCATCACTTAATAACCGCAATTCGCAATAATTTGTCTTCGTTTTTTTCACTGTATTTGGGAGTTTTGGGGGAATGCAAAATGCCACGACTGAGCCAATCGGCAAACTGCTATAGGTCTCCTGAAACCAGGACAGTCTCAGCTTACAGGTGCCCGGTCCTATGAACGTCCATCAGAGCACGATTTCTCGTCTCAGGGAGAGGTATCCCATGCAGAGCTCGGTGGAAGATGGACCTGAAAGTGGATGACCTCGAGTTACCCCTGCAGCACAAGATCGGTACATCCAGGTACATCATTTACGTTATCGAACAGCTACAGCGTCGGATCTGGATTTCTGTTGGAACGACGCGATGGAAGAATGCAGTTGTATGGACGCCGTCATGACCGTTGTGCGTCCCCCAGATGGGCAGATTCGGCGGCGAAAGCGTGGTGATGCGGGGGAAAAGAATCTACACTAGAAGGTGAGGTGTGGTGAGGTGAAATTGGGTTTAACGTCGTGTTTGAGAATATTTCGCTCATATGACGACGTGCATGCGTATGTCAATCAATCTAAAGGCTCCCTCCAGACCATAGAAGTCCAAAAGGGCTTGAGTTAATATTGGGTGTACAAACATCCCGAGACCGACGCCAGCAGTGCTTAGTCCGGTCACCAGACTGCTGTCTTTGGGAAAGTAGTATCCTAGAATCACCACCGAACCAGTATATGTCAGGCCACGACCAAAACCTGAGGAAACAAATATTAAGAGAGCATTTAATTGTTAATATGTGTATATTGAACAGATTTAGTTATAAGACTGACGCCGGTCATATTGACACGATCTGAAAGAGTTGGTAAACGTTTACACAGCTTATTCTAGAAACACCGCGACAGGTACACCAGAAAAAGCTTCACGCACGTTTTTGTGTTCATTCATTCCAGTTCGTGACAAGTTCTACTGAATCCCTTATTTATTTGCATTTACGCACATGCACATGGAGAGAGAGAGAGAGGTGCTATATAAACATGATGCATGCATGTGAAGTGAGGTGAAATCGGGTTTAACGTCGTGCTTGAGAATATTTCGCATGCGTGTTTATGTGTATGTGTATGTGCGGCTGCTTGTACTAGCCCAGACTTAAGCTGGTTTTATAGAGCTAGCCCACTGAGATACCACACCGCAGTGAAGCATGAATAGCCCACTCAGACACGTTATACTGACTCCGAGCCGGCCAGTCCTTGTTGTACCCATTAATGCCGAGCGCATTAATTAGCGCAGGGACTAACAAGTACCATATTTCAACGTCTTTTGGTATGACGCGGTCGGGGATCGAACCCGCGACCTTCCGCTCTCCGGGCGGACGCTCTAACCACTACACCACGGAGGCGGTCTCTACACTAGAAGACGTGAATCGATGTTGATCCAGGCAACCTGACAGCGCACCGCTACTGTCATCACATCCTTCGTCGACACCTACTTCCTATTCCCAACTATCAGAGGGAGCTGTTCCAACAGGACAACACCAGACCACATAGAGCACGTGTCACGGGAGATTTCCTCCAGAATCAGAACATCAAGTTGCTGCCTTGGCCCTCCAGATCACCAGACTTTTTTTGGGATGCCCTGGACTGGACTGACGGACCCCGTGCGACAGTGTAACCCACATCCCTAGACACTTTAGCAACTCGCACATGCACTACAGACTACGATGCAGCAAACTCAGATCCAGAGACTAATTCGTTCCATGCCGAGACGATGTCGCGCAGTTCTGAAAGCCAATGGTGGTCACACGAGGTACTGACATCAGCGCCACCAAACGTCTATATGTGACCCGCCAACTGACTTTTCTCGAACTTTTATCAAACAGTGATACTGTGACATTTGCTATAATTATTTTCCATACGATGTATCAGCATAAAGAGTAAATTGTAGTTAAATATTTTTCTTTCCAGAAGATGCATTTTACCTTATAACACTATAAACATTAATTGTCGTTTTGTGGACAGTAGACTGTGAACGGCTTTCTTAATCAGTGAGTTTAGGTCTTTAAAGATTATGTATATCATTTACGTTTGACTTATCGTAGTCAGAGTAAAATATTTCTGTTAACATTTTAATACGCAGGATTTTGGGTTTTTTCAACGTGTAGTGTTTCTGTACTTATTTATATATAAAATGTGGGTGATGCTTCATTTAATCCTGTTGTGTACATGACCATATCCACACATGTTTTTAACTGTTTGTTTCCAAATCGTTTTCCAGTGGCATCATGTTATAACAACTACAAGACATTATGCTTAATACCATAAACCAGACTTTCATAATATATGAATATCTATATAGACAGACTGAAACCCTTGCACATTAATCATAATAATATACATTTATTATATATCTGAACTTATCCTTTTTAACTAGATTTTTTACCCCAAATGTTTACATTCCCATACATGTACCTTTCCAGTAAAATCCTAATGCTCTAGCCTCGACAAATCTGATACAAATAAATGAATTGGACCTACGTTTGTATCAAATACTTTAATCCAATCATGTGTAATATAGTATCCCGGGCTGTGTAGTTGGGCTATCTGTCTCCTCAAACACAGAAGTTCCTCAGTGGGTCCAGAACACTTTATTCGGCGTCAAATATACAACTACATGAAAGTACAGCAACGGAGAGATAGCATCTCAAAGGGGATCATTAGTCCACCTGCCAGCCGTTGTATGAGGGTCCAGTTCCGTTGAAAACCGGAATTCTACATATCTTCTCACTTTCAGGCATCCTTGTATCGTATGTACAGTACATGTATGGTCAGTCCGCAGTATCCAGCACCTCGTCCACAATATTAAGCTTCCGTGGCCAAAAGGCCATATGCAGCTGACCTATACATGACTTTGCTGATGGCTATGGTAATAATGGTCAAAGTGCACTGCAAAGATTTAGATATACTACTTTTACTTAACTCAATGAGTGAGTGAGTTTAGTTTTACGCCACACTCAGCGCTATTTCAGCTATATGTTGGCGGTCTGTAAATAATCGAGTCTGGACCACACAATTCAGTGATCAACACCATGAGCATCGATCTACATAATTGGGAACCGATAACATGTGTCAACCAAGCCAGCGAGTCTGACCACCCGATCCCGTTAGTCGCCTCTTACGACAAGATTGGGTTACTGAAGATCAATTCTAACCCGGACCTTCACGGGTGAATCAACTCACTGACAGGAGCATACGAACTTATCTATACTCCCCTTTAAAACCTATATCCCGCCAAATTTACAATGATAGTTGTCAAAAACACTGAGATCTGAGATTGACCTACTGAAATTATTTTGGTGTGCAATGTATTATTTACTTATTTATAGATAAAGAAGATTACAACTTTTCGTTTATAACGATATTTTCCTTTCTTGATAAGCAACCACCATTCTCAAAAATAAACCCTGCAGAGATCGATTTCCCATAAGATCTGGCAGATCGATCAGGTACCGTAAGAGCCCAAATCTATTCTGATGAACTCTTATAGTCTACAGAGTTCTCATGAGCATGACATGGACAAGTATCACAGTTTGGAATATGTCCTCTCTCATCGTGCTTTTGGATGAGCTATTTCAGTAGAATGGATGGTTTTACGAGTGCGTTTTTCTCACACACTTCCTGCTATCTCATTACTAAATCCTAAGAATGAATCAACTTACCCGCTTTTCTACATATCGCCATATCGCAATGTCGCTGTATCACCATATCGCAATGTCGCTGTATCGCCATATCGCGTCACCAAATCGCAATATCGCCTTTTCGTGTTACCGCCATATCGCAATGTCGTGCCGTTTTATTGCCATTTCGTGTCGTGTTATCGCAATGTCATGTCGTGTTATTGCAATGTCGTCTCGTGTTATCGCAATGTCGTGTCGAGTTGTTGCCATTTCGTGTTGCGTTATCGCCATATCGTGTCTTGTTATCGGCATGTCGTGTCGTGATATCGCTATTTCGTTTTTTACTGTATCGCAATATCGCTATAACGTGTCGCCATATCACAACATCGTGTCGTACTATCGCTTTGTCGCGATATCGCCTAGATTTCTTCAGGGCCCGAATGAGCAACCATACTCCCCAGACTAACGCAGATGAAATGTAGGTCACCAGTGTTAACTGCTCGGAGCGGAGTTATATGAGGCGGGACTAGGTCAGCGCTGTGAGTGTTGATGTGGTGGTTGATTCATTCAATATAATCACAAAAATATGGGATTTTGGTATAACATCTCAATATCATCGTTGATTCCTACATTTATTCCATTACAAGGCAGGATACAATGACAATATGGATTGGATAGCATGTTTAAATATGGAATGTGGCGATGGCATAGTGATAAGTTTGAAATACATTTGAAATTCTATTTAGTTGGGTTGTTTGTTGACGGTAAAGACAAACTCAAACAATTTTCATAATTACTATTAATTTCATGGTTTATTACCTTAGATTTGATTTTTTTTCTTCACTTACATTACCTACTAAACTAAGACTTCGACAGTATAGGTATCTGAAATGCTGCCTAGAGGGCTAGTGTGTCCCACTTCTTCAACGGCATGGCTTGATTTTGAAATTAACGGTTAAACTTCGCTTTATACACTCCGTTGATTGTCTCGTAATCAAATCACTGATTTCGATATTTGCTATTTGTTGATTGGTTCAATTGGTATCGTATGATTTTTATTTGATGACGTCACACAGGAATCAATCGCGTCATGTATGCAATGACTCGAAAAACGATTGGTCCAAAACGATCGCTGATATAAGGCTGACATTTCTACTATACGGTTTCCCACGGTCACACAGTACAGGCCATTGCCCTCAAGACCAACGGCGGACACCCATGACCGTGATTTCTTAGATCAGCTGAGTACAAGGTCATTGCCCTCCCTTCCCTCCCCCCCTACCCCCCGGTGAAATGAGGTCAGCCAGGTACTGATGACGTCATAAACAACATGGCGGATTTGGGACTATACCCCCTCTTCTACAACCATCAGCATCCCCCTTTAAAATCAACAGACACACACACACACACCAACCCCGGGCCCTACCCATTCCAACCCCAACCCACCCCTAGCCAGAAATTATGAACGGCCCCCTCAACACTAAAGACAAAAACGTGTAATTTAAATACGCACATTCACACATTGACAACTATACTTATTTGTTCTAAGCTCAGTTTGTAGGTGACTCACAGGGAACAATTTCTCACTGCGGCGGGTCGACCTTTTGATATTTTCAGTTTACATTACCGTAACATTCACACGGACAAACATGTAATAAAGAGGAATTATAAGTCGTTATTATTATTTGATAAAGAAGTTTCAGAATAATTCGTAAATCATTAGTTCTACATGAATGACTGAACTATGTAATTATACATAATCGCTTGTCGGAAATTAGTTGAGTGTTCCATAAGGTAATGTCCGACCTTAACAAACTTCAACTGCAGAAAGCTCAAGAGAAATTATGCTGATTATGTTAATGTTAATCAACAGTCAATCGATCAAGCATCATGGCCTATGAGGGTTGACAGAAAGGTTATGGAGATCTGCGTTGCTGGAGTAAATATGAAAAATCAGTGCAAACGTATAACCGGTCTTGACTTTAATCAAAGCGTGAGTGAGTGGGTATGGTTGTACGCCGATGTCAGCAATATCACGGCGGGGACACCAGGAATGGGCTTCACACACTGTACCCATGTGGGGAATCGAACCCCTGTCTTCAGCGTGACGAGCGAACGCTTTAACCACTAGGCTACCCCACCGCCCCTAATCAAAGTGAGTGAGTGAGTTTAGTTTTACGCTAAACTCAGCAATATTCCAGCTATATGGCGGCAGTCTGTAAATAATCGAGTCTGGAGGAGACAATCCAGTGATCAACAACATGAACATCGATCTGCGCAATTGGGAACCGATGACATGTGTCAACCAAGTCAACGAGCCTGACCACCCGATCCCGTTAGTTGCCTCATACGACAAGCATAGTCGCCTTTTGTGGCAAGCAGGGGTTGCTGAAGACCTGTTCTGCCCCGGATCTTCACGGGTCCCCTAATCAAAGGCAGGATCCGTTTGGCATAAAGGTCTTTTTTCTTTCTCTTTTGTTTTGTTTGTTTTTTTGTTTATTGATTAACGTCATACTCAGCACTTTCCTTGCTATATGACGGCGCACAATGGTCAAAATAGCTGTGGAATGTATAGGAGTGAGTGGGTATGGTTTTAGTACGCTTTTAGCAATATTCCAGCAATATCACGGCGGGGGACACCAGAAATGGCCTTCACACATTGTACCCATGTGGGGAATCGAACCGGTGCCTTCGGCGTGACGAGCGAACGCTTTAACCACTAGGCTATCCCACCGCCCGGAATGGACAGTTGAGAGTCAATGATGGTTGTGTTAAAGGGTGTTTCTTTAACACTAGGAAGAGGATGAAATCGAACGGAGGAAGTCATCAAGCAATTCAGTGATTGACATCATGAGCACCGATCATATTATGAGTAACAATCGACCACGCTAGTGATTCTTCTGGGCATCGTCTTCACAGGTATATTCCTATCCGCATTTTCCATACGAGTTTATAGGACTCGAAACGACCATCTTTGAATGATATTTCCACAGCCGTTTCGTGGCGATGTCACTTTGCAACATACGTTGGCCGTCAGTGGTCACATCTGAGGCTGTCCCGGACAACACAACAGGAAACTTTCATACGGACGGAGAAACTATTTATGGGTCATCTTCAGACAAAAGCTATACACGCCATTGTTTATTGATCGACACAGACTTCAGACGTCATATTCTTCCAGTGAGTTTAGTTTTAGGCCCCTTTCAGCCATATTCCAGCAATATTGAAACAATATCACGGGACACCAAAAAAGGGCTTCAAACATTTTACCCATGTAGGGGATAGAACCCAGGTCTTCGGCGCGACGAACGAACGCTTTAACCACTAGGCTACCGGACCACCCCATGTGTCGATCAAAGCGAAAAACGTAAAATAACATCCTGTCAATCAACCCATTCACTGGTAACAGGTTCCTTTCAAATGTGAGTGAGTGAGTTTTGGTTTTACGCCGTGACACTATTCCAGCAGTATCACGGCGGGGACACAAGAAATGGGCTTCACACATTTTACCCATGTGGAGAATCGAACCCAGGTTTTCGGCGTGACGAGCGAACGCTTTAACCACAAGGCTACCCCATCACCCATTTTCAAATGTGAGATAAACATGTTGCTGTTTGTATACTTTTGTACTTCGCAGGTCGCTCCAAAGCAAAGGTAAGGTGGCCCAGCGGTTCATGCAAACTGGATCCTAAAAACGTAACTCCCGGGTTTGACTCCTACAGGCTAACAGACGAAAACTAGAAAACATTTTTTCATTTTGTTTTAATTTATTTGTGATTTTTCTCTTTTGTGTTTGTATTCCTGTTGCTTTCCTTACTTTGTTATCCTCTTCTTCTCATATGTTTTAAATTTTATCTTTGGTGTGTGGGTGGGGAATGGGATTTGGGGTGGGGTGGGTTTTTGAGGCTTGTGATTAAGGGATTATTTCCGGTGTGATGAGGAAATTTGTTGCTGGTTCGGACTGAAAGCTATCTTTTATTAATGTCAATTGTGAATATAGTATATCCCTTTGTACGTGCAATGTATCGACAAGCGACCAGCGGTTTCTGGGTTGTTATCGCAGTTGGATCACAACGCTGCATCAGGGCCGAGTGAATTCCCCGTGTGCCCTGAACATGAATAGTCAGCGTCTGATGTTGTTCCCAGTCCCAGTCTCGAGGACACGGACCCTGGCATTGCACTGAGTGAACGGAGCTTTACACGCTACTGATTCAGGTAGGAATATATTCGTTAATCTTCTTTCATATATGGACTGAAATCAGACGTGCACAAAGTACCCTCAACGGAAGAGGTGTCAACGTGTCACTTGGATCGATTCGAATCGAATTTTAAAGCCCTCGCTCTCACAGTCCCTGAATCATATTTGTTTCTCTTCCGCCCAACATTTCCGCATTGCGGAAAAATCCGTCAATGGAGAAGGTGTAGATTTTACTCGGGTTCTGAATATCCAATCTAATAAGGGCCCCTTTTCAAGTTAGACACAGTTGTGCGTTTCTATCAAAATAATAATTATAATTAGGGCCTACAATTATATATCCCTATCTCCAAAAGCCGAAGTACATGTATTTGTTAAATATGCATGTCACGGACATTTTTCATTTCATACAGACGAATGCGATGCATGTACATTAACTCGAGAAGCGAAAATGTCGCATGACACGAGTGTTTTTATGTGTGCGGATCCGTCATAAATATGTAGGTATGCCTACTGGCTGCATTGGCGGATCCAGAGAGAGAGGGGGGGGTGGGGTGGGTGGGTTGGGGATCAGACTCCCCTTAAAAATGACTTAAGACCACAATGAACCACTCTGAACCAAATTCCTGGATCCGCCCATGGGCTGTATGAACTGAATAATATATGTATATATAACTGACAACAAACACTACTGTAACGAAATCAGTAAATTATCTTAATTTCAAAATCAGTATTGCAATATTCCCTGAATTTTATATGAACCTTCTAGACCCATGGAGGATAAAATGCCAGAATGCGACAAATGAGGTAATTTTGACAAGTCTTGGCAAGTTTATATGTTGAACTTCAACCTGAAAATCGCTTTTGAAAACACCGTGAAACTGAGTCATTATTTGAACCTGTTCAGACCCATATAGTCTAAGGGGCAGTGGGGTAGTCTAGTGGTTAAAGAGTTCGCTCGTCACGCCGAGGACCTGGATTCGATTCCCTACATGGGTACAATGTGTGAAGCTATATAGTCAGCCTATATATACAGCCATTTGGATATTGCATGCTTAATCAAAAGCTTCAGAACATACACAAATTCACAAGCTACTTTTAGTCTTGTGACAACGCATATCACGAAACAAGACTACCAGAAATATGTAAATATCTGGTTACATCGATTTTCACAAACACCTGGCATTGTCACTATATCCAGTTACTGTCATTGGCAAGAGATATGTAATTCCTTTACCTTGAGTAAACGAATTGTGGACGAATAGCATTAGCCTCGCTCCAAAGCTTTACTGAATGCTAAGCCCATGGATGTATAGTAGTTCTATCCTTTAAAGACTGACTGACTGAGTTTGGTTTTACGCCGCTATCCTTTAAAGGTCACATAAACCCTAGGGGGTACAAATACATAAATCACTAACTGGCATCGTTATAAATGAAACCCCGTCATTAAAACTACTCATTTCGACCTTTAATTGACTTAAATCGACCTTTTTGACAACAGTGCACAATTCTCACCCGCGAACGAAATTTCAGCCAATCAGAGCGGCGCGTCTCTGTGATGTCATATGAGGAATAGCTTTGAGGGCCGATGCAGAATTCATCTACATTTTAGGGGGTAAATTATCTTGTTTACAGGCTTGTATAAACCTGAAATCGTGACAATTGTTGTGGAAAATGAAAGCTATATGTTCTCACAATCTTCTGTCATTTAATTTTGTCTCCTGCTTTGCCTAGTTTCCGAGTTACAACTTGTTTTCATAGACGATTCTGTGAAAATCGATTGGTGTCGTTAGGCCCTATTTGTATAATGACTGATCTAAATTGATCCCATTTCTGTGTTTTTTTTACCTCGATATTTAATCATGTCATGTAAAAATCTGTTTGTATTCTCAAAACAGTGTCGGCCCATAAGTTTCCACATGCAATACAGCAATTAATACTCCCTTGTTGTAACCCGTGTTAGGTGGTATAAACCTACACATGTTATTTGTCATCATTCACTTGATGGTCAGTTAATGAATTTATAACAGGTATAATTAGTGGTAACACACTTAGATTACCCGACAAAGGTTCCCATTTGGCATTTCTTGTGTCTGGAGTAAATATTCAACATTATAAACATCGATCAAAGGATTAACCGATAACACGCTGATTGATTAATTACTTTTATCTTACACAGCGGAATTGTCAAAAGGTAGTGTTTATGTATGTAGATTTACTAATCTATACTGAATACACTCTGTCGTGTCGGTGTCTACGTAAAAACAACGTCCTTCTTTCAAAGGATTAACCGCCAATACATTGATTGATTGCCCATTATTGGCTAACTAAATTACTGTTTTTAAAGAAAAGCGGACATTATGCAATTAGTTGCCAGGTGTGCTATCTTGAGTGACCAATGAGACTATACACCAATACCTGAAAAGATTTATCACTTTTTCGTATATTAAACTGTTAAAAGACACATCATTTGGAACAGTTTTGTGGATATTGATGGATACATTCCTCGAACAAGGTAATGGCCTGATATTGTTCCTATAACTTTAATCTGTTTTAATTCTAATATTTGCATTTTGTTTTTATTCATTTGTCGTAGCATTCAACAGAATCATTGTTTTCGCCGTGAAGTGTAATGAGACAGACAACATGCACTAGGGTGTGTGTGCGAATTATGATTCACATTGGCAAACTATAAAATGTCTAGATATTACAGTTCTGTTATAAATTCACTATAAGTATCAGCAGATCGTCTGCTTTTTATTTAGTTTCAAAATGCATACAAGTATGATAATAAACTAATTAGGATTATAAGACCAAATATAAAGACGCACATTGACTAGTATCTACATACTGGTGAGTGGACATTAACCATGTGAATGTAGCAAGAAATTTATCGCGCAGTATTGTGACTTCGACCCCACCTCGCTTCCGTGGAAGAAACCGTTATGTTATAAGTTGTGTCATGCAAAATCCGTTTGGTTATGATTCCAATACATAGTACCACTACGAGTAGAAAGTAGTCTTGATTTTCTAACTTGATGAAAACAAACTATAATCTCATTAATTCTAACAGACTTTACGATTTTCAAAAATGGCGGCGCCCTGTCGGGAACATCCGCCTGTCTGAGGATAAATGCTATTTAGGTTTGTTTTCACCGAGTTACAAAATCAAAACTACTTTCTACTGGTAGTAAAATATGTATTTTATTGATGGTCAATAGGATTTTGCATGACATAAACGTATAACATAACAATTTCTCTCCTGGCAGCGAGGTGGGTGTCAATATAATACTACTTACAATATTATTGTTACTTCGACCACAACCTCACTTCCGAGGAAGAAATCGTTATGTTACAAGTTGTGTCATGGAAAATCTTTATGGTCATCAATCATATACATATTTTACTACAACTAGTAAGTAGTTTTGATTCTTTAACTTCCGTGAAGCGATCTGAACACAAGTAAGATATGTTTCAGGCTTCCACAACGCTCGCTTCGCACTCACAAACATAACCCATTTAGCACGAACTGCGGGGTCCTGTGGAAATCTGTGCATGGTGACACCATCGCCCGACCCCTAGGAGCAATTGACGACAAAGCAACGATTCGACATGTCGTCGTTGATGTCGAGAAATCATCAAAATGATGAGCGTGCTACACATTTTCTATACAACTAACTGAAAATCGTTCCTCATATGACGTCACTGCAGTGCTCTGGCGACAGAGTTACGTAACCTGTCTGTGGTTTCGTTGGCGGGCGAGAGGGAAGCAGGCGACTTTTTGGCCACTTTTAATCGCTCGGTATTAATTAACCACAAGTTTTTAAAGAATAAATTTGGTGTTCCGCATAAGACTAACCACAAATCTTTCATATGTAATGGTTAAAAGAGTGACAAAAAACAAAGTTTATTGGTTCTTTAAAGAGGCAAGTCTAGATAAGTTGACAGTATAAGGACGCCAGTCTGTTAGAGGTATATTTTATATTGTTTAGAAATTATCCTTTAAACTATTAATCATTGCTTTAGAGATTGGTGCAAGTCTATGACAGCATCAGCTAGAGCAGCAACAACTAGACAAACAGGTGTGATATGCAGCTAGCAAATGATATGTAACATATCAAATGCATTGACAATATTTGCAATTTTTACTGATCCATCTGTTCACTGTATGAATAACCAGTTATTGCGTTCTACATATGCAAACATGAACAGATTCGGAATGATAGCCTGGGATCTATGTAGTCCAATTCCACTCAAGGGAAGTAACTCTGTTTGTATTACTGGAAGAAACTGTTTGTTACTTCCAGAGTTATCATTCTTGCCAGGTGTACTCTCGCCTTTGTATTGATTATTATTATATGTTAATAAATATTGGAATGGGTGAGTGGCACCTCGGACACACTGATGTTTCATGTAGGTCGCCCTTTCACAACTAATCCGGTTAGGTCATAAGTTATTCTGGTTTCATTATTACGGTTCTTTAGTTTGTGATTTAAGACCGGTAAATGTCATTTAAAGCCTGACGTGCTAGAATTCAGGACAACCAACCTTTAGCATTTAGAAACAAACATCTGACGTGTGTCAGAAACACTAGAAAATTAGCAATAAACCGTGCTGGTTTTGATTCACGACTACCTAAATCTAATACGCGGGCGGATTTATCCAAAGGATTGTGTGAGTTTAGTTTTACGCCACACTCAGCAATATTTCAGCTATATGGCAGCTGTCTGTAAATAATCGAGTCTGGACAAGACGATCCAGTGATCAACAGCATGAGCATCGATCAACGCAATAGGGATACGATGACATGTGTCAACCAAGTCAGCGAGCCTGAGTACCAGATCCCGTTAGTTGCCTCTTATGACAAGCATGGGTTACTAAAGATCAATTCTAACCCTGATTTTCACTTGTTTATCCAAATGAAAATTATAACATGATGTTTAAGCAGAGACCATATATAATATGGTCTCTGGTTATAGGTGTGAAGGACAATGTGGTCGGAAGGCTATTCTAACGTTGGAGAATCGATAACAATAGTGTTTTCTTTTTATTGTGATATTTTCATTTCATTGCGCAAATAATGACACTAATGCATCAGTTATGATCATGTATTGTGATCGTAATATTTATATATCATTATAATATATACTCTCCCAAAAAGAAACGCAACATGAAAATAGCAATTTCATGAAGCAATGAATTAAAACGTGATTAATTTTACAAAAGGTTTTGCTCTGTTTATGAGTCCTATGGTGTTTATGTTTTGAAACATCACACAAAACGCACCATCCGTAAAATACCCGTATTTAACAGCATGATTTTCAATTTCGGCGTGAAGTGTCACAGAATACACAATTCACATGCAATGCACGTGAAAGATTGGGGATCAGATAGTCTCAATGATGGGTATAAAAGGTTGATCGCTGTCTGTGGATTATTCACTGTATTTGGAATATTGCTGACGAACGCAAAATGCCACGTCTAAGTGAAGCCAACCGTCATATCGCCATTGGTTTGCTTGAAGCTGGCCAGTCTCAACGTGCAGTTGCCCGACGCATGAATATTCACCAAAGCACCATTTCACGGCTCTGGGAGATATCGCCGGCAGAATGCGGTAGCAGATGCCCCTCGTAGTGGGCGACCTCGAGCGACCACTGCGGCGCAGGATCGCTACATCCGGGTACATCACCTGCGTCATCGAACAGCTACGGCGACCAATACCGCTCGACAAATACCCGGATTGAGGAGGCTTTCTGCACAGACCGTCAGGAACAGGTTGAGAGAGGCTGGTTTACGTGCCAGAAGACCTTATTTTGGCCCTGTGTTTCGACAACAACATCGTCGACATCGAGTTCAAGGGTGCACCAACGTTCAGGCCTGGGCCCCGTTCCTCACCCCGATCGTAGCGCTACGATAGTCGCAAGTCTATGTTAAAGTATGGGAGTTACGATCATCTTAGCTCTACGATCGCTTTGTGGAACGGGACCCTGGAACCTACCGAACTGGCGTAGAATCTGGTTCAGTGATGAATCACGATTTCTATTGGAACGACGCGATGGAAGAATGCGGGTGTACAGACTTCGACGTGAACTTTCCGCCGACACTTGCGTTCCCCAGGTGGACAGATTCGGCCGGGTCAGTGTTATGATGTGGGGAGCGATCACCTGCCGTAGGAGAAGTGATTTGGTGATGATCCAGGGCAACCTGAAAGCTCAACGGTACTGTGACGAAATCCTACGCCCACACCTCCTTCCAATCACTGATCCCCAGAGGGAGTTGTTTCAACAGGACAATGCCAGGCCCCACACAGCACGTCACACTAGAGACTTCCTCCAGAACCACAACGACAATGTGCTCCCCTGGCTCTCAAGATCACCGGACTTAAACCCGATCGAACATCTGTGGGATGCCCTGGACAGACGGGTGCGACGCTGTAACCCTCATCCCCAGATACTTCAGCAACTCGCACAGGCACTACAGGCAGAGTGGGCTGCGATTGGGCAACACGAGATTCTGAGACTTATTCGTTCGATGCCTAGGCGATGCCGTGCAGTTCTGGATGCCCACGGTGGTCACACGAGGTACTGACTTCAGCGCCACCACACGTCTCCATGTGACACTCAAACTGACTTTCCTAGGGTTGGTGCCAAAGACGGATAAGTCTGCATTCCCAGTGTGCAATTTCGCTATATTTTATTGACTCATAAGGCCTACAAGATGTTTCAAAATAAACATAAAAATACAGTTGAAATCTTATATGCGTTTCTTTTTTGGGAGAGTATATTATATTATATTATAATTTGTGTTGCAATTCAAGTGATGAAAGTATCCGATTACGATATGTCTACATATAGCATACCTTAAACTTTACTGCAGCGTGTCTAATGCACGAGGAATTCAACACCTGTAATATATTGTTATAAACCTAGCTTTTTGTAAACATGTGAACAAGTCACTCGGTGTGTTTGCTTTTCAGGAAAGTGATTATGGATATGTTATAACTTATCCCTTGTCATATAAAACTAATGTCAGTATCAGATAACGTAATTACATGATTGAGAACAGCTCACTCGATTACAGTTTTGCATGCATGGAATATAACGAACAAATTGTTATATAAATAGTGCATTGGCTTTTCAACTCATCTGTAACATTCCTGAAAGCATTGCTGTCTAGGATATTGATATAATGCATCATATGAAAGTAGTACATATAAGGTTAATCTCAAGTGTTCTGTGCTTCCAGTCTGTCGCGGGGCGGTGGGGTAGCCTTGTGGTAAAAGCGCTTGCTCGTCACGCAGAAGACCCGGGTTCGATTCCCCACATGG
Source organism: Haliotis rubra (assembly GCF_003918875.1). NCBI lineage: Eukaryota > Metazoa > Mollusca > Gastropoda > Lepetellida > Haliotidae > Haliotis > Haliotis rubra. Next base: position 2,923,283 of record NW_025767102.1, read on the forward strand.
GTACAATGAGTGAAGCCCATTTCTGGAGTTCCCAGCCGTGATATTGCAGGAATATTGCTAAAAGCGTCGTACAACTAAACTCACTCACTCCAGTCTGCCTCCCAGACTCTAAAGAGAAGTTGTAGAAGGGAGACAAGTGTAGAATGATTTGGTACGTCAAGATTGCCTCAGAATTAAGAATTGTTTTGTGCTGAATTTGGACTATGGGTTTGTTTGTTTTGTTTTCGGATTATTTTGTAGATTAGTAAATTAAACTAAAATGTCTTCAGGGCTTCAAATTGACTATTATCTTGAAGTATTTTATCTCGTGCCATTTCTCTAATTTGCTAATTTTCCCTCAAACTGATTTGTAATCTGTCTCCCAGTCCCTGAACCTCAGTATTTGACAGCGTAGCCATTTCTGCAATACTAAAGCTCTAAATGAAGCAAGTCTAGATTTCCTCAAATCTCCCACCTCACTGGGGTGTCGTAACCGGGTTTTGGGTGTTAGTAAACCCTACTACCAGTTACCTATTAAGATGGCCGTTCCGCATTGTCAGGGGTGATGTAAGCTCAAGTTACATACTCGCTTGGTCCGTCCGGGGCTTCTACGTTTAGGAGTGAGAGGTCTGACGACCGAGACTCCTAACTACAACATTGCATTCATGTACTGGCGCTCTGGCATACAAGGAATAACTCAACACTAGGTTCTATACTCACATAGTTTTACTCGATCTCTTTCGTCATTACAAGGTGACGTGGTCAGGACAGGATAGGGCAAGCTCTTCACCAGATATGGAACTGATCGATCGCGATGCGAACGTTCTGCTGACTTTGTAACCCGCACCACTTTCTAGTGCTAACCCATCTTTTAAGGTGTTCGAGCCTGCTCCACCCTTGTCACATGACCAGATACAATCCCTCTGATTCGTTTAAAGTTACATCATTCCATGGTCTCATGTCGTACCTCGTGATCAGAGGATTACTGTAAACTAATCGATGATTCACCGTTGATTGCTACGTTTCTGTCCTGTCACTGACAGTAATCCTGTTCTCTCTGCCTTGATTTATTGCCCATCAGAAACAGTATTGATTTTATGAACAAATACTCGCAACTCTTAATAATAGATTTGTAATACGTTTCTTGAGTCACGTACGCATTTTCGCCTTATAACATCCTCCGCCTGTGGACAAGAGCTGCCCACAGCTCGGAAGAAGTAAACACGAGAACATGGAGGCGATGTATAGAAATACAACAAAATCTACCCAAGAAGCAAAACAGGAGCACGGAACTCGAATGGGATATGTGGATCATTTTGAAAGACGTCTTGTGTAAAACGTGAAAGTGGCAAACATGCCCAAGGGACACTAACTTGCGTTCGAAAAAGGGGAAGAAAATGGCTCCTATGTTACTTCGTAATACCACAAAGCATGTACACAACACAACAAAATCCAAGTCTGTTAAAGTTCATAAAAGTAATAAAAGACGATTAAATGTCACTTCGTATGAACACATATGGTCTGATCATTCACAAAAGTTCACATGTCATCGGTCCCCAAACGAATTCACTGGCACTGTCTTGGTCAGGAAAAGTCACAGCATGAGCTGTCCGGCATTGGTACCGAACTCCACAACGAAATGTCAATGACTAAACTCACAATGAAGAGTCAATGACGTAACACACAGCCTTGCAAGATCCCACAGTTCGATTTTGCGATGGAGCCACGTGGTAGGATGAACAAATGTCCGCTCATTGGTAGAATGTTATGGGCAAACATGTTGGTGCCCGAAAATCAGCAGACCATGTCTAATTATGGTGCCATAGGTAGGTGGCGGAACAACTTCACGAGCGATGTTAAAGGCGATTGTATGAACCATAATATCTTGTGGCGTATGGCGGCTGCAACAATTGTGCCCGGAGTATAGTGGTTGTCACCAAATGAAGTGTGGAGTCAGATGATTGATGGTGGAGGGGATCCGACGACAGTGGAGGAAGTGCTTGACTTCCGTCCTAACAGAACGTGAGCCGGAGATGGAGCTGCAACACTTGAAAAACAGTGTTAAGCCAAATCCAATATATTTGTGACATGAAGCAAATGTAAACAGTGTGTTAAAATATGGAGACATGTGTCATTATGAAGTACCTCAATCTTTTCTGGACACACTGCGATGGAAGTAAGTATCAAAATACTATAAGCTTATTAAGACAAAGTACGATATTGACGTACAAATGCGAATTGTAGGACGCCTCATCCAGTTCCTACTTGTCATATTCATAATATGGAAATGACATAAAGAGATACAAGATCGAAGTATAAAATGCATGGACGTAATCTATAACCGTCGATATGACTATGAACAATTAAGGTACAACAGTCAAGAAATGCTTTGTGGTGTAAAGAGGAGAACGAACAACATAAATAAATGTGTGAGGGAATACATTAAAACACTGATGAAACTTGATCATATCAAGTAATATTAAAGAGAAGCAACTGGAGAATAATGTATAGTATGTAACTACCGGCTACCCATAATATGTGAGATACACAGTCCGAATACAATTAGTATCTCTATGGCAATGTATATATATTACAATATTGTTGTAAGAATGAGTATTACTATATGACTGAATATGCCTCTGGTGACTCGATAGTGATATTAGAGACAAAAACATGATGGCATATGAAAGCAGAACACAAAATATTAATACAACTTCCGAACATGGAGTATTTATCGGATACCATCACCTATGAAATCCTAAGCCATTGTATAATCTCTAGTGCTCAATGTACCGTACTGACAAGTGTTAGTTGCTTGTTGCACTTGATCACAGTATGAAATATAACGTATAGCAATATCAACTAGGACAAAGAAAATGTCGCATTTGTCTACACATGCCAGATGGCAAAAACTGCGAGGTTAAGGTAGCTTTAATATGATGGACAGGATGCTGTCTCCGATATGGATTATGTCAGAGGTAACGAGAAAGCTGCCCCACACTGTTGGAGGCCTATTAATTATATTGTCTAGTGGGAAGAAAAGCTTTCAACCCACTGATATAAATCTTCACAGAAATATATAGACTGTGATGTGTGGGAATTTGCAGAGAAGAAAAATCAAAATGTAAGTATTAGGAAAGGAATTCCGGTTGAATATGAAAATCAGTGAGAGGATTTCCGGCTGATAATGTCAAGTCTCGGGAAATTAGAATAGTGAGACCATCATCTCAATTATAAAAGATTATAAGCTCTTTCATACACTGGGAAGTAAGATGTAAATCAACGTGAAATTTCTTGTCCTTTTTCGGATAGTCACGTTATTATCAAATCATAAATGTGTAATTTTTAAAAACATAATTTTCGAAGGTAAGTTATAAATTTTTGAAAAGTTTCAAAAAATTCCGATATGAGTAAAAATATAATTGGTTATTATTTTGAAGTTGTGTTTTCAGACAATTATGAATGCTCATGTCCATATCGAATTCATCAAGTTTCAACGCAAAATGGCAAGGAATTTTAAATATACAAATCTGACAAGCTGGACGCTTCTCATTGCGACCATTGCAAGTTAATATAATAATTTTATGCCATTGAAAATAATAAGGCCTGGTTCGATTTCGAGAGCCATCGAACGAAGCCCGTTTAATTTAAATGTAACATGACAGAAGGATTTAAATCTCGAAAATCTCGAGTAGAACATTCAATATAGTGATAGTACGCTTCTACAACAGCCAAATAATCAGGTAAATTCATAACCTGCGTGACTTGATTGATTAATAAGTAAGCCGAATCAACTAATTCGATATACATGTACATCGAGGAGAGTGAAATGAGTTTGAATAGGAACAATATGCGAAATTAAAATTGACTCTCCAGTCCGAGAACAATGAACAGCACGTTAACTATAATTATAACTTGGATCTAATGAGCAACGTGAAACAACGGATATTGCACATTAAGACGTTTCTGAATCATGTTAAAGCTTTCTTTACTTCCTTAACTGGGAGCAAAGATGGACTCAAATGGTGATGACTTAACTGTTTAATTACCAAATACATTTAAACAATTTCTTGTCGAATAGTTGTTAGGAATGTAAGGCGATCTAACAAAATTGTCATAGAAATGAACATACTTTTCCCCACATCTTGTATGTGTCCAGCAATTTCCTTATTAATGTGTCTATGGTTTGTTACAAAACTATTACGAGCGGATGAAATACGAGCATTTGTTTTAGACATGTACATGTCTGTCGACATCTGACAAACTTTAAAAAACCACGAGAAATATTAGTTACATACTACTATAATTGTCTCATATACTGCACCAGTCGTTCTGAATATTCAACTCTAGCAGTGCCAAAAAGTGAACGACCCATTGATCCAATAAATGAAAGAATTCCTCGTTTTGTAGGAGAATCCATATATAGAACATTAATGTACAGAATCAATATTCCAGTGTCATTAGCTACCACTGTTCAGTACGCGGGGAACTTTTCTTCCGCCTGTTTTATACATCCATCTATTACATCGACTGAATAAACATGGTAATGAGGACGTACCAAACGTTTTGGTAATGTGTCCTATCGCGCATTCTGGATACATCTGTCATTTTGTATTGGAATACATGCACTCATTTCTTTTGAAAAATGTCAAAATTGAATAATTTCGTATACACAAAATAAAGTTTATTCTGAATGCAAACAATCGCCATACTGATCGAAGGAGTCTCCCGAATGCTAAAATATAAAGAATGGGATTATGAACATAAATATAAACTTGAAAATAAGTAATATATATATCTCATCAACATTTTGTACGAAAGGTTTCCATGCATTCTGAAATCGAGCAATGATGAGAATCATTCATCTCGAGACTTTTCCTGTAAATAGAAATTGCCTGTATCTGAAAAATATGATACCAATTGTCACAAGTAGGTAATGGTAATCTCACACAAGTAACCGTGCGAATAAGCAACATACATCAATAGTAGTAGTAAATACTGCATCAACATGTTTCACCAAAACATTTCTCTTCATGGAACGTATATTTGTATCCGTACAGTATAACCACTGAACACTGAATTCTCTTGACTTCCTTTCGAGTCATGTAACTGTAATTCATTGTTCATCATCGTATTTCATTGAACATCATCGTGTTTCACCGTATGTCTTCGAACAGAATGAAATTTCACTGTATTTCATTGAACATCATTGTATTTGTAAGTATATCGTATCATCATGTGACGCACTATCGTCAGATCTCTTTGGATCGTAGTTCATTTCTTTTTCTCGTATATACACGCATAGCGAAACGCTTTGTAATGGTCCGCGAAATATGTACAATGTCTCTTATGGACAGCGCGACCTGTAACCTTCCCGTAGAAGTAGTAGGTATATATGCAACCTGACCTAAACATTGTGGTCAGTAACCCGGGAATGAATTCATCAAGTAATAGTATGCAACGTGACCCAAACCTTATCAGCGTTTGGTCACCAACCCGTGAATAGGAATGTATTCTTCATTTATTATCAACCAACACGTGACTGTATGCAGTCGAAGTATTCTGAATATATTCAACAAGACATTTGACAAGAACAACACACATTTCAACATATATGCACGATTCTACATCTTTGTAACCTTGTGACAATTGAATCAAGTAACATCATAAGAATGACCTATAGCATGTATCGATATGAGCTGTGCTCCATGCATATAGCATCAACTAGTTATTTTCCTGAAATAATACACATGCAAAAATCAATGTGTGGGTGATCAGTCCTCAGCATGATATTTGCAGTGCTGTAACTAAAAGGGAACGAATCATAACAATTTTTCCGAAACAATATTTCAAATATTTTGGTAAATATTCTAACGCTTTCGTTTCTCATTAAACGACTTCAGTATCATATAATTTTAAATCTCCTTCAGGGAATTTGTATTCGTGATCAACTGTAACCTCATGTACAGTGTAGGTCTTCTAATGAATCCTGTAGTATTTCTTTCCACTGAATATTCTACGCGCTCGAATGCATTTTGCTATACAGAGTATTCCTGTATATCCAAGGTGACATTTTATGCCTGTTCGTGGTTAATCTTTGAGCAGTGGGGCTCATCAAATCCGTATCCTTATCATATTTGAGTAGTTTATGGATGTGATTGGACCGACCGACAACTGGAAATGGGTTAGTTGGCCTATGTTTGTGGCTGACAACCATTTTATGCCGTTTAGCGTGGCCAGGAACTTTCATTCCTGTACGCTTGTCACAACGTCGTCGTTTGCACGTACGATGTGGCAATTGATTGGAGACGTCATATTGCCGATAAGCTTCGGAGTAATCTCCTGTGGGGACAGAGCTTACGCTAAGTGAGCTATCATCATACAAATCTGATGCTATATCTGTTGCCATTGGAATCGATATCTTGTCGTAGTTATCCGACTGGGGGAGACCATTGTCTGAATTTGCTGTGCACGGAAAGCATGACAGAATATCTACGGTATGCACATGTTTTCCTGGTCGACATTGAACTGTGAAACCTAGGCAATGTTCTATTTTGCATTGGGGAGGAACTGTGGCGTCTTGCCGCGAGCTATCAAGTATTTGCTCTGACACCGTAGGTTTTGATTGTTTACCAGCAACAGGTGGTAGCAATGTACCATTTGCCCTCATTGGAACAACTGTTGAACCATTTTGAATAGCCAAAGTACAAGATTGAAAATTCATGACAGCCTCTTGACGTATCAAGAAATCTAAGCCTAAAATCATCGGAGACTCAAAATTTGCAACAACTAGAAAACATTGTTCTGTTTGAAAATCACCAATAGTGATGGGAAGTACAACTTGTCCAAATACTGGCACTATATTTTGACTTATCCCTTGAATGGATGGCACATCTGACTTTTGAATAGGGATTTCGTTCCATAGGCCTGAATCATTGAAAACTTCCAGGCTTAAAACACTAGAACCAGCGCCTGAATCCACGATTGATGAAACTAACTTTTCTCCCAAAACAACTTGAATTCTAAGCCTATTGTCACTTTTAGATGTAAATTTAGGCTGGTTGTAACAAGGAGAATTACAAACTTGTGATTTCAAATAAGTATGGTCGAACGTTTGTTCAGCACAATGGGAACATTTCCTGCGCGGTCTTGACTGTAATTGCTATCTGCTGGTTGGGTTACCTGACTGGTACCTAGCCCTACATACTCTTTGAAAATGTCCAATCGTTTGACAGAAATGGCACTGAACATTCCGCGCGGGACACCTATCAGAATGAGAAAAATCATACTCACCACCACAGCGATAACACTGGCGTGCACGTGTCATGGTCCTTCCTGGGGTGTAGTTTGGCCTAGTAGACTGGGGTGGACGTCGCTGCTGGTTCTGTTGGTCCGGATACGACTGTTCCTGAAACTGAGGTTGTGGCGGCTGCCACGGACGATCTGTTTGCCCAGAAGTGCGTCTGGGGGAGAGGGGACTTTGATTCTGTCGGGACTCATAAGTATTGATCTGTGACGATACTGGAGCGAGCTGTGCTGAAAGTTCAGCAATCTGTCCTCTCAGAGTATCGATTGCTATCATGACTTCCGTACTGTCTTCGGACTGAGGGATGACCGATCTAGCCAGTCGCGCAAATGAGACTGCCTCGTTTAGCACAGTTGGCTGTTTCATTAAAACATGACGCCTAGTATTGTCATCTAATCCCCAAACAAAAGCGTCCATTAAATCTGTGTCTGATTTTCCTAACAAGCTAGCCGTTTCGGTCAAGTCTGCCAAATAAGTATCTATAGCTTCCTTAGGGGAAAGCTTTCGACTCACAAAAGTTTCCAAAAGGGCCCAACGGTCAGTCGGATGGACATACTTGTCCTTGAACAATTTCTCAATCTCATCAAAATGGGGAATTTCTTCCTGTGGCGATGCTATCAGATCTCTGTACCATAGATATGCCGCGTCCTTTAAAAACAGGGGAAAAACCTCAATTTTCTGCGCATTAGTCCACCTTTTGAAGTTACTAAAATGAGTGAAACGGTCAAGCCACTCGGCAGCATGAGACGTGTCTCTACCTGTGAAATGTTCTGGCATTAAAGTGGAGTCACCCATATTGAAGTCAGGGGCAGAATAAGAACTATTGACAGATGATGACAAATCTAAAGAGGACAGATCAGGGGAGACCGGCCTGGTGCTGAAGTTCGTTACTGAAAAGTGACAAGTCTAATCCTCCCGAGAAAGAGATAGAGAGAGGTCTCGAGGAGCAGATAGAGGATGAAACGGTGGTTGTGTTATGCCAAGTCGGACTGGATTAGTAAAAATGTTAGAAGTGATGGGACGAGATTGGACCGGACTGTCATAGGACGTAAATGAATCTGAATCATTTCCACGAGGCATGACAAAAATTCCAAATATCCTGAGGGAAGACTGGAGATAACATATCCCAGCCGCGAAAAGGGAACCTACCTCGAAACGTCAACTCAAAGGAATAAAAGGGTAGGAACGACCATAAGAAAAACAACGAAAGGGATCGTCTTAAACATTTTGTTCAAGAAGAACCCGCAATCTCCACCATGTCGTAACCGGGTTTTGGGTGTTAGTAAACCCTACTACCAGTTACCTATTAAGATGGCCGTTCCGCATTGTCAGGGGTGATGTAAGCTCAAGTTACATACTCGCTTGGTCCGTCCGGGGCTTCTACGTTTAGGAGTGAGAGGTCTGACGACCGAGACTCCTAACTACAACATTGCATTCATGTACTGGCGCTCTGGCATACAAGGAATAACTCAACACTAGGTTCTATACTCACATAGTTTTACTCGATCTCTTTCGTCATTACAAGGTGACGTGGTCAGGACAGGATAGGGCAAGCTCTTCACCAGATATGGAACTGATCGATCGCGATGCGAACGTTCTGCTGACTTTGTAACCCGCACCACTTTCTAGTGCTAACCCATCTTTTTAAGGTGTTCGAGCCTGCTCCACCCTTGTCACATGACCAGATACAATCCCTCTGATTCGTTTAAAGTTACATCATTCCATGGTCTCATGTCGTACCTCGTGATCAGAGGATTACTGTAAACTAATCGATGATTCACCGTTGATTGCTACGTTTCTGTCCTGTCACTGACAGTAATCCTGTTCTCTCTGCCTTGATTTATTGCCCATCAGAAACAGTATTGATTTTATGAACAAATACTCGCAACTCTTAATAATAGATTTGTAATACGTTTCTTGAGTCACGTACGCATTTTCGCCTTATAACACTTCACTCAGTGGGCTAGCACTATAAAACCAGCTTAAGTCTAGGCTAGTACAAGCAGCCGCACATACACATACACATAAACACGCATGCACGTCGTCATATGAGCGAAATATTCTCAAGCACGACGTTAAACCCAATTTGTTGAGCATCTTGTGAAAGATTAGGCCTACACCTATCTTGGAAAGCAAGTTCAAGACAAGCTCCAGAATTCCCAGATTCAAGACAAACTTCGGGCTGAGTATAAACTCTGAGTATATAATGCTCGAAACGAGGTCAAAGCTACCAATACTTTTGCTGTGCCAGTCCTTTCCTATTCCTTTGGCGTTGTTTATTGGACTAAACAAGATATCCAGAGTCTTGACCGCCTGACCAGAAGTATCATGTCTGCTAACAGAGCCCATCACCCTCGTTCGTCTCTCAATCGTTTATATGTGCCAATCAATTCTGGAGGTCGGGGTTTGATTAATGTGGAGGGTCTTCATGATAGAATTTTATTGTGTACTTTTTCACATATTTATTTATCGGATGATCCTCTGGTGATGCATGTCAAGATGAAAGCAAGAAATTCAACAGCGAATTTAAGCGTGCCAAGGTTATTGGACAGAATCTGAAATTTGTGGTTGATTTTGTTGATGGCAATGTACTGCTGGACGGCCCAGCAATAGGAGTAAACCAGGTGAAGTCCTTCACCAAGTCTGCCCAGAGTCGGTCATTTGCGGAGAAGCTTTCTGATAAATCATTGCATCGGGTGTACATACAGTGTGTGGAACAGTATAGCAATCCAACCGACTCCTTAGCCTGGATCAAGTCGGCTGGTCTTAAATGTGAAACTGAGGGCTTTCTTTTTGCTGCTCAAGACCAGTCACTTCCCACTCACAACCGCCAATTGTGATTCTTAAAGAAAATGTCAATATGAAATGTCGACTTTGTAATGAATTCACAGAGACTGCCCAACACCTTGTCAGTGGATGCCCTTCCTTGGCACAAACAGCATATCTTAAAAGACATGATGGCATGGCTCGCTGCTTTTATTACCGTCTCCGCCATACCTGTGGCTTTTGACTCCGACGTCCATCCATGGTACGACCCTGAACATGTCCAGGGCGTCATGGAAAATGATACTTTCAAACTTTGTGGAATAGGCTCATATACAGCCTGAGAAGAATTCCTGCCAACAAACCTGATCTTATCCTTTTTGATAAAGCCAATGAATTTATTTATTTCATTGAATTTTCTGTCCCTTTTGACAGCAACGTGATTGGCAAGATTCAGGAAAAGCATTCTAAATATGCGGACCTCGAATTGAAATGCCTCGCTTGCTTTCCAAGTACACTGTCGTCAGACTCCCCATTGTTCTCGGTGCCCTTGGTTTGGTACCTCAACTCTTGGCGCACATCAGGAGAGTGCCAGGGTTCTTCAGCGGGAGTACAGCCCGTCCACTCTGTAATGCAGAAGGCTGCAGTGTTGGGGAGTCTACATATTCTCCGGAACGTGCTTGGTGGGTTCGACTAGACAGCGTTTCCTGGGAGAAGTCCCATTCGCTGTCTGGTCAGCCCTGAGCTGATAATGAGCCTTACCAGCCTGACGAGCACCCGAACCCTCTCTGCTGCCTTGTTCATCTTAATCTGTAAAACATAAAAATAATAATGTGTTCACTTATATAGCGCCAAACACCACACTAGCTATGCTCATAGCGCTGACAATGAATAGCACAGCACAGTATTAACCCGGTTAACCCAAACTGGCTGTGTGGTGCCAGACGGTTATAGTCACATGACCTATACCACCGGGTACCATTTGCTGCTGGGTGAACAGAGGCAATTTTGAACAAACGCACTTGCCTAAGGTGAGACCAATACAGCCAAAGCAAGTCGAGAATGTGTGGCTAGTCTAGAACACCACACTTTCAAATAAAATGAATCGAGTCTCTGTTCTCCTTTTTATTGTAAATTTAATTCATGAACCATATTTCTGTAACTTATGTTAATTTCAGTCACTAGATGTTAGTCTAGTACGTCCCAGACCACCCTTGATATTAAGACAACGGTCGTCTTATGAGAAGCTATCTGTATCCATATTCCGAAATCCCTTCCCGATGTGCGTTGAATGTATTGATCGGCGAACAGCGGTTTGCGAGATGCAACTTCGGGAGATCCATAGCGCTCCGTCAGGGCCGAGTCAATTCACCACAGGCCCTGAACATGACTCGTCAGCGGTGTGATGTGGTTGTTTTCGGTTTCCCTCATGTCGCCAGACAGAACCTGACATCGTGCTGATGGAGCGGAGGATGAAACGCGACTCTGATTCAGGTGAGAGCATGTCCATCTTCTACCCACGTCTGGACTAAGTCAGTCTTGCAAATAGTACCCTAAACAAAGCCATGTTTTGGGGATCGATATTGCACGTCTTTTCCCAAAGAAAAGGCAAAATAGTCCAATGTTTCACTGGACGAATCATGTTTAAAATATGCCCATAATAAGGGAACGTATATCATGTTCGCGATGTTATCCTCGTAGTACGGTTCTTGTGCTTGTTTGGCTTCACAGTGCGTGTTCGAGCATCATGTGCACATGGGTACAATGAACCAGGACTATTTGTTTTAATGTGGAGACCAACTTTGAAGGAATGGTTTGGTGACTGAGTATCGCTGTTCCCAAATGCACAGGGTGGAAGCGCTGTCCACACGAAATGTGGAGTTGCCCCTAAAGCAACTCCATTTCCTCGCTGGACAGTGAAAGAACATGTGGCGCAAGAGTAATGGTAAGTTTTCCCTCGCATTGTCATTATTTTGCAAGTATATCAGGTTTTGCCATTTGGCAGAGGGGTCTAGAAATTTACAGATCTTTCTATATAATAGCTTCGCACCCTCTCTGCGTTAAGCGAGGGCACCCATCCTGAGTGTCGAAACAAGATCGCGGAAAATGATCGCTTCAACATGAAATATTACAACCTCATCAGCAGACACGCCTTTTTTGCTGTCAATTCTTACATATAGTTATTTTAGGTCTTCATTCACAGTTTAGGCTTAAATGCGTCAGTATTTGTTCAGTTATCGTCGAAAAATCAAACTGTACATTTTATATGGAGTTGCTCACATTTAGCAAACAAACTGTCCATTGCGTTGTGATATTACTGTCCAGGAGTTGACAGTTTGTAGTTTTAACCGTCATGTCATCAAACATTATTCTAGAGATATTTGTTGTGAAGAAGAATGTTTTGTTGTAGACCTGCCTACCTGGCGTATTTTGGCGTATGTATTACGATTTTGTATGATCAAGTAGGATTGTACACCCATATTGCAGTTTGTTCGACAGGGATTTAATGTAAAACAAACCCCAACATGTACGATCAGAAGAACAAATATACAAATGTACATCTACTCCAGGAATAACCAAGTCCTGGGTCCCGTTTTACAAAGCTCTCGTAAGCCTAAAATCTCGTAACTTTTCTCGTAACATTCGTACTTACTATACTGTAACAATGACTTGCGATAGTTGTACCTTTGTGAAACGGGGCCAGGGTTTTTCCAAAGTATGTACATTGTTCATACTATCATTCAGATATTAGCATTGCACATTCGGGTAAAGCACATCACTCGGCATCTGAAAACCAAGCGACATCTAACCAATGTTGAATGTGCGACATCAAATACAATAATGACTTCCTTTGTTCCCACCGGTGGCACCAGCGATATGGACAAGTCAATGGCCGTTGTTAAAGCAGAAATCCAAATGACAGACGAGCAGCAGCCAGACCAGCTACAACTCCAACCACAAAGGGCCAGGAGAGCTGCAGTCAGCCACATGGCTCATAGAGGTGAGGGGATAACAGTTTGGACAGTTCTCCTGCCTCCTAGACACCCATTTGAGGCTGAAGGATCCAGTAGCGTTCCAAAACTACACAAGGTTAACACCACAGCTCTTCGATGAAGTCCTGCAGATGGTGGCCCCAGCAATCGATAAGGGAAGTCACCAGTTTCAGGCAACCTCTTTCACCTGGACTAAAAGTGGCAGTCACACTTAGGCACCTTGAGGCTGGAGACAACTACGGGTCCCTTGCGTATGCCTTCAGGTGTGGATTCATCTCAGAGATGGTTCTAGAAGTGTGACAGGCAATTGTGTTTAGCCTACCTGTGACCCCTGAAGCCTGGACAGCCGTAGCTAACAAGTTTGAACAGAGATGGATATATCCCACGCGAACACATGGCGAACACATTGCTATCAAGAAGCAGCCTCAAACTTGCAGTCAATTACAAGGGCGTCTTTTCGATATCACTCCTAGCTCTGATGGATGCAGATTACAAGTTTGTGTGGATCGAGCTTGGTAGAAAAGGACACATGTCAGATGCTATGATATGTGGCGACTCGGGGCTGGTCAACGGCATTGAAGATGAAGCCCTAGAACTTCCCCTACCCTGCCCTCTGACTGCAAGCCCTGATGACCACCAAGACATGCCCTTCTTCATCCTTCGCACTCAGGAACTACCTCAAGAAACCATACAGCAGAAGGATGTCCAAGAAGGCGAGGACTCTCAAGAGGGAGGATAATCGTTGGGATCCTGGCCAATAGATTCAGGTGTCTCCTCATGACTCTATGGCAGAAGCCAAATACTGTGAAGGATATAGTGGAGGTGGCAGTGGCTTTGCACAACCTATTGAGGCTGAAGCATCCAGGCATTGCAGCACAGTAGGTGGGCGATGAGGATGAAAACCACCATGTCATCCCAGGGGCATGGAGGACCAAGTGAACTGGCTAGATGTGGATGAACCTCCTGCACCTCGCAGCCACATCAGCTAGAGCAAATGCGATGGATCAGAGGGAACTCCTAAAGGCGCAGTAATTCTGATTTCCAGTACATATATGGGCGCAAGAACTCGTCACAGATCGTGAGCGTCCGTGAAAATACTCGTATCTGCTCGTGAGTCATTCGTGTCTGGTCTGAAGCAGTGGGACCAGAGTGTCACAGATTGTGGGAGATCGTGTGGGAGATCGTTCCAGATCGCAACACATCTCAACAAAGCGTGGTGTTTGTCTTGTCCACGATTGATTTCGACCACTACGATGTCTAAGCACGATTAGATGGGATATGTTGCGCTTTGTTATGATGCAATACTGTGTGATGCGATGATCACGATTGACAATAAAATTGTGTTGATCGTTGAAATTTTGAAACATCCAAAATTTCTCTACGATCAACACGATTGCCACGACTGACCTCAAGATCTGATAAGATTTCATAGGATTGCCACGATTAGTCCACAATTAAGACCACGATTTCAATCGTGGCGCGAATCTTTATAGTGTAAACATAGCATTTGGGGGATCCATCACAACAACTACCGTTTCCATTGCCAAGTCTGTGGAAAAGGACCCGTGAAGGTCCGGGTTAGAATACTGATCTTCAGTAACCCATGCTTGTCGTAAGAGGCGCCTAACGGGATAGGGTGGTGAGGCTCGCTGACTTGGTTGACACATGTCATCGGTTCCCAACTGCGCAGATCGATGCTCATGCTGTTGAGGATTGTCTGGTCCAGACTGGATTATTTACAGACCGACGCCATACAGCTGGAATATTGCCGAGTGTGGCGTAAAACTAACTAACTCACTCACTCACTCACTCACTGTGGAAAAGGGTATCAACAACTGTGGAATTACGACAGTTCATGTTCTAACATCCATGCAACTGCATGGAGAGTTACTTCAACGTAAACATTCAACGCAATGGACAGTTTCAACACAACTCCATATAAAAATGTAAAGTTTGATTTTTCGACGATAAATGAAATATTACTCACGCATTAAAGCCTAAACTCTGAATGAAGACCTAAAATAACTATTTCTATGAAAAGATGGCGTGTCTGCTGATGAGGTTGTCATTTTCGTGTTGAAACGATCATTTTCCGCGATCTTGTTTCGACACTCAGGAGGGTGCCCTCGCTTAACGCACAACTGCAATAAATAGAGAGGGTGTCAAGCTATTATAGAAAGATCTGTAAATTTCTAGACCCCTCTGCCAAATGGCAAAACCTGATATACTTGCAAAATAATGACAATGCGAGGAGAACTTACCATTATTCTCGGGCACCCTGTGCTGAGACGGGTAGTATTTTCGTTTATCAGCGAGGACTTCGCCCGCACTGGAAAGAAAAACTCTTCTTTTTTCGTTGTGCATTTGCTGGTAGTTTCCTCGCTTTTCTCCAGTCGGAGTGAGTGAGTGAGTATCGTTTTACGCAGCATTTAGCAATATTCCAGCAATATCACGGCCGGGGACACCAGAAATGGGCTTCACACATTGTACCCATGTTGGGAATCGAACCCGGGTCTTCGGCGTCACGAGCGAACGCTTTAACCACAAGGCTACCCCACCTCCCCGGTGCTGAGTAAAAGTGTTTAGTACAATGGTACCTAGTTGAGTAAGGTTTGCCATTTTTAAGAAAATGTTTCAAAACTTGATATTGTTCCCAGAGCTCTCTGCATATCGAACCCGCTGGAGGGGCGGTACGGTAGATTAGTGGTTAAATAAGGGTGGATTTGATGGGTGGAGGAGGAGAGTTGTTCTAATAACCCACCCCTCCTAAACCTGTTTACCCTCCGCCCCTGTTAGGCACTCGCTCGCCACGCCGAAGGCCCGGATTCGATTCCCTATCCCGTGTCTTCAACAGAGATATTGCTGGGATATTATTTTGCGTCGGCCCTCTTAATCACGTCATATCTGTTTACCCGCGTCCTTTACGAATGCTGGATATACACCACCCTTCTCTCGTTCAGATTTGCATGACAGATAAATATCCACTTGCCTTTGTCCAGTGTGAAATTGACACATGTTACCGGGAGACAAATGCGTGCCGTGTGGTATCAAGGTGACCTCCTTGCAATATGTCTGCGCAGTGTGTCCTGCTTGACTTGCAACGGTCTCCAATCCAACACAAGTCAATGTCAAAACTGCAGTCCCAATAATACAACGAACAAACTGATGTAAAAACGAAAGCCTTTATACCTTGTATACGGTATGCTCATACACTGGAATGCACTGATATTACACGTGTTCTCAAATATAGAAAAACAACAATGATCAAGTCTATGTTTATATTGACGTAAGGTGTGGATCTTAGTCGCTCAAACCTCAAGCAATGCTCACAACCTGAGGCGTGTTCAGAACCGCGAGTGCCCGCGAACGCTAGCGAGCGCTCGATCCTGAACGCCTGTGCCCGTTCGAGCGCCCGCGCGTCTACGCGAACCATTCTCACAGCTGCCTCGCCAAGCGAACCAAGATGGCGATCATGTTTAATGTCATTCGTCACCACTCGCCCCTTTCCGTAACCCCCAAAAAGAAGGCATGGAGGATATGGTGTTGATGTTGTCAAATAACATGTATATTTCATCGAGTGGTCTGACAAAGTTGATGTGTTTACGAATGGCGTAACCATTGACAACATTAACAAAATATTCTATTTATTATATTTTGATCATTGTTTATAAATGATCGGGACATCGATTTCGTAGTTCGCGTTTCTTAGTTCCAGGCAAAAGTGATATTCTGCTCAGTGAAAATGAAAATACCATTTTTCTTTTCACCAATATTTACAGTATTTCACCCTTAAGAGTATAATAAAAGAAGCTATTCGGCTTGTCCCGGAACAATACGAGTTGGTCACGAATGGTTTATTGTAACCAAGCGCTCGCGTCCGTTCAGGGTCGATGCGATCGCTCACGGGAGGCAGTCGCGCGTGCGCTCGCGGTTCTGAACACGCCTCTGATATCGTTTACCTCCCGTATGACCCCGTTTGGGTCCCGTCAATGATGAGTCTGTAAGAATGTGGGTCACGACGGCCTATTCCTGCACCTCACCTCCCCTGCACACGCGCGACAGCATTGCACGGAGGAACGTTTTCACCCACGCATCGGAAAGTAAGAACCTCTTTGACTGTACCGACATCTTTTTCACACCACGTACACTTAGCGTTGTTGTTGATGTGTTTGTGTATCAATGTCGCGTCTTTGTCAGGGTATGTGTATATTATATTAACCTGATCCGCAGCTGCTATGGTACTAAGTGGTTAGCACTGCACCTGTGACTCGCCTGGAAACCTTCCCGTGGATCTCATAAATAGTGCGATGCCGATCTTGCCCTCGCCTCCACAAGCTGACCGCTGCTGCAACTCTCCCTCTCAGGTATCGCGTTGCTTGCCTTGTTTAACCATCAACATACCCAGTGGTTGGGAACGGTACCGTACGGTACGCACTGACAACATCTATCAAGTTATGAATTCTATTATATTTCCCCAATTTTCTATTGTCAGGTGATGACTTAAGTTTGTGATGGCAGATCATCCCACTGACCCTCCGCCCGACAGATGGCGCTGGGTGATTGTCGTTTCCACCTTCTTCTCCTTATTCCTGAGTGGAAGCATGGGCTACATCACCGGTGTCATGCATGTTTCCTTGGAAGAAACGGGATTATACGGAGTTCAGGAACTCGCATGGCTCGGATCGCTGTTCAACTGCATGTTTGCACTCACAGGTTTGGTTCATTCTTTGTTTGTTGTTTCACGCCGAAGTCGGCAATACCTTAACTGTATGCATATGATATCGGTCTGAAAATAATCGAGTCTGGACCAGACAATTCAGTGATCAACATCATGAGTATCGATCGACACATGGGATGCGATGACATGTGTCAACCAAGTCAGCGAGCTAGACCAGCCGATCCCGTTTGTTGCCTCTTACGACAAGCATCGGTTACTGAAAAACAGTTCCAGCCCGGAACTTCACTGGTGAATATCGATCTACGCAATTGGGATGCGATGACATGTCTCAACCAAGTCAGCGAGCCTGACCATCCGATCCCGTTAGTCGCCTCTTACGACAAGCATGGGTTACTGAAGACTAATTCTAACCCGGATCTTCACAAATGAGCGTAGATTAAACATGTTGGATACGATAATATCTGCCATCAGCGAAAATGATCACCCGATCCCAGTAGACTCCTAACAACAACCATTGCGCAATATACATCGTAAGTCGTCCGATAATAGCTGTCTTCTCTTTCAGGGCCGGCCGCAAGCTTTGTTATCAGCATGTTCAGCTGCCGGGTGTGTGTGGTGCTGTCTGGTGTCACGTGTCTGATCGGGTTCTCCCTCAGTAGTGTCGTCACCGACATACGACTACTGTTTCTAACCTACGGCTTCTTAGCAGGTAATTGTGTTTGTCCCGGAATGCCATTTGCTAAATACCAGCAATATTATGTGTCCACATAACTCACATCACATTGTAAGCGTGGACGTAGACTAACGCTTAGTTTCTGAATATATCTAATTTTGATAACAAACAAGCTCATTTAAATTGAAAAGGAGCCCCAGGGAGACCAGAGCTTCAGACCTGATCACAGTGTCAAAAAAAAACGTGCGTGAAGCCTATGTCTGGTGTACCTGTCGTTGTGTTTCGAGATTAAGCTGTGTAAACGTTTTCCAACGCCTTCAGATCGTGTCAATATGACGGGCGTCAGTCTTGAAACTAAATCTGCTGAATATACACATATTAAAAATTAAATGCTCTCTTAATGTTTGTTTCCTCAGGTTTTGGTCGTGGCCTGACATATACTGGTTCGCTGGTGATTCTAGGATACTACTTTCCTAAAGACAGCAGCCTGGTGACCGGACTAAGCACTGCTGGCGTCGGTCTCGGGATGTTTGTCCACCCAAGATTGACACAAGCCCTTTTGGACTTCTATGGTCTGGAGGGAGCCTTCAGATTAATTGGAGCCATATCATTCCAGACCTGTGTCTTTGGCTTCCTCATGAGACCATCAAAATTCGAGCGAGAGAAACAACTTACTGAGAAACGGAGGAGGGAAGACGATAACCCAGAAACTCAAAACCGTTTCTTGAACTTTTGGAATACCTTTCTCACTGTGGTGATACAAAATATTTCCTTCACATTCATTGTCCTTGGTGTGACACTATTTTCTATCGGGTTTTCAGCGGTCGTTGTTCTTCTGCCTGATTTCTACTACAAGAATGGAGCCACTAAACAGGAGGCAGCAATGGCCGCCTCGCTCACAGGGCTGGGGGGGTTCTTTTCCCGAACGCTCGTTGGAATTGGTGCAAATGATGGTAATATTGGCAAGATGTTATTTTTCTCAGGCACCAATGGAATAGTTGGTACCTTGACATTCTTTATGTCGATATTTGTCAAGTCTACGACAGGTCGGTACATATATGCATTTCTGTTCGGAACCTACGTTGGAGGAGTATTTACCCTCCTCAGTCCGATGACCATGGACAGTATAGGGGTAAACAACTTTGCGTTCGGTGTTGGGCTCATAATGTTCTTCGCCGGGGCTGGATGTTTAGTGGGGCCACCCACTGCAGGTAAATATTTCACATATCATACTTCTTGATTAAGGGGACCCGTGAAGATCAGGATTAGAATTGATCTTCAGTAACCCATACTTGTCGTAAGAGACTAACGACTCAGGCGGTCAGGCTCGCTGATTTGGTTGAGACATGTTATTGTTTCCCAGTTGCGTAGATCGATGCTCGTGCTGTTGATCACTGGGTTGTCTGGTCCAGAATCGATTATTTACAGACCGCCGCCATATAGCTGGAATAGTGCTGAGTGCGGCGTAAACTAAACTCACTCACTCTTGAGGAAGTTAAGGCTCCGTGGCTTTGTGTTCATCGCCTGTTTTGGCATTGAGCAGGGGAAATTGGATCAAATTACAGTTTCATCGAAATTCCAAGAATACAGTGAAAACTAATTGAATCAAACTTCATTTAAAGAGGAGGGTGTGATTGCTGAAAATTAACAATCACATTCTAAAATTTGGGAAAAAAAACTTGACACATTTTCCGACTTCGGCTTCAGGATAGTAAAACCGAAAAGATTGTACAGAGAGACAAAAGGACGCTATTTGAACGATATAGGTTGTGTAACATATTATGAGCAGATAAACTGGAACGCGCACAAAACCACGTTGTCATTACCTAATACAGAACGCCAGGTATGATTCGCATACATCGGTTATAGAACAAGTGCATAATGTAGCCAACAGCTGGGATCTTAAAGCTTTGATGATTTTATGACGCTGCCTTCTAGAGCATAACCGGTGTCTATTATTACTGAATACAATTAACCCAGATGAACCTCATGTTGATATTTCTTACACAAAGTAATAATCGGTGTTTCTTTCTGAATTATGTATAGTGTACATAAATTCTGAATGTTTGAACTATTAGTCAAATTTCCTTTGGTAATGAATTTAAAACTGTATTAAAATCGCCATTATGCATATTTTTTATATGTAACATTTGCCATTTCCAGTCGTCATATGGAAAACCAGTGGAGAATATCTCACAGCGTTCCTGTTTGCAGGTAGGTTCAGTGTATTTTAATTAGCGGATCACAATGTTCAAATCATGGTCACATTTCTGTGTGTTGTTGACGGAAAAGTATTCTCGGTGAAATTCTACCGAATTTATTTTGTTACTTTTATCATGGCGTGACCGTTCCCATTACAATGTTTCTAGTACAAGTCTTTATTCATGTGGATGTAGGCCATCGGCCCATGGTACAACGTTATACATTGGCAGCCTTCAAGCTGTAGCGACGACGATTGTTAGCATAGAAGATAAACATGGCAAGATTTCTTAAAACCAGAGGAGTAGCATTACTCATCAGTCGATTCAATTTACACAAGGTTGGATGGGTGAAAACATCGACAGGGATAAAACGTTTACGTAGATCACCATAGGCAGTACAAATCAGTGAAAAGTGGTACTCATTTTCTACAAATTTACAGGAACACATTTCACACAATCTTCAGTTTTTTTGTTTCTTTATATATCTACCAGTTTCTATATTCAGTTGGCTAAGGCAATACGAAATTTCTTGATAGTTATGCAATCGAGATATGGCTCAACACCAAAAATAAATTTAAATTGAGAATATAGATAAGTTTTTGAGCCACTAGACAACGAGGAATGCCATTCCTGTAAATATGTGTTTTGGGCTCTAGATATGAATTCGGAAATAAAAAGGTTTATATTAGGAATAAATTGATTTTCCCGAACGTATCCAAAACCCATTGTATACAATAGGTTTTTTAATTTTGATAATACAACATACAGTGGTAGCACAGGTAAGGTCAACAAATGCTCTGCCTCTAGCCAAGGGGTTAAAGCGTACCCTCGTCACGTCGAAGACAAATGCTTAGTCTCTGAATATATATAATTTTGATAGTAACAAACAAGCCCATTTAAACTGAAAAAGAGGTCCAGAGATCCTGAACCTGAGGAAATCTAGACTTGCTTTATTTAGGGCTTTAGCACTGCAGATAGGGCTTGGTAGTAGGGAAAATAGTGTGGTTCAGGGACTGTGAGACAGACTAGTCACGTCGAAGACCCGGGTTCGATTCCCCACGTGGGTACAATGTGTGAAGCCCATTTCTGGTGTCCCTCGCCGTTATCATGCTGGAATATTGCTAACAGCGGCGTAAAACTAAACTCACTCACTCACTCCATGTTACAGGTTTGGTGTTCTTGGGAGCAGCTCTCTGTGGCTTCCTGTCCGAGCTGTTCAAGAAGATACCTCCTCCCCAAGTGGAAAGTATCACCGAAAAACCTCTGTTGACCGTAACCACTCAGATTCAAGAGGAGCAAGACAGTTAACAACTGAGTGAATGAATCCCCTGTTAGCTGGGAAGTTCAGAACATGGGAAAATGGGCACTTGTTTCACTTGGGGATTTTCTGTTGCAGAAAAGGGTTGAAGGGAGGGAACATAATTGTGGTTCAGAGACTAAGAAAAGTGAGTGAGTGAGTATGGTTTTAGCAATAGCAATATTCCAGCAATATCACGGCGGGGGACACCAGAAATGGAATGAAAAGTGTCATGAAGAGACGAATAAGAATGTCTGTGAAGGATGAATATGGGACGGAAGAGTGTTATAGCGCGAGACTACACTATGGGGTTTATGGGGCAGGAATGTGTAAGGATGTGTGAAGTAATGTGCAGACATGTGATAAATTACCTTTTGTTTCTTTATATATCTACCAGTTTCTATATTCAGTTGGCTAAGGCAATACGAAATTTCTTGATAGTTATGCAATCGAGATATGGCTCAACACCAAAAATAAATTTAAATTGAGAATATAGATAAGTTTTTGAGCCACTAGACAACGAGGAATGCCATTCCTGTAAATATGTGTTTTGGGCTCTAGATATGAATTCGGAAATAAAAGGTTTATATTAGGAATAAATTGATTTTTCCCGAACGTATCCAAAACCCATTGTATACAATAGGTTTTTAATTTTGATAATACAACATACAGTGGTAGCACAGGTAAGGTCAACAAATGCTCTGCCTCTAGCCAAGGGGTTAAAGCGTACCCTCGTCACGTCGAAGACAAATGCTTAGTCTCTGAATATATATAATTTTGATAGTAACAAACAAGCCCATTTAAACTGAAAAAGAGGTCCAGAGATCCTGAACCTGAGGAAATCTAGACTTGCTTTATTTAGGGCTTTAGCACTGCAGATAGGGCTTGGTAGTAGGGAAAATAGTGTGGTTCAGGACTGTGAGACAGACTAGTCACGTCGAAGACCCGGGTTCGATTCCCACGTGGGTACAATGTGTGGAAGCCCATTTCTGGTGTCCCTCGCCGTTATCATGCTGGAATATTGCTAACAGCGGCGTAAAACTAAACTCACTCACTCACTCCATGTTACAGGTTTGGTGTTCTTGGGAGCAGCTCTCTGTGGCTTCCTGTCCGAGCTGTTCAAGAAGATACCTCCTCCCCAAGTGGAAAGTATCACCGAAAAACCTCTGTTGACCGTAACCACTCAGATTCAAGAGGAGCAAGACAGTTAACAACTGAGTGAATGAATCCCCTGTTAGCTGGGAAGTTCAGAACATGGGAAAATGGGCACTTGTTTCACTTGGGGATTTTCTGTTGCAGAAAAGGGTTGAAGGGAGGGAACATAATTGTGGTTCAGAGACTAAGAAAAGTGAGTGAGTGAGTATGGTTTTAGCAATAGCAATATTCCAGCAATATCACGGCGGGGGACACCAGAAATGGAATGAAAAGTGTCATGAAGAGACGAATAAGAATGTCTGTGAAGGATGAATATGGGACGGAAGAGTGTTATAGCGCGAGACTACACTATGGGGTTTATGGGGCAGGAATGTGTAAGGATGTGTGAAGTAATGTGCAGACATGTGATAAATTACCTTGATGGAAAAAGACTACTGCATGAACGACTGAGCATCAACTGCATTAAAATGAAGATTTATTGGAAGGTATGGTGCAGGGCTATGTAATGATTTGTGATATAACGCAGAGAAATTTGGTAAATCAACATATTCAGGTTGTAGGTTTTTTTTCTTGAAAGCAAGTACATGACTGAAACAGTGTGCGAAATAGTTTCCAGATTTTGCAAGATAGTCGGGCCAGCTATACTTGAAAGTTACTAGCCCACAAAATAATTCACTAGCCCGAAATTTGAATGTAGAAACTAATCAAAAGATTACAAAAATAGATGAGAATGAGATATTGTCGGCATGACACGGGTTTCATCATTAAGCTGCTAACATGACGAACATTTTATCAGGCCATAATCTTGCATTATTTAAAAATGTATAACAACTTAACAAGTCGGAGAGAGTGATATATTTACAAAATGAGCCCATGAAAACTGGAGGTTAACTGGCCCGACTGTATTTTTACTAGCCACGGGCTAGCGGGCCAGTGGCTATTTCGCACACTGGACTGAAATTAGAATGACTGTGAACTGTCTTTATGACTGGCGGTCTAGAAGGTGGTAAGTAGAAAGGAAAACATGGTTTGGACAGCAACTACTGGTTTATTGCATATAGCGGCATTTCAAAATAGTTCCTTCACCCACATGTGAAGGAACTATTCCTCAGTGCTGCGTCGAACAAGGGGTAAACAAACAAAATGCTTGCAGAAACACGTGCAGCTGTCAGGGACGTACGCGTGCTCCCTCGAGTGTTAGACTCTGGCCCCTGACTACAACACTAGCCTGGGTGTTCTAATGAGTCCGCGACATTGAACCCCAAATTTATCCATTTGCTTGCTGGTACTTTTTGCATTCCTAGTAGAGTGTTGTGAATTATGAGAAGACCTTTAGATTTCCTAATAGGATGCCGTTATTATGAGAAGACCTTTAGTCTTCTTTGTAGGGTGCCGTTATTATGACAAGACCGTTAGCATTCCTATTAGGGTGTCGTTATTATGACAAGACCTTTAGCCTCCCTAGTCATCTGCTGTTATTATGACAAGACCTTTAGCCTTCCGGGCAGGGTGCCGTTATTAACAGAAGAGCACGGTGGGAGCAGGGTGTGCACGACATAGTGAAACGTCATCTGAGTCATACTCAATGGCGGACAGAGAGCACCCTATTCCTTATCTCTCATGGCAAGGGGCAACTATGGAACTGGATATTTAAACTTTCAGTGAGTGTGTGTTTGTGAGTGTGCTTAGAAGTGTGTGTTTGTCTGTTGGGTGGGGGGAGCGGAGAGATGTGGTTGACGAGAAGAGTTTCAGACACTTGTCGCTGCCTATCACACCATATTTTTATCAGAACATCGAGAATATCAATAAACATATATTTTTATGAGTGTGTCAGCTAACATCATATTGTGTCCACATGGGGGGGGGAGGGGAAGCTTTCCGTTGTTCCTATGCCAGAAGGCAGCAACCACATTGGGCGAGTCTGTCATTATCCAGGGTGAGAAAACACGTGTCAGCATGTGTCAAGGAATCAGTTATAAAGATGTTTATATGTGTCTTATGAAGTAAGTGTGCCAGCAGGGGAAATACTTTCATCATCATCAATCTGGATTGTCAGTAGCCCAGTGAAAATCTGGTCATCAGCAACCCATGCTTGTCATAAGAAGTGGTCATCCTCACTGAACTGGTTGCATTATCGTTTCCATGGTGATGGGGTGATGTTCATGTTCTTAATCGCTACTGGACTGTCCGGTTTAGACTCGATTATTTACAGACTGCTTTTATACAGCTGGAAATTTGCTGAATGCAGCGTTATATGACAAATGCGCGTATTCATGGATTTTGTGTTCACTTATCATATACCTCCAAATGAACAGATGTGTCCATCTGAAACTATCTGCACCCCTGAAAGATAAATAATGTCAAAAAATACAATATGGCGGGAGTAATGTTTATTTATAATATTCCAATCTGCCTTCCAATTTTCAAGTATTAATCAGGTTTTCTATGGTTGTGAAGTAGATAATATTAATGTTACTGTTACCATTTATGAAACATATAACTGATGATTTTACATTTTTTCAATGTATGTCTTTTGTAATAAAAAATAGAACGCAATAAAGATGATGTTATTCTTTGTCAATCTAAAGCGCACGGTCACAAAACCATGCAAGGAATTATGTAAAATTGCAATACGCCGTTGCGTACTGTGAATTTGGAGGCGTACCTCAGCCTCAGCCCCAAGATTTTGAAAGGTGAGAACGCTGCTTTAATACTTCTTATTGACAGATAAAGCATCTTGCAAGGTCATCCAACCCCCAACCCCAACCCCACACCCACACCCCACACAATAATACACACACCATCACCATCACCATCACCATCACCATCGCCATCGCCATCGCCATCGCCACACCAGACCACACCAGACCAGACCACACCCACCGCGAGACAGGAGACAACTGTCTTGGGATTCACATTTTGTATTCATGGAGGGAATCGCACCCGGGCCTTTGGCGTACTCGAATCAATACTATCTCACATCCACCTTCAAACAGCAAGAGAGCGGACTGGATTGGGGAGAAAATAAGATATAAATAAGATTTTTTTAAATTGTGTAACTTAAATTGTGGTACCTTTTTGCTAAGAACACTAAACAGTAAAGTCACCGCATGGGACCCAAAGACTTCGAGAATTTGTACCATACATATTTTATAGAAATTGTAATCCAATTCATGTTAAACTTGCAAATAGTCTTCACAAATCACAGTCTCCCTTTATATAAGTCTAACGAAATTAACTTGTACTGCAGAGTACACACAGACACTGGAATTATGTTATGAAGGAAAACATTCAGGTATTATTTGAGGAGTTCAAAGGTTTAAAAATGCTAGGTGAGAATTAACGCCACAGCTCCTTGCGCAAGATGAACTGCACTGTTGCCTTTATCTTTCATATTTTCCCTCGGACTCCATGAAGGATAAGAATTCGCTAATGACAGCCATGTTTGAAACCATGTGCGTCGTAAACTCAACACATCGCTTATTGTGCATTAACACTGATATACAGCAGAACCATTTATGTTCTTCAGCAAGCACTTAAGTCATGAACAGTATCAATGATGACATTGTCATACGACACGTATGTCATTAACTCAGACCATTAATGTCACAGACCGCCACTGTGGTGTAATGTTTAGAGTGTCCGCCCGGAGATCGGAAGGTCGCGGGTTCGATCCCGGCCGCGTCAAACCAAAAGACGTTAAAATATGGTACTTGTTGGTCCCTGCATGGCGCTCGGCGTTAATGGGTACAAGGACTGGTCGGCTCGGAGTCAGTACAATGTGTTGAGTGGGGTATTCATGCTTAGTGCGGTATGTGACTCAGTGAGTTTGCACTATAAAACCAGCTTCGTGCGGCGTTTACCAACTATTAAAACGCGAGTTTTGGGGAATCAGCTCGCTTGGCAAGAGGTCTGCCCATACCAACCCACACACAACACAACACCTGAGTAAATAAACAAGGAGTTTATTACACAGCAGTCACTGAACGATTTTACATAATCAGTCAATAATAGCATAGTTTACAATTAATTATTAGAACATGTTCACAATGCAATCAGATATCAAAGTACATAAACATCACATGTAGATTCGTTACACACGACAGATACTACATTAATCACGATACATATTCCAATGTACACAACAATAGTTCAGTACACTACACATCACCCCAGTGGGCGTTCATACAATCGACATTCCGTAACGGTCCCAAACAGCATATAGTATTCATGCACAACGTAATACAATAGTTAAAATATCCGACACGCTCTATACATTCTATAATAGTCACAAAACAGTGTAGTGTCAATCAGTATGGAATACACAATCCTAAACTGCAATACAGAAGATATGAGACACATACTAAGGGATGCCTCGTTCCACATAAACCTGAAGGTACTGCCAGGGTTGTAACTTATAGTTAAGGTATTTACAATAGATTAAAGTTAACCTAGAATAACAATGGTATATATGTCAAAGTAGAAGAAAGTAAAGTGTCTTACCTGAGTAAATAAACAAGGAGTTTATTACACAGCAGTCACTGAACGATTTGTGACTGTGTGTTGTCCCTGTTTTATACCTATTCCATTTATCTTAGATAATCCCATTTACTGATACACTGACGATAAAGTTGTTGTTGTGAACTTCAGTTGCTATATCTAAATCCTATTGCCTAACTCGACTGACGATACGGTGCCAACTGCGCACTTAAGCTACTCTATCTTGACCGGATTATATGATAATTTTCTATAAACGTATTGAAGACATCGGTGTTGATGGGTGAAGTTCACAGTGCATTTGATTAGCTTATTGCTATCTGCAGACCCGACCAGATACTGGTTTCGGATGTTCATTATCAATGTGACCCTTGGCAGCTTGAAGATTGTGAACCGTGGTCAGTTAATCTGTACATGTCCAGTTTTCAATAATATATACTGCCATAAATATTGGTAAAACTTTGTCTAGTTTTACCGTGTTAATAGTATCCCCCTGTTCTTTTAAAATTTCGTCCCGAAATTTGTATAAGCAAAATAACACCATACTATTTACAGTACGAGTGATGGGTAAATCGTGGTACAGAAACAACTGGTATCGCGTACCCATGATGACTGACAAGAACATGTGTACAGGTTGAAATTAGTCCGTGGAAGGTGTATACAAAGGGAACAATAGGTGCAAGATGCAAGTTAAGGAACCAAGTGTAAGTAAGGAGCATTAAAGGGATAGTGATAAAGCTACTGGAACATCTGACAATCATGATGCTGAGTAGATTAGCGATGTGCCTCTTTCCCAAAACAATACACAAGAAAAACATGCATCATTTTATGTGTACACCAAATGGAACAGCATATAGGGTTTGGTTGAAATTGCGGCGCGCACGCAATTTCTAGCACTTGATAACTATGCATGATCTAGATGGTGTTGACATCAATGAATTTAGGTATGAAGACACATCTCTAATCCCTGGTATTTACTTTATCTGGAGATATTTGTAGGGGCGTTTCCGTCTCTTACCTTTCATGGTGAAGCGTTCGTGAAAGATGCGCTTGGATTCTTCAGTAACATGTTCAGAGGGTTCCCATGAGGGTTCTGAGTAACCAACTCACTTGACTAAATAGTAACGTTTACCCTGTTGCATGCGTTGACGCAATATTTTTTCAACTGGGTAGTACTGGTCACTTACCTTGGGTGACTGTTGCTCACAAACCACGTCAGTGGTCTGAGAGAGTGACTGATTGGGTACTGTTGTTTCCGAGTGTTCCTCTGATTGGGACGGGTTTGCGTCCGAGCTACCCTGGGAATCGTTACCCACCTTCGATACCTGTTTCTCCAAATTGTCATTGGTGGTCTGAGAGACTATAGGATTGTTGAAGGTAGACCTGTTTTCCGATTGAGAAGGAGCGATGTCATCTTCCAAGACATCCTGTTGTTTATCAGTGTCCGCAGCTACCTGTGTATCAGGTCGATTCTGGACAGTGTTTGTCTCATAAAATGGTTTCAAC
This sequence comes from Haliotis rubra, assembly GCF_003918875.1. Lineage (NCBI taxonomy): Eukaryota > Metazoa > Mollusca > Gastropoda > Lepetellida > Haliotidae > Haliotis > Haliotis rubra. The sequence continues at coordinate 2,952,331 of NW_025767102.1, forward strand.
CTGTTTGCATGAGTGCGCGATGGTAGCTCTTTCAATGTTTCTCTATTGCGCAGCTGATAAGTGTCATGAGAACACTTTCTGCTAATAAGATAAGGGCCTTTGTACTTTGGTTCGAGTTTGTGTGACCGTTTCTTAACCGTGACTGGATTGGTCATCCAGACGAGGTCACCTTCATCATAAGTACATTCTTTAGCCTTGGAGTCATAACGTTGTTTCATTTTCTCCTGGACTACCTTCAAATTTTCTGTAGCCACTGTGTTAGCAATTCTCAGGTTGTCCAACACCTGTGAAATATGTTCCACTGCATTTTTACCTAACGAAGTCTTTGGTAAAATTGCTGTGTCAAAGGGAACATGCATTTCCTTGCCAAAAAGCATGTGGAAAGGAGAGAATCCTGTAGATTGGACCCTTGGTGTCATGCGGAATGCCATCATTATCCCTGGAATCAAACTAGGCCAGTTTGAGTGATCAGTGTCACAATATGTGCGAAGGGACTGAAGGATGGTACTGTTTGTCCGCTCACAGGCGGAATTCGTCATTGGATGGTAGCTACTTGTGAGATGACGTGTAACCTGGAAGATTTCACAGAGAGCACTAACAAGTTTAGACGTGAAATTGCGACCTTGGTCAGAGACAATGGACCTTGGAGCACCGTAACGACAGAATATCTCCTGATATAAAACACGTGCCACTTCTGTAGCTTCCTGGGATTTGAGAGGGAATGCCTCTGACCAACGGCTGTAGGAGTCTACCACAAGAAGGATGTGTTTGTAGCCTTCAGGTGTCTCCGTCAATGGTCCAAGGAAGTCAATGTGATACCGTTCAAACGTCTCAGTAATGGGCAGTGGATGGAGAGGTGCTCTGTTAGGATGTCATGAAACTTTGGAGACTTGACATTTATGACATGACTTGATGTAATCATGAACGTACTGATACATCCCAGACCAATAGTACTTGAGTCTGAGAGCCCCATACACTCTGTCAGCACCAAGGTGGCCACCACCTGCTTGAGAATCATGGTATGAGAGAAGAGCATCCCTACGGAGGCTCTTGGGAAGGGCTAACTGACGAATGAGCTTATCAGCTGCTTCCATCTTGCGAGAGTACGAGGCTGGTAGAAATGGTAAAGTACCCCATCTAACATGTCATACATGAGCAGTGTTTTGAATCCTTTTCCTCTGGTTCATATCTTGTGGTAAAGAACCATCTTCGAGGAAATTTACAATGCCTTTGAAATCAGGACACTGTCGTTGCATTTCTCCAATATTTTCCAGATCAGGAGAAGAGGGAGTGGGGTTGTCTCCATAATGGTATCCACAGCATAGATAGATGGGGTGGGTGTCGTAGAAAAACTGAATTTCGAGAGATTCAGTTTGAGTGTCATGGTTGTCATTGACACCTAGCGTCTGTATAGGAGGGTAGGTTCTCCTAGATAGTGCATCAGCATTGGTGTTCACTCTCCCAGGCCTGTGAACAATGTCATACGTGTACTCTTGCAGTTCAAGAGCCCATCTATGGAGACGGCTGGTAGTGTGCTTGATGCTCTGCAACCAGACTAAGGCCTTATGGTCCGTAATGATTTTGAACGGTTTACTCGTGAGATAGATGCGGTTGCACTTGACTGCTTCTACCACTGCTAGACACTCCTGTTCACTGACGGTCCAGTTCTTTTCATATGTATTCAGAGATCTTCCCCCATATGCAATTGCTCGTTCCCTACCCTGGTCATCTAACTGGCCTAAAACATAGCCGATTGCTGATCCTGATGCATCTGTGGTGAGGATAAATGGTTTCTGCATATCAGGGTAGGCCAAGACAGGAGCCTGAACAAGACTTTGTTTCATTTGTTCAAATGCAGTTTGGCAAGTGTCCGACCAGTGAAAGGGGGTATCTTTCTGTAAAAGGGCATTTAGTGGTGCTGCTAGTTTGGAATAACCCTTGAGAAATTTCCTATAGTAATTGCACAATCCAAGAAAGCTGCGAAGGTGATGGATGTTTTTAGGAGGGGGGAAAGTACGAATAGCTTCAGTTTTGGATGGATCAGTTCTGATACCCATTTTGGAGAGGATGTGGCCAAGGTAGAGAACTTCAGAACGAGCAAAGTTGCATTTATCTGGCTTCAGTTTCAGATTAGCTGATCTCAAGCGATCAAAAACTGCTTGTAAATGGGAAAGATGCTCTTGAAAAGTCTTGCTGTAAATCAAAATATCGTCCACATATACCAGGACATGCTTCCATGTCAAGCCTTGCAGGGCTCTTGCCATGACCATCTGAAATGTGGAGGGAGCATTGCGTAGCCCAAAAGGCATAACACGCCATGTATATAGGCCACTCTGCGTGACAAAGGATGCCTTGTGAGCTGTTTCAGAATCAATAGGAATTTGCCAGAACCCTGCTGCCAAAATCAAGCGTGGAAAATATTTGAGCATGGGAATCACCAATAGCATCAAATGCATCTTCCAGGCGAGGCAAAGGATAGGAAGCCGGAACGGTAATTTTATTCAATGATCTGTAATCTATGGCAAAACGGAACTCTCACCCGATTTCTTCTTGACTAAGACCACTGGACTCTGCCATGGGGACATGGAGGGTTCAATGAACCCAAGGTCAAGAAGTTCCTTGGTCTGTCGATCAGTTTCTGCTTTGCCTTCAGGGCTCTTCCGATAGAACGGCAGATGAACAGATTTGGAGCCAGGTACTGTGTCTATCCTATGTGAATATAGGTTAGTAACACCAAGTTCAGTTTTGTCAGCAGCAAACACATCCCTGTTGGCTTTAAGAAGTCTAGATAAGTCTGATTTCTGAGTATCATTCAGATCTGCCTTACTGAGATCAAAGTTTAGGTTTGAAGGCTTACCTGGAGATGTAGGCGGGGGTCTGTCCTCCAAGGGATGTATGAAGGCAACATCGACAGGGTGGGCAACTGCTATGACCTTGCGGGAGGGTAGGACAACTGGTTCACTAGTTGGGTTCAAAAGGGTAAAACATGCCCTACCCTTTTTTGACTGTACAAGACACTTAGCACCTGCCAATTTGCATGTAGTCAATTGAGGGACTGGTTCGAATAGAAAGGCACATGACTGACCTTTGTGGTTACTCAACCTAACGGGAATGGTGACTTACATGTTAGGAGGTATAGTGACAGATGCACATGTACGTACAAGTCCTGAGCCAGTGGTTTGGAGAGGTACCATGACTAAACCATGATGGAGGGCAAGAGTATGTGTGCTATAGTCTATGATGGCTTCATTTTGATTAAGAAAATCTTGCCCTAGGATGATTGAATGTTGCACTGATTTGAGAACTAAAAAGTTGTGGTCGATTGTCATACCACCAATGTAGAGGGAAATCCTAACTGACCCAAGTACTTTAATGTGCTCTCCCCCAACACCGCTAACATTTGAGAGGGCACTGGCCTGCATCTGGGACAGAGGAATACCTGCCCTTGTCAAAGTGGGGAGAGATAGCACTGACAGAGTGGCACCTGTGTCTACTAAGGCATGACAGCGAATATTACCAATCTTTACATATACTGTATTCTTAATCTGTGATTGATGGGACAAACTCGATGATTTCGAGGTACTGGTATGCCTACTGAGAGATGATTTGGACGTTTTTCTACCCCTAACGTTTCTTAAGGCGTGCCTGCTCGTAGGCCAGGGTCTACCAACAGGCGCAAAGCCATATTGCTGATTCAATCGTAGGCGACATACCCTAGCAAAGTGATGTAACCCACTGCAATAGCTACATTGCTGATTGGAGGATGGACATGAAACTCTAGACCTGCAGTCGTTACCACAACCCCGGCAATTACATGAGGTTTGTCTGTAGTTGTTCCGCTGTTGTTGTTGTTGCCGTTGTTGTTGCTGCAGAGGCTGGGCAGAACGACGTGTGTTGACTCTGGGCTGGTGAGACTGATCACGGTTGACATATGTGTTGACATTCTGCCTCTGGGGAACGTGGGCCATCTGAGCAGTCAACTTGTCAAGTTGCTGTTGTTGTGTTGTCAACAGAGCAGCGATGGTGGCCAGTTGATCGTTGTCAACCACAGGAGATGTCACAGATGATATGGATGGGGTGGCATCCTGGGTGGCTTGAAGAGCAGCTTCAGCCAGTCTTACCTGATGTGATAATGTCTCTAGTGATTGTGGATCATGGGGAATGACTAATCCCTTCAAAGGAGGCGGCAAACCATTGATAATGAGACCCGGACCAGATACTGGTTTCGGATGTTCATTATCAATGTGACCCTTGGCAGCTTGAAGATTGTGAACCGTGGTCAGTTAATATGTACATGTCCAGTTTTCAATAATATATACTGCCATAAATATTGGTAAAACTTTGTCTAGTTTTACCGTGTTAATAGAACCAACAAACAAAAGCATATCATTGTATCCCAATAGCGTAGATCCATGTTCAAGATGTCAGTCACTGCACTGAGTGGACCAATACACGCTTTTAACACATCTGAGAGTCATACAATGGGCGATCTTTTTGAATTTATCTTCCCTTCACTAATCCGCTAGGTGCGCTGATCCGGGACAGTCCAACCTTAAGCTGACAGCGCATGTCCTACGCGCGATGTGAGCTCTACGTGTTACTATTACTGAATATGAATATGGTTGATTGTCTCATATGAGCTTTGAGTCTCTAATGGCCACGAGCGTCGAGCGTCGAGATCCACTGAGTGAGTGAGTGAGATTATTTTTAAACCGATTTTAGCATTATTCTAACAATATCAAGGCGGGGGACACCAGAAAAAGGCTTCACACACTATATCCATGTGGGGAATCGAACCGGGGTTTTCGGCGTGACGAGCGAACGCTTTAACAACTAGGCTACCCCACTGCCCCCAAATACATTTGAATACTTGTCTTTGTGCCATAAACCCTTCACTCCCAAACCGATCCCCAGGCTATGTCTCTGCCACCTGTAACAAAGTTTGTATCAGACTACACTCACGTTCATATAAAAAACATTAATCCACAGCCAAAGTAAATGTGTGAGTAAATTTGGTTTTACGCCGCTCTCAGCAATATTCCAGCTATATGGCGGCTGTCTGTAAATGAGAGAGAGAGAGAGAGAGAGAGAGAGAGAGAGAGAGAGAGAGAGAGAGAGAGAGAGTTTGACAGCAATGTCTTGTGCTCACCCAAACTACTACTAAATGATTAGGACCTTCCAGGTAAGCACACATTGTGTGTTGTGTTGTCTTGTTATGTTAGACAAACCAACATTTATTCTCTGAAATGAAAAGGGAGCCCCATTGAGAAGGCCCTGAAACACATTATATACTGAGTAAAAAAAGAAACTTTACAAAATGTAATTTGAAAAGTAATGAATAATTTTTCTCTGATGATACATCTATGTATCCGAAATGGGATCCCTATCTTTCGACTCTAGAAAAACGTAAGCAAAACCCACTCAAACCCATCCATTCCTCGTGCAAATGACGATAGTGCTAAATCAGGTTTTGTACGTGCAGTCGATCACGTGATCTTCGCATCGAAGTTTTCTTCATATGCACGTGTTTGCATTGGCCTCAAGAATTGAAAAAACACTTTTAAACCATAGTTCTAACGGTACTTGAAATGCCACGATTGTCAAATGTGCAACGTGAACGTGCCGTTGGCATGTTGCAAGCGGGAAGATCAGTTATTGACGTCGCATATAAAAAAAACCCCAATCAACCAGGATCTGAACAGTGCAGATGAGGCTGATGTGACGTGTTGAAGGTTGTGTTTGTCAGTAGTAAGTGACATAACAAGGAAGTTTTCAATTTATGTAATAAACGAGAGCCCCAAGTGACCAATGAAGTTAAAACTATTTTTCTTATCACGTCAAAGGGGATCATTAAGATCTACGTTAATGGCATGTGGTCAGTTAGTGTTATTTGGAAGATATTTCACAAAAGGGGTGTCCCAAAAGTTGGGTTGACAGACTATAGTGCTCAGCGTTCATGTCTTACCGTGTGAGTAAAACAGCTCAGTCAAACAGTGGAGGCAAGGACCAGGGTATTTTTCTCATTAATAGAATGGCGATATAATACCCGTCTGAACAAGAGGCAAACATCACTTCAGACCGGTATAAGAAAAGGTTGGATATTTTTGTTAATGTTGCTCTTGTGCTGGTTTACTTATGTTTTGGTTGTGTGTGGGAGAAAGGGGTAGTGTTCATTGGTTAAGTGGAGGGGACACAGTTCATGTAGGTGAAATCATAGTATGTCCCACAGCCCCTGGACCATATTATTTTGTCTACAGCCCAGCCCAGCCCTCCCAGCAGTGCTAAAGCCCTAAATGAAGCAAGTCTAGATTTCTCCAGGTTCTCTGGTCTCCTTTGGGCTCCTTTTCAATTTAAATGGGTTTTTTGTTACAATCAACATTATTTATTCAGACACTAAGCGTTAGTCTTGTGAAATCACTTCGTATTAGTCCATCTTCGTCTGCGCTGAGAACTGTCAGATTGGCAGTTGTACACTAAACTAATGCTCGTGAGACAGCATCCTTCCCTGTTCTACAGTGCGTTGTTCAAGTTTACTTCACCGATACATTACCATTCGCCTTTATTCAGAGTGAAATGGACACGTGTTGCCCCGGGAGACTGATGCGCCGAGTTTGCCATCAGGGCGTCTCTCCAGAAGCAGTTAGTTAATTCTAGGCTTGAAACCGTTTCTCATTCAAAATATCTAAACTGCAATCACTGAAATATGATGTGCACACCGATGTAAAAAGGAAGGCTTTTTCACCATATATATGCAATGTACAAATATTGCATTGCGTCGGCGCTATCCGGTTTCTTAAAGGTCACATGCAACGTAAAACACAACTTTGCAGATTCTGATACCTTTCGGTATGGACTTACCGAAACAAAGCGTCAAAAATGCAAATTCAACTTATAAAGTTGAAAAATAACGCGATGAAAAAAAACGCGCGAAATCGGAGTTCAAACGTTTCACTAATTTTCCCCCGACTTTTTCTGGGGAATACGGGTTTCAACAGCTGGGCTGCGCTCATAGCACGTGCGCAGTGAAATAGGTTCGCGCAACTTGGAAGCGGGCTTTCTGGTGAATACTCGGTGAAGGCTTTGGTGTGAGCTATTTTCATAATGTTTTGTTGATATCTCACAGGCGCGAGCTTTTTATATGTTATGACAGTAAATAAACTGTTTATATAATTTCATTTGTCTATTTCACCACACGTTCTTCTTACCGAGTCACTTTCTCAGTTCGATACTAAAAGCAATGTCATTATTTAGCGTTGACACAATTTCTAACTGTGATATAGATATGTCGCTGTCACAGACAAAACTCAATGTCTTGTTTTATTGACACCTGTGTGTCTGCCTACCTGTCTGCTAATGACAATATTCAATACACAACTGCGATCACTGGCCACATGCAATTTGAACTTAACACCAATCAGGCTATACACCATAAACAAATCGCATTGATTTATGGCCCGAGTTCGGTCTCTGTCACATTATGTAATTACACAGACAGGCAGGTGTGATACTTGAACACATGACATGTTATGATGTCTGTTGATTGCAAAATGTTATACACAAAAAATGAGCATGTATTTACAAAACCCAACATCTCTATATATACACACACACAATGAGCCGTGCAGGCGGCATCTGCTAATGAACCAGCCGTTACACTTGAGTGCACACCCACCCGCTCTGACTGGGTTCGGTATCCCGGCTGCTTCGTTTCGAGGGAGGTAAACCCAAGTACAAAATATTGCACTTTTGATTTGCGATTATACGCTTATAATTTTGTTTATTTGTTCTTTCATAACCAGCAATGCATATTATATGTCATGAAGAAGTTATAATTGTGTTTTAATTATGTTTGATTTTTTGGTTGTATGTGACCTTTAAGTATGGAAGCAGCGACCATGACCAAGTCTATGCTAACAATGATATTGGATGGGCATTGAATTCACACGCCCGTGACTCAAACCGATTTCATCATGCATTCACAGCCATCGACTGTTTACTTTCAGCCTCAGCATGACCCCAAAGTGGGTCCAGTATAGTGTTTATGTGTATGTGTGTCAAGACGGTGTACTCCAGAATCTCCACGCATTAAAAAATGTGCAACTTTGCATTCCGCGGAGGAGAGTTCTAACTCTGCTATTCTCAATGTGACATACCGTTTCGACAGCAGAGAGATCTTTTTATTTAAGGTACACTTGCACTGATCTTATGTTTTTTGTGTTAGTACTTAAGAACCCGTGTCCGCTTCACTTTGTCAATGATGTCTACATCATCTCATTAACCGGAAGCCCGGATATGACGTACCATTGCATCAGGTTTTTAGCCTAGAAACCTGGATTTCTTTAATCGGATTTTGCCCCAGCCTCCTCAAGCCGTCTTACTGTCCCCGTCGCTGTTTCTTTCCCTCTCAGGTAAAACACACATTTTTACTCTGTTGAATCATCCACATTGCTTGTGTTTGGGGACGTAATTATCACATGTACCCTGTCACACTTTGTTATTGTATTTACCCTTTTTTCTCTTGTCAGGCGACGACTTCAATTAAGTTAGAGATGGCAGAAAAACCCACCAACCCTACTCCGCCCGACAGATGGCGCTGGGTGATAGTGGCTTCAGCCTTCTTCTCCTTGTTCCTGAGTGGAAGCATGGGCTACATCACTGGTGTCGTGCACATGTCCTTGGAAGAAACGGGACTGTATGGAGTTGAGGAACTCGCTTGGCTGGGATCGCTGTTTAACTGCATGTTTGCACTCACAGGTTTGCTTGCGTACATGTGTGTTGCTTAACGCCGCATCTGGCATTATTCCAACTACGGTCTGTAAATATTCGAGTTTCCATTGGACAATTCGGTGATTAACACCATGAGTACCAAACGCAACTGGTGTGGAATGACATCGGACCTGTCTGACGGCACTCCAAAACTAATCGGTCGCAGGAATGATGCCGTCATCTGATATTCGTATACTACAAATCAAAACCAAAGCAAACTTTCGATGGTTTATAAAAAGAATTAAAACATTATGCTGCTGATTGTCTTGCGGCAAGTGTGACTCAGGTGGGCTTAGTGTTGTGAACCGTCAATCAAAAGCGTTCATAGCGCAAAAATATCATAATTCCAATTCTGTATCTAATTCTATATCTGACGTTCGCTAATGTGGAATAAATATACATGTTGTTGGAGAATGGTTGGTCTGTCTCACAGTCCCTGAACCACATTATTTTCCCTACTACCAAGCCTCCCTGCAATGCCAAACCCTAAATGAAGCAAGTCTAGATTTCCTCAGGTTTTGAATCTCCCATCTCACTGAGGCTCATTTTCAATTTAAATGTGTTAAATATATTATATTCCCAACATTATAGTATGTGTTACTATCCGAACTGTATATTCAGAGACTATTGTTAGTCTAGGAGAATAATATGCTGCTTGCAGTGATAAAGGAAACCTTCAAAATATGTCGACACAAGAAGCGAAGTAACAGTTTGAATTGCCTTTCAAACTATATCACTGTTAAATGTTTTCTTATTTATCACATCTAAAATTAAAGTAAAAATCACTATAAACACGTGTTTTCGAAGCCAATGCTTGCTGTTCAACGCGGCTGCGCATACCGTAAAGACCCGGGAAGATCGTCTTCAGCAACGCATGCTTGTCGTAAATGGCGTCACACGGGATCTTCAGTAACCCACGTTTGTAAGACTGACTGACTGAGTTTAGTTTTACGCCGCTTTTAGCAATATTCCAGCAATATCACGGCGGGGGACACCAGAAATGGGCTTAACACATTGTGCCCATGTGGGGAATCGAACCCGGGTCTTCGGCGTGACGAGCCAACGCTTTCACCACTAGGCTACCCCACCGCCCCCACGTTTGTAAGAGGCTACTAAAGGGACCGGGTGGTCAGGTTCGCTGACTTGGTTGGTACATGTCCTATGTCCCAAGTGCGTAGATCGATAAGTCAATCACTTGATTGTCTGGTTCAAACTCGATATGCAGCGTTAAACAAAATCCAAACGAAACTTTAAGGAAGTATAACTCAAAACAACACGTTTAATAATGATTCCTCCCCTATTGCGCGGTCCGAAAATATTTGTGCATTTCAGGGCCGGCCGCAAGCTTTGTTATCAGCATGTTCAGCTGCCGGGTGTGTGTGGTGTTGAGGTGGACCCTATTCCTATGGAATATAATCAGAGGTGGACCCTATGTCTATGGAATATAATCAGTGGTGGACCCTATGTCTATTGAATATATCAGAGGTGGACCCTATGTCTATTGAATATATCAGTGGTGGACCCTATGTCTATGGAATATAATCAGAGGTGGACCCTATGTCTATGGAATATAATCAGTGGTGGACCCTATGTCTATGGAATATAATCAGAGGTGGACCCTATGTCTATGGAATATAATCAGAGGTGGACCCTATGCCTATTGAATATAATCAGAAGTTGAGCATATGTCTACGGAATACAATCAGAGGCGGACGCTATGTCTATTGAATATATCAGTGGTGGACCCTCTGTCTATTGAATATATCAGAGGTGGACCCTATGCCTATGGAATATAATCAGACGTGGACCCTCTGTCTATTGAATACAGTGAGTGAGTGAGTTTAGTTTTGCGCCGCACTCAGCAATATTCCAGCTATGTGGCGGCTGTCTGTAAATAATGGAGAGTGGACCAGACAACCCAGTGATCAACAGCATGAGCATCGATCTGCGCAATTGGGAACCGATGACATGTGTTAACCAAGTCAGCGAGCCTGACCACCCGGTCCCGTTAGTCGCCTCTCACGACAAAGTCTCTCTTACTAAAGATCAATATTCTAACCCGGACCTTCACGGATAGAATACAGTGAGAGCTATACCCTATGTTTATTGAATATAATCTGTGTAGGACCCTATATATATTGAATACCATAAGATGCGAACCCTATGTCTATTGAATACAATTAGAGGTGTACCCTATGTCTATTGAATAGAATCAGAGGTGGACCCTATGTCTATGAAATATAATCAGAGGTGGACCCTATGCCTATGGAATATAATCAGAGGTGGACCCTATGAATATAATCATGGAATATAATACAATCAGAGTGGACCCTATGTCTATGGAATATAATCAGAGGTGGACCCTATGTCTATTGAATATATCAGAGGTGGACCCTATGTCTATTGAATATATCAGTGGTGGACCCTATGTCTATTGAATATAATCAGAGGTGGACCCTATGTCTATTGAATATAATCAGTCCTATGTCTATTGAATATAATCAGAGGTGGACCCTATGTCTATTGAATATAATCAGAGGTGGACCCTATGTCTATTGAATATATCAGTGGTGGACCCTATGTCTATTGAATATAATCAGTGGTGGACCCTATGTCTATTGAATATAATCAGAGGTGGACCCTATGTCTATTGAATATAATCAGTGGTGGACCCTATGTCTATTGAATATAATCAGTGGTGGACCCTATGTCTATGGAATATAATCAGAGGTGGACCCTATGTCTATTGAATATAATCAGAGGTGGACCCTATGTCTATTGAATATAATCAGAGGTGGACCCTATGTCTATTGAATATAATCAGTGGTGGACCCTATGTCTATGAAATATGTGATGGACCCTATGTCTATTGAATATAATCAGAGGTGGACCCTATGTCTATTGAATATATCCTTGGTGGACCCTATGTCTATGGAATACAATCAGAGGTGGACCCTATGTCTATGGAATATAATCAGAGGTGGACCCTATGCCTATTGAATACAATCAGAGGTGGACCCTATGTCTATTGAATATAATCAGAGGTGGACCCTATGCCTATTGAATATAATCAGAGGTGGACCCTATGTCTATTGAATACAATCAGAGGTGGACCCTATGTCTATTGAATACAATCAGAGGTGGACCCTATGTCTATTGAATACAATCAGAGGTGGACCCTATGTCTATTGAATACAATCAGAGGTGGACCCTATGTCTATTGAATACAATGAGTGAGTGAGTTTAGTTTTGCGCCACAGTCAGCAATATTCCAGCTTTATAGCGGCTGTCTGTAAATAATCGAGTCTGGACAAGACAATCCAGTGATCAACAGCATGAGCATCGATCTGCGCAATTGGGAACCGATGACATGTGTCAACCAAGTCAGCGAGCCTGACCACCCGATCCCGTTAGTCGCCTCTCATGACAAGCACGGGTTACTAAAGATCAATATTCTAACCCGGACCTTCACGGGTAGAATACAGTGAGAGGTATACCCTATGTCTATTGAATATAATCAGTGTAAGACCCTATATATATTGAATACAATCAGATGCGGACCCTATGTCTATTGGATACAATCGGAGGTGGACCCTAAGTCCATTGAATACAATCAGATGCGGACCCTATGTCTATTGAATACAATCAGAGGTGGACCCTATGTCTATTGAATACAATCAGAGGTGGACCCTATGTCTATTGAATACAATCAGAGGCGGACCCTATGTCTATTATAATCAAATATAATCAGAGGTGGACCCTATGTCTATGGAATATAATCAGAGGTGGACCCTATGTCTATGGAATATAATCAGAGGTGGACCCTATGTCTATTGAATATAATCAGAGGTGGACCCTATGTCTATTGAATATAATCAGAGGTGGACCCTATGTCTATTGAATATATCAGTGGTGGACCCTATGTCTATTGAATATGTCTATGGAATATAATCAGTGGTGGACCCAGGAGAGGTGGACCCTATGTCTATGGAATATAATCAGAGGTGGACCCTATGTCTATTGAATATAATCAGAGGTGGACCCTATGTCTATGGAATATAATCAGAGGTGGACCCTATGTCTATGGAATATAATCAGTCCCTATGTCTATGAATACAATCAGAGGTGGACCCTATGACCCTATGTCTATAGAATATAATCATACCCTATCAGAATATATAAGGGTGGACCCTATGCCTATTGAATATAATCAGAGGTGGACCCTATGTCTATTGAATACAATCAGAGGTGGACCCTATGTCTATTGAATACAATCAGAGGTGGACCCTATGTCTATTGAATACAATCAGAGGTGGACCCTATGTCTATTGAATATAATCAGTGGTGGACCCTATGTCTATTGAATATATCAGTGGTGGACCCTATGTCTATTGAATATAATCAGAGTTGGACCCTATGTATTTTGAATACAATAAGAGGCAGACCCTATGTCAACTGAATACAATCAGAGGCGGACCCTAGTCTTTTCAGTATTTCTAAGGTAGCCCCCATGTCTACTAAATATATTCTGAGGCAGACCCGATATCTCTTGGATATGTTCAGAGGACCTTTACAATTCACTGAAATCATATGTTAACTGATGATAATCAGCGGCTGATCTAGGCCTGTTTGAAACTTGATATAGAGATTAACGCAAGGTATAAGTAAAGCATTAGAAGCAGGGTACGATGACAGTATTGCAAGGCCATCTGGATTTGTTACTGACTGGTCTTTCCTGACTGGTTTCAAACACACTATCATTGAATTTGATCCCATCAAACCACATTACAATTAATGTCATGCAAACACACACTATCATTCATCCTATACAAACAGAATTAACATTAATGTCATGCAAAGACACTATCCTGAATGGCATACGAACACACAATAGCATTAATGTCATGCAAACACCCACTATCATTGATGTCATGCAAACACACACTACCATTGATTCAGATAACATACAAAAACAATGGAATCTTGCTGAGTGCGATTTTATCAACCAACCACAGCACACAAATGGAAAGTTTGCAACTCTTCACAACAAAGTCGGGCATGGCCACAAGCGCCGAGGAACACAAACCAGCTGTAAATAAAGTTATGAACAATAGTGAAATTTTAAAGAATACTTACATATTCTTGAAATGATCCGTTGGGTCAAGATGTTATTGGAATTCTTGTATTCATATAAACACGAAGCGAAGATCGGCTGTTGTTTTGGGCACATCTGTTGACACCCTTGGCTCTCAAACCAGTCCACGGACAGTGTATTTAAAGACTGTTCTACCGATATACAGTTCTATACACTCACTTTCATACCTTAACCTTATTTCACATCCGAAGAAACACACCCATCCCATATCGTGGGGCAAGTTTTGATTACAGTGTTGTAGTGCACAGCAGACGACATTGACAAGGCGGACGGCGGACATTCTGACGCGTTGCACTCGTGGAAAGCGTGCCTTTCCTGCGGCGCACGTGCGTGCGACACGTAATTTTTCGACGGAAAGAAATTGACACTTCAACCAACAATTGCTGTCACCCACGAACATCTCTGAACCTATTTGGACCGACCAAGTTGTTGTGATGATATCACCTGGTATACATCGTGACGACGAAAGTCGAAGAGATGCTTTCGGGTTTGTTGTTGTTGTTTTTTTTATTATTCATTCATATTTGAGATTTCATGTTTAACACATATTTACATAAAAAATCCTTCTGACTTAAAATAATAATAGTTTTTCTCATCTCCGTTTTCCCAGGTGTGATAAAATAGAGTCCTAAAGTATTGTCGGAAATTGAAAAAAAACCAACTTTTTTTTTCACATTTATATCTACAATTTATGTCGTTAATATGTGAAAGTGTGAAATACTCTTCAAATAAGTTCGGCCTTACTACAGTCTCAGTGGTAGGGAGATAGGAAACGTTAAAAAGGTCTTTACTGAGGCGAGATGAGTGCAGAAATGAGCAATGCGGGGTTTTATTTTTGGTTTGTTTGTTTGGGTTTTTAAGGTACAAAGCAACTTATTTGGAACAGACCATGGCTTTATGCAAATTAGTGTCGATACTATTGTAATACAAAGGACACTTTTTAAATGCCCATTAAATTAATCTTAGCTTCATTGTAAACGATAGCTGACGTAACAAATATTAACTTTGATACTGACGGGTGTAGCAACCAATGAGTTTCACTATCACTATAAAAAGAACAGGTAGGAGGGGTCGTCTCAAAAGCAAAACCAGAACGGGTGTCGCAGACGGTGGTTGGAGTAGGGCTAGGGGATAGAGATATCAGTTAAGATAAATAATCCTTTAAGGGAATTAAACTGGGGAAGTAAACGGCATGTCATAACAATTTACAAATAATATCCTGCCGTTCCAGTCCTGCCGTTCTTCAGGTGATCGTGTCACCTATATATTTTGAGTCATATAATACGATGGCTGATGTATGCTTTTGCATATCTCAACGTATACCTTATGAAAGAAAGAAAAAGACACGTAAAATGTTAATCAATAGATGAGACATATATATATACTGAAAGGCAAAAGAAACGTCGTAATATTAGCATGACATTTGAGTATCAATGGAGTATTTGAACCTATCTTTTTAAATATACACCAGAAGTCAAGTTTGAGGAAACATGAATCGTGGTCGTATAGCCTGCATTGCCCAATAAAGTATTGTTTGAGATTGAAGTTAGAAATGTTTTGTTTTTGGAGAGGGAAAAGTTCCCACAAACACAACATTGAAATCGAGATGCACGTGCATCATAAATGCATTCAGGCATAAATTGCCGGCTTTAATGGCAATCGTTCACTTGTTTTCTGAACACAGCAGCTATGACTAGGTTAACGAGAGATCAACCACAACAAGCTATTGGACGTCTGCATGCTGGTCAACATGCTCGAGTCATTGCTAATGACTTCAGTTGCAGCGTACGAACGATAGAACGTCTTAGAGTGCGATACAACGCCACCAGCAGCACTGATGACCGTCCACGTAGTGGTCAACCCCGTGTAACAACACGTCGCCAGGTCCGTCATATCGTCCATCAACACGTGCAAGACCTATTCGCAAGGGCCAGAGAAACAGCTTGGGTGACCATAGGAAACCACCAGCGACCAGTCAGTGACCTACCATTCGGCGACGTCTCCAAGCCAGGAACCTGTTTTGTCGATGTCCTTCCAATAGACCCATATTCACCCAACGTCACCGCCGGGAACGTATCCAAGTGGACACAACAGCGGCAAAACTGTCGTGGGGGACAATGGAGAGGGGTTATCTTCTCTGATGAAAGTCGGTACTGCATTTCAGTGGCATATTATTTTTAAAAAATAGGTTCAAATACTCCATTGATACTCAAATGTCATTTCTAATATTACGACGTTTCTTTTGCCTTTCAGTATATATATACTACTCACACTTTGCTAAGGATCACAAAAATTCACAACTTTACTTAAACGTAGAATCATAATTTGAAATTGTATCCATTTATAAAACTGGATAAATAATAATATGGTAACCTCTCTTTAGGCAAACAGACACTTTAATCTAACCATATGACTTGATTCATGAGTAAATATGAAAATGGTTTTCATGGCACCAATCAACCATTTTGCAAATCATGGAACGAGTCAGTGACAAGTACACAACACCTGTCAATAGCAGGTATGGGATCCACAACCTGAAATGACATACTGAAGCCTAGGATCCATGCTTACAATAAGCTTAGATATTTAAACAAAATTTTGCCCCACATCATAGTTTTCTGTTGAATCCATGATTTGATCCTTATCAAAGTGTGAATAGTATATTATTCAACACACGTAACAAGGCATATAATATCTTTGAGATGACCCCTTGTGCCTGTAGGCAGCACATGAATTTCATGCCAGGCGAGTCGACGGTACGTCGTCATACATGGCTGAGCGACCTAATTTTCATCTATAGTCTGATCTATTGTTTTCAGCAACTATTCGTAATTTTTCTGAGTTTTGCCCGATTTTACGAGTAAGCATGCTTTTCTGGATATCATATTACGCATCCCACTGAACGCCCAGTTAGGCCGATGTGGGTTATTTCGACATGTGTTATTTGCAATTGTGTAAATTTTAGGGATACAGAGTAACAGCCTAAATACAGTTTGTTTTTTATTTCCGACAGTACTTTACCCCTTGCACACTCATAATAAACCCGGGCAGCTTCATCCTTCTTCATCTAACTTTTCTAAAGAATTTTTTCGAAGCAAATAAGCTCCATCAACCTCATATATTAATTCAAAGACTATTACAAAGTGGTCTAAATTTTATGATTTCATAAATATATGGTGCAAAAGTATTCATTTCTTTTCAAAAAGAAATCTTTTATTTTTTACTTTCATTTTTTTATTTCACCCATCCGCTGTAGATAAGGAACACAAAATAGCGCGATGGCCTGGCAGCAGTTTATCCACTGGGGCTCTTGAGGTGACACGTTTCTTACATCGATGTCATTTTGTACAGGAACACATTAAATCGGTTGTAAACTTAATAATGGGTACATAATTCGTTTGGGATTTGAAGGTAGGCTATTTTGCCCTCTTCCGATATCAAAACTGAATGAATTTATCGCTAAGGATATATAGTCAAGACAAGTTATTCGTTTACATTGACTTGTGGTTGTGAAGCGTTTGCTTGTGACACCGCAGACCGAGTTCGATTCCCCACATGGGTACATTGTGGGAAGCCCATTTCTGGTGTCCCCGCCGTGATATTGCTGGAATATTGCTAAAAGAGGCGTAAAACCATACTCACTCACCCACTCACTGATCTTTCTTCAAAGTGCATTTTAAAATGTTTCAGAAGCAAAGCGACTCCATCTACACAATAAGGTAATTCAAGGGTTCTGTACATATTTTCAAAATTGTAACATTCAGAATTAGTGATTTAGTTTTCTCAACAAAATCGCCCGCCCGCTCTCTTATGGGTTCAAACTGGAGAGGAGAATCACATAAACGAATACCGATGGCCTGGCGCCCTTGCCGACACTAAATCATTCCTTACAGGAAGGAAATGGATTTCATCAAGTAACGAAGCCGCCGGTTATGAAATCAACACCACTGCAGTGGCTGAAGTCGATGACGTTGAGGTAAAACAACGCCAACAAACGACCTTCGTAATCGGACCCAGGCGACGTGGAGTCTGGGAAGTGTTTGACGTTGCCGAGGACATTCGTCACCACTCGCCCCTTTCTGGCATACTGTAAAACATGGAGTGGAGTCTTGGAGTGGGGTCTTGGAGCGGAGTCTTGGAATGGAGTTTAAATGTAAATATTTTGAAGACCGAGTTTGTTTTGTTTTGATCATAAGGGGAAACTAAACCAGCGCATCTTGTTGCAACATCTGTAGCTGGTTGGTGTTATCAGTTTTATCAGAAGGCAGGAGGCATTTTGTATACACTTATCAATTAGCCCTGTCAACTCCAGAAATGTCATTCTGTAACTGTATTAACTGCGGGTCCTGTTCTGGGGCTTTGTTGACATCAAGAAAAAATGTGTATGAATAGATCGGGAGGATGGATGTGTCAACGCGTAGATATGATCGACAGGGGAACTAGCTTGGAATTATACGTACAATAAGTTGACAAAGACGAAGCATAGGTTGAGTTCTACTTTAGTTGGTTGCACAAGCCAGGACAAACATTAGTAATAGTATACATGAATGAGGTTAGTGGAGTTCCGGCTCAATACCAGGGCGCTTCCTACGAGGGATTATCCTGCTCGTGGTCGTCCCAACAGACAGTCGGAATACCGGACTCCTTTGACAATATGGATGTGAGCATATATATACAGTTTTGACAACAATGGACAGGCGAGCACACAACAGTGGACAGATAGAGAAACAATAGCACTTCTTTGTAACAGTGGATGTGATGGCAGACGCGGCCAAGGGGATGACCAGTTAATGTTCTAAATGTCATATTAATGAAAGTGACAAAGTGGTACAGGGTTGCTGACAAGAAAACGATGTACAGTGCGTTAGTGATAATGATTAAGCATGCAGATTAAATAATTGCAATTAAGTTTCACATGGTTTCGCTACATAGTTTTTATCTTTAGGAATATTTGAACGATGGCTGTCCTGAATTAGGCGCTATAACAGATGAATGTATGGATGGAAATGATTTACAACCTATACAGTACACCAAATACTAATAATGGCATTATTTATTGTCCAATGAAGGACATACATAACATTGACACATGCAAATGCACATTTGTGTAGAGGAAGCCGTTGTAAGGGAAAGGTACAGAAATACGGTCTATGCTAAGACATATTACATAACAAAGAAATTGATACATAAGATACATAGCACTATATTATTCAGAAACAGGATTTATTTTGTCAGTGATGGCAAACGTAACTGTTGCAATGTCATAATTGTCTTGTGTTTTTAATAAAAATAGTTATCTTTTTTACATCCTTGAACTTACAAACAAAAAGCAAAATAAATACAGTTGAATATTTTGCAAGCTGATTGTTAGTGAGTTTCATCAGTTCTCTGTGCCTTCGAAAATCTTAACTTTCTGTAAGGTTATGTATGGGCAGTCCATTGAATGTGACAGATAACAGGCAACACATCACTGATGATACGATCTGCCCTCAGAATGGCAGAAAGCTAAACCAGTGCTACTGAGGATTGCCATGTAAACATTTTCACACTCTTGATTACGTTGCTGTCTACAAATGAAAGCATAATTGCAGCGAGTTTGAATTTGTGACAGTCTTCATTTTAGGTAGTTGCCAAACTTCTGTGTGGGACTGAATTCTTTTCCCTCTTCTTCAGTATACAGACCAAATTTGTATAGATGGAAAGTTTCCACTAATGTTTCAATTATCACTTGGATAAACTGGTGGAAACACCTTATGGTAGTAAATATAGTAATACTGCAATAGGAATCCTTGTATAGCCAAGAATCTTTCCAACATAAACTGTCTTCTCCTTTGAAAGTGCAAATATATTTTCCAGTTAAAGTATTGTAGACATTGTATTCATTGTTATTTGTTGACAATATTTCTTTTTTAAAGAAATTAATGAAATATTTCGAGGAATTACCGTTTTCCAACTACAGGATGTTTAGTTCTGATAAACATCTACAATGTCAATGCCTTGATAAAGTTCCAGGCAAACCCTTTTCCAAGAATGAATGACCAGTCCTCAACCCATGACACTTGACAGCCATCCCAGGGATTCAGCACAAATTTCAGTATGGCAGGATATATCGTTCATCGTTTAGATAGTTTGTTTTATAAATATGTCACATGTAACATATTTTGAACTGAAAAGATTTGAAATGACATCAGGAGTCCCATCAGCAAAATATAAACGTGAATACAGTATTGTTGTTTGGTTTTATGTTTTACATAACAAATAGCACAATTACAAAGACAAAACCATCTACCCATTCATGATTTATATACTTGTATTAACATTCCCTCATAAATATCAAATTTCAGAAATAAAACATAACTATCTGGACTGTAAATGTGTTGGATTATCTTTAGGATTTGCATCTCTATGTATAGATATGAACAATGACAATTTCCCAAATCTGTAAGGGCAAGAAAAAGACTAATATCTAAGATGAATTAGATCCCCCTTTCTGTAACCTTGCCCCGGAATAGCACGAGTGGGTCACAAAGAAGTCGAGGAATTTATATTGCAAGTCCTGTTTCTGAGTTTAAGGAAACGGATGCAGCGATGGTGAGCTGTTGTGGAGAATCAGGGTCTCTCTGATCTTCCACGACGAGTAGTGGTGCCATGTTACCATTAACATGCTCTTTGTCGGGGTTTTGAGCTATGGCAACATTGAAATGCCATTGATATTTCTAATTCACCTGCCTCAGGTGTACGAATAGCGTTGTTTCTCACATTATTGAGTTTTTCACGATGTTCAGACTCCCTTCTTCAACAGAATGAGTAATCGCTCCAGAAACCTACACAACACATCCGTAACAAATTAATTGATTTGCAAACAATATTCAAAACTACTTTTCAGTTTCACAAGTATAAGAAGCATGGATATTTTGGAAAGCCATTGATATCAAAAATATCAAAGACAATAAAACCGTGCTGGGGTACTGAGTAGAGACATTTTCAGACTTTTCCTTTTTCTAGTAAGCCAATGTTATGACGACCTAAGTTTATTGAGATACAAATAGTTTGTAAATGCCCCAGTGTTAGAAGAACCAGTGTTTGCAATACTTTAATTTGCCAGTTGGCCACCAGGGCCTGCTGCCGCCTGCAGGTTTTAAAATCTACAGGCCATGAATGAAATCTGCAGGCCCAATTTGTTAAAGTCAAACTAATAAAAACAAAATAAATGCATTGTACACAGATTCACACTGTTTCTACAAAGTCAATTAGCGAAGCCTATGGCACACAGAGAAGTTGGGGTTATTTTTTGTTAAAGACTGGTGTTGACATTCATATGCGCAAAGCGCTGAAACACCAGGAAGTGAAACTGTAAGTTATCGCAACATGGATCATGGACTCCCAAGCGTTAATAAAGAAAACAATTGTGTGAAAAATTCCAGGCAAAGAAAACGACCCTGACAGATAATTTACTGAAGGCCACAAGGGCCTGCAAATAGTTGAAACTGTCGGCCTGATAAAATAACAACCGGAGCTGGGCCTCCGGGCCGACGGTTATTTCGAAATTCGAATGCTGAGAAGAACACTTTTTGCAAGTTGCGTGTATGACTACAGTCCGTTTGGCTCAAAAGCGGACCGATGAATTGCAATCTAACTCGAAAACTAATAAACATAACATACTCAATGAAACGCTGATCATAATCAAAACATCATACCCACTCTGTGAGGTTTTTGCAGAACTTTTGTCATAAAAATAATAATGTTGTTTAACAAACTATCATTCAAATATTGACACAGTTCACTGTTTGTTACGAGGGAGGAGTGCAGAGACAGGGGCAGCCAGGTGTTCGAAAAGCACGTTCACAGACAAAGTTATTTATTCATTAACCTGTGCTGTGCCGTCTCCATCCGTTCTCGAACACCTGGCTGTCCCTTTCTCTGCACTCCTCCTTCGTAACAAATAGTGAACTGTGTCAATATTTTAATGATAGATTGTTAAACAACTTTATTATTTTTAGGACAAAAATTCTTCAAAAACCTCACAGAGTGGGTATGATGTTTTGATTATGATCAGCGTTTCATTGAGTATTTTATGTTTATTAGTTTTCGAGTTAAATTGCAATTCATCGGTCCGCTTTTGAGCCAAACGGACTATACTTCAACTTGGTTTGTTCACTGTCACGAACACTTTGTGATGATTGTAGAGCGCATCTCTCAACCGCAGCTTGGTTTTGGTTGGTTGATTTGTTGTTTAACGCCGCACTCAGCAATATTCCAGCTATATGGCGGCGGTCTGTACATAATCGAGTCTGGACCAGACAATCCAGTGATCAACAGCATGAGTATCGATCTACACAATTCGGATACGATGACATGTGTCAACCAAGTCAGCGAGCCTGAACACCCGATCCCTTTAGTCGCCTCTTTCGACAATCATCACAGCTGGTTGTTCAAGGCCAATTCTAAACAGGATCTTCACGGGGAAACTTCAGTTTCCATAGAACTCAACCTGTTGCTTTTGTGTGTTGTCAAACCTTCACTACAGCAGCCTACATTTCCTAAAATATTCAATGAATTAGTGGTTGGAGTGAGTTAGTGTGTCAAGGTTTTTTCCCCAAAATTTTAAAGTGTGATTGTTAACTTTCAGCAATCACATCCTCCTCTTTAAATGAAGTTTGTTTCAATTAGTTTTCACTGTTTTCTTGGAATTTCGATGAAACTGTAATTTGATCCAATTTCCCCTGCTCAATGCCAAAACAGGCGATGGACACAAAGCCAGGGAGCCTTAACTTCCTCAAGAGTGAGAGAGTTTAGTTTTACGCTGCACTCAGCAATATTCCAGCTATATGGCGGCGGTCTGTAAATAATCGAGCCTGGACTAGACGATCCAGTGATCAACATCATGAGCATCGTTCTGCACAATTGATATACGATTATATGTGTCAACTGTCAGACAGTCAACAAAGTCAGCGAGCACCCGATCCTGTTAGTCGCCTCTTACTAGTGGTTGGAGGTTGGAGCAGCTGTCAGTCTTATGTCAGATGAACAAGTCCACTTATCCCACTTGGATTCAAACTTTGAATCTTAATTTTGAATTCGACTCCATCATTACACTTTCTGGCATATCTAAGGTATAAAACTCTGCAGAGAGTATTCCAGTGCTTTAGAGGACTGGGACTCATTACTCAAGGAGAAACCTGTACACAATGACAACCCAGTTTAGAGTGAGTGAGTGAGTTTGGTTTTAAGCCGCTTTTAGCAATATTCCAGCAATATCACGGCGGGGGGCACCAGAAATGGGCTTCACACATTGTACCCATGTAGGGAATCGAACCTGGGTCTTCTGCGTGAGGAGCGAACGCTTTAACCACTAGGCTACTCGACCGCCCCTAGCTTAGAGAGTCCTTGGTAGGTGTGTTTGGCAGCTTGACTCCTGAGTTTTTCCTGGTCTCACCTTAGGCAGGTGAGTTTGTTCACAATTGCCTCTGTTCACCCAGCAGTGAATGGGTACCCCGTGAAATAAGTCGTGACTGTTAACTTTTCGTGTCTCTCAGGCAGCTTGGGTTAAGGGTTAAATGATGTCCATTAGGGACCGTTCATATTTATAGCTTGCTGTGTGTCTGTACGTGTGTGTATGTGTGAGTGTGTATGTGTGTGAGAGAGAGATATGATGATGATTTTAAGAGAGGGGGGGTGTCACTCATTTTGTCCTGGGGGGTCAGCAATTTTGTACATAAAAATATTAAAACATACTTAAAAATTACGGGAAGGGGAGGGGGTCATTGATTTTGTACATGATATGCAGGGGGGGGCACTTACTTTGTACATGCTTCTGCTTAAAAGTCATCATCATCATCAACATATCACACACACACACACACACACACACACACAACACACACACACACACACACACACACACACACACACACACACACACACACCTTTGCCATAAATTATGAACGTTCCTTATGTTGAATGCACATAGAACATGCCTGTGCTGCATGGAGTTCAACAACCATAAAAGTGACTATAATAATGACTGAGTTTTGTGCAGAGCTGGTTTGAACACACTTTCAGTCAGGTCAGCTTTAGCAGGAAGAAACCATACATGTAATGCAGGCAAAATATGCTGTGATTTCCCCACTTAAATCATACAAACAAGTATAACCTAGAAACATTGTCAGGACAAATCTGGATTCAAACCCATGAGCACTGGTCCCTGACACCTCTAAGGGAAGCAAGTCCAATAGCAAACTGAGTGAGTGAGTGCGCTTAGTTTTACGCCACCCAGCATAATTCCAGCAATATGGCGGCAGTCTGTAAATAATCGAGCCTGAACCAGACAATCCAGTGATCAACAGCATGAGCATCTACATAACTGGGATACAATGACATGTGTCAACCAAGTCAGCAAGCCTGACCACCTGATCCATTCGTCCAATAGCTGCGCCTCACATAACATGACTGTCCTGTCCCCACAAGATGGCCCCCAAAATGGCCCCCAGAATAGACAACATATTTGTTGGTAACATGTTTATTTTATTTCTGTAGAACTTTACAGCTCTGCATCAATAACATAAAAATACATAGAATAATAGGAAATACATGATTCGTGTATATATACAATGTATAAAACAATGTTTTTATTTACAACCATTAATATCCTTCTGGCGTTGAGAGGTGAGTATCCTTCCTGTACGACTTAGCTTTGCTGTATATTCAAAATAAATATGTTCTTAATGCAGATTCCCATATTTCATTATGATGATGAAAGATTAGTGATATACTTTCACCACAACCATTTTCACAAACTGATACATTTCATCCATTACTTGTCTGATATTTCAATGAAAGATGAAATGGTATATTCTTGCCTACTAGACCTTTAAAAGTTTATTAATAAATAATATCTATGAGACAGATTAATTTGAGATATTATATTACACTGAGAACAATAACAGATACATGTTAAAGATAGGTACATCTAGACATCTTTCATAAGTCAAATATTACATTATAAGATTAACCAAATTACATTCTAATGACTTTATATACCTTTAAACAGTAAGATATTAAAACAGGTTATTTAACTGAATATAATTAACATGAAAATGAGTTGAACACTGAAAACAGATTAAGGTTTTATAACATGTTTTGAATATTTATCACATTTACACTAACACAAAGTGAAAATACAATGTTAGGAATGTACGAGTGATTTTAAAGAAATGATTTGATGTTGTTCTATGACTTTTAGGCACAATTCTATTACCTATGTCAGATATCTGGAAAATATGCAAAGTTCTATGAACCCAAGATTCCCCTTTCCAAAGGTGCTGTCTTATCTTAATTCTTTGACAGGGTGGGGGTGCCATTGATTTTGTCATATGACCCCAGTCTAAAACATATTGCTTCTACTTTTCTTCCTTAGGAACTTTTTTCATATTCTTTGACAGGGTGGTTGGAATCTCTGATTTTGTCCGGAAAAAAGACAATCCCCAAGTTAAACAGTGAAACATTTCAGGGAGAAATGTGGGTATTTGTCAGATTTCAGGAAAAAGTATAATGGGAATTTGTCACATGACCCAAGTCTAAAACATACTGATTCTACTTTGTTCCTAAGGAGCAGTATATTTCATATTTCATATTCTTTGACAGGGTTGGGGGCACCTCTGATTTTATTGGGTAAAAGGACAATCCCAAAGTGAAACTCTGAAACATTTCACGGGAAAATGTGGGCATTTGTCATGTTGTCTTCATCAAAAACAAACTGATTCCTTTTTGGTTCCTAAGGTGAGGTGATGGGTGAGTTTAGTTTTATGCTGCTTTTAGCAGTTTTCCAACAATATCACAGCTTGGGACAACAGATATGGGCTTCACACATTATATCTGTTCTTATGGGACTGTCTATAGCATTTTCTCCGGGGGACCTCAGATTTTCTCAGAATGAAATAGATCCCCAACTGAAACGTTTTAATGAATACTACATGGGCATAACACTACAACACTGGGTCGGTGGGGTAGCCTAAAGGTTAAGGTGTTTGCTCGTCACGCCGAAGACCCGGGTTCGATTCCCCACATGGGCACATTGTGTGAAGCCAATTTCTGGTGTCCCCCGCCGTGATGTTGCTGGAATATTGCTAAAAGCGGCATAAAACCATACTCACTCACTACAACACTGTATTACATTTATTGTATTTTCACAATGTGTCAGGGCATAATTTTGTCAGAAAGGAAAATTAACAGGTACAGTTCTGAGATTTTTGTCCATTTGGGCCATATATACTGGAGTCGTACATTTATTGCACAAGCAGGTATACCTTCCCATCTGACCAAGCATGACTATACGGCAGTTCTCATTACTGGGACGTTAGATGTATTTACGAACAGCTAGGCATACATTACATAGTATCTTTATGTACGGGGTAATGATGTATCAAACGTAACTGTTACATCTTTTTACTTCTGATCATATGGGATTAACAACTGTAAAATCTTGAGTTCTTAATAATAATGCTTTTCTTCTTTTAATGTTACGGGTAGGTTGTCGAATGTATTTCTTGTGAACATTAACTACGATTATGTACATACACATTAATAGAAAACAGTTTACCATTAAAAACAATTGAATTTAATATAAATCACCTATGGAATGACAAGGGGAGATAATTATCATCTGTTATAATCCGGTCATAGCCCTCAATACAAACAGATGTACAAGGAACAACTTTATCGTGTATATCTGTATGAGGTAACTACCTAATTGTTTGAGAATTTAAAGCCACCATCACATTAGTAATGGTTCAGTCATATAGACCAGGGCCCTTATTCTCGAAATGTTCGTAGCCCTAAGAATTCGTAACTTTGATCGTAGCCAATGTGTTAAGAATGGGCTTAAGAGGTTTGTAGGGTCTATGAACATTTCGAGAATTGCTAGCCAGGGTATCAATTACAAAGAGATCTTAGGGCTAAGGTCATCGTAACTCCTATACCTGAACATAGACTTACGACTGGCTTAGCGCTAAGCGTAAGGTTGTTTTGTACAACAGTGCCCAGACTCGTGACTGGCAACATCTATACTGATCAATACTATAACTGACTTTTCCAGAATTGAATTTGAAATTGTATTTTTTTTAATAAATTAAGTTCAAATTTTCTAATTCTCTTTAGTAGAGTCTCAAAACAGTAATTCATAAAACGTATTCTTATAAATTATCATGTGGAAAAAACAGCATAAATAATGTTTAGAAATTCACATTTTGCCTTATTAATATGCCTAAAAACAGTTTATCTTGCATTTACAAATTGAAAGTAATCTTTGCTATCACCCACTTGACCACTTTCACGGTGTGCTGAAACTTTCTTAAAATTATTTCAGACATAGCACTTAATTTTCAACATAGAGTAGGTGATGAGCAAGGAACAGTATTCCAACTCTCAATGCTCTAGACTGACTATTCAGCGACTATTCACAGTTTAATGCTGAACAAATGACTTGCCACCTTATGTGGTGAATCCATTTTCATAACGGAAAATCATCACAGATTCGTAAAATTGGCATAACATAAAACTAAACATTAATTCACATGCAAGAACTGCGTAATTCCAGGTATCAGAATACCTGAAGACTTAAGGCTAAAATAAGACCACAAATCAAGTTATAAATTAACTCTGCCTATATCAAGATTTATCAGTATCATACATATTCACATTTTGGTGATGAGAGTGAAGTATTTAGCTGAAGCAACTGGTTGAGAATAAAGTGAAAATGACAATGTGGAAAACGTTATTTGACCCAACTCCCTGCTAAATCTTTATTTAAATTCTCATTAAAGTGACAAGGCCATACATAATTCAAATAATTGAAATATTTATGCCTTAGGCCCTAAAGTGCATATTGTCCTCATGCAATAATCCTTGTATAAATGCTATGGGCAAGTGTCAAGTTGCAAGCAAATCTTATTTTTACTGGAATACTGGTTTCCGTATGAAAATTTGCCTTGGCTGAAGTAAAATGCTTTTATGCAAATGTTTGATTTTAATGTGAAACCAAAATTTCTATGCACATTTTAAATCTTTTTTGCCATCATCACCAAATTACAAATTAATTCCAGCTGAACACTATTCATTTTTCCTTCGTATGCCATGTATCACACAATTAATATTGTATAAAAATATTTTGATTTTTGATTAATTTGAGTATATACACTTAAAATGCAAAAGCATCTATACACACACAGATATCACCAAAGCCACATAGATTGAGACTTTGAAAATTCCAATTAAAGTAATGACAAAGTCACAAATGGAATGTCATTGATATAATAGTTACAATCAATGTAATTTGTAAGCTGAGATATGATGTAACAGAAACATTTTCTGTAGACCCACGAACACATTGCAGCAAGACAAAAATGTAAAACCTCAGATCTTTCCATTCTTAATTGCACAAGAATATTTTCAAAAAGTACTGACATCAACTTTAAATTAAGAGTAACAACTGTATGTCATGAGTGAAAATGATTAAAAGATGTCTGTCAAACTAGAAAAATCCATAAAGCATTGATGTTTGTAATGAATATCTATTGTACATCTACCACCAGATCAACTGGAATTGAAAACCATCATGACGAATATTTCATGAACATAAATGGTACTATGACTAATATTTCATGAACCTTTATGGTACCATCATGATGTTCTTATGTGCAAAGACAGTCTGATACCCTGATATGATAGCCACTTAAGAAGAACTGAAAGACCATTTCCATTCATGACCTTTGAGGTGATCTTGACCAGGCATGTGAATGTCTGCTGGTTTTTATAATCCTATTGTCATAGTTTTTCCAAACAAAATTGGAACTGAAGTTGGAGTATTGACCGTCCAAACACAAGTTTTTTCTGATCCATGAACAGAGAACCCACTACAGGCACATCCAGCCTCATCAACAGTCAGCTTCATGCACCATCTCGGGAAATTCTTCAGAAACAGTTTCATCTGAAGTACTCCCGAAAAGGATTCTCTTTTCCCAGAATGCTGCTCTGGCTGATATGGCACCACTGCGGATTTTTGGAGTCTTTGGTCTTTCAGTGGCAGAGGTGTCCGGTCCTGGTGAAGTGGCTCTCAAGACCACAAGCTCCTGTTCTTGATCTGCTTTTCGGGGCACTGGAGTTGCACTTCTGACTCCAGTTCTATGAGCTGATGATGCACGAGGACTGGCAGAGTCAGGAGTGAAGGAAAAGGCTGGACCAGGATGCTGTGACTGTGCAGTCATGGTGATGCTAGAATGGGAAATGTTTGGGGAGGAAGCGGAAGAGGATGGTTCAGGGAAGATCAAAACGGGTTCTTTTCCTGGTTCCAAATCTTTGTATGTGGCTGGTAGAGTAGGATCTGGAGTTCTGGCAGAATGGGAAGCTGAAGGAAGGCTGACTATTTTATTGGCTTTATGTGTTTCAGGTTTTAGCGCTCCAAATGTGAAGTTCATTGAGGAGGAGCTGGTTTCAAGAAGAGTTTGGTCAGGGGAGTAGTCAAAGCTTTGATCATCCAACCGAGGTGACCCTGGAGATCCAAGCTCTGTTCTTCTTAGTCTTTCCAACTGTTCTTTAGGGACATGTCGCACAGTGATGCTGTGAATCTGAGGAAGTAAAGAAGTCTTTTGTTAAAATGAACATTGAGATCATTTATACAATAATAGAAACATGCACCTGAAATAATGGTACAAAACAGGTGTATTTCACACCTTCACAACTGATAACTTTTGGAACAGATGCTTGAAGATCAATAAAGAGAGAATACTTTTTATTCTCTAACTTGATGAAAAGGTGATCATGAAATGTGAAATCCTGTAGTTATATCACTATTTATACACAAAGATGCATCTTTACTAAAATTAATGGAAATTAGTACAAAATCAGAAAACCTGAAACCAAAATAATTCAACCGTTACCAAACAGTTCACACTCTAAACTCTTTATTAGCAAATAAAAAAATGACAACACTTAATTCAAACCCAAATCCAAAATTCATTTATCAGGAGGAATACTGAATTGAAACAACTGTATCTAATTGGTCATTGAAAGGGTTGAATTGTGAACTACTCAATCCTTGCTTGAAATAATCAGATTCAATTGTACGTTATAGTTGTAAGCACTTTGTTAGCTTTAACTGTCAACGTTGATGACGTGCTGCATGAATCAATTTGACAGATATTCAGTAAGATGTCAACATGGGTTGTAGTTACACCAGTGATAACAAGCTGTAGCAGGTGAACCTAGACTTAAAAGCACAGTTGTGTGATGCCAGAGTTATCTTCCCGTCTTGAGGGTGAAGATGGTGTTGGTGAATAAGTAAGTAGGGATCAATATTCCAGCAATATCCCAGCAATTATGGCATGGGGACACCAGAAATGAGGATTTGTAGAATTTGGGATTCAAACCCATGTCTGCAGCACAATGAGCCAACGCTTTAACCACAAGGCTACTACAAGCAGCACACTAGACTGGGTTCGATTCTGTCTTTGATTGCCTTAAAACTCATAGAAACAGAAAATGGTACAGTTTTATAATTACTGAGATTGGTTGTTGCAGTGAAGTGTTAATGCATTGCGTATATAAAAGACAGATGGAAGAAACATCCTCAAAAGAATTTTGTGTCATAGAATTTGTAAATTTGTAATGTTCTCTAAACATGCATATTTTAAAAAACAAAACAGTCAAATTACAAAATTTATCCTCATCAAGTGAATAGAAATATGAAAAAATATTAAACTCACAACAAAGTCAAAAATTAAAGATAAGACTGACTACTTCTTAATCCCTTCTAAAAGTACCAAATTGTAACTGTTCAAATCAAAGAAAAATATCCAATATTACGACAAATAAAACAAGAATGATTGGATTTACCTTTGTCAAATCATTCAGCATTTCTGGATATGAGATATACATATGTACATGACTACGATATGAATGTGTACAAGATAAAATGCTGAATCAGAAACTTTTTACAGATTAAAGGGATATAAGCAGTGAGTAAAGCAGTTAGCTTGTAGATCACACATTTGTATTAATATCTGCAAGAAGATGGAGATCTAAAAAGATGCAATAGAAGTTTTATAACTGTTGGACCTAGATTGTTACTTTCCTGCATAGAGTGCTCTTCATGTGTATAATTTTATTATGAATAAATTATTCGATGGTGCCAACTAGATTCAACATAAACTGAAAATAGGTACAAAAACCAGTCAAATAATGATAATTTCACTAACTACCTGGAAAATGTTTTCTAAAAATATTCATATCAGAGCTTACAAAATCCACAAACTGATATTAAATCAGTACAACTTAACCTTTCTGCTCAGATGAAAAATACATCTGGAGTCAAGACAATAGTTTGAACATTCTGACAAAAAGTGCTAACGATATGTTTTCAGTTTTCCTTTCACATTTTGACATTGAAATACCCAAAATGTTCTTAGCCTGATTCTGACAAAAACATTATATATTAATATGCAGTACATGTGATTTATATGTTCATTTATTAATCTCTATGCAGGAGAGGTCATGTTATGATATAAGACAGTTTAGCATAGACCTGAAATCTACGAAGACTTTACACGTCATCGCTTGTTATTGACACTACTTACCACGTTAGCAGATTCACGCTGCAAATTTTAATTAGAGTTTAATCTGCTGTATGTTCATAAGCCACTAACACAATACACTGTATGTACTCTATCATTCAGATCATATGTATGGCATCACACGATGCTCAAGTGAGGCTGTGTTCAACTGGGCATTCTGATCTGACCAAAACACTTCAAACAAGCCAAGAAAGAATTTCAAAGAAATGAATTTGATTTGATATTGGAGAAATCATTACAACAATATATAATTGGTTTCTTGTCTAAAACCGAACATTATGTCTTGTTGCGATCACAATGGGCAATGGAATTTGATATTTGAAGTGTTTGAGCTTCAGTGCCAGAACTTGTTCCACATGATCTGAAAGCATCCAGATTCTGGATGAAATAACTGATACTTCACCACAATATCTATACAGCTGTTTAGTATCACCTAGATACACAACTGTAGAATAAAATACTATAAGGGATAACCATCTACATTTTGTAAACATAACAGCCCAACAGAAGTAACATCCCTAAGATTTTGAACAAATATTTGACTTATAATCCGAACTCTATGTAACTGTAGAATAAAATACCATAAGGGACAGCCACCTGCATTTTTTAAATATAATGTGAAAATAAAAATACAAAAAGGGATAACACCTACACTTTATAAACATAACAGCCCAAGAGAAGTAACATCCCTAAGATTTTGAACAAATATTTCACTTATAAACCATCCCAACACTATGCAACTGTAGAATAAAATAAGATAAGGGATTACCCCCCGTATTTTGTAAATATAATGTAAAACAGCCCCAAAAGAAGTAACATCCCCAGGACTCTGAACAAATATGTCATATATAATCCCAACTCTATGCTCTTGACTGGACAAAATCTTAAGGATAATTTGGTTTTCCAAAAGGACAATAACTCAAAATACATCATTTGTAGGGTCTTGAATGGTTCACAGTATCTATCAGTTTCCATCATAGGAAGGAGTCATTGGAAGTGTCTATCTAATGTTACCCTTCAAATTAGCCCTAAATATCCTAAACAAATCCTTTATAACAAAACTATTTCTTCTGTTTAGTAGTTTATTTCAAAGAAGTCGTCTATAATTGAAAATCTCTGTAAAAAGATCATTAAACCTTGAATCCATTGTTTCAAAAAAACAAAACATTTTTTTCAAAAAATTGGTATGAATATAAATTAACACAACATGCCATTATGATAATATATACATATGATTCATGATTAATCATTTACATATTTTCGTTAATGGGGTATTGGTTTTGTATTTCTAAAAGCCAGTAACACTAATACAAAACCTTTAGTTGATCTGAAATATAAAGTATTGCAATAAACATGAGACAGTAAACATTAATAAACAAGACAACATAAGCAACTTAACAACAGCAAAATGAAGTCAGTGATTATTGTTTCACTACGTGATTTGGGACACGTTTCACATAGCAATCGTAGCACTATGATAGTCATAAGTCTAAAGTGTGTGAGTTAAAAACACCTTAGCTCTAAGGTCGCCATGGAAATGAACAAATGTGCAGTGCAGTATACTAGTAGTTAATGCCAATAATATATTTGGGGACACCCTCTGTTATCCAGAATATTATTTTCTTTCTAGTATAATAGAGGACCCTAACCAATTCACCACCTTAGTTTCGGTTTTAGCCAGAATTTAAATATGACAATACAAAAATAGCTATCCAATCAAATCAAGCCAGTGTTATACACTAAAACAATGGAGATGGTGTATGTAAACTCCCCAACAACCCTATGGTGGTGAATGAGTCTGAGGTATCTATACAGAAAAATGTGAATACGATACACTGGATAAAAGAGGTGAACAGCATGAGATGATCATATTTCGCAAAGGACATTTGTTCATTGAATTCCTCTGGAAGTTTTCCAGAAAGGTTCAGTTTGATGAAAATGAAACAAATTACTGGAGACAATTTGGTCTAATCCATTTTTAACATGGTACAAATTTCTTATACAACCAGATAATGTTTCAAGAAGGGTTTCAGGAGGAAAATAGTCTCTAGTTTTAGAACATTCGCAATCAGTTAGACAAATGAAAGATTTGTTGGATAAAATTCGCACTTATTCCAAATCTGAACTGAAAAAAATGGCAACTGATATTTGAGACAGCCTTGATATTCCAAGGTGAAATTGGTTGAAAGCGGATCTAAAATCTATTACTACAACTTCACAGTGACAGAATTCTGTTTACCTCAAATTTTGAGGTTCATCACTCATCAAACTGATCCTGTGTTAGCAGGAAGAGGCAGGTTACCAATATCTGCTGTTAGGCATCACATCACATCACAATACATTACCGACGTAACATTACTAGTTGCATGAAGAAGTACCTGGCACACAACACAAACCAAGCTCCAGCCCTCAAGTACAGATCAAGTGCCACTGTTTCACATTTAAAATTTCCAATATTTAATTTTTCCATTTATTATTTTACATTTATTATTTCAATTTTTTTTTTAAATTCACATTTAATGTATATGAATTCACTGAATAATAAAGCAAGTACCAAATTACAAAACTGTATATGGTTGAATTTGCATAGAAGAAACAATGGCTCCTCATCTGCACAGTTAATGCTCCAAGCATCCCACTTGTTAGACAAGGCCAACAGGCCTACCCAAGCATGCAACTTCATAAGCAGTGATTGTTAGTACATGTTAGTAACTTGGTCCCATATGGTTTCTCAGTATTGACCAGAAATGCTGAGAGATCTCTAATCTAAACAACCTAATCGTATTGACTGCATAACATTTTGCATCTACCTTTGAAGATCGGCATCCAACTAACTTAAAATGCAAACTGAAGAATTCAATGTTACTGATAATCATAAAATTTGTCATTTTCACAATCTTTTAAGAACATGCAATTTCATGTCTTTCCAATTATTCATATTAAAAAATTACATTACAAAACAACCTGCACATCACTTACAACCAAGTCAGCATTTCTAGTCAAGACAAGACACAGTTCCTATACGGCTGCCCCGAAACAGCCACTATGCAAGCACAGACAGAGCAGAGATGACACATTGTCACAAGAACTCATCGAAAATGTCCAAAATTCCACATGTACAAATGTGTACAAATGTGTACCAATTTGAGTAGATTTGACAATTGTTAGCAAAGTTCATCTCTGGTAGTGTCATTACAGACTACATACAGCACATATACACATTGAATAACAAAAGTATTTTGTACAAGGCAGTCTCAGTGATAGGACATCGTAGACCCATGTCATGGATAAGGAGTGAGTGAGTTTAGTACTACGCCACTGTCAGCAATATTCCAGCAATATCACGGCGGGGGACACCAGAAATGGGCTTCACACATTGTACCCATGTGGGGAATTGAACCCGGGTCTTCGGCATGCTGAGTGAACGCTTTTACCACTAGGCTACCCCACCGCCCCATGGTAAATGAAAACAAACAGCCCCAGCTAAGATCCCTGTCGTTGGACCTGGATATCATATCAGTAGCAGTGTTATAATCGGACTTCGATATCATCAGACCTGAATATTATGATTATCCATCAGAGGAAGACTATAGGAACACTATATTTACATTTGCTTGGATAAAAAAATCACATCTGGAGTGATTTATGGAAAAAGGCCAGAATTTTCAAGTTTATTTTGATGTGGAAATAAATCACAGTCAGTAAAGGTGAAGGACATCTGGTCATAAAATATGGTGCCAAGACACGGTAACTCTACCTATGTAACGACACGTAATTCTACCTACTTTGACCTAAGACTTATGATGTTCTTAGCACTAAGAGTGTTTGTTCAAATGTGACCATAGCATCTTAGTACTTTGACCATCATAAGTCATCATAAAGTCATAGCACTGAGGTCGACCTTGTTAAACAAAACAAAACAGAGCATAAAGCATATGTATAGCACTAGTCTGACTGTGCCAGATCATTTGAATTGTAATCACAGTATTGTGGTTAGACAGCAGTTCCAAGCACTACTTCCCTTAAAGCATGTGTCCATGTGCAGTTTTAACTGGTCAAGTGCTGGTCAACAGCACCCGATATGAGTCATGGGTACATGGTGCACAGAAACCTACTCTACATGGTGGGGTTATGGAGAGCCATGCAGCACCAGAAGCGAACACAACACACAAAAGTCAACATTGGCTAACCCGTTGGAAGGATCCGTCTCCAAAGTCCTCTTCTTTTGGTTTCGAGAACATGGCCCGTAGGCGATTAACTGATGGAAGCTCAATCCCAGAATCGGCATCAAATTCTCCTCGGCTTTCTGGAACCTCGTCCTCACAGGTGTGTCCAACCAGGACTGTTGGCGGAGGACGCTCTCGGATGGAGGATACACCTGAGTCAATGGACAGTCTCGGAGAAGACAGCTGGCTGTCTGCTCTTGGAGAGAGCGATGACTCTGATGAATCATGAAGACGATTCACTGTCTGCTCAATGGTGCCAACCTGGAAACATGGAATTCAATTAACTGTCTTTCTGCCAATACAGCTGCAGTTTGTTGTAAATGTATTTTTTGCAAACATCAACTTCTGGTAAAGTTTCAACTATACTTTTGCACTGGATCACATAAAATACACAGATTGCATCTTCATTTTAGGCCAGACCAATTTTATTTCTTGTTTTACGGATTTTTGTCCTCAGAAATCCAAAAGGCAGGAGGGAAAATAAACAAAAAATAAAAATCACTAGTCAAAATAATTTTCCTTTTAATTACTAAAAGTATTTTGGGGGCAATTTATGAAGTTTAGATGGGAGAAAAAACACTTTTTTTTAAGTTTACATAAAAATGTGAGGATTATATTTTTTGAGCGGGGTAAAATTCATTTATTTTTTTTCCCTTATTCTTGAAAAAATACAACCGACGGATCCGTAAAACAAGAAATAAAATTGGTCTGGCCTTACAATGTAAAATAAACAAAAAATTATCACCTTAATTTGAACTGAATTATTCTCAAGAAGCATTACCAAAATGTCAAAATACATTAATGAATAGAATCAGGAATTCTTGGTCTTTAGTCACCATAGACTGTATATGCTACGTCAGTTTCTCTTTTGACACAATTTTTTTATAAACATTCTCAACCACGACTAAATTAATATATAAACCTACAAAAGCCAGGGAATTAATATGTTCACGTCTACTTATCATAATTTAAATGTTATGATGAACAAAACTGCTTAAGGCCGTGTAATAATCAGTTCTCTACTCCATGCTCTAGCATTTATCACAACCTGTCGTTCACTCTGAGCAACTTGTGCAACAGCCTTTGCCACTTCATCTTCCAGATCTGACATCTGACCTTTGCCAGAGGTCACTCTAGACTCAAGGTCACGTACCCGATCCTCAAGGCTGTAAACTTTCCCAGCCGCCATGTAAATCTAGGAAAGGAATCAGGTGTTCAACAAAGTTGTACTATTTGTTGTTATCTATATACAGTATGCTCAGTTTTTAACGTCTATTTATGAAAAACATACTTGTTAAAAGAGGCAGAATGTCTTTTCTGTCCTTGTAATGTGAAAGATCACAAATTGAAAAAAACCGACTCAAGCCCCCCAAAAACTAACAATACAAAAACTATGTTTCAATATCTGCCTTGGCATATCTATTTTCTATGTCCAAAGCTAGAAGGAAATGTTCAATTATATTTGAAAATCAATTCAATTTCACAAAAGACAAAAATGATTGCACATCTTTCATCATTTTTCAGAGGTTTCATTTTATACCAATGTCTTAATTATTAACCAAATGCATTCTTATTAAAAAACTTCTTTTTTTTATAAAATCTCACCTGTTCTTCCGCATTTTCAACTGTTTCTTTTCTGTTAACAATTTCAGCCTGTGGGGAGTAAAAATCCGTTTTCACCTCCCACTTTTTCTTCCCACTTGATTTCAACTCGTAATCTCTGCCATAACGACTATCATCCACACCTTTGGACCCAAAGTTGACTTTTTCTTCCTTAACAGGGTCATTAGACTGATCACATGGTTCAGCAGGCAAGTTGAATTTCACACTTGTTGGTGAGAGGGATCGTTCTCGATGTCCACTCGGCGAATCATTCTTCTTACCTAGAAAACCCGACATGTCCGATTCAGTCTCACCAAACGAGAATTCTTTCACATTCTTGAATCGATTTTGCCGATCACTAACGTCCTGAGTGTCATTTGAGGTAGCACCATTATTTTTCCCTGAATCATCAAAGCTGTTCAAAAACATGAAGGAGTCAGTGGACGCTGTTGACATGTCGTCATTGGCGTTGTTGTTCCTCGTGTCCGTCTTCAGCGTATCCCCAAAGCGGGGAGTACTTGTCATGAAATCGTCACTCGATGTCTCTCTTTCATTCTGAATTATTTCCTCCGCTGTGCGTAAAACATTCAAAGCGGATGACGTCAACATGCGAACATTTTTGGCTGCTTTCTCCTGTCAAAAGAAATGATTTTAATGAAGGCAAAGTTGACCATGCATGAAATTAACGATGTGATTTTCACAAAGGTTGTAGTCATTAAGTCTGTAAGAAGCAGGTTGATTTGTCTCATGTTCATGAAGCCACAACGATTTGATCACGTTTGTCAGAACAGACAAAACTTCATCATTTTTTATGAGAATTGTATATTTGTGGTGACTTTGTGACAAAGCACAGGTCACTACATCCAGCTATTGAACAATTTAATTAGCATATTGTTCTGGACATTCAAATCTCTCTCGCTGAGTGAGTGAGTGAGTTTAGTTTTACGCTGCTTTTAGCAATATTCCAGCAATATCACGACAGGGGACACTAGAAATGGGCTTCACACATTGTACCCATGTGGGGAATCGAACCCGGGTCCTCAGCGTGACGAGCGAACGCCTTAACCACTAGGCTACCCCACCACCCCTCTCTTGCTGAGGATCAGTCAAAGAATTGATCAGCTTCAGTCTAAACATCCGTATCTGATCACTTTTCATAAGTTGACAAGATGAAAACAAAATGAGTGAAAACAAATAATCATAAACTTAAGTAAAATTATGAAAAAAACAAAATCTAGTATAGCCAAAGCAATGTGAATGAAAGCAATGCACTGTTAGTGGTCGCTACTAACTACAAAAACTATTTTTTGATTGTTCTTTCTTCAATGCCTGTTCTACATTAAATATCAGTAGTTGTTTGGTAACACAATGAAAGATTGCATCACAGCAGCTTCTCATTTTTGAATGAGTGAGTGAATCAGGTTTTATGCCGCTTTTACCAATATTCCAGCAATATTACGGACACCAGAAATGGGCTTCACACATTGTACCCATGTGACGAATCGAACCCAGGTCTTCAGTGTGATGAGCAAATGCTTTAACCACTAGGCTACCCAACCACTCCCTGTGGCATGGTATCTCAGTAGGCTTGGATAATAAATCTGATATTAGTCCTGTCAAGTACAAGCAGCCAAACACACGTTTACGTCAAATCTCATTTCACCTCATCCCTAATTCTTGCACTTTCAGTGAGTGAGTGAGTGAGTGAGTGAGTGAGTGAGTGAGTGAGTGAGTGAGTGAGTGAGTGAGTGAGTGAGTGAGTGAGCTTAGTTTTACGCCACACTCAGCAATATTCCAGCTATACGGCGGCGGGCTGTAAATAATCAAGTCTTGACCAGACAATCCAGTGATCAACAGCATGAGCATCGATCTGCCCAATTGGGAAACGATGACATGTGTCAACCAAGTCAGCAAGCCTGACCACCCGATCCCGTTAGTCCCTGTTAGAAGTATCAGCGACATCTTACCCTTGCCCTATAATCCTCTATAGCTTCAAGACCTGATGTGTCACCAAGGCGGTCGTCAAGACTAAGGTTGTTATTTTCTTCATCAATCTTCCCCTCCAGGTCAGTGAGCTCCTTGTCCATGATATCCAGATTGTCATTAAGGAATGACAGCTGCATGAAGCAATTAGTAACTTGTTAGAAAATTAGAAAAAATTTCAGCTCTAAACTACAATGAATCTACATGATTGTGAATGATTAGTAGAGCTAAATGCACTAATATATAGATTTTAAGTTCGGAATCTCCCAACTAACTACGGCTTCTTTTCATTTCAAATCTTGATGCATGCTCCAATGAAAGCCTTACATTTTCAGAGACAAGGGGTTATTGTACAAAATAGTTTCAATTATAAGATGACTATGACTCTGACATCTGATGAAGAGGTATTCAATTTAATGATTCAAAGGCAAAAATATCTGTTGTAGATGACTTAAAAGAAACATTTCTTTAGGCAACAAGGAATTCATGTCCTTCATGTTGGATGTAAGAAAAGTTTTTATGAAACTTCTTTCAGCAGCTTTACTTTTTCACTTTTCAAAGCTTTTGAAGAAACAGACTTTTTTTAAATTTGGGAATGGAAGCATTTATTGCTTGGGAATTAAATTTTTAGCTAGAAGTGATGTGCTCGTTAACATAAAATTGACACTCGAGTTATGAGTTGAATACTTTTAAAGAATAAAACAAAGATTTCAATAAATATAGACATTTGACACAGACTTAAACAATAATGGCAATGAAATACAGTGAATACTTCGATATAGAATTAAAACATAAATCATTTACAAATTTTAGGAACTTAAATGTCGGTCAGCAGTGGTGAGATATTATTTTGTAGAGTCAGCACAAATGTCATGACAATATTATCTCACTGAACTCACCTCCTCGGCAGTACCCAGCATCTTCTCTGCTGTGGAAGTGATGTCAGTACGAGCAGTTAACACCTTGTCACTCAGGTTGGTCAGATTCTGTTCATTCTTCCTCTGCTGGACGGAGGGTGTTGATGAAACCACCTGGCTCCCTGTCGGTTGTATTGAATCTGTATACAAAACCAGACTTACACTGAATGTGGCACAGAAAAACATTCTATCACTCAAAATCACTTCTGATGTTTCAAAGACATACATGTTGAACGTCTGAGGTTTGGCCAGGCACTAACTTCATTTATGAAACACCCTCATGTAAAAAAGTAATAACTTTTTGGAGTGTTTGATTAAACCCCTATTAATAAGGCTCACTGGGCTTCAGCATATAATACCCCAATATTGGAAACTATGACCTGGTCTTTGACCATGAAAAAAATTATCAGCGGATCCTGACAATGCAAAGGGAGGCCACTCTTATAAAAACATTTGTAATGGTTTAGATGAGTAGTAAATTCTGACAACCAAGAGAAGCAAAAGCTGTCAGTCACACCTGTTTAGGAAGAGTGAGTGAGTTTAGTTTTACACTGCTTTTAGCAATATTCCAGCAATATCGCAGCAGGGAACACCAGAAATGGACTTCACACAATGTACCCATGTGGAGAACACACAATGTACCCATGTGGGGAATCGAACCCAGTATTTCAGCGTGGTGAGCGAACACTTTAACCACTAGACTATGCCACTGCCTCTCTAGGAAGACGGTGCCTTCCCAAAACACATATATACACAATTTAAATTTTTATTTATAACAGTTTTATCAAAA
The DNA here is from genome assembly GCF_003918875.1 of Haliotis rubra. Classification (NCBI taxonomy): domain Eukaryota; kingdom Metazoa; phylum Mollusca; class Gastropoda; order Lepetellida; family Haliotidae; genus Haliotis; species Haliotis rubra. The sequence continues at coordinate 2,993,394 of NW_025767102.1, forward strand.
GTGACATAAATATATAAATACAGAAATGAAAATTCTAATCATTGACATATTGTAACGGTTCACTGGCAGTAATTGTTTAGCATTCCAGCTGTTCTTCTCCTTTGTTGTCATGTGATATCACTGACTGAGTTTTAGTTTTACGCTGCTTTTAGCAATATTCCAGCAATATCACGGCGGGGGACACCAGAAATGGGCTTAACACACTAACGGGATTCTGGTGGTCAGACTCGCTGACTTGGTTGACACATGTCATTGTATCCCAATTGGCGTAGATCGATGCTCATGCTGTTGATCACTGGATTGTCTGGTACAGACTCGATTATTTACAGACCGCCGCCGTATAGCTGGAATATTGCTGAATGCAGTGTAAAACCAAACTCATTCGCCTAAAATGAAATAAATGCCAGAAGAGACATGAAAGTCCATGTATAAAGATAAAGTGAGTGAGTGAGTATGGTTTTTATGCCGCTTTTAGCAATATTTCAGCAATATCATGGCCGGGGGGACACCAGAAATGGGCTTCACACATTGTACCCATGTGACGAATCGAACCCAGGTCTTCAGCATGACGAGTCAATGCTTTAACCACTAGGCTACCCCACAGCCCCATGAAGACAAAGAAGAAGTAGTATTTTAGCTCACAGTCTCACAGTCCCTGAACCACATTAATTCCCCTACTGCCAAGCCCTATCTGCAGTGCTAAAGCCCTAAATAAAGCAAGTCAAGATTTCCTCAAGTTCTGAATCTCTGGTCGCCCTGGGGCTCCATTTCAATTTAAATTGGCTTGTTTGTTACTATCAAAATCATATATATTCAGAGATTAAGCTTTAGTCTACAACTTACCCAAATGATCCGAATCCACAATAACTTCAGCTGTAGACTTAACATCTCCTGCAATGTTTTTGGCAACAACTGTGTACTCCGCATCATCATCAAGGGTGGCATTGTCGATCGTCAAAATGTAATCACGGTTCCCAAATTTTTCTGAAAACCAAACAACAAAACATTACAAACTTCATCAACTCACCTATTTCATGACTTAATTCCTTTCACTTTCTTAAAAATCTCAAGCCTGAAAACATGCTCACCTAGTCTGCAAAATTTGCTGTTCTTCAGCAATTTTCCATCTTTGTACCAGGTGACCCTGGGCTGAGGGTAACCTTTGACCTTGCACCTAAACTTTACACTCTGACCCTCCTTGACCTCAACGTCTTTGATGTCCTTGATGAACTCCGGCTTCTTGAGCTCTTGCTTGTTATCTGGAAGAGGAAGGAAAATAGTCTGAGGGTTCATTACATGACAGGTTGAGGGAACTGATTGTCTGTAACATGACTAGAGGAAACAGGAAAAAGATGTTTATCTCTAGCACTGATACAGATTAAGCAAACATATTAATTCACACAGAACTAGCTAAAGATCCTTATGCCTTGTCTTTCAGGAAAGAGCAAAATTACTCAATTCATGTTAGTATTACTTTAAATATGACATACACTATGCGAAAGAACATCTAATCAATCTAGTCACACACATACATTTGTACCATACCATCACAAAGATCTTAAGTCCAGGTTGCAAATATTAATGATAGCACCCAAGACATTCCAGTTCACTCTGAAATGGACTCCTGTAAATCTCGCATTCTTCAAAGTGCCTGGGTCCCAATCCACAAAGCATTAGTAACATTACAACCTATCGTAACTCTATTTTACATGGATGGCTTATGAATGACGTAATGCTATGAACAATTTGTAGATAGGATCCCTGGATAAGTAAACAAGTAACCCACAGTTAAAGTAGAAATATGCACCACCGTCTACTTCTGGTTTAGAAATAAGTATGATGTTTTTCAGTGGCATTTAGAAGTTGTACATTGACGTCAAAGATATTTTTATGGATTAAACTTCTTTTTTAATTTCTCTCACGACGTTTCGAGACCATTCCAGGTCCCTTCATCATGAGTTCACCTGATGAAGGGACCTGGAATGGTCTCGAAACGTCGTGAGAGAAATTTAAAAAAGAAGTTTAATCCATAAAAATATCTTGGACGTAGAAATAAGTAGTTCAGACTGAAAAAATCTCATTGTAGCTTGGTTCATGCATACTGTCATGTATGAATTACAACCATTGCTGAACATGTATTCAGTTTACCTGTGATGGTGACTATGAAGTACTGGGTGCACTTTCCCTGGTCACTCAGGGCTATACACATGTACTGGCCAGCCTTGTCCTTGGTCAGGTTGAACAGGGTGATGGTGTGCTTGTCCCCATCACTGGTGACCTCAACGTCCTCAGAGTCCTCGAGTTCCTCAACTTCTTTGTTCTCTCGGTACCAGAACACATCTGTAAGGGGAGGTAACTCAATAACACATCTGTGAGGGGGGGTAACTCAATAACATCTGTGAGGGGAGGTAACTGAGTAACACAACTGTAAGGGGAGGCAACTCAGTTATGCATATATCTAGGGAGATTACTCAATAACAGCTGTAAAGGGAGGCAGTTAAATGCAATATATATAGGGGAGATAACTATGTGCCATTTGGAATGGGAGGTAACTCAGTAATACCAGTAGGGGGAGATGATTTAGTGATAACACTTCTGTAAAAGGAGGTAAGTTTTGTTTCACAGCCTGCATAAAGGCCAACTTCACACTATGCCTTCAGCTATGAATTATAATGACACTTAACACTTTCAACAATGTGGTACAGAGCAAAACTGTAGCATGTGAGATATATGAGATGTATATGCTAATGGAACATGAGTGAAGGCTGAGTATTTTATATATGACAAGATACCCTGTTACCACATAATTCAAGCTCCAACTTATACTGCTTACATTCTCACATAGGACTGAATATTTTGGGAAGTTGTGATGTTTGTCATTTCTTTTTCAATTCCAGAGATACCAAGATTGACTCTTCAAAATCACAAACATACACAAAATGTTTTTCATTTAATCAGAGCACAAGACATTCTATGCCTCTCTTGGTAATATAATATAGCATAGGAAAGACCCAGAAACATGCATGCACAAAGCATAGAGTTCATCTGTCTAACAAAGTCATTCAAGCCTTTCAAGTCAATATGAAATAGATGAAGAAAGTGTTGGAGATAGATGATGTATTACATAAAATATAAAAAAACATGTCACCAATATGTGAGGCAGCTGTCTGCTCACACTACACCCATGCAAAAAATATCATAAATAATATCTGTAGCCACAATAAAGAGACCAGATACGGAAACAATGTCCATGGCAGCATTCTTTATCAAATACGCATTACATCTGTCATGACAGGGGCCAAGAACTTTGGGTTTCATGCTTTTGTCTCATGTTGGGAATAAAACCTGAAGTATCTGTGTGACGAGCAAACACCCTCACTACTGGGCTATCCTATGGCCCAGTGAGTCTGTTTTACATCTCCTTTTCACCATTATTCCTGCCGTTTCATTAGGAAAAGTGAGAAGAGCCATCACCAGAGGGGAGTAAAACTCTTATCGTCAGATTGAGGACTGAATGTCCGAACTACCCAGTCACCATGCTCCTGACTAATGTGAGTTGATCATTTAGACAACTTTCAACAGTATTACAGCTATACAAAACAGGGTTTGCAGGCCTTTTCTATAAAAACCCATTTAATCATTTCGCACTATTATGAAGTTCATGACCGAGGCTCAGTCACACAAGATGATGGCAATGATATAATAGAGGTAGAGGATTTTGACAGCCAAGGGTAACTCTGCATCCGTTTCATGAAGTGTTTAAAATAAGAGTATCAAATGCACAAAAAAAAAGAAAAAATGACAGAAAGGACTGGAAAACATGAAGTGAAACCATCTAATGTTCTACATCACGAAAAGGACAAAACAGAGTACTAGAACGATACTTCCTGGAATCTTCATGGTTGAATGGAAAAAAATATATGAAACATATTATGACAAACACCAGATGACCATGATTCAGCTACTTCAGACATGTTCAAACAATAATGATGCATTATATATAGATATATTTCTAAGAAGCTTTGGTCCAAACCATCTTTAAATAATGTAGACAACCTACTGTTCATAAATGTTGGGAATATCTCAATAATTTGTAGCATATAGGACATCATCCTTGGCACACAGGGGTATGATTTCAATCGGTATTAATCTCAATTTTAACAATTTGGTGGCTTGGAATGAGTGAGTTGACACACATTTTTAGGCACATTGCTACAATAAATATATGGTGATATATATATATGCAGATGTGGATCGTATATTGGGATGATTTTGTCTTTCACTCCATCCCTTTGTTTTGAGAATGATTAACTCCAAGTAAGAACTGAATCATTCTTAGCAGGAAATGAATCTGAGGAAATAACAGTCACCATGCATTGCAAATAGCTGCAACACTATCCCTCAGAATATTAAATGTTCATCCTCAATAATGTGTTAATGATCTCGGGCATGTTAACAGTGTTTACTAAAATAATCCCCTGTGTGCCAAGGATGGTACATGGATATCAACAGCCTGGCATATAGACCTTCATCCACCTTTCTTACCAAGTTTTGGTGGATCTGAAAACAATTGTAATTCATTGAAAGAGATGACTGTGTCTCCAGCATCAGATATTTTGTGTACGCGACACAATTCCAAACCATCACATCTGGACTATGGAATAACACAGAAAGTCATCTTATCAAAACTTTGTCATAAGCTGTAAGAAGTTCATCAAAATATTTTTGGGAGAATTCAGATTAAAAGATATTTGATTACAATTTACTGTGGAGTTAAATATGTTTTAAAAATGCTGTTTTTTATGGCTTCATGTAAAAAAAATGTGTGGTCAAAGCTAATGTTGGTTTCTGTTTTCATAAATCTAAGCCAAAGTTGGTTTACACTTTCATGAATTTTCCTGAACAGATCTGTTAAAAACAACACAATATGAAGAAACAGTTCAGAACCATTTGCATAAAATTTTGTTGATAAACTATCTTGCTCATTTAAGTATTCCAAATATTCTCCTTAAGTGATCACATGCACGAATATTACAATGACTTACCAATAGCCGAAGTTCCACCAACTCTACACGATATTTTCAGAGGCTCGCCTTCTGCAATGGTAACACTCTCTGGCGGCAGAATAAACGTTGGATCATCTCCTTCAGCAGGAACAAATTCCTCTGTTAGTTTCAGAGGTTCCGGTTCAGCTTTAGACTCAGTACCTTGTACTGCTGTCCCCAACCCTCCATTATTGCGTCCCAGAATTGGGCCCGACTCAGTCCGAAGAGCACCAGTTAAGATTTTAGAGTTAACCCCCGAGTCCGCATCTGAGTCTGTTTGTGCGGAAGTTGTGGAGTGTTTCCGAGATATTCTAGCAAGTTCCTCAGAGGTTTTTGCGTAAAATGTGTTTTCATCATCACTCAAGTCTTCAGCACTATGTCCCTGAGCATCTGTGTCTGAGAGATCTGAGAGCTGGTCAGCATCCCTGGGAAGAGGAGGAAATATTTTACTGCATAAATCGTCTGATTGCAACTGACAGAACTAAGTGTATCATCATTGTGGATGAGAGATTGACTTGAACTAAAGCTGATAAGAACACTATGTTAGTCCACATGACCTTGGTTATTAACTTCCAACCCTGGCATGAAAATGGTATTCCAACTCATCATCATTGTATCCTTATATGACAAGGGGAAGCAACTCATTACATCTACAACTGAGCCACCCATGCCCATGTTTTAAGTTAGTACCATCATGTACCATCATGTACTATTGGGTTGTTATTATCGTCCAAAACATTTCATAGTTTTCTTGGTAAAAATAAGGTCATGAAATAAGTATGTATTTTTCAAAGAAATAAAACCTATATCGTTACAATCTGCATACAAATGCTGGAACAGAACAGACAAACAAGTGGTTGAAAGCATGAGACAACATTTGTCTCGATCTGGCAACACCCATCCATAAATAGCCATTCTCAGAGGCAACTGTGAACACTTGATCCTCATTAATAGAGAACAGTATTCCGGCCCCAAGCACTGTGACCAAGCCTATTTAATTCCAGTTGGTGAAATACCATTCCTGACAAACACCTTCAAACAGCCATGTTTTCAATAAGCTGTAGACACAGATACCAACTACAGCTACAGATAATATACCAAAAAATGCCCACTGATCATGTGATAATTTTTATTATAATCTTCACACAACCATTAAAAAAGTATAATGTAACTACAAAATACATCAAATAGTACCATCAAATAGTTTCTTTAGCCAGGAAAACAATGGAATATACTACTCAACTTTTGTTAGGGAGTAAAGAATTTGACTTAAAGAATAAAACTGCAGCAACTGTTTTCATGTTTATTCAGTGAGCTAAGTTTGATACCACTTTGAAAGTATTTCAGTTATATCAGTGAGAGGCATATAGAAGTTTGAGCAGTAAGGAAGGATAACTATTTATGGATGATCAACTTCTTTATTACAGTCACAGAGCGACGTTTTGGTGTAGGTTCTAACACCGTTATCAAGCAAGTGATGTACAATGTTAACTTCATCGTGGAGCAGAGGCCGAAGTGAAACAGGTTTTAGATGTTTGAAACCGACAAACTCAAGTATTAAGTTGACCAGAAACATAAACTGAAATACTTGGACCTGCAATTATATCTGAACAGTGAGTTGCATCACTTACAGCTTTGTCATCTGTGTCTCCTAATATATATTTACCAACTGACTTGGCGAAAAGTTTTTTTCTTGATCACAAAAGTTGAGCAGTAAAGCAAGTATCAATATCTGCGATATTTGGAAGCCTTAACATTTGCAAACCCCCAAAAGCATCTCCTAAGCATCGGCTACAACAACAACATCCCCAAGCATCAGCTCCTGTGGCTATACAATGTGCCTACCGAGTGCCATTGTCACCGCTGCTGTAGACAAAAGATCAGGCTGTTTTACATATATCAATATCACACACATCCCAGTCACATCCCTAGGTTACTTTTGTAATTATTTACATACATGAATGTAATTCACATTGTAATTCATGATCATTAAAAAAGCTGAAGATGTCTTCTAATTACTGCTGGATAGGTTTCAATCTTATAATCACAAGCAAAAGAGTATAATTAGTCTTTGAATGAGCAGTTGTGTTTTTCAGGTTGAAAATGTTTACATTATTCCACTTTCAAATTAATCAGCCAAGATTAATCCACAATGATCAATGAATGATCCACTGAATGATCCACAAAGTGATCCGCTGGGTGATCCACAAAGTGATCCGCTGGGTGATCTAAGTGCTATAACTGCTGAAGAGATAAGCACCTGGAAGGGTCTTCTGACAGCTTAATTCCCAGGGTTTGCCATATATAATCTGTTATTACTCCATAGTGAAGAGTACAGACAGAGAAGACAACATTTAGGCAGTTATTTCCGGATTTATATTTTCATGCATATTTGAGCTGATATCACGTTTTCTTGATCAGCCAAACGCTGTCCCACTCTGCAGAACTGGTGGTCTCCCATTCAAGTACTACCTCACCCTACAGTTCTCATGGGTACTCTCACCCTTCCTACATGGTCTCTCATTCAAGTACTACCCCACCCTACAGTTCTCATGGTCTCTCATCAAGTACTACACCCTACAGTTCTCATGGTCTCCTCATTCAGTACTACCCCCAGAATTCCAAGTACTACCCCACCCCCTACAGTTCTCATGGTCTCTCCATTCAAGTACTACCCCACCCTACAGTTCTCATGGTCTCCTCATTCAAGTACTACCCCACCCTACAGTTCTCATGGTCTCTCATTCAAGTACTACCCCCACCCTACAGTTCTCATGGTCTCCCATTCAAGTACTACCCCACCCTACAGTTCTCATGGTCTCCCATTCAAGTACTACCCCCACCCTACAGTTCTCTCATGGTCTCCATTCAAGTACTACCCCACCCTACAGTTCTCATGGTCTCCATTCAAGTACTACCCCACCCTACAGTTCTCATGGTCTCCCATTCAAGTACTACCCCACCCTACAGTTCTCATGGTCTCCCATTCAAGTACTACCCCACCCTACAGTTCTCATGGTCTCCCATTCAAGTACTCCCCACCCTACAGTTCTCATGGTCTCCCATTCAAGTACTACCCCACCCTACAGTTCTCATGGTCTCCATTCAAGTACTACCCCACCCTACAGTTCTCATGGTCTCTCCTAACAGTTCTCATGGTCTCCCATCCAAGTACTATCTAGACTAATGCTTAGTCACTGAATATATATGATTTTGATAGTAACAAACAAGCCAATATAAATTGAAAAGGAGCCCCAGGGAGACCAGAGATTCAGAACCTGAGAAAATCTAGACTTGCTTTATTTAGGGCTTTAGCACTGCAGATAGGGCTTGGCAGTAGGGAAAATAATGTGGTTCTGTGGACTGTACTAATGTGGACTGTGAGACAGACTAAGTACTACCCTACTCTGCAGTACTTGTGGCCTCCCAATTAAGTTCTGTTAACTCAGTTAAGACTGACACCGGTCATCTCCTTATCTCCAAAGACAAGTAAGAAACTAAATGATTTCTAATCTTCTAACCACACAGCCAGACTGCCTCATCTATAACAGTAAACAATTAAAACAAACAAAGGTAATCCATTCTCTCCATAAATCACAGAACTGACTAATTCAGTCATCACAACAAAAGACCAATTCCAGCCAGTGTTACAGAAACCACCAACTCACCTGTTTCCAACCTTCGGCACAAAGTCATCCTCTGGCTGGGGAACCATCATGTAGAGTGGCTTCCCTTCATCATTACCAACCCGACGATTACCAAGGTTGTCATAAGGAGAGACCATTCCCTTGAAGATCCAGTTCTCACGTCCCGGCTTATCTGCATCGTTAGCTTCATCCTCCAGCTCCTCCTCCGTCTCCTCCGGAATGATTGCGAGATTCATCGACAACAAGTCAGGGTCGATTTCGTCAGGTATCAAAGTTTATATGCTCAAATTCTGAGAAATCAGGAAGAGGTGGTTCAGCATTATGAACTCTCTCCGCACTGGAGCATCTTATGTGGAAGTCCTCTGCTGCTTCGTCTTTGTTCAATGTTACTTTTTCAATCGGCTTTTCATCAATTGGGCTCAACTGTTCTTCAATATCACGTGACACTAGCGTAGGTCGGGCTTGTGTCTTTTTCACAAAGCTTCGCAATTCTTCGAAGTCTTTCACAATATCACTGGTCTGATCTTCTTCCACAGTATGATTGTATCCTCCATAGGAATACCTTCCATCAGGCTGATCAAGATTCTCGCTTACCTCCCTTCTGTGATTCTCTAGTATCTAAAGATAACAATATGTCATGAGAAATAATTCAAATGAAACTGACCATAAGGCCCTCATATATACAAAGGATATAAATTTGATTCTCGATGAGGCAAATAATGTATTTGCATTTACATAAAAAAACCAATTCTTTGAGATTTAAATCACAATGAAACATTCCTAAGTCCCAGAGTTCTGTTGTACAAAGCAACCTCAGCGCTTACCGAAACTTGGATGCCTTAACATACACTAATGACAGTTGTAGCGCTATGTTGTTTTGCAACAACGCATCCATGTTTGTGCCCTCCTTTGAACATCCAGAAAACTGTTTGTTTATTTGTTTGTTTGTTGTTTAATGCCACACTCAGCAATATTCCAGCTATATGGTGGTGGTCTGTAACTAATCAACCCAGTGATCAACATCATGAGCATCGATCTACTCAAATGGGATACAATGATATGTGTCAACAAGTCAGCGAACCTGACCATCCGATCCCGTTAGTCGCCCTTACGACAAGCAAGGGTTGCTGAAGACCAATTCTAACCTGGATCTTCACGGGTCAGTGTTTTACACATCATGAAGGGGAGACAAGCCATGTTGGCTCTTGAAATAGATCTGATGAAAAAGTACAAGAATACCACCAATATTGTGTGAATTTTGGGTCAGGAATGAGAAACATTAAAGTTAACAAACAATCAGTTTGTCATTTGAATCCAGCCCATTATCGTAAAAAAAACATAAATCAAGACCCTGCCCCACTCCCGACTGATGTCAATATCTCCATTTTCCAGTTCACCGCAATGCACTCGATAATTGGAGCATAAAAGATAAATACTTGTTTCCATGCTCTGTGACTTGAAACTACTTTAACAGACTGTATGACCTTTACACACGACCCCTCAAAGCACGAAATATTCATCTCATTTGGTCTCTCCACATCAGCCATCATTGGGAAATTGGTTTATCAATCCACACATCAAAGGGTTAGTTTGACCATAGATAAATTGTCACAGACAGAATCAAGCATGTCTTTGTGACCCCTCATTGATGGAGCTGCTGGGGCATATTGTGCCCATTCAAGGTCAAGCTGATGATACAGTTTACAAACATGGGAGAGCTGTTCTCACGGCAATGCTATAACAATCCATCGAACCAAGTGAACGAGGGATTATTATGGTGAGTTTAGTTTTACGCCACTTTTGAAAATATTCCAGCAATATCATGGCGGGGGAGACCAAAAATAGGCTTCACACATGGTACCATGTGGGGAATCAAACCCGGGTCCTCGGCGAGCAAACACTTTAACCACTAGGCTACTCCACCACCCCGATTATGAGATTCTTTGGAGTTCTATACATGAAATATGAATATTGGAATGAAACACATAAAATATGAATATTGGAGTGAAACACATAAAATATTAATCTTGACACATGGTTTACTTATAATTAGTATTCTGAAAACATCATAATAAACAAAAGTGGTTCTTCAAAAGAATGTTGAATGTCATGTAAATTATACTTTCAATGTATTTCTGTTGATGTTTAAACTTTTTATAAACTTTCACCAATCTTCATGGACTAAGTGTGTTTATTTGTGGTTACCTTGGAAACGATGGCTTGTGCAATCTGGTCCTCAAATGAGTTCTGGTCTCCTCCTGAATCATCCGACAGGGACGACAGATCTGACACAGCTTCGTCCGATGTCTGAATCATAAACGTAGACAATACACATGGTGTAACAGCTACAATCACAAAATAAATCACCATCGTAGCAAGTGAGTATGTTGTCTGATGTCTGAATCATAAGCATAGACATCACATACAGTGTAACAGTTCAAAAGTGCTAAATAAATCACCATTATAGCAAGTGAGTGTTTTCTCAAATCATTGTCTCCTAAATTCCAAAATATATTTTACAGCAAGAACTCGCGGCTGTGCAAATTGTATGCATTGTGGGAAACAAACCCAGACTTCAAGTGTAATAAGTGAGTGCCTTAACCTCATAGCTACCCATTTTTCGTCTATCTGATGGTAAAGGGACTGGAGTGAGTGAGTGAGTGAGTGAGTGAGGGAGGGAGGGAGGGAGCGAGCGAGTGAGTTTAACATCACTTTGAACAATATTTCACTAATGTCACAATGTTTGACGAAAGCACAAAGTGATACAGACGTAGCTGTTTGGTGAAACCCATGAAGACGATAAGGTGCTGAGTGAGTGGATAAAGTTTAATACTTCTTTATTCAGCATGTTGCAGTGTCTCCCTGCATGTAGGCATGATAATAAGCAGGATAAATCTGGGATCTAATTTCAGTGATATGATCAAGGGAGACAACTCTGCACAGCAACTTGTGATGGCTCAAGTAACTGAGACCCGTGTTCACCAAAACAATTAAAGTCCTCCTGAAAGGAATCTTTGTCAATTTGTTTTAAGAAAGAGATGCACTGCCTTAACAGTGAATCACCAATGAATTTTATCAAAGTTGCACAACTTTTGAAATAGGATCTAAACTGATCTGTATCAACACATGAGTGAGTGAGTGAGTGAGTTAATATTTATCGTCACATCGGCAATATTTCAGCCATATCGTCACGAGAACAGTTCATAATTATATTATAGATCAATAAAGTAAGACATTAAAAAACCTGTTGACGAAGAACAGTAAAACTACTAGAGTATCACAAATATCCATTTAAAACTAGCAATTAAATCTAAAATAATCAACACATGAGAGAGTGAGTTTAGTTTTACGCCGCTTTTACCAATATTCCAGCAATATCACGGTGAGGGACACCAGAAATGGACTTCACACATTGTACCCATGTGGGGAATCGAACCCAAGTCATCATCTTGCTGAGCATACGCTTTAACCTCTAGGCTTGCCCACCGCCCCTATCAAACCATGACACAACAGTTACACATTTCCATCAGTGATACACATGTAAACAAATATCTCCATAAATGTGTATTTTGTTGAATGGAATTCAGAAAGAATATGATGAGGAGAGTCATCCATCCTTGAAACATCTCCTTCGTGTTAGTCATTGTGATTATGGACCTTGACCTTGCCAACTAGACAAAGTTTTCTTTGACATCAAGAACAAATTTTTTTAATGAATCAATGCAGAATTAAACTCTGAGGTACATTACAGACCTTGCAACAAGAATGTCGGAATACCTGTATTAAACCGTAGATAAACAGTGTGAAACACTTGTGCGCCTTCTTTAAAAATGACAGATTTCAATAGCATTCCTCCACAGGTAACGACACTGCTATAGACATGAAAATATGTCTCTTTACAGTTCAGCATATGTTAATTTCACATGGATGACGTCAACAGCATCTGAATGAAATGATCAACTTGACATGAACCAAAACAAACCAGCCAAGTTGAAGATACCACTTTAAAATACACAACACATCCAAACTGAATTCCCATCAAGATGAAAAAAACAGTATGAAATACACAACACAAACGTCCCAGAATCTCAACCTTGATGAATATACCAGTGTGAAAAGCACAACACATCCAAACTGAATTCCCATCAAGATGAAAAAACAGTATGAAATACACATCACAAAAGTCCCTGAATCTCAACCTTGATGAAGATATTTGTGTGAAATACACACCACATCCAAACTGAATTCCCATCAACTGAAGATATGACGATGAAATAGACAACACAACCTACCTGAGTCCCAGACAAGATGAAGATACCAGTGTGAAATACACACCACAATAACTGGACTAGAATCACCCTGTCATGATGAACACGGGTCACACCTACAGCCTTCAACAAGGAAATACATACCTGTACACAAAGTGTACCACAATCACATGTGTCGTAAATAACCTCATTTTTAAGTGCGTGAAATACATAGCTGTCAGCTGAGAAATACATTCTGGTATGTTTCGGGTGACTGCCTCTTATTGTTACTGATGTTTTTGCTGCTGTGTGTGAACCCCACCTCTTTGATGAGTGCGTAGGTGGGTTACCCAGGCTGCTTATTATCTGTGATTAACTTCATCATTATGGAATTAAATTTCCAGTATCTTTGTTCAGCATTGAAGATGAGTAATTGCATAAGTATGTCAAAAAATGCTGAACTCTATTATTATTACCCACTCAGGATTAAATGGAACAAGTTAGAAGATATGTAACAGTGTACATTTCTTACATTTTTATACACAGAACTATCTCCTTAATCAGACAAACCAGTGATCAACAGTATGAGCATCAATGATCAGTGGAGGTCAAGAGTGTGAGTGCCTTTCCACCCTTACAGTATGACTGGACATGCACTTAAATTTGTGTTATTTCTTCCTAACAGCCATTGTGGACAACTAAACCCCATGTTTCTTATGAGAAACTTAAAAGTCGAAAATGCATTGGCCATTTATTAACATCCTCTAATATTTCCATGGCGTCACTATCAAGAATTATAGGGGCGGTGGGTTAGCCTAAAGGTTAAAGTATCTGTCCGTCATGCTGAAGACCCGGGTCGACAATGTGTGAAGCCCATTTCTGGTGTACCCCATCATTATATTACTTGAATATTGCTAAAAGCGACGTAAAACCGTAATCATCATCATCATCATCATCATCATCATCATCATCAATATCAAGAATGGGCCTTTAAAACCAGTAAACGGAAGCAGGGAGTAGAATCCTATATCCTGAAACCACCTACAAACCACTGGTATATATCAAGATAAATTTTATTTGAAAATATTATTGCCAGATGCAAGTATGTCTTAAATATACTTCTTATTAAGTTTGAAATTGTAGCTGCTACTTTTAAACAGAAATACAACACCATGTAACCTAAGACTTTTTCAGGTTCAAAATACAGAAGTTTTACAGTAATTAATTCCATATATGTGACTCCACCTATTCCATAAACTAACACAAAGGTTGCCTGAAATAGATCATATACTTGTGTGAGTGAAATATCTACCAGTTGTGACCATGACAACTGCCATTCATTACATCACTGTCACCTACCTGTCAAGTCAGTGGTGAAATCAACAACATGCACTGTTATCGTGGTATCTTTGACTCAAGGAAATACCTCTGTTATCAACTGTGTTTACGTTGTTTAAATGTTTTAACCCCTCAGATGATAATATAACATGATCAAAGTCTAAATAATATATCAATTTCTCAGAAAATATAACGCAGTAAGAGTTCCTTACGTACCCCCCCACCTAATTTTTAACTATGAACTATAGACTAAACTATAGTGTTTGCTCATCACAAAAATAGGCAGGGGGTATGTAAGGAACTCTTTCCAATAACGCAATGAATGCATATTATATATGTGATCTGAACATTAATTGGATTCTTGCATGAATGAGTGAGTGAGTGAATGAATGAATGAATGAATGAATGAATGAATGAATGAACTGAATGAATGAATGAATGAATGAATGAATGAATGAATGAATGAATGAATGAATGAATGAATGAATGAATGAATGAATGTAGTTTGTTTTGTCCAAGTTATATTTACATGTTGATATTGTGACAACAATTTATTAATAAACTGACAAAATGTCAAAATCTATTTTTGTTTGTGTGTTGTAATGCTGACTGCATAAACCAGAGCATTTCATGGGGGGCTAAAATTAATCAAATCTGGACCAACTTTGTTTAACGAGGAATATCCCACGCCAGCTGAATATGACAACGAATCCCCCAACTCACTGTCCAAGGCCACACAATCCACTTTGTTGTGCTGTAAAACAAGCTTGCATGGGTTCCAGAGGGTGTGTGGTTGTATACCAATTTTAGCATTATTCTAGGCCAAAACACTGGATACCAGGAATGGCCATATTTTACCCACACTGAAACAATCCAGGGCCTAGATTTTCGAAGCTCTCTTAGCGCTAAGATAGTCGTAAGTGCCATACATTTACATTAACTTACGACTATCTTAGCGCTAGGAGAGCTTCGAAAATCTAGGCCCTGGATCTTTGCTATGGCAAGCATTTGCTTAAACCACTTGGCTGTAACCCCGATACGATCATAAATCTTCTCATCAAAATTTAGAGGACTACAACCATCAGTTTAATTCTTTAGAATATCAAAATGATATCAAATATCAAAATTTTACTTTCAATACTAATGCAATTTAATTCTGTTTTATGATAATGTGAACTTAAAAGTAGTCATTTTGATATGGGAATTTTCACCTGTGTTCCAACAGAAATTAAAGCTCTCTTACAAGTTAATCAGAAAATTCTGCCTCCTCTAGCACAGCCAGGGTTAACCATGACACAGATTTACATCACAATATCTCCATGTTCATCTTTACCGGCGATCATGAAAGGCGTTCAGGCAAGTGGAAACATCAAGAGCTACCATCTATCCAACTGACATTGTTCAAATGTAATAACCGTGTCTATCTACCCTGTTAGTTCCGGAGGCCAATTTTACACTGGTACTTAAGAACTATCTGTCGACTGAAGACTTCAAATGTGGAAACAGCCTCAATGAATTGCTAAAAAATAATGAGAAACTCACTGGGTAAAATCTTAACGAGATTTCAATTTCATGTTAATAAGCATTTTGAATCTGATAGTTATTCTTTTACAATCACAAACCTGCAAAGTATGTATACTTTCAATTATATTTTAATGATAATGCTTATAATGAACTTATGGACATAATGAACAGTTTCTCGTCGATCCTGTCAACATGCTGTTTATTTTATTCAAAATATTTAAAATGAATTACAGAAACAACAAACTAAAATTAGTGGTCCTTCTAAGTTCATTATAACCACAGTCTACTGTATCAACCCTTCAACAAGTGAATTCTGTTACTATTCTATAACAAAGATCCTAAACATGCTGCCTTATCAAAACAAGAAGAGCAATTCAAATAACTGTTTCAAGGACAGTAAACTCATTACTCATCCTCACGGAAAATGTCAATTGCATATTTTTCTCTAAGTGCACGTCAATTTCAGCAGTGAAATTTACATTAGCCCTGCAAGTGTTTCACAGGGAAGGTGTGTTGAAGAGAGTGCAATCTACATCAAGGAATGTTGTATTAGGGACAGCGGTGAACCATTCTGACGTGACACGCTCACTGTTTGTTTAAGTCCTGGAGAAATACTGTGCTACCGTGAGAGTTAATGAAACGATCTCCTACGGGTTGAGAATAATGTAATTTCAAGGCTTAAACTCTGTTAAAAGTTAAATTTAGATATGTTTGAGAGTTACTGTTGAACTAGATAAGACTGCATTTGTAACTAGACATTCAGAATACATGTAAGCATGTCTTCATGTATATACAAGGTTGACACCCATAAACATCCCTATCTCAAATTTTAAAATATTAAGCAGTTTGAAATACATCAGCTAAGACATTAGTATAAAAGCTTCACTCTCTATTGTTTCATCAGGAATTTTAAAACAGGTTCTAACAGCTGAGTTTTTCAAACACACATATACAAATTCTAGCAAAGATCAAATTCAGGTTCCTAAATCATTACAGTGTGTTTCAAAGAACTAATTTTAAACAGAAACATCCAAAACGGAAAGTGTCAAATTCTGCTGAGGTGGAGAGAAAAGGTCGCCAATATCACAAGCTGAACTGCACTGTCAGCTCAGCGAAATAAACACCAGAAGGAATGCCTCTTCAACCTTCAATCTCCCTCACCGACACAAAATCGACAAGCAATCAATGACAAAACGAAATCTACAAACCTGAAATCCACGATTATTCCATGGTTTTCGAAAAGCAGCAAAGATAATTGTTTGCAAGGTAGACAAATTCGGATAGGTCAAAGGAATGAAATGGCCAAGTTTAGGCTCCGTAGCTAAGATAACACAAAAACAACAAGTCAAACATCGGCGAAAATGTCATCAGAGCTGTGTTTAGTTTTACTCAGGAACATCAAACGCACTCAGTTTGGCTTCAGTTTGGCTCAGCGAGGGGTTAATGCTTTGCACCGTAGGTAGACATACGACAGCTGCGAATGTCCACGTCATCATGCTCTGCATGTTGAGACTTACTGGCACGGGTGGGGCTCTCCCAGTCTTAACCAGTGTGTACATACAAGCTCCCAAATGAGGAAATTAGCTCTTTGGGTTTTACCTTTAAACACTCGATGTCCTTAAGCAGGGGGGCTCTGCTGAGTTGGTGGTTAACAGAGAAGTTATTTATTTCTGTGGTAACATGGACATTTTGTTCTCCTGTAATTATTATCTGTTGTATTTTTTGCTTAAAATGTTATTCTTTAACCTTTCTTGTTTATTATAGAAAAGGTATAAAAAGTGTTTACTTTGGGCTATTTTCTGAAATATATTCTGGGAGCTTTTATTTAAAAATAGATATTTCAATATACAAAATATTACATTTAAATGATCTTAGTAAATTTCATTCAACATTATTCTTGGTCAGTAATAAAATTTTCTTAATGCAGTGGGATATTTTGTACAATAAAGTGTGGCCCAATATGGACTAATCTAAACACTAGACTAATAAGCTGCAAATTCTGTTTTAAACTGCATGATTTAAGTAATCAAGTCAGTCCACAATGGAAAATAGCTTCTTATGAAATAACATACTATATAAATACAGCATATATTTGGACATACATATCATTTAAATATGGCATATATTTGGACACATAATATCTAAATTTTGGAAAAGACAAATTCTGTGATGTGTGATGTGTTTAGGTTATTCTGATTTTTGACATTTTTTTTTATAAACTCAATACCTTAATTTGGTGCAAATCAACAAGACCTCAATCAAACATTTCTGGTACTCCATTTCAAACAAAGCTGTTTTTTTAATGATCTGTAAGTCCACAATTAAAACAAACAACTGATTACTGCCCGTGTTTGTCTTACTTGCAATATTCCACCATTTAGTCTTCAATATGTGTCAATTAAACAACCGATAAGACTGGGTAGCCTAACTTAATACTTGGCCATCACAGAGGCTGGAGCCTAAAGAAACTTGATTCTGCTGATCACATGAACACAAGCCTACATCTTCATCCATCCGGCTAAAATAATATAAAACAAGGATAAGAATAAGGATAAAACATAACTGACAGTCTACTTTACTCACCAAATCAAGTGATTCACCAAAGAGACCTTCAACCATTTTGGAGACATTTTGTCGAACCTGAAGATTAGTTGATTCTCCTTCGTGGGGAATATCAAAACCTGGAATTAATAAAATACATATTTAACACTGAATGCAAAGTTTCAAACCATCACAGTATAGAGTAATGTGATTCACGATTATACAGATATGATCCAAATGTATTCAATCAAATATCCATGCTGTGATGGTGAGGAGTGATCCTACAGTAAAGGAAGCATTCATAAAATCTCAATTTCTGCCTTGCCATGTGAGTAAGCCCATGTGCTGTGTCAGCTCAAGAAAGTATTGATGTGTGATATCTGTTAGTATCCTTTGATAGAGAAAGACAAATGAAACATGTATCACCCTTCATTTATGTTTTTTATTTTTGTGAAAGCATAAATTTGACAACAGTGTTGAAATTGAATACATGATAAAATATTTTAATGATACAAAGGGTAATAAAACAGACACGTGGAAGCAGATTTGTGCCAAAGCCTAAAACATATATCATCTCCACAACTTTCATCAGGGGAGGGGTGGAAATAACTTTAAAAATGCTAGTGTACTCCGGAACAGTGGCACATGTAAAATCACTTGCCCTGATAGTATTTCCACTATCCCGGACGTTTTCTTTTTGATTTTTGAAAATAAACAACATAAATAACATTGGAAAGTCAACTGGACACCGGTACAATGTGATATACAAATTTGCTTGCCCGACAGAAAAACACTGCCCTCGGACGTCGGGCAATGGGTTATTTCCACCCCTGCAGGGTAGATTAGGTTAGGCTATTGTTTAGCGCCGCTATATGGAATCAGTCTGTAAATATTCGACAATCCACTGATTGACATCATGAGCACTGATCTATGCAACTGGGATATGATGACGTGTCAACTAAGTCAGTGAGCCTGACCACCCGATCCTGTTACTCGATCCTCTTACGACAAGCATGGTCATCAAGGTAGAAGTAAGTATCATCTGCGTAGATGATGACAATTTGTTAAACTAAGGCACCAATATGTTTCATACACACAGGAAAATCTGAAATCTGAGTGAGTTTAGTTTTACGCCACACTCAGCAATATCCCAGCTATATGGCTGCAGTCTGTAAATAATCGAGTCTGGACCAGACAATCCAGTAATCAACAGCATGAGCATCGAACTGCGCAATTGGGAACCGATGACATGTGTCAACCAAGTCAGCAAACTGACCACCCGATCCCGTTAGTCGCCTCTTACGACAAGCATAGTCGCCTTTTATGGCAAGCACATGGGTTGCTGCATGAAGACCTATTCTACCCCGGATCTTTACGGGTCGGATGAAATCTGAATTAATCCAGGGTAATTAAGGTGATAATAGGCATTTATCAAACTTCAGCAAAACTGACTGTGACCTCTTGGTACAGAACGTGATTTTGCGGTTACATGTTGGTGTGTAGAGAGTTGTGAGACAGTGTTCAGTGTATATATCATATCACATAACTAGGTGTTCTCCTAACATCACTGTAGTATAGTTTGACGAACATTTTGTATGCATTACTCCTTTAGGAAAAGACTTTCACCGACTGTGAGTAATGAATTTTCACATGTTACTGTATCTGAGATTCATTGTATTACTATATAGACTAGCAGCCCTCACATTACATTGTATTTCAAGTTGTACTGACAATGTCACGAGTATTGATTTTCAGTTTGAAAACAACAGTTTCATTTCTCCATTCTGTCATGTTTTGTCTTACAACACTTAACTTTCAGAACACATTATTCAGAGGTTCTGATCCATGTTGGTGAACTATTAACAGGAATACTGAGAGCTAATCTCCGTACAGTGTTTGTGTGCTTCTGACTTACTTTCATAGGCAAGTTGCAGTCTCTGTGAAAACCCTGTGAGGAGCTCCTTCATCCGACTGCGAAATGTCAACATCGCCTCGCCATCTATAATTAACAATATCGTGTCATGTTTCTGTTTCTATGTATTCATATTCATGTCATATACTACTCAACGAAAGTTAAGGATCGCCTGATTCTTCTGAGTCTCTATAGTTCACCTGTAATACCAAATCAGAGTGGTCCTTAACTACTTTTGGAGTAGTATGCTCTTTGCATCTTTTACTGGTTTAAACAAATAATGTCTCAGGATGGAACCTTTGCAATGCAACATTGCTGGATTTGGGGACTAAACTAGACATTGAGCTAATTGCAAAATAGCATGTAGAAGTTTCATAATCAGATTTGTCAAATTTTAGTGAAACATTACACATTTATTAATTACATTCACCACCACTGGGTCACATTGGTAGCAGCCTTTCAGTCAACCATGAAAACCATGATGATTTTAAATGCATGAAATGTATTCACTGTACACCGACATACCAGTTGTTCACTCATGTATACATAAAATAACACTGACATATTAGCCAGTCAATTATGCATACTGGAAAAAATGTTTAACGCCGTTCATCAACATTCTCACTGTTCACAAGGGGTGGTCGGGTGGGATAGTGGACAAAGTGTTCGCTTGTCAAGCCGGAGAGGGGTTCAGTTCCCCACATACGTAAATTGTGTGAAGTTCATTTCTGGTGTTCCTAACATGACATTGCTGCAATATTGCCCAAAGCAGCATAAAACCATACGCACACACTAACTATTAACAGTATACAAAACACATTACTCTTCACTGCACACTGACATTCTCACAATTTAACATTCTCAATTTGTTTACACACGTTCTTAGTTTTCACTATAAACTTAATTTTTGCACTATTCATGACATACAGACATTCTGGGTACACCTGAGTCATGCTCCTGTCAGCTATATTCCAGCTATATGTTGGCAGTCTGTAAATAATCAAGTCGGGGCCTGACATCCAGTGATCAACATCATTGGCATCAATTTCAATTGGGATACAATGACATTTGTCAACCAAGTCAGCGAAATTGACAACCCCATCCCATTAGCCGCCTATTACGACAAGCATGGATTGCTGAAGACCAAATGTAACCCAGACCTTCATGGTTGAGTTCCAGAGGGCCTGGTGTTCAATAAAGGATGACTTACAAGATGTGCTCCCGAAGGTGGAGGAGATGCCGGAGGGAGATTGTTCGTCCAGGGCTCCGGTTAGCTCCGCCAACAGTTGATCAAACTTGGTCTTGAACTTGATCTCTTCCGCTCTCCGGGCACTCTCGAATGCCTCCTGGTAGATATCTGCAACAACAGAAAATTCCTTTGATCAATAATAATAATAATAAGTGCATTTATATTGCGCTATTTTCCATTCGTTGCGGTTGCTCAAAGCACAGGTATCAAGGATAGTACTTGGAGAAGAGATGGGTTTTAAGTTTGGACTTGAAGACAGCTAAAGATGGGGAGGTTTTGATATCAAAAGGAAGACAGTTCCAGAGAGAAGGAGCACAGAATGAGAATGATCTCTGGCCGAAGGATTTGAGATTGGTCCTGGGGATGGTAAATAAAAGTTGATCATTGGATCTCAGGTTTTGCATGAAGATATTTCTGGAGAAGTTCTTTCAGATTTCCTTGTGCAACATCATGGTAACAGCTGTAGGTCAGGGATAACACTTTGAACTCAATTCTAGCAATCAAAAGCTTAACATCCACTGTGAATACAGTTCATGTGATCACTTAGATCCTCTGCAACAACAGTAAATGAGTGAGTGAGTGAGCTTAGTTTTACGCCGCACTCAGCAATATTTCAGCTACATGGCAGCAGTCTGTAAATAATCGAGTCTGGACTAAATTGGGAATCGATGACATGTGTCAACCAAGTCAGCGAGCCTGACCATCAAATCCCGTTAGTCTGCAACAACAGTGAATACGAATTATTTCACCATTCAGATCCTGTGGAACAACAGTGAATATAACTCATTTGATCATTCAGATCCTCTACAGCAACAGTGAGTACAGCTAATTTGATCATTCAGAGTATGTGGAGCAACAGAGAATGTAGGTCATTTGATCATTGAGATCATGTGGAAACAGTGATGATTTGTGCTGCAAAACCAACAAGTCAAAACAGTCACTTTTTGTCGTATATAAACTTGTATTCTCTTTAACCTCTTTTTAGTAGTATTTCTCACAAGCCATGACATATAACTAGTGTTGGGAATTGGTTAAAATCTTATAATTGATGATTGGTTCATTACAACCGATCAATCATCGAAAATAGTTGGTTAGCATTATTTATCAAATTGTCTTGGTTATATTTGTTAATGCACACAAAATAAAGAAAAAAACCATGTAGTTCTTTCGGTTGTTTTGGTAAATTTCATGTCTTTAAAGGATAACTAATATGTTAGGAACATAAATTTCCTGGAGTCTGCAAGATAAATTTTAACCATGACTGGGAACGAGCTTGTAGTGCTTATGAAACACAACAAACAAAACCAACCTTGTGATAAATATTGTCAATACAAACAAGCGTTCCAAAATTGTTTGTGTTCGATTATGACAAAACGTGATCGAATCATTGCTTGGTCGTTTAGTCATTACGACCAATCTTCGATTATTTCAATCAATTGTACCACCACTACATATAACCAAAGTTTATTTGCAAAAACAGGTATTCCTAACTGATGCTGAGTTGTATATGTTCAGAGTACAGCATAGCTGAACCCTGATGGCACTGAAAACATATATCAACCTGGCCTTTACATTTTTATCCCTGCCAATCACATTCTAACACACAAAATTTTGAACATTCGATCCCTTTCAAAATGTTTTACCTAACAAAGATTTGCAACAACATGGAAGTAAAAGCGACAATGAACCCTTTTCACACCCACAAGAAATTTCTGCCAAGCGTTGATTGTACGATTCTGATAACACCAAGTATGTGCTTATGAACCACCATCAAAAGGTGATGATACCAAAGAGTTCGCCAAATGGTAAATATATTCTGACCCACTGGTATCACCAATCATACACACATGCAAAGGCCTGTCAATTATTCACCTGGGAACATAAGTTACAAGTCAAATTAGGGAACTGCATCAGACATCTTTTTTCACCACTGATGAGTCAAATTTGAAAATGTCTTCCATATAAGTCAATGTTTTGTCAAATTTTCAAAAGAAACCATGAAATGTCTTCAACATTAATGCTTGAATTGAAAACTGTACCCAATCTGATGATATATATTCTAGATGGGAAAGAGGCTGTTCCTTGACGCCTTCATAGATTCCGCGAATGTTCCTTAAGCACGAGACTGTTCTGAGGTACGACCATATGATTAACATTCATCTCTTGTCTTTGATGTGAATGTAATTGCCGGATTGAACTTTCACCTGACACCATGTAATGACAACCTCTTATTTGACAAGTTGATCAAGTTTTGGAACTCCACGAGTGACACGGGTGTGTAAATAGACGTGGGAATGTCAGAAATCTCACCAAATGTCAAACTGCTCTAAACACCAGAAAAACAAGCCTCTTAAAGTCCAGTGTTGTATATAACAAGTGACAGGGTCTGAAGAAATGTGACCAAGTATGTGCAAATGATCAGAACATGATATATACAATGATTGACATGTGATATATACAATGAGTGACATGTGATATAAACAATGAATAATGTCTGTATACAACAAGCCATATGTGACAATTATCACCATAAGTGGCATTGAATATACATACAAAAGTGACTTGTGATATAAACAATGATTAATGCCTAAAATATATAATGATTGACATATGATATATACAAGTTACTTTTGGCATTAACTTCTGATAAAAAACATCTGTTGATATTCGTTTACAATGACAGACATAATAAAATATATATAAGGACACTTGTATTTAAAAAGAGAGTACCAGTAAAACCAATGATTGTTTTGTAGACAACAAAAAATACTGTACTATATATAAATCATATCAAATAGTAAAATGTCTGTTCAGGACAAGAAAAAAACATGGATAAACAAAAACGATTAAAAGTCATCTGATAACATGTACAATTATACTTCCTTAAAATAAAAACATTTTAATAAATGTATTGTAACTTTAGAACCAGACACCTTAAAGGATTTACGTTTTATGAGGGATTTATACTTGCATTAAGTTAAATAATACTGAATATATTAAGACCTGAATATTACCAAAAGATTCAGCTGACGATTAATGACATGAAAGTGTTTTACCTTAAAAAGTTATGATCAGCTCCAAAATACTACGTGAGTGACCACTGACAATGTTCTCCATTCTGTCCCACCATCATCACACTGCTTTCACTTTCAGTAAATCTGACCATCATTAAACGCTAACATCGCCATCTGACCGGCGGTTTACGACTACATAAAACACATCTTGTCTTTGCTGAACAAAGAGGTATGTCAGTCCACAAACTTAACTACATATAATGGCATTCATTGTGAAGATGGTGAAAAACGTTGCCTATTCTTGGCAACAAGCAGTCCCAAGCACACAGACTTAACCATTTTGTTTAATAAGCAAACACGTTTATGAGGCGTGCATGGTTTCGCTGAGTAAGATAAACAAAGCCACAAATACCAGATTATTATTTTGGGACAAATAAGTTACACAACAAAAAAGTTATGCACGACATAACTGATTTTTTTAAAAACCACTAAAATTCCTGAAGAAATCTTGTTCAATATGTATGAACATGGAGGCTTTGAGATAAGCATATATTTAGATTTTTACGCAAGTAACACACTTTGGTATCTTGATAGAAGGATTCAGTTTTGTTTGCATAGCTTTCATCCCTTTACACAGGATTTTACAGACATTTTTGGTTTTCTATACGTGGATCCACAATTTGTGGATGGATGCAAATAATTGACAAAGCAAGTTTATGAGATAGAGACCATTATGGCAACATAAAAGGTTAAAATTTATCAAAATTGTTCAAAGTATGCTTCACGTTTCTCAAAATTGTTCAAAGTATGCTTCATATTTATCAAAATTGTCAACAGTACAAGTTGATAAAATTGTTCAAAGTATGCTTCACGTTTCTCAAAATTGTTCAAAGTATGCTTCACATTTATCAAAATTGTCAACAGTACAAGTTGATAAAATTGTTCAAAGTATGCTTCACGTTTATCAAAATTGTTCAAAGTATGCTTCACGTTTCACAAAATTGTTCAAAGTATGCTTCACGTTTCTCAAAATTGTTCAAAGTATGCTTCACATTTATCAAAATTGTCAACAGTACAAGTTGATAAAATTGTTCAAAGTATGCTTCACGTTTCTCAAAATTGTTCAAAGTATGCTTCACATTTATCAAAAATTGTCAACAGTACAAGTTGATAAAATTGTTCAAAGTATGCTTCACGTTTATCAAAATTGTTCAAAGTATGCTTCACGTTTCTCAAAATTGCTCAAAGTATGCTTCACGTTTATCAAAATTGTTCAAAGTATGCTTCACATTTATCAAAATTGTCAACAGTACAAGTTGATAAAATTGTTCAAAGTATGCTTCACGTTTCTCAAAATTGTTCAAAGTATGCTTCACATTTATCAAAATTGTCAACAGTACAAGTTGATAAAATTGTTCAAAGTATGCTTCACGTTTATCAAAATTGTTCAAAGTATGCTTCACGTTTCTCAAAATTGTTCAAAGTATGCTTCACGTTTCTCAAAATTGTTCAAAGTATGCTTCACGTTTCTCAAAATTGTTCAAAGTATGCTTCACATTTATCAAAATTGTCAACAGTACAAGTTGATAAAATTGTTCAAAGTATGCTTCACGCTCCTCAAAATTGTTCAAAGTATGCTTCACATTTATCAAAATTGTCAACAGCACAAGTTGATAAAATTGTTCATAGTATGCTACAGGTTTATCAAATTTGTTCATAGTATGCTAAAAGCACATTGAAACAAAATGTCTAAATGCATTTGGATGTTGTATCTCAGTCACAAAGAAAGTCAAATACGTAGAGGCAGATTACTTCATGACTACTGGGTGAGTATGGTTTTAGCAATATTCCAGCAAGATTCCAGCAATATCACGGTGGAGGACACCAGAAATGGGCTTCACACATTGTACCCATGTGGGGAATCGAACCTGGGTCTTCAAGCGTGATGCTTTTACCAGTAGGCTACCTCACCACCCAAAATGGTTATTGATGTCAATATATTGAGTACTTACACCTTCACAGAATAACATTAGAATATCATATCTTTCTGGTGATCAAGCAGTGAATGAGTTGGGATTTATACTTCTTCAAGAAGATATTCCAGTAATATTTCTTCAGGAACATCATTCAGTGTCTACACTGACTACAGCTCAAGAAGTTTAAATATTTTCTTTGTGGCAAAAGCAGCATGTGTTAAATGGTCTTTCCCTAAAATATTTGCAAAGGTGCCAAGTGCAACTTGCAAAAACACTCTATTTTTTACGCACAAGTAAATGTGACATATGGTGTCCATGTTCTTTGAAAACAAACTTCATAAATTTTTCATGAACAAAATTTACATGTAACATTTGACTGCACACCACATAATTTAACTAAAATTTAACAGAAAATTCCTCGTTCCCCAAATCTCCCCTTACATCAGTGACCCGCTTCAAGAGTAGGCCAGCTAGTGAATATTTCAAATGTCCATATATCACTGGAGCCTGACCCACCCAAATAGCTGTGACATCATTATCATAAAACATCCATAAATGTCCACCGCAACACTGACTATAATCCAGTTAAACACAGCCAGTATTCACAACCAAGATTCTCAGATCAGTGGCTGGACTTAATATTATTCTGAATGAAATTCTTATGATTTTAAAGATTCGTTCATCTGAGCATCTTTTATCTTAAATTATTCTCGGTTTCATGGTAAGCTTTTTTAGTGTCTGGATTTTAATCATTTGCACTTGTTCCAAGATGTCAAGTCCAGATTATAAAAAGTTACGATGGTTTAACAGCAGCAAGGAGGTGCCTCACATGCTGAACCAATGTGGGAATCAAACCTAGAACTTTTGCATGATAACCTAACATTTTATCCACTGGGTTATCTCACCTCCTGGTTATCATGTCAAGACAATTTATCCTCTTAAGGATAGATAAGTATTTTAGCAATAAATTCGAAAAGAAAAAATGATGAATTTATAATAATACACTCTCAATATCGCTTATATGTTTCCCATTAAAAATACATTTATGAGAGATTTTTAGGAAACAAACTTTAAATACTGAACTTGTGAAGGGCATAATCATATTAAATATATCTCTTTAGATACACATTTGATACATTAGAATTTGTCCCATGTATCATGGATACTGTAAACGTATTATATTTCGCGCAGGTTTTATTTTCAAAACATAAATTTTCGCGCAAAACATTTTAGCGCGAAAATTTATACACCGCGAATAAACCTGTCATTCATTCAGTCTAGCCACGCTCGCCCCTGAGTTGTTACCATAACACATCACGTTTGAAGACAGAAATCAACGGGAATCTTAAAATGACGACTGATCATACTTAGCTTGGATTTCCCAAAACATAATTAAATAATGAGCCAAATCCCATTGCTGAATTAGCGAAAACAGCAATGTGTGTTGTGGCCGCCATGGAAATTGGTCACATGACAGATGGTTTGATACAAAACAGATTACCGTGAAACGACTCGGAAAGAAATAATACAGCAGTATTTTATTTATTCATTAAGATTTCATTCACCAGTACATCATGAAGCGAATAGTCACTAACAATCAATCATCTCATTCACAACAACCCGGCTTGTTTGAAATCACAAAGAGCTTCATATACAGTATAAGTTAATTCATCAAATCGTCAGAATTCGGAACATAAGACTGATGTGTTTTTCATCTCTTCCGGGAGTAAACGGATTACGATTACTGTGTACTAGTATATCGCACAGATAGGGATTTCCTGTGAGTAAGCAATAAACGCCGCCTGACAGGTTAAGCCACTCTGTTTGTTTTCACTGCTATTAGTGGCGGCCAAAGAGACAGCTGGCAGTTCCGGCAATTACTGATTGCGCGAATAATTGACCACACGATGTAAACTGTCAATTCCGCGAAAATTGCACCACGCGAAAATAAGTACGTTTACAGTATTTCATATGCTATTCGACCTGTGAAGATCCGGGGTAGAATAGGTCTTCAGCAACCCATGCTTGCCACAAAAGGCGACTATGCTTGTCGTAAGAGCCGACTAACGGGATCGGGTGGTCAGGCTGGCTGACTTGGTCGACACGTCATCGGTTCCCAATTGCGCAGATCGATGCTCATGCTGTTGATCACTGGATTTGTCTGGTCCAGACTCGATTATTTACAGACTGCCGCCATATAGCTGGAATATTGTTGAGTGAGGTGTAAAACTAAACTCACCCACTCATATGCTATTCCTACACCTGATTCTGAAACTAAATTTACTACTACTACTACTACTACTTACTACTACTACTACTACTACTACTACTACTACTACTACTACTACTACTACTACTACTACTACTACTTTGTTTAACAATGCATTAAGTAATTGTCCAGCTGCATGAAGGCTGTCTGTAAACAATCAAATCGGGACTAGACATCAAATGATTGACATCATGAGCTTCAATCTACTCAACTGGGATATGAAAGCCTGACCACATGATCAAAGTTGGTACCTTTTACCACCAGTTCCAAACCAGATCTTCAAGGGTAATGCAACTACCAATTTCACAACAAACTCTACAACTACTACAGCAACAACTTTCACTACATTTACCATAAAACCATAACAATTTTTAAAGCAAAATTCCGTAACCCACAACTGAATACATTTGCAATATACAACAAAAGACCAGGTACTTACTTATTCTAATCAACTGATCAAGATTCATCTTGCATACATTCAACCTGGTGCAATAGCGTTATTCATTCTTGAGACAATCTCTCATCAAGTGTTACACCCAAGCAAACACAATGTTCTGATTCACACTGATATGTGCTGTTTATCATTCAGGGAAAGCATAAAACTTGGAGTAAGGTAATAAAACAATGACAATGATTGTCAATTTCAACATCAAAGACATAGGTGCTATAAACTTGTGTGATGTATGGAAGACAGCTGGGGGTCACAATGTCATATCATTTCATATTCATTGAGTGTGTATTTATCATTCAGCTCATTAATATGTTGGTAACTGACCGGTCTAAAGGTCAAGGACTTTCTACATCTGCAGTTCCTATAGCATGTATGAATCAGTGGACAGTAGGAGTGTTTGGATTTCATGGAATATGACAGAATGTCAAGAACAGTTGATCCATAGTTCACCTGCTACACAGATAGATGATGCAGTCGAAAGGCATATTCCTAACCTGATTCCAATCAACACACACAGATACTGTCCACTTTTGATGGAGAATATTTAGTGCCTATACAAATCAGCAACAGATTGCAGTTAATGCCAAAGAAGATTTTATTATGAAAGGGAAGTTTTTGCAAATTAATCTAAACGTCAAAAACCAAAAAACAACAAAAATTTGTTAGCCAAAGCTAATTACATATCATTTCTTTCACACAATCTATAAAAAATATCAAATTCTATTTAAATCATATAAATTAACAACTTAAAGCAACTTTTGCATCAGACAGAGTATATTTGAGTATATGTGCATGAAATGTATGAAAAGTGTATGCGTTTGTCAAAAAACATAAGTCTTAGGAGCTAATTGTTTATTTGTCAAGACAAATTATTTACCATATTATGATATTATTTATCATTCTATATTTAAAACATAAATCTGACATAAAATTTCACACATACATAACATCTTAATTTCATGCTTTTCATCACTTTTTTGTACCTGCATATACAGGTATTAAGGTAAACTTTTGTGATTGGTATTATTAGTACATGATTTAAACTGAATCAAAATAACTGAAAGCTGTCCAGTTCCCACCTAAGGAAGAGAGTTTTTATACATGTCAACTTCTTTATCATGAGGAACACAACGTTTCGGAGTATATCCTTACTCTTTCATCAGGTGAATGATATACTCCAAACGTTGTGTTCCTCATGATAAAGAAGTTGACATCCATAAAAACTCTCTTCCTTATGTGTATAACTTCTGAATGCCATTCAAAGACCTGAAGTTCCCACCTGTCCTATTTTTCACATCTCATTAAGTTAACAACTTAAACAATGCACATCTATTGGCATGAAACCTAATCCTTCAGCACCAGATTAACAGCCCACAGTCATGGCATTTCAGAAATTTCTGCTTTATCCCTACAAATGATCTCAAATCTACTTCATTCTAAGAGTGGGTTTTATTTCATTCAGTTAACACACTTGAATTACATTAACAAAGACGTGTGACCTTTCTGTACAGTGCATGGAGGAATATATACAAAATACAAGCGATTGAGTGTCTATTGCTTTAAGCCACATCGGCAATTGTGCAGTTAATCGTGATGAGAAAATACATGTTTGGTGATAAATTCTGGATGAAAGATCAAGGCACTTGTTCCATAGACAAGTCTTGAGAAAGCATAAATATATCTGCCAATAAAAGTTTCAGGGAAACTGATAATAATTTCTCTTATGATAATGTGCACAAGATACAGAGAAGGAGAAGCTATCCTTGCATGATCCCCAATTTAAAACCTTTTCTAATATGACTGTGAATGAGGTTAATAATTAAAGAACATTTCACTTGACTGAATACTAAGTTTGAATATTACACTGAGTAAAAATCCCACAAGGAATGTATAATATATCCATTGTATGTTTTCAGGTAAATATAATTAGAACATCTGGAAATAAGTTCATGAATATTTTACCTCTTGTTTCTTTGCGTGGTTTCCCTCTGACGGACTCTGTTTCCCTCGGTCTCTTGGAATCAAAATGAAGCAGCCGTTGATCCTTTGTTGTCGAGGTAAGTAATGTCTCCAAGGATGCTGCTCGCGACACCGGCTTATCAGAAACAGGGGAGCGTGATGATGAGACTGGCAGTTCTGTTAGGAAAGACACGAAAAAGAAAATAGTGAAATCTTGTGTTGGTTTCAAGTCTAGGATTGGGTGATCATCCAAACTATCAATATTTATTTGTGACAGGTTCGCGGACTGCAACCAAACATGAACTGAGAATGCCGGGCTCGGTGAAACAGACAGACACCGGAAATAGTGAATCCTTGAATCAATCACAGGACTTTTTGCAAATGTTGCAGAGCATCACCAGAAAATTAGAATACTAGCCTTGACTTTTTAACATTCACCATCTTGATAACTTATTGCTAACATTTTAAACATTTTGTTTGCTGAAATAATATGATACAACTCATAAATCATGTTTTTGCAACAAATCCAACAGTAAGAGGCATAAATATTTTTCAACAATTGCAACAATCTGACCTAAATGTTTGTCAGTTTTGTGAATTTCTTATTACAAATATAATTCATTTGCCACTTTTTTATCATAAGAAGTGTTAAACAATATGGGGGCATAAACAAATGATACTCAATAATGGGCATTCAAACAACTAAATCATTTCCAACAAATAAATTATTAACAAACACAACTTAATCATTTACAACCAAAAAATTAAATGATTTTCAAACACAATCCTGTAATCTAGCATTACAGTTCATTTGAATCTAGATACAAAGATTAATGAAAGAGCATCGAACACATGTCCCTGGAGTCCCTGTCCCTGACTCATTAGGCTGGAGATACAGTCACACTTGCATCCCCAGGCAATTCAAACCACACCAGTAAACTCCAGTTGATCACAGAGTGCAAGTGGATGATTGCCTTACAAATACAATGATATTTATTCCGACTGAAAGATGTTAAAACTTTAAATTGGTTCACAATGGAAACAGAAGGGGAAAGAAGACATCCCTGGCAAACACCAATAGAACACGGATGTTAACGTTTTATGTAAAGGTGCCAGGTTGTGACCATCATGTTGTTAATCAACAAGTAGGGGGTGGTCCTTACGCACGACTTAATTCACATCGTCATGCCAACAACAGGTGACTGTAAACAAATACCATGCACCTCAAACGAGAAAAGGTGCAAAGTTTACTCTCGTTTCATTCTCACCTGCCCCCAAACCATCAAGACACGGGTACGAAACTAGGAGACCAATACACATGAAAAATTCATAACAATTTTTTGAAAGGCATTATTGCCTCAAACTTCTTGTTATAATTTCAGGAATTCTAATCATTTAACGAAGATTGAAACAGTACAAATTAACAAAAATTGTAAAGTTACATCTGTAACGCCATTAAGCAAGAATGAACGTATCATGTTCATGACCATGATGAATATTTCCAGCTCCTGATTTCTTACTGGTTCAACTACTATAAATAATAAACATATCACACACCCCCTCCCTGAAACTCAGTCAAATGTTTATTCAACACTTCACACAAATTTTTCCAAGCAAACAAAGAAATTCATTCCACATGGTACTTGTTCGTTATATGCTAAACCCATGTTAAAAATGTATTTGCAAACAAAATGCTTCATGCTTGCCAGCTGTCATAGGACATGGCCAAGCACCACATCCCTGTAATCCTTTTCCTTTTGGTCAGAAACAAAACAAAATGGCTCATAGCCATGCGCTTAACATAAGATGTTTTTACCAACAAGATGACCGGGAGTTATTAAACTCAGTGAACCAGGTTTATTAAAGCAGTTTTGTGTACTCTGTCCTCAGGACTTGAGGTAAGAATGGTGAACATCTATTATCGCTGTACTCTGGCCAAGGAAAGCAGCAAAGAAGTAATCGAAATGCTGTATGATGTACCCTGGCTTAGTACAGACAAACTAGTGGTCAAGATGGTGAACATCTACTCATGATGTACTCAGCTTAGGACAGTCAAAGTTTTGGTTGATATGTTGAACATTTGCCATTTATGTACTCTGGCCTATGACAGACAAACTGGTGGTCAAAATGGTGAACATCTACTCATGATGTACTCTGGCCTAGGACAGACAAACTGGTGGTCAAAATGATGAACATCTACCAATGCTGTATTCTGGCCTAGTGGTCAAAATTGTGAACACCTACTTATGATGAACTCTGGCATAGGACAAAAAGAGCGGTGGTCAAAATGAGGAACAACTACTAATGCTGTACTCTGGCCTAGAACAAACTGGTAGTCAAAATGATGAACATCTACTAATGCTGTACTCTGGCCTAGTGGTCAAAATTGTGAACACCTA
Source organism: Haliotis rubra (assembly GCF_003918875.1). Classification (NCBI taxonomy): domain Eukaryota; kingdom Metazoa; phylum Mollusca; class Gastropoda; order Lepetellida; family Haliotidae; genus Haliotis; species Haliotis rubra. The sequence goes on from NW_025767102.1 coordinate 3,026,965, forward strand.
CTTATGATGAACTCTGGCATAGGACAAAAAGAGCGGTGCTCAAAATGAGGAACAACTACTAATGCTGTACTCTGGCCTAGAACAAACTGGTAGTCAAAATGATGAACATCTACTAATGCTGGTCAAAATGAGGAACAACTACTAATGCTGTACTCTGGCCTAGTGGTCAAAATTGTGAACACCTACTTATGATGAACTCTGGCATAGGACAAAAAGAGCGGTGGTCAAAATGAGGAACAACTACTAATGCTGTACTCTGGCCTAGAACAAACTGGTGGTCAAAATGATGAACATCTACCAATGCTGTACTCTGGCCTAGTACAGACAAACTGGTGGTTGATAGAGTAACAGCTAAGACAATCAAAATATTATCCAAGCTCAGTATTCATGGTGGTCATTCAATCCTCATTAGTTCACAATTACAACTACCGAAAAAGATGAATAGCGGAAGAGGACATGAAGTTACAATATTAACATAAAAGGTAAATAATTAAAGGTAATATCAATCATAGTTCAAACTTTATTTTAATGATACCTTACGTCTAATTCCTTTAAATAGCACCATATTGTACCTGACAATATCAGACCATCATTACCCAGCAAAGGGATACACAGCACATTTCAACAATATGATCCAAGATATATTCCATCATAATGAAGTAATATTCTAGTAATGATTTAATTATCTAAAATTCCAGTTATATTTTATATTGAAAAGATGAACCGATCATCAAACATTTTGGATCCAATACTGCCAATTTAATAAAACTAAATACGAAAGATTCTGATAATATCTACCTACAACTAATCATAAAGACAATGTCTCACTGACTTCTTAAAATATGAAATTCATCATCTCAAGATAACAATACACACCCAACATTTATCCATGAGGTAATACTAAGAGGTTTTGACAGGCACTACAAATTACTTCAATCAATGTACGTGACATCACACCATCCATCTGGCATCCTATGAATGAAGGACATTTTCTGTTACACAGCATGATTCTAATTCACCATTACTAAGAGACATACTTCCTAATCTGTTAATCCAAACTTACTCCCTTCTAATCCATGACCCCATTACCCATATTTTGTACAAACCTCTCACATGTGCCCTATGTATGTCAACATAAGCAGAACAAGTCTCCTACACCTTTCCTACTTTGATCCTTCGGTAAACAATCTCGGAATTCCATGTACATATGGCTACCTCCAAATCCCCTCTAATCACATTCTTTACCACACTTATCATGAGATTTCAAAGTAGCGACTGACAGATTTGCCGCAAAATGGCCCCACTGTCAATATTTTGGCGCGATTCTTTTACAAAAGCTACAGCAGCTTAGTTTCAGAGTGTGTTTACTTATGTCTACATAAGTAGATTACCTTGATACAAAAATATGATGGAGAAAAATGTACCGAACTGAGATCATGACTGGGAGGAGTAGGAGAGGAGGAATCTTTGTGGTTTCAAAAGAATAATTTTCAAATTCCAATGTTAATTATATTTTTCAACAGACATGTTTCCTGAATGCTTTAAGGTACTTTCATGTGGTTCTTTAATATTTTTCCATATTATTTTATAGTTACAGTTCAGAACACAAGGAAAATTCTTTCAATCTATAAAAGATGTTACAATGACAGTGGGCGTAATCATAACCTACTTTGCAAGTTATTTGAAATATTTTGATTTTCTTACAACGACGGAATGCTTCTGTACACTCCTGTTTGAACATAGATAAAAAAAATTTATAAATAGCATAACAATCATATTTATTAACAAGACACAGAATATTCACGTCACAGGGATGAGAGCCTGATTTACATCAAAACGTTGAATGTGTAATCCTTTGTGATGAACAAAATTCTTTACAGCTCTTTTAATGACAAAGATTAAACAATTCACAAGAAGTAATATCTGTTATGTTAATAGATACATTCTCTTTTCACTAAGCAGTATCAAGCTGAAATCAGCATTATAAAATATACTGAGGGAAATAAATAAGGGGACACCACTTCATGGCCGTGTTCCTTTATTTATTCTCAGATTTCCTAAACCACAGCTCTATTCAAAACTGGTGATGAAAATTGGAAAATATTAAAAATATTTAAGGAACACTTGAGTTTTCCTGTGTTCCTTTTTTTTCTTCTCAGTATATGAGCAAATATCATCATCATTTTGTTACACAATCAGCCACATCACACATTGTGACCATTTGATCAGCAGTTTCCTGTCTAGCATGGAATAATTGGGACCTCTTCTGGCCCTCAAGGAAGGAGTTCATAAGAACTGAATGTTTACCAAATCCTTCATAAGAAATATATTTCCATATCTGCTTTCAAATTAATTTTCAAAATTTTAAAGATTAGGCATTCTGGGCAACAATAACTGAACATTAAGCCTTATTAACAAACAACTTTATAACTGTTGAGCTTTTTTGTACAAAACACATGAGCCCCTTCACCGATGCAAGAGGTCAGCAATGATTTCATTTACACATTTAATCTGACTGGATAGTTGTGTCTCAGAGGTTTCCTTTCTGTATTAAGTCAGGACCACAAAGTCCTCACACTGGGTTTGGATGCACCACAGAATCCTGCTAAGTACAAGCATTAAATCAGGAATGAATTGACAAGTCATGTACATGGTTGTTCATTTCGGTGTCAATTTCTAATCCCTCTGCAACAACCCCATTGGAAATAAGGTAATTCTGATGTAGGATCTGTGGTAGACTACTATTTGTGACACATGCAGCTGTTGGATAAATATACAAGGTCCATGCTGAAAGGCTAACTCTCCAGAGAGAGATTATTTTATGTTAACTCACTTCCTCTGTCGATAAGAGAGAGGGGAATACAATGCACTTTTTAAAATATATTTACATATGGTTCAAAGAGCGTATAAAACATTTATATCACATAGAACATACACCTGAAGAGTATACCTGATTAATGTACATGTATATACACTTTCTGATGAACACATTGACATCACAAAAACGGGATATGTTCCTACTATTTTGAGTAACATATTTCTATATTTTATCAAATGATGATAAAAATAAAGAATTGAAATTATCGTAAAAAATGGCAGTATTTAAATACGCCCTTGAACAGACTGAAAAATGTCATATTCCATAGACCATCTGTTCTAGTGCAGTCTTGGAAGTAGTGATGTAGATTGCATGTTAATTTCATGTGATATGTACGTCAATTTCTTCTGTCTGTCAGTCACATGCCATTCAGCATGTCGAGTTGGATTGGGGAGTATGCATGTTAATTTCATGTGACATGTACATCAATATGTTGACTGTCAGTAGCATGGTGTGGTAGACTGCATGTTAATTTCACATCATAAGTACATCAATAACATCCATGTGATGTCTGTCAACATAGTTGCTATCTTCTCAGGTTCCATCTGCCCAACAAGGTTTATCCCTGCCCAACAATGAGTGACTGAGTGAGTTTAGTTTTATGCTGCTTTTAGCAATATTCCAGCAATATCACGGCAGAGGACACCAGAAATGGGCTTCACACATTGTACCCATGTGGGGAATCGAACCCGGGTCTTTGCCATGACGAGCAAATGCCTTAACCACTACGCTTAGTAAACCACTCCGCCTCCTGCCCAACAATGATTTACTAACATACAAACACTCCAGTTCTGATCTGAAATTCCTATAATACCTGTAAATATGCTATAATTTCATCACCAGTATATACCTTAACATATTTTTGTGCTGTTGATATAAATCTCTTGTGACATTATGACATAAAAGTCATGAAATAAATTTATCCCCATAGAGTATATCATAGAACACATAGGGTGTCAAGAAATGTTGTCTATTTCGGTCATTGGGTTAATGTTACACCAATCCCCTTCACGTTAATATACAATGTAAATACCATACGTCATGTCGAGAGACACAAAGCTGTCACTATAACCTTGTCTATAGCGATATAGACAACATCAACAGCTGTGGGCTCAAAGTATCATGAAGGCCACTTTTGTAAAGCATATATTAATGAAAAGTTACTGTCAGTCAAAGGAGAGTATTATCATGTCATTTCTTTTTCAAATAGTTTTTGCTGAAGGAATATTTTATCTTTTACAGCTTGGAGTTTTCTTTGAGATGGTCATTAAGAGGGCTCTATGGCACTGTGACTATTGCAGTGAGAGAGTGAGTGAGGTTTTAAGCCACTTTTAGCAATATTCCTGTAATATCACAGTGGGGACACCAGAACTGGGCTTCCAGAGTATTACACAGACTCATGGTGACTCACAATATTTATTTTTGGGAGTCATTTTTCAATATTTGGGAGTAATGAAAATTTAATATTTCTTTGTGTTTATAAATCAAAAAGCAAGAGTTTGGCAAATATTTTATTGTTTTATGTTCTATTGTCATTTATATAACTAGTTAGTAATATAAGTTGTATGCTTCTCTCGAGGGTAATACAGTCTGATGTACGTCTTTTTGTAGCAGTGTCACCCGAGCCGGTAGCCAGGATTACTGATTTTATTGAACTGAATTGTGAGGGTCACCCATAAAACTTGTGTCAAGCTTGACTCGTATGATAATATTTTGAGAGTCTTTTATAAAATTGTTGCGTCAAATGTGCAGGAATCATGCATCATGTAAAACCCTGGGCTTCAGACGACAATATTTCAAATAATTACATAGTTCTGTCATGTGTCGGTTCAGCAACCAGGATCGGTTGGCTAAACATAAAAAATTATACCTTCTGTCACGTAACCATTAAACAACCAAGATCAGTAAGATAAATAAGAAAACATATTTCGTGTCAAAAGAAATCTGGAACCCAAACTGTGTTTAAATATTTAAAAAGTAGAGTAAATTTAATCTAAGGGTCAGAGATGTGAAAAGTATGAACTTCAAGAAGAAGTCAGGTCTGTGGCGTAACAACTGAACTGAAAGATTTCAAGTTCTTTTCAGACATCCAAAACAGGATTAACGACCCTGTGTTTAATCTCTTTAATCCTAAAACCAAAGTGTAAAATGGGTGATTGTTTAAATCAATAAAGGACAAACAGAAAGGCGGAAACAGGCATACCACAAGCTGTTACAGGAAGTGGATTGACTCTCACATTTTCAGGAATTCAGGAATTCCACAGATGGTTGAAAAACTTCTGGATGGTAGTGTTAATTTTGTAAATCCTGTCACACCATAAGAGATTGTGTATTGACAAATAAAGATTGTTGAGTTATTAACTGACAAATGTTTTATCATGAAATCTAGTTACTCATGCAAACTGTTGAAAAAGTTCAGTTATTTGAGCAAATATGCCCTTTTATTTTATTTAAATTTTATCTATCTATCTATTTATTTTATTTTATTTTATTTTATTTTATTTTATCCTTTTTATTTTATCCTTTTTATTTTATTTTATTCACTTATGTCTGAAAATTTCTCAGGCTGACTGAAATCCATGAAATCATATTTACTCATGCAAACTGTTGAAGAAGTTCAGTTATTTGAGCAAATATGCCCTTTTATTTTATTTAAATTTTATCTGTCCATCTATTTTATATTTTATTTTATTTTATTTTATTTTATTTTATTTTATTTTATTTTATTTTATTTTATTTTATTTTATTTTATTTTATTTTATTTTATTTTATTTTATTATGTCTGAAAAGTTCTCTGGCTGACTGAAATCCCTCATTGTAAACAGCCATTAGATATGATAGAGAGAAAATGTGGCATGTCACCAATCATACATTTGTGATCACTTCAATGACTGGCAAGTAATGGATGACAATCATTGTCCCAGTATACGCAAATTGTTATCTACAGTAACATCCTATTATTCTGCACACAAAGAAAAAGACATAAGCCTCTTTCACTGCCATCTTCTATACACAAGAAATACTTTGTTCAGAAAAGGAATTTAGAAATGTTCATGAGGCGTCGCTTGCACAATGTCATTTTGGAAATAGACGACCGCTAGATCTGTTTTGACTGACTGACATTAAAAGATATGAATGGACAGACGACTGATGAATCAGTGATATTCTGTTGTAAAGATTGTAAGTATATCAGTACTTACATACCAAACATCTGATTCAAGTCTGTCAACTCGTGACCCGTGAAGATCCAGGTTAGAACTGATCTTCAGTAAACCCATACTTGTCATAAGAGGTGACTGACAGAATCAGGTGGTCACATGTCATCGTATCCCAATTGCATAGATCGATGTTCATGCTATTGATCACTGGATTATCTGGTCCAGACTAGATTATTTGCAGACGGATGCCATGTAGCTGGAATATTGCTGAGTGCGGCGTAAAACTAAACTCACTCACTCAATGTCAACTCGCAACTAAGGATGATGAATAAATTTGTTCTTAAATTTAGGAATTAAAAGTAAATTTGAGTAATTACCTATCAAACAAATTGCCACAGAATATGTCACACACATAAAAAAATAAATTCATTCTATCTATGGTCAAATGCATGCAATTAATTACTACATTAGCACTTTAATTTTTATTCACATTTTTCAGAAGTGAACAGTTCCACTGATCAAAGACAAATTCATATCAGAGTCCATATAATTAAAATTATCACTAAAAGCACATTATCTTTAGGGCATTGAAAACAGATGACTGACCATAAAAGAAACCATTTTCTGATTTCTTATCTTCCTGTTCCATGTGTACCGTTAATGATTTATTTAACTCACTTATCCATTTAAAAGGGACATAAATGTCAATCAACAGACTATTGTAATATTAATCAGTTTGGTCTAATGGAACTTGGCTGAGGTGCTTACAAATTGGAATCTATATTGGTATTAATAGCCAATAACTGCTCCTTGATGTGGCAATGTAATCTTTAATATCACCTGTGGAGAGCTTTCATATCGAGATTTATTCAGGAATGCTCTGTGTGACTGAGGATATTAAGAACAGTTTGCCTTTCAGGATGTTTTATAAATGGAATGAACAATAATAATAAATATGTGATGATGATGATGATGATGATCATCATCATCATCATCGCTGTCATCATCGTCATCATCATCACATAGGATCATATGAGGTGTACAATACAAGGACATATAGTGTTGCTTGGAGTGAGTGAGTGGGTGGAGTGAGTGAGTGAGTGGAGTTGAACATCTTACAAACTATACTATTTATTATATTCTCCTCAATGATAGGGTTTCTTAAAGACACACCTTACTGTAGAGTCGCATCATTAATCCATGTCAATCACAAGCATTAAACAGGATCAAACATTCTTAGCAGCCTTTATCATCTTATTCCTGATCTATGAGGGTAAAGTGTTCATGATTTGTCTCTAACTTCCCTGGGACGAGGACATGTGTCATTTGATCAGTGGTCAATGTATACACCAAACACCGGACATCCTCTCTGGTCGTCAATTTCACATTATATATAACCTCAGCAGGGAGATCCATGACAACAAATATACCGTTTACAAGTCAAGACCAGTATTTACTGATCGCTGTTTGAGTGGACCTAACACTGCCATTTATTTTCTCTTATTCTTCACAAACAGGAAAAGATGCTGTAACATTAAGTTCATAAGATATAAGTCATACTGATATTTCTTTTGATTTTTGGTGTTTTAATTTGTTTTCCAATGGAAGTGTTTTTTAGTTAAAACAATGATGCTTCTTCACTTTTCTATATTTTTTATCTAATTTATCTTACATGTCATCTCTTAATTTGTATTGAATTGTATATCTAAGGAAATGAAAATAAATATATGAAAACCGTTTTTCTCAATTATAGAAAAATAATTTCACATGGATTCTAATAAGTTAAATAAAAATTTCATGAAAATAATATCTAAATATTGCACATAAAAATTCAAATCAGTTTGGAATCCTTTCAATAAATGTAATGAAAAATATTTTAAGCGACTCCTAGATGTAATAGTAAAGTTACATTAAGGTTGAAACAGTTGCAAGCTCTAGAATCACTCAATTCCACACACATCAGATGATTGACAGGACCCAGGAAATAGACACCTAACATTCACTGCACCTTCATGAGAGGAATGTTACAAATCCTATTTCAAACAATTGTTTGGAAACCCAAACCTGATGCATTGCTTAAAGTCTGCCATGTTAAATTAAAACAAAGATAAAAATGTCCATTTTTAGAAATTGCTAAGACACTGACAATCTGCAGAATGTTCCACTTTAGCAAGTATTTGCACACAATTTATTGCATGCTGTGTAAGATAAGCAGGCAATTGATAACTGTAACAAACAATGAAACTGACATAAAAAAGATGATACCTCAACTATACAGGCTCTGAAGCTCCCAAGTTACACATAACTATAAACTGATATGTATCAAGATCTGTTTCAAATCAACAGTAATTATAAAATAGAAATAGAATGTTTGCAAGAGGTTTATCATTACGTATTTTCTTCAACTTTTTGTTTATGAGTAATAACGAAAATAGAAACAGAATGTTTGCAGTAGGTGCAGAATTATATTTTAGTTTTTGAACTTTTTCTTTAAAAGTAACTTATATAAATGAAATCAAAATTAAACCCTGTTGTGACATTTCCTCTTTCAGATAAGGCTTTGATATACCAGTATTACATAACTCAAGCCTTGTTTCATTTGAAAATCAGACGGTACTTCCTCAAAGGGTCCATAACATTCAAGACTTCAAGACTGCAGCAAGGTGATCCTTTTGACCCTATGAAAGCTGCTGCTGACCCTATGAAAACATGACACTACAAACATCAAGTTTTGATAGTTTCATTCTGAATGCATAAAGTACTTCCCCAAAAGTAAAATGACATTAAAGAAACATACTTTTTAAAAATGGATTGCAGCAAGTAACTTCCTTTTACCCTGTCATATTAATGCAAAAGAATTAATTTACATAGCTAAAAATATCTCATTTCCATATGACACAACATCAATCAAGTTTCCACTGTTCGTTCTGAATGCATAAAGTAGTCCCTCACAGTAAAATGACTGACAAATTAATTCTCTAATATCTTGACTGCAGCAAGATGCTTCCTTTTGCCCCATCATTTTATTGCAAGAAGTAAATCTGCATAGGTGAATAGATATCTAATTTCAGTATGACACTTCATAAATAACGTTTTTACAGTGCCATTCTGAATGCAGTGAGACCTCCTCTACAGACAGTGAGTACTTCTCTTGAGGCACCTAAGGCAATAGTTCTGTGTGGGCAATCCAGTACAACATCACAGAAATTAAACTTAAAATAGTTGGACGACAGCAAGTTGCTTCCTTTGCCCTAACATTTGTAGGTAAGAATTGAACTTGCATGGTTCCATAAAGATCCAATTTCAAAATGACACAACATGAATAAAGTTTACATACTTTTATTCTGAATGAACCAAGTACCGATACTTTCCTCAAAGTGTTTAAGAAACTTAATTTTCAAATACCTGGCCTGCAACGTGGTGCTTGTCTTTGTCCTATCTTGTTAATGCTAATAATTGGATGAATTCCAATATCTGTGATATCTAATTTCAATGTGAATGGATTATATGTCCATGGTCTGAGTAACATCAACTGAGAAGACAAACGCTGACATCTCTTTGGCTTTGTACTTGTAAGCCCAAACGATCCTCACAAGGAGATCAACAAGTACAATACATTCTGTGAGCTATCGTTAGAAGAATGCCAAAGATCCTGTCCTGATCCCTCTAAGTGTCAGGAATGCAACAAAGTAGATGTAAATCCCTGTCAAATATTCAAAGGTTTTCATACTTGCAAAAAGTCTCCCCTTTTCACAAATATACATCAACTGTACAATGTCTCAGAGCATTTTTAGCATGTTCTAAACTTCGAAGTGTAAAATTCGACATAGACTCTGAATGTCTGCAACAGTTGAAGGCCAGTTGAAGAACAAGGAACCTGAAGTATACATAGCAGAGGGGCCAAGAAAGTGAGTGGATAACGATTGAATCATTGTCTTACATATGTAACAGCATATTTCGCGAAGTAATATCTGTGCTTGGTGCATGATTAATAATCTGCATGTATTTATATTCATCTGCCTTATTTGTCCTGGATTAAGCATCAGGATTCGATGCCATGATGTAGGGGTCTGTACAGAGAGCTCCAAGACGATCTTCACACACACTTTACAATAGAATTCTGACTGTTGAAGCGCTACAATCTCTTTGTGGAACAGACCCTTACCGCTTGGAGGTATCATTTGGAGTGCCTTTCGAGGTCTTATTTTTAGTCCCCTTGTAAAGCGCCATTAAGGTCTCAATGGAAGCGCCCTAACCAAGGTCAGACCAAAAGCTCATTTCCTCAGATGTTCATCTCATGTTCATTTTAGTCCATTGTGCTTTAAAATGTAGGGAAGTGGGACACATGCTCATGTTTCAGTGCTTAGTAACTGCGTGGTATGAAAATTTCAAACAAATATTGATTGAAACATTGTATGCTAGAAGACTACTTCTTCCTTTTTCAGCCTCTCTAGAATTGCAATTCAAAAATACAAAATTATCATTTTTTTATGATTCTAGACACATTTTTCTAGTTCTACAAAGTTTTATTTCTGTACATGTTTATCGTTGAGAACTCTTCATTTATCAAAGATATCATTATATTGTCAGAATGGGCACAAGGGGCAATTTTGTTGCCTAAATGTCAAGAATTGTTTTTTGTGTATGTACAGTGATTAATCATATAATATGTGTTTGTATTATTTGGACAAGATTAATATAGTATTTTATTAATCATTTGTAGATGTGGTATAGATATTTACATAAATACATCATATTAACAACTAAAGTCAATTAAATGGGTGTTCACGAAAGTGGTTAGATATCTAGAAACAGGTGTACTATTGGTTAATAAATGTGCATATATATCAATTGTGAATTTTACATATGACCATGCCACGACAAACAAGATATAAGATACATATATAACAGGGGGATTTCATAACATGGATCAATGTGAGTTATTTCTCAGGAGGTGAGTAAACAAATAATATGCATCATCACTACACACATTACTTACCATTAATTGGATCTGTGAATTATACAAAACAAAATAATTACAAACAATTTTGTTCAGGCAAATGTATTTTCAGCAAATTATGAATATTTCTCTTTTTCATGCCTAAACTTTAAGGTCCAAAATTGACAGCATTTAAAACAATGTAGTTATCAAACTGAGTAGACTCTGTTTGGATTCTCCATAACTATGATTATGATGATAGTCATCGCAACATGAGGATATCAAATCAAACATAGAACCCCAACAGGTGGATGTTTATACAGCCCATTGCTGTGCATGTTATTTAGCTATCAGCAGATATTCTGCAACATGCTGCTGAAATGAACTATTCTATCAGAGCCACAAATCCCTTAAAACCCCACAAAATACTAAGAAGATGCTTATATCAAAATATATACTGAGGGAAAAAAATAACGGATCACATGAAAGCACAAGTGTTCCCTTATTTTTTTCCAGGTTTCTTCACAACCTATGGGATACAAAGCTTGTGAAGAAACATTGGAAAAAATAAAGGAATACTTGTCCTTACATGTGATCCGTTATTTTTTCCCTCAGTATATGTCATACAGTTATTACTATACACAGAGATACACAACATGATCAAGAAGAACAACAACATGCTGTTATGTTGTTTTCAAAGTCCAAGTGACGGTATTTAAGATAAAACACCATCATGAAATGGAATACTTCATGTGACCAACAGAGCTCTTAACATGATGCCATATATCATTCCACATGCATCACGTAAAAGATAAAAGCAACAGAACTATTTCCAGAACTATTAAATCTCTGCCAATAGCAGAAAAGTGACCCATGAGAAAACTGCAATTTTGTTGCATCCAATAATATTCTTTACCGATAAATGACATCAGACCCCAGAGAGAACTGGATCACATAAGATATGGATCCTGTCCAGACGGACTATGTAATACTCTTAACAGATACCCTAATATACATCTCTACAATGGAAAACATTGTGTCTTTAAGACACCACTTGCAAAAATCAGTATATGTCTTTAATCTCTAGAACGAAGTCAAATAAAACTCTGTTCAGCCTTTTTGGTTCTACTGATAACAACAATTCATTAAGACAAACTAAAATGTACAAAAACCTTTGTCATGGGCGGAGTTCCGCAGACTCAAATGTTTCTGGCATAGAGTGAAACTTCTAGACTTCTAACTGGATGGATGGATGGATAGAGTAAAGGGAGGATGGATGGGTGGATGGATAGACAGATGGATGGATGATGGATGGTTGGAAGGATGGATGGATAGATTGATGGATGGATAGGCAGATGGATGGATGGAATGAAGGCTGGATGGATGGACAGACAGATGGATGGATGGATGGATGGAGTGAAGGAAAGAAGGCTGGATGGACAGACAGATGGATGGATGGAAAGGATGATTGAAGGAAGGAATGAAAGATGGATGGATGGATGGATGGATGGCCTCACTGTCCATTCATTAGGCTGAGACAATGATATAACTGAAATACCATCCAATGCTCACTCACTGTCATGTCTATAACTGGTCTGCATCAAATGTACAGTTTTCCTCTCAAACTGTACAAGAGCTTGTCTGTACACCTCCATTTCAAAGCAGTAACTGACAGGGTGTTGTCTATAGCGATCCCATCATCTGTTACAGCAAGTGTCATGTGTATCTGTTCATGTTATCAGTGTCGTCAATATCAAGGGCTTGTTGATCCTTCAATGCCACTTGAGGAGAGGACATATGGTTGATGTGTATATTACACTATGAACCAATCAGGTGGCTTTATACCATGTGACTGCAGCCACAGTAAATGTTGTTTCAGACAAAATGTTTTATCGTTGACTGATCTTCATGTCCTACTTTAGTGGCAAGCGAGTTTGGTTTTATGCCACATTGGGCAATATTCCAGCAATATCACAAGAAATGGGCATCTTGGGAATTAAATCCCGGATTTTATCATGATGAACGATTGCTTCCACCTGCAGGCTACCCCAAAGCTCCTATGTTTTTCGCAAAACATATAATCCAATGGAAAGCATGTGTCTGATTTACTGTACCATTCAGTCCTTGAACGGCATTTAGAGTGAGTGAATGAGTTTGGTTTTACGCCGTTTTTAGCAATATTCCAGCAATATCACGGCGGAGGACACCAGAAATGAGCTTCACACAATGTACCCATGTGGGGAATCGAACCCAGTCCTTTGGCGTGACGAGCGAACGCTTTAACCACTAGGCTACCCCACCGCCCCACGGCATTTAGAAGTGATACACATAAAATGTAAGAATTTATGGATGTCAACTTCTATATTATGAATAAAATGACAGTTTGGAGTGTATTCTTACTCCTTTCTCAGGCAGGTGAATTATGAGAAAAACAATGTTTCAGAGTATATTCTTCCTGGTTCATCAGGTATTGATGAATGCGTAACAATATACACCGAAATGTTATGTTCCTCATGATAAAGAAGTTGACATACATAAATTCTTACCTTTATGTACCATTCTCGAAACATTAATGGGCGGTTTTGTTAGATTTTGTCTTGTTAAACTCTATCAGCTTAATGGGTCTATTAAGAATACCAACTACTTTGATAATTCAGTTTTAACACTACAATGACCAGTAAATAAAGAACCAGACCCTCGGAGTAGTATCAGTTATTATATAGAATCATTCTCTACAGCCGCATCCCAGATGAGTGAGTATGAGCTTGACCACTTTTAGCAATATTCCAGCAATATCACAGCGCAGGACACTAGAAATGGGCTTCACACATTGTACCCATGTGCAAAATTTACACTGGTCCTGTGGTCCCTGGTCTGTAAAAAATCATAGGGACCAATAAATGATACGTTTGCAGTGGTCTTGGTGGCCAGTGACTTTTGTATTGATAGTTAGGTAAAGCTACGAATGTTATTTGGGGACCAGTGAAGTACAGACAGGACCACTAATTATTGTCCACTCACTGGTTCTGGTGGGAAATTTTGAAAGGTTTCTTTCCCTGTGTACCGAGGTATGGGGAATTGAACCCAGGTCTTCATCAAGATGAACGAAACCTTTAACCACTAGGCTACCGCCACCTTTAACCACTAGGCTACCCACACGGCATTTAGAAGTGATACACATAAAATGTAAGAATTTATGGATGTCAACTTCTATATTATGAATAAAATGACAGTTTTGGAGTGTATTCTTACTCCTTTCTCAGGCAGGTGAATTATGAGAAAAACAATGTTTCAGAGTATATTCTTCCTGGTTCATCAGGTATTGATGAATGCGTAACAATATACACCGAAATGTTATGTTCCTCATGATAAAGAAGTTGACATACATAAATTCTTACCTTTATGTACCATTCTCGAAACATTAATGGGCCGGTTTTGTTAGATTTTGTCTTGTTAAACTCTATCAGCTTAATGGGTCTATTAAGAATACCAACTACTTTGATAATTCAGTTTTAACACTACAATGACCAGTAAATAAAGAACCAGACTCTCGGAGTAGTATCAGTTATTTTGTACAGAATCATTCCCTACAGCCGCATCCCAGATGAGTGAGTATGGGCTTGACCACTTTTAGCAATATTCCAGCAATATCACAGCACAGGACACCAAAAATGGGCTTCACATTGTACCCATGTGCAAAATTTATGCTGGTCCTGTGGTCCCTGGCCCATGGTCAGTAAAAATTCGTCGGGGCCAAGAAATGATACGTTTGCAGTGGTCTTGGTGGCCAGTGAATTTTGTATTGATAGTTAGGTAAAGCTACGAATGTTATTTCGGGACCAGTGAAGTACAGACAGGACCACTAATTATTGTCCACTCACTGGTCCTGGTGGGAAATTTTGAAAGGTTTCTTTCCCTGTGTACCGAGGTATGGGGAATTGAACCCAGGTCTTCATCAAGATGAGCGAAACCTTTAACCACTAGGCTACCGCCACCACCACCAAGAAGAGTCAGTGAATGCAGGGTGTTCTCAGAAAATATAATGGCGTTATATTACAGGAATACTTTTCAAAAGGTGTTGAACCCAACTCACTAACTCAGGTAAAGCCATTCAAGACCTTATCATCCTCTATGTCTCACCTCGCCCAAGTGGTAATGACAAGGTCTGATAACACAGTAACCTTGTCGATACCCAGCTGTTACTATACCACATAGTAATGTCTCTGTAATGAGCTGATGTCGATAGCGATATTGACAACACTCACCCCTCCCTTTGATAAAAACAATGACAGGTGATATTAATTGCTCCCCTTTCAACCCAGGACCTTATGACAGCCTAATAAGGAAATGGCTTCGTAACTACGTTCAAACAAGGTGGAACAGTAATTTATCCTAAAAGCTAAAAAGTATATGAGATTAAAAAATGAATTATCCTGAAATAATCCTGTACAATTATGAAAATGTCCCATGAGATATATGACATTTCATATTGTTCCTTTAAAAAAACCAGCCCTTGAGAATACATCCTTGTCATGTTCCTGGTCCTGACACAGAGTAATCACAGTTGATCGTTCAGACTTTATAGTCACTCTAAAAGGTTTGAAAGAGAATTATTACATCCTTTTTACTGATAATCAATCAAAACTTCTTAATTTCACTTGTGAGAGCCTGCAGCCATTACTGGTACAATGACTCCTATTGTTCTCTAGAAATCAGAAGTGGCTTGGTTAGCTTTGTAAAAGATGGTTTACTTAACTGTCTAACTTAACAACAGTTTAAAAATTGTCTTATTTTACATATGTCCAAGGAATAACAAGTACATATCCCTGTAAGTGTTCTTGCCTTACAAATGTGCCATTATTCCTCCTCTTATATCAAGTGTAAATACTGGCATGCTAATTACTGTCAACTGATTGACACATCGATTTGCTATCCAGAGATATTTCACACCAAGGCAGTCAAAAATTTGGTTCAGATCATATCTTCTGAAACATGTGCAAATCCACCATCTGAAACCTAATCTCAGAAAAAAATTTACAACCTGGGTAAATTTGATGATGATGACATGAAATCTCTTGAAATTTGGTTATGAAGGAACGTCATTCTGATAAAAAGACAGTTTACTTGAAAAATAGGTACTGGTATCTTCATTTTTACACATTGTTGGAGAGGAATTTCAGAAAGACTGAGTATGTATCTTCTTGTACACAGCGCAAGCTATAATAGATTCTAGCCTCATAGCTTAACACAATATATTGACAAATACTTTTACAAAAAGTTAACATTCTTATTCATTTGTAATATAATTGCTTCCTGACAAGATTCTATTTTCATAAATTCAGAAAAACATCAAACAACATATCAATCTTTTTCTGCAAGCCATAATCCCTCGAGGCAAAGAGGGAACAATTTCTAGATTACACCCCATACAATCAAATTATGATAAAAACATTAAAACACGATAGTTCGATCATGTGCCATCATGAAACAGTAACCTCGTCATGGCTGCACCTGTAGCAATGTACATGTCATGTGATGGATCAGATATGAAATGTGCAACACATGTCGTGAAACTGATCACTCACTGTCAGATCATAGCGTGTATGGTGTACATATCAGCTAGTAATTGACTTGAGAAGCCCAATGTCAATATCAGGGTTGGTGCACGGGCTGAAAACTGGATTGGTACAGCTTTCCATGATGTTGGCCATGAGACAACCAATACAGTGACAGTTTTATGGCAATGGCCTCACACATAGGTTTTTAATGTTAGCTGTATTTTTAAGAAGCATATAAAACAGGCTTACATTCAGTAGTTGCTCAAGACAGATTGGTCACTGAATTATTTTATCCATCAAGATATACCGACATTCATGAAATTTTAACTCAGACAGATCCACCAATTCTTTCAGCTTTTCTCCTCAATCCTCAAACATCATTTTTTACATTTGGCAACTGGGATGAAAAAGTAAGCAAATCAAACATGATGGATGATCTGGATGATTTGATTTAAACACATTTTATTAACAAAGAAAAAGTTTGGGAATATGTTTTCACACATAAGGCTCCACTCTCCAAAAGTATTTACATGATAAGCTTCATATGGTACACAAAGCTGATCTGTTCAAATGTAAGATGACATCCCCCCTATAACCCACTGCAGTTGGGAAATGCTATTTCTTCTAATTATTTGTTATAAAAGTAAAATTGGTTTTGTACTTCTAGGATTATTGTAGTATATGCAAAATATTTAAGGGAATAAGCAACAATAAGCAGAATTCTTACATTCAAACATCTTAAAAGTTCTTCAGAAAACTGACATCAGGCTGTGGAATAAGACATCTTGTTATCAAATACACCAAAATCCTGTAGACGCCAATTACCCAAACAAAATACCTGTCCATTTATCCCATCACTCAGTTCCTGGCTCAACGGATTCTGGATTAATGACAGTCTAATGGCTGTGAAATCCTGACTAAAGAAACACTGTGAGCTATCTTGGACAGATCTATCTCTATCTAACACCAACATACCCACCCATGTACAGCTAATCACACAAGCCTTATGTCACAGGCCAGAGGAGAGAGATCTCTTTAACATTGCACAACCTGTCAGGCAGAAGGAGGATGGAGATCAGAGGAGGTCAGTGGAGACTGAATGCCTTAGGGAAGGCATTAGTGAATAGTCCATCATGACTAGGTATGTGTATAACATACAAAAGTCCCTGGTATATTGTGGTAGCCTGTATATTCTGGTAGCCTGTATATTTTGGGCTGTAATCCTGACAGCATGTCTTGGCATGTGGTTAATAGCATGAGCACTCAGACAACAGCACAAGTGACGAAGCCATCAGATCCCATTTTTAGTCAGCTCGTATGACTGACTGACTGACTGAGTTTGGCTTTACGCTTTTAGCAATATTCCAGCAACATCACGGCGGGGGACACCAGAAATGGGCTTCACACATTGTGCCCATGTGGGGATTCGAACCGGGTCTTCGGCGTGATGAGCCAATGCTTTAACCATTAGGCTACCCCACGGCCCCGTCAGCTCTCGTATGAGATACATTGGGCTGCTTACAACATTTTCTGTCCCATCACTTCAGCTGGCTCCAGAGGCTTACCATTTTGCCAAAAGAAAAGAATAAGGAGTAAGTTAAGTTTTACAATGCCTCTCGCAATATTCCAGAAATATGACTGTAGGGGACACCAGAAATGGGCTTCACCAATATGGGGAATCAAACAAGTCTTCAGCATGACGTCAAGATTAAGGACATTATGATGAGTCAGACCAAGGAGAACGACTAGGTCAATCTTGAAGACCCATATGTGCTGCCAGAGGCCACAAGACAACAACAAGTACCCATCACCAAAAGAACAGATGGTACTGACAGTACCTAAAACCTGAGGAAACTGCCCCAAAGAATCTTTTAATTGTACTTGCAGGAATTTTTTTTTCTGAATATTGACTGTGGACTGGCTTAGTGACAAGTTGTACTTCTTTATCAATATTCTAGCAAACCATGAATAGAGAGTGAGATGGGTTTTGCGCCACTTTTGGCAATATTCCAGCAATATCATGGCTGTCCATTAATACGGGACCAAAAGAATGGACTTCACGTCCTGTAATTATATAGGCATTTCAACCTGAGATTTTACAATGACCAACCCAACCATCACTTGAACCCAAAGCCACCTCACCACCCCTAAGGTCACTAGACCTGAGAAGTTCCTACATTGGTCATATCAGCTTACCTCCACATTTTGGCTAAGTTCAAGGTCTCCACACAAACTGATAATCATACACGTCCTTCCTTAGATCAAAGGAACCGACAACCATCAGAAAGTGGCCACACTATGTGACACCACAATCACCACTGACATCATCCAAGCTATCTCAGACCTATCCTTGACAACATCAATATTGACTAAGTGGGGATTACATAACAACCAGCCTGCCCATTCTCTAATGTCAACCTCACTGAGCAATCTGCTTCTAACTCTACCCGACATCATGAGGTAATTACTTAATGACTTGACTTGAGAAGTTTGTGTTACATAATCCCCGCAGACTTGTTTATGATGACGATAAAACCCTTCCAACTCCCCACACTGAGATACACCTCCCACAGAGACTGATAACACATTGACTGATGGTGATAAAACAGAAGGTGTCTTTGACTGTCTGGTGGAGGCCTGCATTGAGGAACGACCTCCACTAGCAACAAAGATAAACAATTATCCCAGGGAGGTTCACAAAATATCCGTTTTGGAGTTAGTTCACAGTGTGTGAGTTGTGTTTTTAAATAAGTCTCTGCTTTGACCTTCATTACAGCCTTTTAAAGTCACTACTGCTACAGTCGTAACTTCTACAGCATCTCTTGCTACAGTCACAACATCAACAGCATCTACTGCTACAGTTGCAACATCAACAGCATCTACTGCTACAGTCGTAACTTCTACAGCATCTCTTGCTACAGTCACAACATCAACAGCATCTCTTGCTACAGTTGCAACATCAACAGCATCTCTTGCTACAGTTACAACATCAACAGCCTCTCCTGCTCCAATCACAACAGCCAATCAAGCTACCACTAATCCTGCTATGGCCACACGTGCTACAGTGGATCCAAACAGTTGTTTTAACTACAGCATCTCCTGTCATGGCCTCTACAGCCCCTCCTACTACAGATGATCCTCCTACAGACACTCTGGGTATCAGAGCTGCACCTGCAACAGCCACCTGTACTATTCATGCCACAGTCAGGCCTTCAGATTTTCCTTCTCCAGCTGCTCATGGCAGTCATAATACACTCTCACGCTGTTCAGGCCTTCTTGCTAAAGCAGCTCTTGTCATTCCTATTACTGATGCTCATACTTCAGCTTCTCATTTTGCTATAGGTTTGTAACATTTTAAGAAACGATAAATTAGTTTTACAGAAAGTTAAACAGACACATATAATGGAATATTATATAATGACTTCACATCAAAATAAATAAATACATACAAAACTCCTTAAAACTGACCTCATACAAAATAATTGCCCATCCAGTACAAAGTCCACAAGATAAAACTCCCCTGTCCCTTAAACAGACATAACCCAAACCAGAGGTAGTATCAGAGACACATATGGGGTCCCCGACTACACACACTCCGCGTACAATGCTACAAACAGTAAATAATGTATCTCCCCTGTGTGAGAGCTCTACACTGAAGCACCTCTGTCACACTTTACACACTGCCCCACTTGTGTACGGACACTGGCAGCTGTAAATTACTGGTGGTGTACGAGACATTACGTATTTATGAAATTTCTCTTGTAGTTGATTTTTAATTGAAAAGATTCACATGGCTGTAATTCTTTATGTGAGATGTGCTTGTCTCCACCATCAGTGATTGGCAGTGAACTACTAAGTGTAATGGTGCTAGATTATATCAAGCTGATATCTGTTATGATAGGTGAAAGGCAAAGGGAACCAAGCTGTGACTGAGTTTATTATTTATTCATTCATTCATTCATTCATTCATTCATTCATTCATTCATTCATTCATTCATTCATTCATTCATTCATTCATTCATTCATTCATTCATTCATTCATTCATTTATTTACTTATTTATTTATCTTTGGGCAGTATTACAGTTATATAACGGCATCACACATTTTACCCATGAGGGAAATCGAGCCCAGGTCTTCAGCATGACACGCAAACACTTTATCCACTAGGCTACCCCACCGCTCTGGTGATCCATGTTGAGAAAAATCAGAGTTAATACTTGAGGCTGTAGAAGCTTAGGGTTAAATTCAAGTTAGACAGGTTCTGACAGACCAGGAATTATTAATGGGACGACTCTGGGATTTGACTTAACTGAGACATAAATCTGAGAAGCAAGTTCTGATGCCTTAAGATCGCTTCCTCTATGCACTACACTACCATACTTAAAATATGTCTCTTTTACATTTTGAAACAGAAAAAATAAATAAATTAGTTTTAGTAACAGTGATAAGTGCTTCATTTCAAAGAATGGTTGTGACGATTGTCTTGAATCCTCTCAGGTTATGGCCATCATAATGACTTGACCTTCAAGCTTCCTCCAGGTTAACCTCAGTGTAGATTTCTCCATTCACAATTCTGTGATGCTTTTGTAACATTAGCACCTTCACCAACCATAAACCAATGAATACATCAAAGACAATATCATCTGCAACACACACAAAAACAAACTTCCTTTCTATTCCTCTTCAAAGTAGACAAACGTTTACGAATAACAACCTCTTTATTACAGTCTAACAGCCATGTTAGTACAGATCCTTATATACTTACTTGACAACGGTATAAGGACCTATACCCAACCATCAATAGAAGTCGTATTCCTTAGCTTTTGTTTGCTTTGTCAGACGTCAACTTCTGCAGATCAAACAATTCTCTGTTCCACTGCATGTTATTACGGTACTTACTTCGGTACTAAGATTGCTCATCTAACAGGCCAGATTAAGTTCTATGTAAGCCCCCTTGCCAAGGGTGTCATGGGCTTTCAACACTCTGGGCTGAGTTTGGCTTTTTTGCTGAAAATGAAATGGGCTTCACACATTGTACTCATGTGGAGAATCGAACCCGGGTCTTTGGCGTGACTAGTGAACGCTTTAACTACTAGGCTACCCCGCCACTCTTCAACACTCTGGATGTGACGGTGAGGCATTCAAGCTCACATCAGCTGCAGAGATTCGCTACCTTCTCATCCAAATCGAATCAGCCTCAGTGAGTTGCACTTGCTGGGGTCATTACGAAAAATAACAACCCGACAAAACAATGGACATACCGAACCCTTGTGGTAAAACTTCACCATTGTGTCTCTGACAATAACTGCTCTATACTCATACCTCCAGTTGGGACAAACAGTTCCCTGTTGTACACAGAATTAAAAAACAAGTCAGATTATTATTACGTTTTCGTTAAAATTATGAAGGGTGTGTCAAACAATTGAGGAATAATAAACAATTCCTTGAGGTCCTACATCCACAGTGGTTTATGTTCTCATAGACGGTTTGTTTTGTCTGCTGTTCAATGGCTGTCAGAAAATAATTAAGTCTGGTCCAGAAAATCCAGTGACAGACGTAATGAGCATCATAAGTGAGTGAGTGAGTGAGTATGATTTTATGCCACTTTTAGCAAAACTTCAGCAATATCATGGCAGGGGACACCAGAAATGGGCTTCACACATTGTACCAAGTGGGGAATCAAACCCAGGGTGTTCAGCTTGACGGATGGATGCTTTAACCATTAGGCTACCCCGCCTCCCCTCATCAGCATCTACACAACTGGGACATGATGACATGCATCAATCAAGTCAGCGAACCTATCCATCAAAACACTTCTTTTCTATCTTGCAACAAGTGGGGATTGCCAAAGACCAATTTTAGCCAGAAATAGTCACAGCAATCTCATAGAATGTCCATCTGTTTTTTTTCAGGAGTGTTTTTACCAAGCAAGCAATGTTGAGCTGTACATCAGATCATTAGTTCAGATGAATCTGGCATTTATCATGCCAACATGTTGCAGAGATGAGCGATAATGGAATCAATATTGCCTTCGGTCGTGTAACATTGATTGCACCATTCTTAGAAATGTTACCGCCATTAATTTTGAATGCACTTGAGAGTTGCAGCACAACTGGTGATGAATACAGACATGAGAGATGATTTACCTGCTTTTAAATAACGATATTTTGGATACCGGAAGTGGATTCACATATTGTATCCATATTTGAAACCAAACTGGGTATTCCCATGAGGATCGACAACCATTACCACTTGGCAAGCCCATCATCCACAGAGTGAGTGAGTGAGTTTAGTTTTACACCACTGTTAGCAATATTCCAGTAATATCACGGTGGGGGACACCTGAAATGGGCTTTACGCATTGTACCCACGTGGGGAATCAAACCCAGGCCTTCAGCGTGACGAGCAAACGCTTTAACCACTAGGCTACCCCGCCGCCCCCTCATCCACAGAATGATTGATGACAGGTAAATATTTCCCTTGTCAGTAACATACAGTCCAGTATTCAAGTTTTACATTCAAGGATTCAGAACATAAAGAAAGAGCCAGGCTACGGATGAGAGGCACTGGAAGGGACGAGACTGGAATAATGTCCGTCTAATCTTTCTATCCCCATCACTCATGCAAGCACACCTCTGTCCACTACCACAACACTGTCACAGAGTCCCCCGATCCCCTGCCCCCAAAATCCCCTTGTATCAGGTTCCCTCTATCACTCTCCAGATCTCCCTCAGGACTGACATGGGGGATTTCGGCCATGTACGTCATACTCATATCATATTTATAATATTTATGCATATTATATTAACCTATATCTCCACTGACACACTTCAGTAGGGGATTAACAAGGGAGAAGCATGTTAACATACAGACATGTCGGTTGACCGTTGTCTACTGGGGATTACAGAGTAAACAACTGTACCATGGTACAAAATTTGTATGTTATTTAGGTTGTTAGTTAGCTTGGTTTTACGCCGCTTTTAGCAACATTCCAGCAATATCACACTGGGGTATACCAGAAATGGGCTTCACACATTGTACCCATGTGGGGAATTGAACCCAGGTCTTCCACGTGACGAGCACATTCTTTAACCACTAGGCCACCCCACCACCCCTTATGTTATATAAAAGAATGGAAGGCACATCAAAAACATTTTTATTGTCACTTTGAGAATTGGACCTTTTACTTATTGCCAGGTTACCTTGCCTACACACAATATGACTGGGGAGAAAGTGTGAGTGTAAATAGTTTTGAACAGTAGTTCATATTTATAACTGTCAACATGATTTTGGAGGGCATAAAGGTAAATTTTACCACTTTATGAAACAATAGGTTTGGGTTTGGGTATTGTCCTGACAAACCAAGACATGAAAAAAAATCTGAGATTCAAAATCATATTCCTCGGTCTCTGGTGCACCCAAGGGAGACAACTCTGCACAATGAACTGTAGTACCTTAGCTTCTGTGCTTTATGCAGTAACACCACTCTGATGTAGGAAACATATTGTGAAGAAGAAAATTAATAACATGCTGACATGAAATTGAATATCACACAATATGTTCGTGTCCATGAAATTGAGCACCAGAATTGGTAAGTATCAAATGAATGACAGATTTACTGAACACAACCAAGGACGTAAGCATAAACAGTATTGATCCAACGTGTACAGGCTGGTGAGCATTAAAAGAGTATTTGCTTTATGGCTTGTTCAAATTAAGTCCTCTTTTGTTTACCCAAAGCTGCTCGCCATGATAATGTTCTTCTGATGAAGTCAGTTTTGTAAAAAGCCACAAAAAACAATAGTATAAAGCTCAATTTCTGTTAAGGATACAGTACCGGCTTATATGCTTATGAAAGTCTGGAGCCTGTGTGAACAACATCATACACAAATGTTAATGTTTGTTTGTAAAGAAATAAAGATTTTCATGTGTCGAATTCAGCAGAAATGATATGAACGTGTTCAACATCCCTAAACAACCAGATTCATCCTACCACCTGAATACAATATAACCCTGCTTATCCAGACTCAAGAAACCTCTCCAATGATGTTTACATGAAACAAAATACATACTACATAAACTGATTAAGAGCATCTTCCGTTTATTTACCATGTTTCTTATCACCCTATTTGTTCAACATAAATTCGACGAAGAATACAATGTAGATTTTGACTGTGTCAAATACTCAAATAATCTTTCGTATTGTTTTATAAAAGTTTCTTGCCTCAATAGAATTTGGATAAGGGAGGTAACTGACAAGAATCAGATATCCAGAAATTTGTTTAACAAGACAAAATGTCAAAAAACATGAGTGTCCACATGAGCAAGGTTCGAGTGTGAAAAACAACATCCCTCTCAAATGTTGAGCTGCATAAGTTTCAACCATCCAAAGTTTGAAAATGAGTGATACTTGTAATTATTATAATTCAGTCATTAAGACCAAAAGAAAATGGTATAAACAAAATGTGAAAAAACACAAGTGTCCACATTAGCAAGGTTCAAGTGTACCTATAACACTCCTGTCATATGTTGATCAGTATACGTTTCGACCATCATTTGAAAATGAGTGATACTTGCAATTATTATAATTCAGTCAAAAAGACCAAAAGAAAATGGTAAAAACATATACGACAAAATTCAGATCAACAGTAAGCCTCTGTTACAGCAACAGGTAGCGTCCATGTTGATGGCTGATCATAAATAACACTGCATGTTGACATGCCTCATCCCAACATCAAGGGGTACTTATTGTCATGATGAGGTCTTTGATCCAGGGAGCCAAGCATGGATGCTTATAACTGTCCAGCAAGGTAATTGATATTCTGGCGCCAGTCGGAAATTTCAGCCAACCACTGGCATGACAGCTGTGTCCATGTTGTGTCAAGAATGATATATTGTGTATCACACCTTATACAATGTAAGTGAGTGAGTGAGTTTAGGTTTAGCCGCTTTTAGCAATATTCCAGCAATAGCACTGTGGTGGACTTCAATGGGTTTCACACTTTGTACCCATGTGGGGAATCAAACCCGGGACTTCGACGTGACAAGCGAACACTTTAACCACTCAGCTACCTGACCGCCCCTTCATACTAAGCTCTTGTATATCTGAATCAGTAAACAACCTGTAAAGTATTATACATAATGATACGGTCATCTGTATGGTTTATATCTTGATCAGTTGACCAGTTTGATAATTTTATGAATCTTATTTCTTGTAAGTTTTCTTTTGTAACAAAGTTAACATTTTTGGCAATTTGGTCTCTCTAGTAATCCACTAGTATGATCTTAACCACTATTTTGCCTCTTGCACCCAGTGTATTGTTTTCGGAAAATGACTAGTACTGTTTTTTCTTGAGTTGAAGTTTTGTGTTTAATTTTTTTCTATTTATCATGTTATTTTTTACAGGATGGGAGGAAGCTCTTTTTGTATTTAAATCCATATCCTGTGACTGAACTTCCAAAACAAAGATGAAAACAATGTTTACGAAGTGAAATGAACGAAAACGATAACAGCCTGAGAAATCAGTCACCAGACAAACCTTGTCTATTTCGGCTGTGGTATCGTCCATATCAAATAGCCCGGAGACACATGACCTACAAATAATGTTGTTTATACCAAACATGGCGTGAGAAACACAACTATCCTCAAAGGGGTCAAGCACGGCCAACTAGTGGACTTATGTTGACACAGGACACGGAATAAAAGACTGTTTAATGAATCTCATGGCTATGATGACATGTAAACAAACCTCCTTTATACTTGTCAATTACAGGCCGGGAGTTATACATGGTCTTCGTGACCATATGTCACTGGTTGTTTACCTTGCCTAGGGTCATAGAATTATCGGACAATGTTGACGAGATATAACCCAGACAGAAACAGATTTGTCATTTTTTGAAAATACTGACGTGTGTTAATCTCACAGAGAGACAAGACCATACTGATGGATTGTGTTGTAAGACAACATATTAATATTTCATAATTCTGCATATTAACAATCAATCAAAATTAAACCTTTAATAAAATATGTCTTTATTAGCTGACTATGGATTGTCAACAAAATAAGCCAATACATAAGCCCCTCTTAACAAACATCAACACTCCGTTTCAAGTCATCTGTTATTGAGTGAGTGAGTTTGGTTTTACGCCACTTTTAGCAATATTCCAGCAATATCACGTTGGGGGACCCCAGAAATGGGCCGTCTGTTATTGAATGAGTGAGTATGGTTTTACGCTGCTTTCAGAAATGTTCCAGCAATATCACGGCAGGGGATACTAGAAATGGGCTACACACATTGTCCCATTGTGGGAAATTGAACCTGGACCTTCGGCGTGATGAGCGAATGCTTTAACTACTAGGCTACCCAACTGCTCATGTTATTGAAACAGACATCAGCAATAACAGCCCAGTCAAGTCCCAGCATATTTTCAAAGATACATTTAATGCTACAATTATTTACTCTACATGCTCTTCATCAAACTCGCTTTTGCAAACTGTGCAAAAGTATAAGCTACAAAGGAATGTAAAATGGGCCATTAAAATACACATCTTTGTCAAGTTTGAGAAATTTACAACAATGAAATACAAGTATGGTTGTGAAAAAATCAGCTCTTGCTAATAGATAATGACCACATTTTGGGAGAGGGTGTTAAATCATTGTCAGATGCCATATTATCCTCAGGAAGGTGAAAGAAATTCTGCCCCGATGTGCAGTCGGAAGGAAAACTATGTCGTAAACCATCTTAACGTACAGCTTGGAGAAATAGCCATGAGATAAATATATGTCTCTGAGAGGTGAACTAAGGTCAACAAACTGCTGTTCACACTGGCCTGTAAATAATCAGATCTGATCAGACAAATCACAGTTGACGGTCACATATACTGAGGGAAACAAATAAGGGAACACCACTTCATGGTAGTGTTGATTTATCTATTCACAGATTTCCTCCCACAGCGCTATTCAAAGCTGGTGATGAAAACTGGACAATATTAAAGGAACACTTGGATTTTCCTCTGTTCCTTTACTTGTTTCTCTCAGTATACATCCTTTACTTGGATAACATTGTCCTTGATTATAATTTTGTTTTGTTTAATTGTTGTTTAACGCCGCACTAAGCGATGTTCCAGGTGTATGGCAGCGGTCTGTAAGTAACTGAGTCTGGACCACATAATCCAGTGATCGACAGCGTCTGCATCAACTTATGCAATTGGGATACAATGACGTGTCAACCAAGTCAAGAAGCTTGACCATCCAATCCCGTTAGTCGCATCTTACAATGACAAGCAGGTTGCTGAAGATCAATTCTAACCCGGATCTTCATGGGTCATTTACCCTTGGCCTTACGTTACGTTATTAATACAGGGATACGGGGAACCAATTTCCTGGAGGGTCATGGCGAGATTATGGTGTCATGTGATAGTTATCTGTGGAAGACCTTTAGGAATACAGCTGGATTTGAATTTGCAAAATTTAACAGTAGTCTAGTTGTATCCAAGTTTAATCTGGGAAGATAGCCCAAAATGTCTCAGTTCTCCGACATTTACCACTTTGGTGGAAACGTTAGCATGGGGAAGGTGGTAACAAACCTAGTATCTTTATCAGACCAGGAGTCAAACCATACGTTCCTGTTGTGACTAAGGTAGCTAACTCTGCACAGTGACTGTGCTGCATTTAATCTGGATGACAAATATTGTATGTATATACAATCACTTTATATTTGGAAGGAAAAGAACCTATTTTAGGACCATCCAAACACACAATATGGTAATTCCTGATCTAAATTCAACATTTTTCAGTCTTTGAAACAACATCATATTCAAATATAATGAAATCACTTTAAAAGTTTACAAAAACAGCAAAATTAATTTCATGTGCCCCATCTCGATATCATTGTTTGATCATTTGTGTTTAAACTTTACGACAGTTTACGAAGTACATATCAAATTCCGGAGGGCTGCGTTACCTGAGACGACCTGTGAAAATGAACTTGTACAGAGACCTGATAAAGCTCACCTGATCAGTGAAGCATGAAGATAATGACTCTCCCTCAGCAGGTAAATCGGGATTGTACTGGGGGTACCAGTGTACAGGATTGTTTCGTGACAGGAGGTATGCCCAGAAATCATCATTCTTCATGAAATTCAAATAATTTTTATATAAAGTAGTGCTCACGTGCTACTTTTCAAATTCAAACGTGGGGAATATAATGCAATGGGTAACAAATACTCAGAATGTTTGTCTGAGTTGTATGTTGTTTTGTTTTTTTCAGTTTGTTTCTTGCTTTTTAAAGCTGTGCAAAGCAGATTTCAAGCTTTGTGACTGTGGACAATATATTTTTAGCCTGGACTACACCAACCAGTGATTGATGAAATGAACACTGCCTCATCCCAACAGTAATGACACACAATGAGTCTATAAACTAAGTCTGACCACTAAACAGAGTCAAATCCTACTATACTACTCACACTTCGCTAAGGATCACAAAAATTTGCAACTTTACTTAAACGTAGATTTATAATTTGAAATCGTATCCATTTAAAACTGGATAAATAATGGTCTGGTAACCCCTCTTTAGGCAGACAGCCACTTTAAGCTAACCATATGGACTTGATACATGAGTAACCATAAAAATGGTTTTCATGGCACCAATCAACCATTTTGCAAATCATGGCACGGGTCATTGACAAGTACACAACACCTGTCAATAGCAGGTATGGGATCCACAAGATTAAATGACAAACTGAAAACTTGTATCCATGCTTACAATAAGCTTAGATATTTCAACCAAATTAGACCCCACATCATAGTTTTCTGTTGAATCAATGATTTGATCCTTAGCAAAGTGTGAATAGTATATAAGCACAAGATGCTGGAAACCAATTCTAACCAAGAATCTCTACAAGAGGAGTATATTGGCATAATGGAATTAGTATTCATCTCTGTCCGTGAGGATTCGGGTTAGAATTGGTCTTTAGCAACCCATGCTTGTTGTAAGAAGCGACTAACAGGATCAGGTGGTCAGGCTCACTGACTTGGTTGACACATGTCGTCGTACCACAATTGTGTATATCAACGCTCATGATGTCAATCACTGGATTGCCTGGTCCAGGCTTAATTATTTAATTACTTCCACCACATAGCTGGAATATTGCTGGGTGTGACATTCAACAACTAACAAAGCAAATAATATTCATCTTATGAACCGGTGTGTGGCCATTGCTGATGCCAAGAATTCTCTTCTAACAATGAAACCAATTCTGAAATGGAACTTGGTCTGTGGTGTGATGAAGAAAGGTATTACCTAAGAAGACTCTCCATCACTTATAATAAAAGCAATTTATCAGAACTATAACTCATGTACTACAGAATGAAACAACATGTGTCATCTGTTTCATCAATGTCTTTGTTTGGTTCTTTTGACATGTGACAGACACATTGAACATCTTACAATGAATTAGAAATCGACATGACAGATGACAATCATCTGTCATCTCAATTTCGGATCAACAGATGTTAATGTCAGGTTGGTACACGATTATCAAAGTAACCAAAATGACCTTAATTTGTGAAATTCAACAAAAACGTTCACAGACTTCTCGGTTCAAATAATGTCACGATCAACAACAACATAATTCTATTTGATTGGATGACAACAAAACGAAGCTGATATTTGTGTGGCAGCTGTCGCATGCTGGAGACAATGTGTCACATCTCTACAATATTTCACCGAGTCCTGCATTAATCATACACTGTGGAACTTGTGTCAATAACAGATCGCTGATGTCACATGCATGCTGCCATGTGATGCTACCAGCTCCACACACACCCACACAGTGTAGAGAGTATGTGCTGCAGCAGCATCCTCATCATATTGGGGACGATGAGCGCATAAATAGGTGTGAGCACTTTATGTAAGCACAAGCTGAGCAAAGGTCCATAGTAACACACTGTTGCTGCTTGAGATACATCATCATCATCATCATCATCATCATCATCATCATCATCATGTTATATAACAAATAGGTAATTGATAATTCATTGGTAACTGGTAAACAGCAAAATGGCCTTCAGAAATTTGACTAGTGGTTGGTTCGTTGGTTGTTTAACGCCGCACTCAGTAATATTCCAGCAATGTGGCGTCAGTCTGTACAGAATCAAATCAGGACCAGACAAACCTGTGATCAAAAACTTGATCGATCTATGCAACTGGGATATGATGACATTACTCAAACAAATCAGCAAGCCTGGCCACTCGTTCCTGTTTGTTGTCCCTTACGACAAGCATGGGTTGCTGAAGACCAATTCTAACCCGGATCTGCACGGGTATGTCACATATGTTAGCCCAAATCAATATGAAGCATGACTAACCACATAGACACTGATAAATCCACTGCAATATAAGCTTTGGATATAATACACATATTGCATGTTGCTTGCACTCATCATGCCAAGCATGCTGAGATCAACTATTTATATCCCTAATATGGTATACAGACCAGGGCTTGGCACAACCAGCAGAAAGTCAGGAACTAATCAAGAATCATTTCTTCTCACAAAGTCTGTCATGCAATGACTGGGAAAGAGTCCAAACAAGAAGTATTCAAGTATTGACCGCTGGACCTTCCACTAAACAAGGACTAATGGAGGACCGTGGTGGTGGGGTAGGCTAGTGGTTAAAGAGTTCACTCGTCACGCCACTTTACGGTGTCCCCCACTATGAAATATTGATAAAAGCATCATTAAACCATACTCACCCACTCACCCAAACTAGAACCCTTTTTAGAGGAGTGAGTGAGTGAGTGAGTGAGTGAGTGAGTGAGTGAGTGAGTGAGTGAGTGAGTGAGTGAGTGAGTGAGTGAGTGAGTGAGTGAGTGAGTGAGTGAGTGAGTGAGTGAGTGAGTGAGTGAGAGCGAGCGACGTTTCATCCCTGTAACGGCAATATTCCAGCATCACGATGGTTAAGAAAACAAGGAACCATGGGTGGGAATCAAACCCTGTTGTTTATTCTGATCAACAAACATTTCATCCATCTTCCCCACCACATCCCAGGGACATGATGTATTTGCTCCAGACATTGCATCCACGTGGAAAATGAAACCGAAACCAGGGTTTTTTTTGGATCAAGAAATATTTCATACAACAGTGAGTGATGTCACACTGCTTGAAGCCAGACATATGGCCCATATGGCCGTTTCACCTTCACAAATTTGTGAGTGCATGTATTTTAAATTACTCCGCTTTTGGAAATATACTGAGGGACGGAAATAAAGGCACACCTCTTGATGTCAGTGTTCCTTTATACATTCCCAGATTTTCCCCCCCAGTGCAATACAAAGCTCGAGAAGAAACTTGGAAAAGAATAAAGGAACTCTTGTACTTTCATGTGTTCCCTTATTTGTTTCCCTCAGTACATATCAGCTACATACAAATGAGTTCCACAGTATCCAAGTGAGGATAAGAACTCAGGTCTCTGGCGCTGACTTGGTTGACCCATGTCACCATATCCCAATTGCGTGCAGATCGATGTTCATGATGTTGATCACTGGATTGTCTGGTCCAGACTTGATTATTTAAAGACAGCAGCCATATAGCTGGAATTTTGCTGAACGCGGCGTTAAACAAGAAAACAAACAGGTCTGTGGTCTGACAGGCAAATGATTTAACCAGCAACCCCACGAATTTTGTGTTGGTGAAGATATTGTATTACTGTATCTCAATACCAGATGAATATTACAGTAAAATAGACGAATTGAAACGTTCGGGAAAATTCAATATTTTGTCATCAGGAGCTTGAAAAAAATCACCACAATAGGCATGTAATTTCAATTGGTGCTAAACAACCCATACAGTCAGCCTCTGACACATCTGGCGCACTAATCAATATCGTCGTCTATATCACCCATGCATTACTCTGTGAAATGTACAGCTACTTCATATCAAGGAACTGTCATCGGCTGCTTTCATGCAATGAAATATGTCACAATATCAAGCAACACAAAATGTTGAATAATTGTTTTGAAATACACATCTCCTAATTAATTTGGAAAGATTCGACAGCATGTGATCAAATAGTGTGAATGATTTTGTAAAAAATACTAAACAAGAAGATCTGGTACGAAAAAAATGGTTTGATGAAATATACATCAGCGTGAAAACAACATCATTGTCTATGTCAGTCTGTCAATAACATACAATATAAGCATGTGAACAGCTGCATTGACATGGGTTGTCAATTGCGTTATCAGCAAGTAACAAAAATGTTACAGTTCAGAATATGGGGGATGTATTGTATTTTGTTGTTTGAGCTTAGGGAGTTATCTGTGACGGTGGGGTAGCCTCACAGGTTCGATTCCCAACATGGGTACGATGTGTGATTACACTGTGTGTGAATCCCATTTCAAGTGTCCTCCACCGTGATATTGCTGGAATATTGCTAAAAGTGGTGTAAAACCTCACTCACTCACATCTAATGAAAGACAAACTCATCCAAAAGGAAAATAAGTTATGCCATTAACTGACAAAGTAAACAAATAAATATCCGATGTCAAAAACAAAATTTAATTACGCATGAATCCAAAAAGATTTAGTCTCTAAATCTGAAAGGTATTGCACTGGTTAAAAAAATATGTTAATACTCAAAAATAAAGCAAAATATGGCAACCTAGTCACATTATACAACCATATATCACTTCTGTAATCTACATCTGCCAATCAACACGAGAACGAAACATACAACAAAGCATCAGTATAACATAGGCAGAATACTAAATGTAACTAAGAATAATGGATTCAGAACATAAAACTATCAACCTTGCATTTATTATGACACATACCATCTGTATATTAATTTTCAGCTGTTCTACAACTAATTTATATTCCGTTTTATTGATTTTTTGACAATCGTGATTAACTGATGTCAGTCTGACCTACATCCATACAGATGACTTTGTCGACAGCCATATCAACATTCCTAACACATGAGATTGGAAATATATTTCCGAAGAGTACAGTTAACCGATTTACAATTCAGTTCAAACATTTGGGTTCAGGGCTGGAGGAATTAAGGGTGAGGTAATACCAATTGTGTGTGGATCAGTCAAGGAAGGATTTAACAGATTGCAATGATTAGAAAAACAAACATACTATTTGAAAACCTGCTAGAAAACATTCATTCAAGTGTATATGCAAATAAAAAGATTTTATCTTCGGATTCAAACAAATATACACATGTATTAGTTTGAAAAATATTTCGTTACAAATTAAAAGAGGTGAGTTGAAATTAAACCCTAAGGCTATAATCGCAATGTGTTCATCTACTTCAATACAGGGGTTCACACCTGGGAGTGATTTACACAACGGTTCTTCAATTCAAAAGACAAGGTGATATATTATCTTAACCCCAAACAGGTGTGAGTGAAATGTACAAGACAATGCTGGGATTGACAGGGAAACAAGAACCGAATAATCAAAATTTCAACCCCTTGTAAAAACGGCCACATGTTTGCTTTTTACCTTTAATGAATGCGATTGGTTAAAGGAAATGAATTTTATCACATCCATCATGTTTTTCACAGAATTACTTATAGTCTTTGATACTGAGCTTTAAATAGAAATCTGAAGTGAGAAGGCATTTATTTGGAATTTTACACCCATGATAATGCCTGTGGGTGTCGATGATGGCCCTTTCTGATCGAACCGGAATACTCCTGGGATAGTTGTCACATACGAAATTTCTGGTATGTTTTACAATGTGCTTGTATTGAATTTGGACCTTCTGACCAATACTTGGGATTATATTAGTGACTTGCCTCTTTTATAAACAGTCTTCACCTTTTATAAATATTGTTGTCATTATTTAGAAAGCTGCAGATTTGGAACTAACGTTTTCATGAATGTGCTGATACAGCATTTTTCAGTATTCATTCACAAGTAAAACCAACCAACTGATCTGGTTCTTATTTAAGATTTGACTTTTGTGTTCATTCTTTGACAAATTCAAACAGCCTCAAACAACTCTTGCTCAAACATTCTTTGATGGAGATTGAAACAATCAAGGTCACAGTTAAGCTTTCAAAAAAGTTATCATAAAAGATATGTCACATGAATTTCGCAACTTTGACATGTAAAATGTGTTATCATGTTGTTTGAAATGAACAATTGCCTTTCCTTTGCATGTGTTTATGATGCGTGCTACCAAACAGGCAGGATACATTCACCTTTTCTAAAACACATGGTATCACCGCAGTTTGATAGTCAACCATTTACATATCTCATGATATAATCAGAGTGAGTTAATATTTATCGTCACATCGGCCATATCTCAGCCGTATCGTGACGAAAACAATTTATACAATAAAAAGTGAAAACATTTAGAAGATTAAACCTGTTGACGATGGACAGTAAAAATACTACAGAATCACATATATGAATATAAAACTAGTGAGCAAAGCTAAAACATTCCAATTAAAGAAGACAATACAGAATAAAACACGGGCTATATATCGCCAACAACTGAAGGTAGATCACCATACTAGGAACCATGGGGACTTACATTACCTTTGCTACCTGCATGGAGCCTAGCTGGATTTACACCATCCCTTCAGCCGCTGGCGATTGTAGGAAAAGTTAGCCAACAGTTAAAATAACAAAAATACTACGTTTAAAATGTGGTAAATTCATATTTTACTCTGAAAGTTTTGGGACTTACGTACCCTCTCAGGAGGACAATAATTTTACAGTACTTTATGATATAATCAGAATCATACAGTGTATTAATTTTGATTAGGAACATATGTTTTGTCGCTTCTACATCAGGTTTTAGCTATTGTTTTCAGATTCTATTTGAACCCCATCAAACAAAATCTTTGAAATTGTGACATCAATGAAAGTCATATTTTGGTGTGCATACCTTCTCAGTTTATGGATATAGCTCTAATTAAACATTTTCTCATTAAATTCCCAACACTTCTTTCATTGTTACAAAGCCGCACACCATTGTGGTAAAAGCTTTCAATGGTTACGAGACATCGAACATTAAAAACCTCCAAATAAAAGTCAGCACAAGACCACAACATAAATCTCATCCATATCTTTAAATCTAACGACGTCTTTCATTCACCGCTTCACACTAATCAATCACCTGTTTTCAATGGTCATTTTGTAACCATTTTATCCTCATTGACCACAAACAATTTATGTCCACTGATAATGCAGCTACTTAACACCCCTGCCAAGATATTGACCATTAACTGCACCAATTGCATGCCCAATTACCTGATTCTCAGAAGGTGTGGCCCTTCCAGTGACAGCTGATTGACAGGTGATGTAACACTCACACAGGAAATGGACAAGTCTAAAGTAGGGGTTGCTAAATAAGGAAGAAAAGTCTGCCTCAGGGTCGTACCTGATTTCAGACCAAAACAATTATGGACTCACATTAATCTAAATTAATCACTTCTGTTTTGAATGAGCAAATAATGCAGCAGTATATGATTTCAAACAGAAACAATTACAGATTGACAATAATCTATATCAATGACTTATGATTTGATTAAACAAATACAACTTCTTTGAGAGGCATTTAAACGTTGGAGCAGTATTATGAAAGGACTGACTGACTGACTGAGTTTGGTTTTACGCCACTTTTAGCAATATTCCAGCAACATCACGGTGGGGTACACCAGAAATGGGCTTCACACATTGTACCCATGTGGGGATTCGAACCCGGGTCTTCGGCGTGACAAGCCAACACTTTAACCACTACGCTACCCCACCGCCCTATTATTAAAGGAAGGATAACAATGTATGGATGAACATCAATAAACAAGTTGTTCATCCATATATTGTCATCCTTCCTTAGCTAATACAAAAATTCAGGGGATGTAACTGATTTCAGATAAAAACAATTACAGATTCACATTAATTTATATCAATGACTTATCTTTTGAATTAGCAAATATAAATGGGGAAGTAACTGATTTCAAACAAAAACAATTAGAGATTCACATTAATATATATCAATGACTTATCTTTTGAATTAGCAAATACCAAGTGTCCATCTTGAGCAAACAAACACAGATCCTTTCAAACAAATAAATCATGTATTTTGTGTTTGTTTAGATATCACGATTTTGTTCAACAAATGACCTATCCACGAAGTTTAAAAAAATATTGTGTGAAATATCATATGCATACCGCCACAATGAAAGAAATAACATTTTTGTGAAGACATGTTTGCACTTGCGGTGCAGAATCTATACTATGGGAGCCTGAGGTCTCACTTTTCTCTTGGGACAAAGTGTTGACAAGGAGT
Source organism: Haliotis rubra (assembly GCF_003918875.1). NCBI lineage: Eukaryota > Metazoa > Mollusca > Gastropoda > Lepetellida > Haliotidae > Haliotis > Haliotis rubra. Next base: position 3,063,813 of record NW_025767102.1, read on the forward strand.
TTGTGATATTTAGATTAGCCTATATTACACACATACAGCTTGTTCAAGTTGTTTTTGAAGTTTAACATTTAAATAAATGACGTCCTGCATTATATTTGCTGGCTGTGTTGCAGGACGAGTTTAAGTATATATATCCTTGGACATGACTTGTGTGAAACTATGGCCTTGTCGGTCACTTGAACCGGTTTTCGCATTTCCTAATTTTTAATTCTTCCTTCAATAGAAATATTTGAAGAAACTGAAAATTGCATAACTTATTATACTGCTCAAAAGAATTTAGAGATCATGGTTTTGACTATAGTTGATCAATCAGGCCATGAAGAATTTGTGCTCCTTAATCTGTTTTGAGTAATATAAATGCCCAAACATATGATTCACTTTAAATATGACAGATATTTCTCATAATGTTTGTGCAGAGTGCAGAGATTCCCAAAATGAGTCATATACCGGTATGTTGTTTTTTCCAAAGTGACTTGGCAAACATATACTTAATCAGTTAAAAATGTTCTTTAAAGAATCATGGGAAGTATTCACAGTGCATTGTGTTAGATGACAGAAACACCTACAACAATAAATGAAATGGGCAAGGTGTTAATGACAGCAATTTACAAATCATGTACAACAGTTTAGTGAGGTAGGCATTGCCTGAAGCTACTCAGGTGAGTCAGAAAGGTGAAATATACAAGCAGTTGACACAGGTGTAATAACATTACAAGGGATATGGATTAGGTCTGTGATTGATCCCTGCCTATCAAAACTAGTTGTGCAATAAACATCTGGAGACATAACTGTGGGATTAATCCAGGATATATTGTTGTTCAGGGACTGTGCCTGGAGGAGTGAAACACCTCTCGTACTGACCACACACAGACAGACTTGAGACTCCTCTCGTACTGACCACACACAGACAGACTTGAGACACCTCTCGAACTGACCACCATGGACAGACTTGAGACACCTCTCGTACTGACCACACATGGACAGACTTGAGACACCTCTCGTACTGACCACCATGGACAGACTTGAGACACCTCTTGTACTGACCAGACACACTGACCACCATGACAGACTTGAGACACCTCTTGTACTGACCACCACCTCTGCATACTGACCACCATGGACAGAGACTTAACACACACAGAGACACACCTCTCGCACTGACCACCATACTGACCACCATGGACAGACTTGAGACACCTCTCGTACTGACCACACATGGACAGACTTGAGACACCTCTCATACTGACCACACATGACCACCATGGACAGACTTGAGACACCTCTTTGCATGTACTGACCACCATGGACAGACTTGAGACACCTCTTGTACTGACCACCATGGACAGACTTGAGACACCTCTCTCAGAGACTGACCACACACAGACAGACTTGAGACACCTTGAGACACCTCTCGTACTGACCACCATGACCACACAGAGACTTGACACTCTCGTACTGACCACACACAGACTTGAGACACCTCTAGATTACTGACCACACACTTGACTTGAGACACCTCTCTCTACTGACACACAGACAGACTTGAGACACCACTGCATACTGACACCCATGGACAGACTTGAGACACCTCTCGTACTGACCACCATGGACAGACTTGACACCTCTCGACACCTCTCAGTACTGACCACCATGGACAGACTTGAGACACCTCTCGTACTGACCACACATGGACAGACTTGAGACACCTCTCGTACTGACCACACACAGACAGACTTGAGACACCTCTCGTACTGACCACCCACAGACAGACTTGAGACACCTCTCGTACTGACCATCCATGGACAGACTTGAGACACCTTTCGTACTGACCACACACAGACACTTGAGACACCTCCTCTGACAGACTGACCACACATGGACAGACTCTCTGACTTCGACCACCTTGAGACACCTCTTGTACTGACCACACACAGACAGACTTGAGACACCTCTCGTGCTGACCACACACAGACAAACTTGAGACACCTCTCGTACTGACCACACACAGACAGACTTGAGACACCTCTCGTACTGACCATCCATGGACAGACTTGAGACAACTTGAGACAACACTATATTCATCTCTTTACATAAGGGTGGTGGGGTAGCCTAATGGTTAAAGCGTCCGCTCGACACTCTGAAGACCCGGGTTCGATTCCCCACATGGGTGCAATGTGTGAAGGCCATTTCTGGTGTCCCCCGCCGTGATATTGCTGGAATATTGCTAAAAGCGGTGTAAAACCATACTCACTCACTCACTCACTCATCTCTTTACATCACATATATTCATCATGTACAATCACCAGGCAATTTGTTTAACCTGTTGTAGCTCATTATAGTGTCCTGTGCCAATAGTCTTCATATACACTTTGTCTTCCCTCAAACTGGGGCTTAACTCAAACCTTCAGCGTACTTTTTCAACTGATTCATCAGAACAAGAATGTTCAGTGCGCCACAGGCAACCAGATTCTTTTCATTTATTTTATTTCCCTTTCTATCAAACTTGATCAAATTCCAATGTACCACAAAAAGAAATTCTATGCATTATTCACAAGACATCTTATATTTGCTACATGAATCACAGTTAAGATTCACAAGAAAACATTTATCAGCAATAATCCCTATGGTCACCATGACCTTCAAGTCCTTTGACATTTCATACAGCGGCGAAATAGACATGAATCAGCTGGAGTCGCCCACTCAATAGCAATGTATTACAACTGGGAAATCAATCACAGAATACACCCACAGACTGTGACCCTGATGGAAGTTTAATGACACCAACATCCTGAAAAATACACACAGGAATTCCCTTAAGGCTGAACCACAGAGGCTTCATTGTGAAAACACTGGATCTATTGACAAGTGATTGGTGGCGCGTGTTGCATAACCTGTCAGCTGATTCGGTCAATGTATATAGCAAATATGGACTGGTGCTGAAGAAATCAGGCTTTGTGTCTCGTGTCCTTTACATTCCGAGTATAACAAATCACCTTAATCCTTGAATATCCCAATATCTATGTTTTGAATGTTATTTTGTATGTTATCTGAATGAAATTAACAAGCACGTCAATTTCCAGTTGTCAGTGTCAAGGATGGATTAGTGACCTGTGTCAAATAGGAATGCTATTGCTCTTTGTATGAGTACAACAAGTTCTTACAAGATTCTACAAGAAAATAAAGTTTGCTGACATGTAGTAGCATATCACCTGAACATAAAAACTAAAGTCATATACACCTCATAAAACAATTATCGAGGAAAACATAATCTCTGCTGCTTTCAGCAAAGACTTATCATGAATATGGAAAGGTTTTCTTTGCTTGTATTACCATATATTACCATATAATAGCTTTTCTGTGATCACTTTTTATACAGGTAACTGAGTGTGGTTTTACAGGTTTAGAATATTGCACCAATATGGCAGAGGAGACAAGGAATGGGTTTGAAATGCTGTACCGATATGGGGAGACTAACCCAGGTCTTACAGGTGGGCGAGCGGTCGCTTTAACAAATAGGCTCTACTGATCTGATAACATGGCTTGTGGTGGGTTTTTATAACACCTTGAAGTATTCCAGTTATATCACATCGTGTTAGCTTAACATGGGAGGAACACTAAAGTGATAAATTTCCCAGACATTTCCAACTTTAGTGAAACGCTAACAGAGATACCCTGACCACTACTGACATATCTCCGCCCGGAGAGCGGAAGGTCGCGGGTTCGATCCCCGACCGAGTCATACCAAAAGACGTTAAAATATGGTACTTGTTGGTCCCTGCCTGGCACTCGGCATTAATGGGTACAACAAGGACTGGTCGGCTCGGAGTCAGTATAATGTGTCTGAGTGGGGTATTCATGCTTCACTGCGGCATGGTATCTCAGTGGGCTAGCACTATAAAACCAGCTTCAGTCTGGGCTAGTACAAGCAGCCGCACATACACCTACACACGCATGCACATCGTCATATGAGCGAAATATTCTCAAGCACGACGTTAAACCCAATTTCACCTCACCTCACCTCACTGACATATCTATGCCTTGTGTTTACTAAAGACATATATGTCTAATTTCGTCAATATCAAACTGTCAAAACTGACAAACCAAATTTTAAGGTAATATCCGGATCAGTCAAATATATCTTGAAATAGATAATACCTAAGCAAAACCATTGATAATTCATGTGACAATCATTATCATGATGATCATAAACGCATATTTATGCATATAATTACACAATAAATTGAACTTGAATAATGCAATAATAAAAGTGTCACTTATGGCTTGCTTGACATAGATCTCAAGTCAATTTAGGTCAATACTTGGTCATAAATTTCACGATAAAATATGACGTATCATAATGTTGACATGAATGCGTCATAACCTGAAACTGATAGGGCTGAGACGTTTATGAATAATATCTATATATACATGTATCCTAATCTTTTATACATACACTTTTCTTTCAAGTATTCTATTTCCAACCAGAACTGACAAATGTAAACTGCTTCTATCAGAAACAGATTGCACTTATTCGTTGGCCTGTTACTGTTGCGTCCATTTCATTTCCGTCATTCTGACTGCTTTGACAGACAGGTGTCAGGTGTAATGTACATCTTTCCATGTGACTTATTCACCTTGGAAACATGCACCGAAATATACAAATCCTTATGACACTCCAGCAAAACTAATTATATCTTATTATGACAGTTACAAGACCTGCCATTTCAGAATCAAGTAAATCTGCTAAGTTATCAATTTCACCTGACCTCCTTAAATCTGTTCATCATACAAAATCAGGCAAGCCGATTGTCTGCGCTACCGCATTGTAAAATTTCTGCAACGTCATTGATTACCTCGTCTATTTACAACCCAATTACAGATCAGTGACACACTTGACATTACTGGCAACCAATGGAGCGTAATAAGACCCTGTTGAATATCACATGGATGATTGTCAGTTTCGGAACATTCTTCACTGTGTCTTGTCAGTATCACATTTCTTTCTCTGTGAAATTCACAACCCTGTAATACACACCCTTCAGTCATTCATCAAAAATCTTCAAAGTTTTAAATTAAAAATATTTGTATTTTATGCCACTTCAAAGTATATCCAGAAAATAATATTCTGATTTACTTAAATGAAATTCACAGAAATAGAAAATAATAATTTTACAAGTTGTTCTGAAGCTGACATACATGTGAATGTCGACTGTACTGATATTGACACCAGTCAGTGTCCCCCTCGATGACCTTGTATGAACATACCAACTATTGTCAACACACCAGCTCTACAATCACAACCCACCCAGGTGTGCATTATAAAGATATTGTATAAATTATACCAGGCATTTCAAACCATCCCACACTACCAGCCCTGAATACCATCCACTGTAGTTAGTGCGGCATACAAATTCTGTCCTCTCACTATTGACAAAGGCAGCTCTTCATATAAACACCTGTGACATGGATTTCAGTTGGCTCTGAATCAATAGCCTTTGTGATGCAACTTGCTCAATAGCTTCAAGATATCCAACTTACCATGATCAAAGCCGATAAACCAAGTCGCGAACGTTTTCCCATCTTTCTGTCCACGGATCATTGTGTTTTGAATGTAGTTACTCTCACATGTTGTGTTGAAAACTATATCACTATCAGGTATTCCGAACGAACAATAGCACACAGTAACAGTCCCATGTTGGAATATCCAGATTGTCAGGCCAAGACACACTTGATTTCACTCCTTGCTTGTTGATAGCTGTCTATCAGTCTGGCTTTGGTATAGGTAATAACCTACGCTGGTAAATCCCAACCCACACCTGAGGCAAGGCTGAAAACATTCGCTGCTCGCTGAGACGTGCGATGACATCACAAAGGTCAAAGGTCAGATTCCTACATCTCGGCCAGGCTTGACTTCAGGTGGGTGAATCAGGAGGTGGATGGCTTGCGAAACAAGATCCCATCAAGGGATGTACATTTCAAGATCAAACGAGGTTAATTACGTCTCCAGTGTGGCAGATTTGTACAAGTTCAGCTGACATGGTTTTGTCCTCCTTCTACAACAAGCAGCGGGAGACAGAGTTTATCTCTCTCTATACAGCCTATTGATTATCTACACACGGACCATTCGCTGAAATGTGCGTTAGATATTTCTATCGCTGACTAACAGTGTTGAGTATATCTACAGAAATACACCATACTAACTGACAAATATTTTGAAATTGACAAATATTTTTCAAAATAACCACAGTGCTATTGTTTTTAGGCACCAGTGTCATCTCTTCAATTTTTTAAAGCATATCATTACTAGGTACTTTCAAACCCAATTCCAAATTTAATTGGTTCAGCTATACATGAAGTGACATGAAATTTTCAAGTTAGAGGTGCTAATTATTTTGAAATTGACATCAGACTTTGACATAGACAACATATCATTCAAGAGGCTTGTTCATTGATATGGTGCAAATGTCTATGCACCTTGATTACTTTGTGATTAGATCATCTAGATGAGCAACCACCTAGTTATTTCTGTTGATGACTAACAGCCTGGAACATTCATATTTATGTGCCTTTCTAACAAAAAAAATGTCGGATACAGTAAAACCTGATATCTCTCCTCTTTTCTTTAAGCCATGAAAATCATTTACCGTTAAATGTGTTTTAGGACTTATAGAAATGTTGAGAAATGTTTAAGATTTCCGTAACTGATGTTGCTAACCTTTCAAGTTAAAAATGTTTCAAGAGGTAAAATCCATCAAAATAAGAATGAATGCAATATTTGAAGTTCTCCATTGATGTTGCAGTGAGTGAGTATGTGAGAGAAGAGTCAGTGAGTGAGTTTAGTTTTACGCGCCGCTTTTAGCAATATTCCAGCAATATCATGGGTCTTTGGTATGACGAGCAAACACTTTACCACTAGGCAACCCCACTGCCCCCTTGTGAGAGAAGAAGATGAGGGAGGAAATCAGGTCATTAATAAGATGAATCCAGTTGCAAAATATCTTGCATTAATGTTAAAAAGACATTGCAGTTTCCAATATTTTCAGCATGGATTTCTAAAACAGGAAAATGGGTGAAAATTCAAGAAAGTCCTGTAATTCCTAATAACATTAAAAGGTATTAACTTTTTTTTTCAAATATTACATTCTAAGTAAATATGTTAATTTTTCAACGAATATCGTGGACTTCTCTTGTAAACTGAGAAACAAGTCAGACTAGTTTGATGCATGGAAAAAAATGAAATATTTCCGTGTCTAAGTATTTTGCAGCCACATATTTTGAAAGTTTCTGAAAAATAGCTCGTGAATAAACCTGTTCGGTCTTGTAGAATTTAGTATTGAAATATCCATCCTTGCTGACAGATGGTTATTGCAAGGATATGCTCAACTAAGCATGTGATTGTTCACAAATTTGGCCCTGAATACTTACTCTGTAAATCAACCTAAGAGAAAGGACACCATTGACTGGGTCACTCTCAAACTTGATCCCCATACGCCTTAGTTGTCAGAGGAGAAATAAGCTTTGATTTAAGACAGGTTTCTGGGAGAGCATAACTGCATCAGATACACTGTCATTCATGTAAATCACATCCTTTGAGAAGCACATACGTCTCTCTATTACAATCTAAATGATATGTTAGATAACACAGGAATATGATATAAGAAATTGAACTCTTTCACAGCTTTGTCATCTCCAAAGGGTTGGATTCGAAGGCAGGCTGGGGACAAAAATAACATATTTTGGAGGTTGAAATTGAGGATTGCGTGGCTAAACAGTTTCAGAGGAATATGATGTCAAGAACGTAACAAAATCACAGGTTTGTCACCTGAAAGTGTTGGATCCAGAATCAGACTCGGGGCCCAATGCTATATTTTGGATGCCAAAATTGAGGATTGTGTGGTTAAAATGGCTATCAAAAGAAAAAATATGTGTCCACACTCTGAATATGGCAGGCTACATGTGAAAACACATATGATGTATGCAGACCACTATCCGCTTCCAGTCACCATTGTGACCATCTGATCAACATTTAATCACCTCTTGTAATCAGCATCAGATACTGGGGATCAGCTGTAGACTACAGGTTCACAACAGCAAGAAAACCATGGATGATACATCGCCCAATACCAATGTTAAATACATTATCAACGTCCCTCCTAACCTAGCGACCTGACAAAACTGTTGTCATGAACTCAGTGTCGAGTCTAACACACTTAACGTACCTCAGACTGAGAACACCCCAGGCAGAGTCCTCAATTACTTGCTTCACAGAATTGTATTTATAAGCATAGACATATATACTTTTTATGCTTTTTTTCTAAAACAAAAAAGTTTTCATCAAGTATAACCTGTCTGGTGCAAATCATGAAAACAAAATGCTGGGTCAATTAAAAAATTAATTAGGATTGTATTCTGATAACAGCTATTTAACTTTAAGTTATTAACAAGCATAGATAAATGTATTAGATATTGATAGTGTATTTCTTAAACCAAAGAACAATCCCATCAAGCATGATTTATCAGATGCAAATCATCAAAACAGAAAGCTGATTCGATGTGCAAATGAAAATGATTAAAATCTGATGATGTCTTTTTAATTTAAATCTGATGATGGTTGTTGAATTTTCAACCAAATTTTGAATTCTTGTTGTCCAATTCCTGTTTTGATTGTAGACAATATCTGACACATTCATGAATTAAAACTTATCAGACTGTATACAAATCATAGCACCCTCTTACAAATGAACCCTACCTTTTGTAAATACACATTCAAGTATGTCACAAACATATCATATTTCACTCCTATCTACTGAATTTCATGTCAAAGAAGTTATAATCAGCTCAAAACAAAGCTGAATTGATGCTCCCAAAGCATCAATCATCAGAAACACATGATGGACCCATTATTTTATGTCGAATACGGTACATACAAAAACAAAATTCTTGTCCGAAGGCACACGACTTGGCAGTTTGAGTGTCTCCTTAAAAGTATCCAGTATCTAGTGCCATGCTGAGGCAATTGGGTACAGCTTTTATTTCCCTGTGTTACATCGCATTCCTACTCAACTTACGACACAAGACACTTTCATATACAAATGATGACCACGACAGGTATCTGTCGCCAATTTCACCCATAGGAATGTCACCAGACACCATGAAACAGGCTCTCACGTAGGTAAAAGATGTAACTTTGTATCGTTTAGTAGGTAGGAGATTCTCTGATGTCCATATCAATGAAGACGTAGCTGTGTACACTTTGGGGGTTTGTTGACGTACTTGTCAGTGGAGATGCTATCTGTCTACTAAAGGAGGTAGTTTACTATCAAGATATTGTCGGTGTGGAAGGGATGGATGTGTTTTCGTTTCAGTATCAAGATACCAGCATTGATGGGGTGAAGGTGCGATCTGTTTGTATCAGCAGGTTGTCTGGGTTGATGGGCGGGACGTGCTATCAATTTATTATAACATAGCCTGTGTTGATTGGGGAAATGTGCTATCGGGTTAGAATCACGATACTGTCTGTTTTGATCTGGCCAATGTGCTATCGGTTTATGTCATGATAAAATCATGAGAATCTATTAATTCCGGGATCAACAACTTCGAGTGATTACTCCAACTTGAACCATGGTCGATACGTAATTTATCCATGATTTTTCATTGCCCAGTATCAAATGACAGCTATTGAAGCAAGGCCTCTTGAAAAATGTCAAATAATAGCTGTTGAAGCAAGGCCTCAATGTCCAGTGTTAGATGATAGTTGTTGAAGGCCTCTTCACCCAGTATCAAATGACAGCTATTGAAGCAAGGCCTCATTGCCCTGCGTCAGATGATAGTTGACGAACCAAGTACTCACAGCCCAGTTGTTGGGTACACCGAGAGACAGGAGACACACTTGACCATCAGTCAAGAGGTATATCGAGACCAGTGGACATGGCCACTTGTGTGATCTCACCAGTTCTTGACTGACCCAGCTGGGATGGACATGAAAACATTCCTCAATGCATCACTGTAGACTTGACCACCACCTACCTGCCCACACAGGCCATCATACTGGACAGGCCCTAAGTGGTCATTCAGGGGGCTATCCACATGCCCTACACAGAATGTCTGTCTAGTACAGACGAAACAAGGCTGTCATAAATACCATATACTTTGTACCTGCTGACACACATTCATAAATTTTCATAATGACAATGTAACATCTTGTATTCGGATAAACATATAAATCAGCAGAAATTCTGTCAATCACCTTTCAAACATCCCTTCAGTATTCCTTTTCACCTTCAAAATCCTTGTGCAAATGCAGAACCTGTCAAAAACGTTCCAATGAACTAGAACACTTTTGGAAAGGTTCTTCAAACATCATTAACATGATTTCGAAATTCAAATGTCAAATGAAATGAAATTAGGCTTCAAATTACTCCAAACTTGTTAATTAACTAAATTAATTAACGACTTGATGTCGAAATTCTCCTTCATTGTCCTTGACCTTCCTACTTCAACTTAATCACTATTCCAGATGCACACAGCAAACACAGGTAAGGCCTTGGAAGTAGACATCGAAAAGGTGTGACATTTCTATCAAGATATCCCCGAGTGTCAAACAGTGGTCAAGCCCATCTCATGTATCACCACTCCTCATCTGGATACTGGGACACTGAAGACAATGCATGGTCATCACTGAAGTCACGTGATCTGCCCACACAAGGAAACGGTCAACTAGGAAGGATTAGGTGACATGACCCTCCCGTAACCTCCTGGCTGACGGACAGTGTAGTCTGGCATGATGCTGCATGTTTATTTTGTGAAACTGTATTAATTGAAACAGATCACGTTTCCTAAATCAGATATAGTCCAATCTGATTACATTTATCAAATTCTGAAGGTACAAAAAATTATTGCTCATAATATCAATCACTGGTTTGTCTGATCAAGGCAGATATTTAAATTCCACTGGAATACAGTCAAAATATTTTTAAAATCATCAGAGATGTAAAGTCAGCTTAAGACGACTTTTTCATCATTAAAATAAAAGTATGCAACGAGTTATCAATATTTGTCATGGGGAGTGAATTTAAGTCAAATTACCACTTTTTTTCACAAAAAAATGAAAAGTCTATGTACAAGCATTTAGAAATTTTCATTATGGGAGCAAACTGAAATGTCACTCAACAATCTTCATCCACAACTGATACCCATGTTTACATTTTCTCTGATGTCATACAGTTACAACAGTTCACAGTACACCGCTGTACCCGTCATTGGCCCTGCTCCCAAATACCTATGACTCACTGACAAGGTAGACATCCCACGCACACGCTTACAAGGCTTACTTGGGTAAACACACTCAAAATACACTAAATACACAGATACACTAGCCATCCATATCTCTTTTTTAATAAAGAACGCTTAAATACATATATATGTAGGAATGTCAGAAACAAGTAACACTGTGATGAAGGAGTAGTGAGTGAGTGAGTTTAGTTTTACGCCTTACTCAGGAATATTCCAGCTATATGGCGGCGGTGATGAAGGAGTAAGAATATACCCGAAACGTCATAAATAAAAAAGTTGACATCCATAAATTCTCTCACCTTTATGAGTAACAATCTGATGAGAAGGGGTGAGTGAGGGAATGAGGGTTTATGCAGCAATGACTGAGCATAATCATTCCGACCTGAAAATCTGGACCAACTACACCAGTGGTTGATAATATGAGCAAAAATCAAACTTCTTAGGTAGGATGACACATTTTCAGCAATACCATACACAATGACCACCAGATTTGTGTTTAACAATGATCATGGAATTCTGGAGATTGTCCTTCGCCTGAATCCCCATGGGGAGAGTGAACTTGGGGATTTTAGATATTTTCTGCGTCTTTCGTCTTTTAAGCAGCTTGTCATGTACATTGCCAGAACAAAACAGATTACCCTGTGCATGACAGCTGAAAAACACAGTACTCCTATGGGTCAGATGATACCCAAATGCAACAGTTCCTTTAACTTTAAAAGATAGGTAAAGGATTACATCTTTGTCCAATCAGGTTGATACTCACAGGTGGCCTGCTGTAAACTACTTGGACATAACATATCTGACCACCAAACACAAAGTTAATATATATTTGACATATATAGAAGGTTTAACATACATCAATAAAACAAATAAAAATACCCTAAATAGCTCAAAATACTGCCATCGAGGTTGTTTCATTAGTATGCAAGCCAGACATTAACAGCAAAGGTCTAATACCATCTCCCGGCCTCACACACTTTCAACCCAATACTAACGAGCCCCACTTTTCAACCAAGTTTCCCAAACTGACACAACACTGTCATTCTCTGCTGCTGACCAGCTCAAGATCAAACAAGTCTGAGGCAAGACTGACCCGTGACCTTTCTCTTCTGTAACCTAAATGCTGTAAACAGCCATAAGACTGGAGCATCATGTAAAGCGAAACTTTCCTATCCTACTACAAAGTGTACATGAAAACTAGCAAATCCTGTTTTACTCATTCTGGATTTGCCCTCGTTAATGTTAGCTCTACCTGGACCTGTGAACTTTGCGGACGGAGTGATAAAAATCAATACACACACCTCCCTGCGAAAATATTCTTATTTTTTCGTAGTTACTTTCTCTGTTTGCCTTCTTTTCGTCACTTCCCTCTTAGCAAACACACAAGCTTCAGGTAACCTGTGTCGAATTCGTCAGCATCTCTGACTATGCTTGAATGGAAGCTGGGAGAGCGACCCACACTGTGACAAGAGGAGGTCCAAGATGTGGTGGATTAGTTTCAACCTTTAGCTTGCATGCTTGACAAATTTGAAACCTTTTTTGTGTTAACTTTCTTTCAAGGTATAGAGTTTAGCTATTTTTTTTAAAGAGGACTCAATTTCAACTCATTTTAGTTGCAACTAGCATATTTTGCTTTGTGAGGTAAAAAAGAAATGATTGGTGCCAGATTCAAACATTATTAAGGAAAGGATGGATAGCTTTTTCCTCAGATTCTTTGGTTGTGTGAGGAACAATGTTACTTCTGTACTGAAATCCAAGCACATAAGTTGCAAAGACAGGGACTACCAGGACAAGTCTGGTATGCCCGACATAGTATGTGTTTGTAAAATCAGGGCAAAACATAAGCCAATTATGATCCACCTTGTACTTATATAAACACCTTTAAATGCACTGACATAGTGACTTGAATTTACACCAAACCGGCCAGACCAAGGGAGACAACTTTAAAGGGAAGTAATCCATACTGCCTTTACACCACTCTCAACCAAGACTTCACACCCATATTTTCACACTTGTAATTATCCTCTTCCCCTTGAGAAATCCCCCTTCAGAATAAATCTCAAGCACCTTCTTTCATCAAGTATTCGGACCAGTCACACCATCAAGTGGTCATCCACCCTCGTCAAGGTGACACAGACCCTTGGCCCTGGCTAGTCAAACAGTGTTGGCAAACACAGAGGGAGGAGTAGCCTGGTGTTGGTACAGACTTCATACATAATGTTATACGACTCTGGATGATGTTTGCCTTCCACTGGGTCGTGTGTTCGATGTAAGGCTGTCTCTTCCAAACATGAACATGAGACGCATCCATAACATAGTAATACTTTGACGTATAACATTAGTTTTGAGCCAGCCGACCAACAAACAAGGGGGACTGCAAAGGGGCATGAAGATGGCACCACTTTAAGTCAATTAACTAGTTGTGCCAATTTACTACTAAAGTCAGTCATCTAGTTAAGTCAGTCAAACAAACTGAGTTAGCTCACCAGTTCTACAAAGTGACTAAAATTGAGTCATTCAGCCAATCAACTGAGTAAATCTACCAGTTCCTCCAATCAAATGATTGAGTCTAATCAATCAGTTCAGCCAATCAACTAATTCAGTGAATCTACCAGTTAACCCAACAACTAACTGAGTCTACCAACTAGTTCAACCAATCATCTTAATGAGTTATAAAAAAATTATTGAGTCAATCAACTGCCAGTGCCTAATGAGATCCAGTGCAGTAAATAAACTGATATAAAATTATTTCAAGACCAGAGAGCATTACTTTTTCAAGCAAGACACATAGACATCAGAACGTATCATATATTGTAAGAAAAAAGTTGTATACATAGAACTCTCCCCCTTGTTCATCACACCAACTTCTAACTCCCCACCATTGGCGCCTGGATTAATCCCTGACTTCTCTATGTCCATTGCCATCACCATCAGTGCCAAATAACTATTAGCTTCCAGTGTTGTTATCTTATCACTGTTGTTTCTGTTGAAGCTATCTGCTTCCTAATTTTTCAAACACCTGATTGAGGAGTAATAATTTACTCCAAAACATTGTCTTCTCAAAACAGTGTCTTCCTCAAAATAAAGAAGTTGACATCCATAAATTCTCGCCTTTATGTGTATCATGTCTAAATACTATTCAAAGACTTATACTTCTAACTGCCAGCAAGAATCCAACGAAAGTGACAATCTGCCGCAGTAGGTGTTATTTCCTCTTGAATGTTGCCAGTTCCTTCTCCTGTCACGCATCCTGCACCAGATTAACAAATTACATCTGCACTATGCGTTCAGCTTAAAAAACCTTGTGAAAACAACATTAAACAAACAATTAACAATCCCCACACTTCGTGCAGAGGCATTTAAATAGAATTTCCTGATGACACTCATCCCAGGCACCAGAAACGGCCCCAAACATGCAAGTCCCCCAGCAAAAAACTTGCCCAGTCATTGACATTTCAAGTGAACACGAGTCCACAAATTCCTTCATGCTCAAGAATAGATCTCTGAATTTAAATGCAAATTGTTTCCTCTTCAAGCTGCACTATAAACCATGTTGAACATTTGAAAACTAAAATGCCACATTTTCTATTTTAAATAGTTATGTCACCATGAGTGTAATCATGTGGAATGAATGTTGTATGGGAATTAAATTCAGTTTACTGAAACTTTGGGGTACTCGTAGATGTTGAATTTATTGAACTAATGTTTGTAATTTTATATCTATTGATATCAGGCTTTGATTAATGTACGCCATCACAAGCCAGGAACAATATTCTGCTGATTCATCAAAAACTATGATGTTTTTGTTTTAAATGTTTTTCAGCAATTGTTCAACTTTTCCTGTAAGTTCTTTTACATTTCTGGCTCATGACTTTGAGACAGTGTAAAATGGAATGACTGAGTGAGTATGGTTTTACAGCACTTTTAGCAATATTTGGGGACAACGGAAATGGGTTCTACACATTGTACCAATGTTGGGAATCAAACCGGGTCTTCAGCATGACAAGCAGACGCTTTTACCATTTAGGCTACCCCACTGCCCCTGTAAACTGATATCACTGACTGGTAAAACAAACCAGATGCAAACAGTGTTGATAATTTCTTGCATTTCTAGTTTTAACAAGACATATAAATGAGGGAAAAGAAACATTAATATATGTTTGTTCACTTGGGAAAAAATAACTAAATTGGATCAACTGTCTAGAAATTTGTCCACTTCATTTGCAATAAAACATGAGAAATGAGACTAAATCATTACTAGTAATGCAA
Organism: Haliotis rubra; assembly: GCF_003918875.1. NCBI lineage: Eukaryota > Metazoa > Mollusca > Gastropoda > Lepetellida > Haliotidae > Haliotis > Haliotis rubra. The sequence goes on from NW_025767102.1 coordinate 3,079,374, forward strand.
AACACACAGCCAAAGCTTTTCAACAGTCACATACAAAATATGCATATTAGACTACTGGCATAAATTACAATTATAATTTGGATACATTGTTACAGGTTTTTCAAACTGAAGGGTTTGTTATTCACATAAATCTGAGATGATACCACAATTTCGAATAGAAGGGGTTGACTTCATAACAAACAAAACATGTTAAATAGCTTAAATGGTGAGAGATCAGTCTCGGTCAATCGCCAAACAATCAACTCAAATAGAAATTGTCTCCTTCCCAAGATACAATTCATTCACTCAAAAAATGAATTTTGCTTCCGTGAAGAATGGAAGAGTTATCTCCCTTTCATAAAAATCAAACAACAATTATGACCAAGTAAATGAGAATGCTTTCATGCAAGTTTTAGCTATATTTCAGCAATATCACTGCCTGCAACACCAGAAATAAGCACGTCACACTCCAGTTACATCAATGAGACATCAAACCATCTAGTGTGACCAGCAACTACGAGGCTAAACCACCATAACCAACATGATCAATTATCAGACCCCCCCCAAAAATGTCATGTTAATATTTTTATGCCAATACTATCTGCTGACAGTTACTTATAATTAATAATGTTTCACATAAACACACATAACTAATTACTATGTTATCTCAACAAAGAATCTGATAAGTTGTTATATTTTACACTGCATCCATCAGTTCATTCTGGGATGAAAGCAAAACAGATCAAGGGAAATAACTCTTGTAGCACTCCTGCAAATCTGTGAGAAAGGAAAGTAGCCCACATTGACCAATGTGGTGAGTGAGTATGGTTTTACAATGTTTTGAGATATATTCCAGCAATATTACAGCAAGGAAAAAAAAGCAGGGGAAAAGGGCTTCACACATTATATCCATGGGATCAATCTCTCGTTTTCTGCTTGATGAGCAAATGCTTTAACCACTGGGCTACCTCAACACCCCCAATACGACAAATACAGTGAAAGAAGCTGAACTTCAGAACAAAATATGACTTATGGTATCAATAATTTCATGAGGAAAGATGAATTCTAACAAAATATTTGCAGCTTTCATATACATCTCAGTAAGGGTAAATTGTTTGCATATTTGAAAAAATTCAGCGTGAAAACATCTTAAGTCTTTTGACAAATTTCAATGCAAAATCTATTTCTCACCCACATGAAACATCTGAAAACTGACAAAACATAAAAAGTTCTTTATATTTTGACAATCTAGCACCCAATACTTCCTCAACCTAACCATGAAGAACACCTACCGGTATATATTTCTGATGATGTTTTTAATGCAGTAGAGAAATATTTTCTAAATGAGAAAGAAGAACACAAAACTAATCAGTTTTCAATCTGGTTGTAATCTTTGTCCTTATTTCCAGACTAGTCCGACTAGCAAACACAGTTAATATTCATCATAGTGATATAATGTAAAGAGTAACAATATCACGAGACACATTCAGGATCAATTTCTCATCACTCCACTCACTTCAGTTTTTCAAACATTGAAACTCTGTAAATCCAGACACCTCCATTCTGCGCAAATAATCCATGTTTAGGAAACTTCCAGAAAATTAATCAATACATAAACACAGTGGTGTGAAAATGTCATGTTCCCCATTATTTCACTAACACAGTAATGCGTATGATAAGAGAGCTGAGTGCTTATCACTTCATCAATAGAAGTACAGTGACACTAGAGACCTGATAATTATCAATTTACAGTGTCAATAAACCAAATAGAAAAGCTTCACCAGGATATACTGATTGACAATAATAACACAGATGGCCACTCGTTTCATTAGTGCGACAAGTAAATGGTTCTCAATGCTGAATAAAAGGACAACACTATTTTTGCATTATGCAATTCCCAATGTATTCAAGTGGGAAAACAGGTTTGGGGATTAAACATTTTTTCAAAAATAAAATGATTGCTGTAAATATTGTTCAAAATCAGAATGTTTGTTTTGTCAGTTTATTTCTGCAGAATTTCAACAATATGACAGCAAAAATTAATCAATCTTGACCAGACAAACCAGTGATTTATATCATGAGCATGTATAACCCCATGCTAGGGTGTGATAACACAGAAAGAACAACAAAGTCATGACACCAGATCCATTTTGTTAGCTTACACATAAAGAATAGGTTGCCATGGGACCAATTCTACCCCAAAATTGCCATGGGAACCAATTTTTAGGAAGAAATTACATGGGAACTGATTCCATCCTAGAATTGCCATGGGGAAACAAGAATATGTTGTTTGGTACCAAATCTAACCCAGAATTGCCAAGACAAGACAAGCAGAGTTTGCTTGCCACAGAGTTTGCTTGTGTGAGTAGATTCAACAGTTTTCATAAGTGAGTGACTTGAATTTAGTGCTGCCATCGCTCAAGCTATCAACTCTGACCAAACAGTCCCACCAGCATCTTTTCCTGGAGACCAATTCTTAACAGGAATCCTGAAAAGTTGAGGAATTTGGACAACTGGGAACACACTTTACATCCACCAAGAATTCTTACCTGTACGTCTTCTCCAAGCACGTCACCAGCAGACAATTCCCAAGCTTTTGAGTGAGTGTGTGTGTTGGGTTTTACGCCCCAATTTGCCATATTCTAGCAATATTACAGTGAGGGACACCATATGGGGGAATCAAACCCAGGACTAAGGTGTGATGAGCAAACACTGCAACTACTGGGCTAACCCGTCACCCCAGTTCTGAGTGAATACCATTTCTGATGTTCCCTGCCGTGATATTGCTGGAATATTGCTAAAGCGGGTGTAAAACTAAACTCACTCACTCACTCTGAGTGAATATGGTAATGAAAGGACTGGAAATACACACTGTAAGATATAGAACACATACCTTCATCATCATATACGTCAAAGACTCCCTTGAGCGGGGGACGCTTCCTCACGGGGGATTGCTGGAGGGAGTTGAACTGGGACGGGTCATAGCCACTGTCCATCTCACTGTCAGCTGTAACATAAGATCACTTGGTTGAACTGACCATTGACCTGACCATTGTTACAGTGTATTATACATTTCAAAATATTTAGGAAACTTACAGTAAATATGTAGCTTTGTAAATTTTATGTGAAAATAACATTTGTGACATTATGAAGTAAAATGATTATGTTCCAATACCATATACATAACTATCTGACACAAAGTCAAAAATACTTGTAAAAATGATTTTAAATAATAAAATATTGATAAATTTACAATATATGGAAAATTACGAATGTGAACGAAAATTTAACACTCTGGATATATTGATACGAAAAGATTTAAAATTGCATATTTTAACAGTTCCAAGAATACTATTTTGATTTAAGACATACTATTTTCTCCTGTGATTATTTCAATGGCAATTTAATTCTTTTTGATCCTTTTCAAAAATATGCCACCAACCTAAACTTTCCGCAAAGGCAAATTTGGACTGAACTAATCCTACACTCAGAATAAACTACATAACAGAAATAAATATATTATTATAATTATAGTGCGCAAACATTAAAGTCAGAAAAACTAGAAAAGAAGGAAAAGGTAAAACTGCTTGAGAAAAATCATAAAAGCAAAACTGTGAACAGTACATACTAAAAATAACACATCAAGGGAGATAACTCATATACCCAAATGCTCATGTTTGTTGGTAGACCCCCCTATCACCCTTACATTACAAGCAGCATCTTATGAACCAAACTACCATCTTCAACATTAGGAATATTTTCAGTGTTGGATACAATGAGTCAAAAAGAAAAACATGGATAAAATTGTATCCTGTAGTGATATATAAAAAACCCAAAATTTCCACCCTTATTTTGCCAACACACATTCTTTCAGTGTATGCCGTATCAGATGCTCGCCGTGAATATTTCATACAATTAACACAGATTCCATGCTAGAGGAGGCACAATGGTAACATTCTGGCACATTCTAGCCCTCATTCACAATGAATATTTCATGTTGCCAAGAGAACAACAATATTGATTTGCAAAAAGTCACAACCAGAGAGGTGTTGTTATCTGTGACTATTAATAATAAAATAACAAGGGTAGGAAATGAAGGTGTCATGTTTCTGATAACTTGTCACGTGAAATTCCCTTTGTGAAGCTTCAAGAAAACCTTGATTGTAACTATTACAAATGCAAACACTACATTCAACATTCAACGCCCCCTCCAACACAATGCAGTGTATATATTGAAGCCAATCCACTCACTTATAACACCATAAAAACACTACATTCAACTCCCCTCCAACACAACACAGTGTATATATTAAAGCCAATCCAATCAACTTTAACCATAAACAGTACATTGAACACAGTACATTCAGAGACCCCCACCACCCACACACACACACACACACACCATACAAAGAACTTTTACAACATGCAAACAATACATTTATCACCCTTCTACATTTTGTATAACAAGAACGCATTTATTCAATTTCTACAATGTTTATAACATGCAAATAATACATACGTTTAACACCTCACCCCTTCACCTTCCCAACTATTACATCATGCTAAGAGTTCATTCACTCCCCATCACAAACCTTTTACACTTCAGTATATTCACACACCCCACCCAGCTACTGCACCATCCAGAGCCTATATTCCACCCCACTCAAGTTTTACACCATGCAGAGCCTAAATTCCTCCCCTCAAGTTATTCCACCCCCCTCAGAGTATTACACCAAACAGAGCCTATATTCCACCCCTACTCAAGTATTACACCATGCAGAGCCTATATTCCTCCCCTACTCAAGTATTACACCAAGCAGAGCCTATATTCCACCCCTACTCAAGTATTACACCATGCAGAGCCTATATTCCACCCCTACTCAAGTATTACACCATGCAGAGCCTATATTCCACCCCTACTCAAGTATTACACCAAGCAGAGCCTATATTCCACCCCCTACTTGCTATATTCCTCCCCCTACTCATGTATTACACCATGCAGAGCCTATATTCCACCCCCTACTCAAGTATTACACCATGCAGAGCCTATATTCCTCCCCCTACTCAAGTATTACACCAAGCAGAGCCTATATTCCTCCCCCTACTCAAGTATTACACCATGCAGAGCCTATATTCCACCCCTACTCAAGTATTACACCATGCAGAGCCTATATTCCTCCCCTACTCAAGTATTACACCATGCAGAGCCTATATTCCTCCCCCTAAGTATTACACCATGCAGAGCCTATATTCCACCCCTACTACAAGTATTACACCAAGCAGAGCCTATATTCCTCCCCCTACTCCAAGTTTTGTACTCAAGTATTACACACAATGCAGAGCCTATATTCCTCCCCTACTCAAGTATTACACCAAGCAGAGCCTATATTCCACCCCTACTCAAGTATTACACCATGCAGAGCCTATATTCCTCCCCTACTCATGTATTACACCATGCAGAGCCTATATTCCTCCCCCACTCCATTACACCATGCAGAGCCTATATTCCTCCCCTACTAATACACCATGCAGAGCCTATATTCCTCCCCTACTCAAGTATTACACCAAGCAGAGCCTATATTCCACCCCCTACTCAGTATTACACCATGCAGAGCCTATATTCCTCCCCTACTCAAGTATTACACCATGCAGAGCCTATATTCCACCCCTACTAAGTATTACACCAAGCAGAGCCTATATTCCTCCCCTACTCATGTATTACACCACAGAGCCTATATTCCACCCCTACTCATGTATTACACCAAGCAGAGCCTATATTCCTCCCCTACTCAAGTATTACACCAAGCAGAGCCTATATTCCACCCCTACTCAAGTATTACACCATGCAGAGCCTATATTCCACCCCCTACTCAAGTATTACACCAAGCAGAGCCTATATTCCACCCCTACTCAAGTATTACACCAAGCAGAGCCTATATTCCTCCCCTACTCAAGTATTACACCAAGCAGAGCCTATATTCCACCCCTACTCAAGTATTACACCAAGCAGAGCCTATATTCCACCCCTACTCAAGTATTACACCAAGCAGAGCCTATATTCCTCCCCCTACTCATGTATTACACCATGCAGAGCCTATATTCCTCCCCTACTCATGTATTACACCAAGCAGAGCCTATATTCCACCCTACTCAAGTATTACACCATGCAGAGCCTATATTCCACCCCTACTCAAGTTTTACACCAAGCAGAGCCTATATTCCACCCCTACTCATGTATTACACCATGCAGAGCCTATATTCCTCCCCACTCAAGTATTACACCAAGCAGAGCCTATATTCCTCCCCTACTCATGTATTACACCATGCAGAGCCTATATTCCACCCCTACTCAAGTATTACACCAAGCAGAGCCTATATTCCACCCCTACTCAAGTATTACACCATGCAGAGCCTATATTCCACCCCTACTCAAGTATTACACCATCCAGAGCCTATATTCCTCCCCTACTCAAGTATTACACCATGCAGAGCCTATATTCCTCCCCTACTCAAGTATTACACCATCCAGAGCCTATATTCCTCCCCTACTCATGTATTACACCATGCAGAGCCTATATTCCTCCCCTACTCAAGTATTACACCATGCAGAGCCTATATTCCTCCCCTACTCATGTATTACACCATGCAGAGCCTATATTCCACCCCTACTCAAGTATTACACCATGCAGAGCCTATATTCCACCCTACTCAAGTATTACACCAAGCAGAGCCTATATTCCCTATATTCCCCCCCTACTCAAGTATTACACCATGCAGAGCCTATATTCCTCCCCTACTCATGTATTACACCATGCAGAGCCTATATTCCTCCCCTACTCATGTATTACACCATGCAGAGCCTATATTCCTCCCCCCTACTCAAGTATTACACCATGCAGAGCCTATATTCCTCCCCTACTCATGTATTACACCATGCAGAGCCTATATTCCACCCCCTACTCAAGTATTACACCAAGCAGAGCCTATATTCCTCCCCCCTACTCATGTATTACACCATGCAGAGCCTATATTCCTCCCCTACTCAAGTATTACACCAAGCAGAGCCTATATTCCTCCCCCACTCATGTATTACACCATGCAGAGCCTATATTCCTCCCCCTACTCAAGTATTACACCAAGCAGAGCCTATATTCCTCCCCTACTCATGTATTACACCATGCAGAGCCTATATTCCTCCCCTACTCAAGTATTACACCATCAGAGCCTATATTCCTCCCCCTACTCATGTATTACACCATGCACTCACTCAAGTATTACACCATGCAGAGCCTATATTCCTCCCCTACTCATGTATTACACCATGCAGAGCCTATATTCCTCCCCTACTCAAGTATTACACCATGCAGAGCCTATATTCCTCCCCTACTCAAGTTTTACACCAAGCAGAGCCTATATTCCACCAAGCAGAGCCTATATTCCTCCCCTACTCATGTATTACACCATGCAGAGCCTATATTCCTCCCCTCTACTCATGTATTACACCATGCAGAGCCTATATTCCTCCCCTACTCATGTATTACACCAAGCCAGAGCCTATATTCCTCCCCCTACTCATGTATTACACCATGCAGAGCCTATATTCCTCCCATACTCAAGTTTTACACCAAGCAGAGCCTATATTCCACCCCCTACTCAGGTATTACACCATGCAGAGCCTATATTCCACCCCTACTCAAGTATTACACCATCCAGAGCCTATATTCCACCCCTACTCAAGTATTACACCATCCAGAGCCTATATTCCACCCCTACTCAAGTATTACACCATCCAGAGCCTATATTCCTCCCCTACTCAAGTATTACACCATCCAGAGCCTATATTCCACCCCTACTCAAGTATTACACCATGCAGAGCCTATATTCCACCCCTACTCAAGTATTACACCATGCAGAGCCTATATTCCACCCCCTACTCAAGTATTACACCATGCAGAGCCTATATTCCACCCCTACTCAAGTATTACACCATCCAGAGCCTATATTCCACCCCTACTCAAGTATTACACCATGCAGAGCCTATATTCCTCCCCTACTCAAGTATTACACCATGCAATGAGTACATTCAATTCCAATCACAATTAACAGGATGGGTTACCATAAATAATTAATTCAAGATGCATATATCCAAAAAGTTATTTTGTTGATTCATATTTAGCATGACCACATAAATATACATATCATAACATGCTCATAGATATTTTTTCTATAAAAAAAAAATCTAAAATGTTTATAATTGCATTGACAATCTCCCTTACTTTTCTAGCAATTTGTTTCACATTTTTGTAAATAATGCTTTATTTTGTACATTTTGATGGCAAAAGATTTCCTAACCAGTACTTTACTAACTACAGTTTAAGCTGAGTTTATTTGACAAAGATATATTGTTTCTGTATAGAGGTGTTTGTGAACACTAAGTAAATTTCTCTAACAGGTCAAAGTCAACAGATACTGCAAGTAAAAAATAACACAATGAAGATGTATTCGGTAAAGCTAATATCAACAATATATTTTAAATATGGGAGACATTAAATCTTGATTAACAGTTTCCCCATAGTACCTACACCATTAAGAGTGACTCATGCTGTGTTTCGATACTGGTATGATTTAGTTGTTAAAGAAACCCTGCATCAATAGCTCAGTGAAATGCACAACTGGGCTAGTGAAATGTACAGCGTTGCTTACGAAATGTACAATGCTACAGCTGTCATCTAAAGTGCCTTAACACAGGCATAAATAATTCCACTGATAGATATACACAGCTGATCGGCCAATAAAAATATTGATCAACCTGATCCAATGTAGTCACAATAACTTTTATTTCAGTCAATATTTCTTCAAAGGCAGAGACATTCGAGAATAATGATACATGTCTCACAAGGTCAGTAGGAAAAGAATGACCATCGTCTTTGTCGGCTGTTTTGACATGCTTGTGCATTGCAACTCCTACGTAGGTTTCATATTCTCATTATAAAAGAGGGTAGAGTTTGGTTTAGGATGTGTGGGTTGTTACAGAACCATTGTGAGAAATTTTTCTTAAATATTATGAATTTCACTTCAATGCAACAAAAGGCATGGGTGTGGCTCAGTTTTATTGATTTGTCTACAGTAAACAGCAAAATTGAATACCAGAAACATAATTTTGTCAAGAACAGAGAAAAGGAACTTTATTCTGTTGTCACAAGTGGAAAATATTTCAACAATTGATGAATTAAAACTATATTTACAGAGGCGGAGGAAATTCAGGAAATATGAAAATAATTATTCCAAACTTCATTGTCAGGAAGATAAGGAAACAACATGGTAACCATGAAACATGAACATGTTCTGTTAAATACATACTGGTAATGTTAACTGATTTGCATTTTGCATGTTTTTAAAAAGAATATAGCTGAACTCTTTTATTACCTCGACGAAAAAGCAAAACGATCTCTTCTTGGAACATAAAATGGTCAGACAACTTCCAAATATATAAATAAATATATTTGTTCAGACCTTTAAGTACTTGTTTCAACATGGACACTGATACCAAATAGTTATCTCATACAAACACGTACACTGTCACTCTGTAACAAGTTTGACACAACTTTAGGACAACTGTGTATATTTATGTTCAAGTGATCCACAGGGTTCTCACATCTGTTTACTTGTTCCCTTTTGAATTTAGTGTATAATTACAAAAATACCTTCACAACATCCTAACAAAATTAATTTGCTGTTTTTTTATGTTATTTTAATTTATGTCCATGGATACAAGGTGCATTTTATCACATAAACTTACACATCAATGTCAAGAAAACAAAGTATATTAGGTTAACGTCATCTCAGCAGATGCTTCATAATATGTGGCTGTAATGTCAGCCTTCATCTGTATCTTTGAGCTAAATTTAATCCTATTTAATTTCTGAATCCCCATGTTTGTTTAAAGAATTCTTTTGTGCACTGTATATACATTTAAGTTTACAGACAGACAGACAGAATATTTATTGCAGTCTCACCCCTGTTATACATATATACAAACTAATTAAACATATATTTACATAAGGGGCATTCCATACGGAATTATGAGAGACTAAAATTCTTTAAAAATTGCATGTACATGTATTATGAATAACAATAATTAAAAGTTATATAATACAGATTTTCTCCTTTTTTTACATATTTGTACAATTTACTTTTGTGCAAGAAAATGTATCATGTACTTTATGTAGTATACATAAATATCATCCCAGTTTTAATAATCACTATTTGTCAGTGTTCACTTAATGCATTAGTGGCCCAATTCACAAAGCATTTTGAAGCATTATAATATTCGTAAGCCCTAGATAAATGATATAGTTACGACAGCTCGTAAGCCAACAAACTCCTTGTGGATTAGGACCCAGGAACATATTTTTATCATTCCGTTTCAAATTTCTCTGGGTGCCGTTGTACAAGGGCATCTTAGCACTAAGGTGATTGTAGATCCCATACCTTAGGAATGACTTATGACAGTCTTAGTGCTAAAGTTGTTTTGTACAAAATGCCCCTGTTCCAATGGTACTCTAACACAAGTGAGTGAAATTTACGCTGCACTCAGCAATATTCCAGCAATATGGCAGCGGTCTGTAAATAATCAAGTCTAGACCAAATAATTCAGTGATCAACAGCATGAGCATCTAACAGAAGTAATTTTGAGGATTGGAACTGAAAAAACATGCAACAAAAACAGACAGCCAAAAAAGCACCAATAACAGACTCACCTGAAAACCAAAATAGGAAAAACAAAAAAGAGCCTGAGAACAAAGACGACACCCCATGCTGCCTGCACGATGCACAGAATGACGGGATGCAGGAGGGAAGGAAAATTGGGCAAACTTACATCCACTAGCTGGGATTGTTTCTAACTCGGTGGGCTGCAGCATCGACTTACACTGACTTCCTCCCTTCCTCTTGTACAGAGATCGCACCAACCTTACGCTGCCGAACCGCTTGAAGCGCTGGCTTACATGGCAGTAGAACCACTCACATGACTGCAGCTTCAGCTCCCTGTAAAGAAGGAAATATGTCAGAAAGATTTACAACATTATAATACAGCCCCAGTGAGAATACAGGGCCCCTTTCCAAAAAGAAGGGTTGGAGGGGTATCCACACCGAAGACCTGGGTTTGATTATCCACAAGGGTACAATGTGTGAAGCCAATTTCTGGTGTCCCCTGCCATGAAATTTCAGGAATATTGCTAAAAGCAGCTTAAAACCAAACTCACTTACTCACACATAAAAGAAATTGCATTGTTGCGACTGTCCTAAGTCTACGTGCAAGTAGAGAAGTTACATTTATTTTCGGGCTGCGATTGCTATGTGGAACACAGCCCTGAATCAGAATTGATCCGAAGCAACCCATATGTGTCGTATTAGGCAAAATAGTGCATCAGGAGGTCCGACTTGGTTTCTAGGTTCATTGAGTGTGATGGGTACCTTATGCATGTTGCTCATGATGTCAATCACTTGCTTGTCTCTTCCAGATTAATTAAAATAGTCGTATAGATGGAATATTGATCAATGAGACAGCAAACAAAAGAGAAACCAAAGACGGCACGAGGGGATAATTAGGGTGTTTCCCTGAAGAACAACAATTCAACAAAGAATAACAAAGACATAGATGATTACCACTTGTAATCATGTGTAAAATGAACTCTTGATCATCTTCTGACCAAGGATCAAAGCGAAGGCAATTTTAATCCTAAAATCAGAAGATCCTTGCACCACAAAGGGATGCAACTCCGGGATGATCAAGGAGTTGTAGCACCTTACATTACACCACACTAAAAGTATGATTACATTGTACACCACAAACAGTCATAAACACTACAAGCATGTTTGATGCTACAAGAGTGAGTGAGTGAGTTGGGTTTTACACCGCTTTTAGCAATATTCCAGCAATATCATGGCGGGGGACACCAGAAATGGGCTTCACACATTGTACCCATGTGGGGATTCGAACCCGGGTCTTCGATGTGACGAGCGAACGCTTTAACCACTAGGTTACCCCACTTTAACCACTAGGTTACCCTACAGCCCCGATGCTCCAAGAGGATGTTACATGAACATGTGTACCAAGCTTTTCAAACAGATAATTACGAAACCTCACATGATGGCTGATCCAACATGATTAACTAAGAGGAAGACACTGATATTTCAATTACTTAATCACCAGATCTAACATCGTGAATACTTACAAGTTTGTTTCTGCTACATTCTTCAATCACCCATGAATGCATATGGCCAATACATGCGAGCATGTCTACTTTTACAAAAGACTGACTGACTGAGTTTGGTTTTACGCCGCTTTTAGCAATATTCCAGCAACATCACGGCGGGGGACACCAGAAATGGGCTTCACACATTCTACCCATGTGGGGATTCGAACCCGGGTCTTCGGCGTGACGAGCCAACGCTTTAACCACTAGGCTACCCCACTGCCCCTTTTACAAAAGAAGCGAAATGAGCTCATGTGAATCAACTTGACCATGAATGAATATTGCATGAGCACTACTTTTATCCTGGGTTGAAAGTGCGTATAGTCAGTGCGAGGTACAAGAGTGGCACAATGTTTCTTGCTGTATTTGCTGTTTGTAGTTTAAAGCTGCACTTGGCAATATTCCAGCTATATGGCGGCGGTCTGTAAATAATCCAGTCTGGACCAGACAATCCAGTGATGAACATCATGAGCATGATTCAATGCAACTGGGATACCATGACGTACGTGTCAACATGTCAGCAAGTCTGGCCACCCGATCCCATCAGTCGTCTGTTTCGACAAGCATGGGATACTGAAGACCAATTCTAACCCGGATCTTCATAGGTATTTGCAATGAAACCAATGTCACCCATGAGGATCCTGGTTAGAATTGATCTTGTGGCCATTCCACAGTTTAACATGGATACCCCACTCAGACGCAGCATAATAATAATAATGATAATGAGGGTACCTGTATCTCGCAATACTCCACACCACAAAGGGGCATGCTCAAAGCGTGCACAAACAGCACAACATTATTACCCCAGATTACCCAAGCTGCTTGTTAGGCGCTAGAAGGTTATAGTCACATGACTTATCCCACCAGGTACCCATTTTCTGCTGGGTGAACAGAGGCAATTTTAAACAAACTCACTTGCATAAGGTGAGACCACATGTATCACAAGGTGAGGTGAAATTGGGTTTAACGTCGTGCTTGAGAATATTTCGCTCATATGACGACGTGCATGCGTGTGTATGTGCGGCTGCTTGTACTAGCCCAGACTGAAGCTGGTTTTATAGTGCTAGCCCACTGAGATACCAAGCCGCAGTGAAGCATGAATACCCCACTCAGACACATTATACTGACTCCGAGCCGACCAGTCCTTGATGTACCCATTAATGCCGAGCACCAGGCAGGGACCAACAAGTACCATATTTTAACGTCTTTTGGTATGACGCGGTCGGGGATCGAACCCGCGACCTTCCGCTCTCCGGGCGGACGCTCTAAGCACTACACCACGGAGGTGGTTACATGTATCACATGTGTTTTGCAGCATACAGACTCTAATCTGACCAGTCCTCTTTTTTCCCATAATGCAGAGCAGCAGACATAGAAAGAAACTTATTTACAACTTTTTAGTATGACACAAACAGAGATCCTAAGTCCTTTCAGTCTGACACTCTCACCAATGGATCACGATGGTGGTTGTATATATTTGAAGGTGATACAAAAACACAGATCATACATGAACATTTAGAATTTTCTGTGTTTCATCTTCTTTTTATTGTTTGGTACAACGTTTCAGGGCTTGTTCTGGCCCCATGATCAGGTAGAACTAAATAACAGTAACGGTTATTTCTACCTGATGATGGGGCCAGAACAAGCCCTGAAACGTTGTACCAAACAATAAAAAGAAGATGAAACACAGAAAATTCTCTATGTTCATCAAATAGCATCTTCTAAAATGCCAATCAAACACAGTTCATACACTTCCCCAATGTAATGATGATGCAGACATTCCATCTCTTTAGTTTCATCATTTCAGCTACAACTGGAGTCAGTCATAATTCACCTGAATTTCATGCAGATATTACCATACTGGTGACTGCAAACATGGGAAAATGGCAACAAACACTTGTCAGATCTGGAAACATACCTCATCTTGTCTCATGATTAAATATTTTCTACTCCCAAGAGAATGTTTTCCCATCAGGAAGTGGGAGACTGTCAACTCTGAATGGAATCAATACTGAATGTTTGTGCCATGCCACTGTAGGCTGGCAAACCTTGCACTGACATTTCAATTTATTGTTGCTACATAATGTCACACTATAAACAAATCGTTTTAAATTAAGTGAGTGAGAAAATGTGAGTACCAAGCATCTCTTATCTTTAGTGTTATTTCCATTTATTCAGTTTTAAGATAAAATATCCTTTTCAATGGGAATACTGCCAGTTAATGCACTAAGTGGAGTGAGTGAGTGAGTGAGTGAGTTTGAAAACATATTTCCCTTAGCATGAATAAAGCAAGGAGTGATAAAACATCCTTTTCAATAGGAAATACTGCCAGTTAATGCACTAAGTGGAGTGAGTGAGTGAGTGAGAAACTATATTCCCTTAGCAGGAGTAAAGCAAGCAGTGAATGCTATTTCAGGCAATTGGGTTTTCTGATCCACTGACATAAAATACGGCAAAGTTAAAAGATAATTAAACAACCTTTCTAATGTCGTTTCATTACAACTGAATCAAAACACGTAAAAATGAAATTTCAGAATAAGTTATTATGACATCCTTCAATTTAGGAGATGCATTGCAAAATATAAAATGTGAATTTACCGGTAAGTGTTTGAAGAGATGTAGACTGATAAATGTTATGGTCCTTAGACATGGCATATACTCATGGAAACAAATAAGGGAACACATGAGAGTACAACTGTTCCTTTATTCTTTTCCAGGCTTCTTCACAAGGTATGTATTGCACTGTGAGTGAAATTCTGGACATAAATAAAGGAACACTTGTACTTTCATGTGTTCCCTTACATTACTTCTATGAGTATATTTGTTTCGCAGCTGTTTGTGTAGGACAAAGGCAACATCGATCCCTAACATTATTAAGTCAAAGTGTGTTATTTTGTGGGTTAGAAGTTTTCATGATTAAAATATAAAATAATGGAAACATGGATTAGTACTTTTAAATGTTGTCATCAAGAGATTGTGACCTTGACTGTATGTTTACTAGAAAATCAATGGTGCCAACTATAGGATTTGCTTGCCTTAAAAAAATAGAGGGCAACATCGTACAAGATAGCTGCTCTGTCAATATCACATTTAAAATTCATCTTTGGAATTCGCATTGTGTATTTATAACTATCAACCCTTCCTGGGTTAGAGATTCATGTGACAGTGGCGAGATAGACAGTGAAACAATAACGATTATTTTGGTACAAATCAGGATACCAAAACTCTACATATGATTAATTCAGAAGCTTAACATTATATACTAACATTACATGAACAATAAAGCATCTTCTACTTTGATGGCAATGTCACCAGTAAAACACAAGCACTGCCAAACCACCATTAGTGAGTTTAGTTTTGCGCCGCATTCAGAAATATTCCACCATTATAACTATAAAGTATATGAACTTGGAACTTTTTAATTCATAATTTGAAATTTTAACTGACATAAGCAGTATATTTTGGATCAAATATTGCCCCTAAGGTCTGGATAATTCACTCTGGGTACAATAGTACCCATTAAGCTCATTAAATTGTTACAATGAAAGAGAGACTCCTACAGTGGTTCTACAAAGGAAGGACATGAATTTTGACTTCTTAATTGATTCGGAATGTTTTGGTGACAGGTACTGCTGCCTTGATCACACAAGTGCGGCATTAGCACTGAGTGAACAAAGCAGTGAACATTCATGTCAATCCTGTTTCCACTGATTCTGCAGCTTCTGATCCCACAGGAAGACAATAGATACAAAAGACTTTTTGTGTTCTGCATTCCCAAAGTGGACAAAAAGTGAACCAGAAAAACAAGTCTCTGGAAGCCATTTTGTACCTGCCTATAAAACTATCAATTTGCCTTAGGGTTGTATCAAAATCTCATTTCATTCCCTGGGCCAGTGGATAGAAGAACATGTTGCCTCTCATTTAAGACAATAGGCTCAAAACCTTCCCTGTTGTGCAGTGCCAAAGTAGAGAAAGAGTGAACCAGAAATACAGGTTTTTCAGAAAGACATTTTACACCTGCATATAAAACTGTTAAAGGACAAGAAGATTTCATTTCATTTACTGACCCCGTCGAGTAAAGTGAGCGAGTGAGTATGGTTTTATGCCGCTTTTAGCAATATTCCAGCAATATCACGGTGGGGACACCAGAAATGGGCTTCACACATTGTATGTATGTTGGGAATCAAACCCAGGTCTTCAGCGAGACGAGCGAATGCTTTAACCATTAGGCTACCCCACCGACCTCAGTGGAATTAAGGACACGATGTTGTCTCTCATTTTATGTATGTCATGTTACATTTATGAGGACTCCTTGTTACTCAGATCTGCTGAATAATAACTTCCCTTTTCAGATAAGCAAAGGTCCAAGATTTTGATGACCACAACAAAACAAGGGAATGAAGTTCATCTTAAGTCTTGATGCAGATACATTGATAGGTTGGACTTAAGGAAAGACTTTATTCTGAAATATTTCTACTCATAACCCATTTCAAAGGTACGACACAAATTTTACTGTCCAGTGCAGACAAGGCAAAGCCAACAAGCATGAAGTATCTAAGACTGATGTTTGGCTGGAATTTGTGCTTCCACATTTGGTTTCCAACCAATGTCCAACTCAAAAAGATCCCATTCTTTTCAAATTCAGCCATGATTATGGTGGCATACAATCACACCTACATGACTTAAACATTACCAATACCAATTGCCGCAAGGGACATTACTCTAATCAAATATGTTCAAAGGGGGATAACTCCACAAACCTTTCGTTGATGCACTGTTGACATGAGTATCCTTTAAGCTTGTCCTCATACAGGCTGCAGGACTTGCATACGTTATACCCACACATTTTGCACTCCTGCTTTCGGTTGAAGATGTATCCAAACGTACGACAACAGCGTATACAACAGTTTTTGTTGAATTCATCTTGCTGAGTGAGAATGGTTGCCTTGCTTTCCTCCTTACGAACAACTTCTTCAATTTTGCTGAAAAAAAATAAAATAAATTTTAACATCAGTTAACACAGAACTTTTCTCATAATAACCCCAGATGACTTTCACATATTTAAATGAGCATAAATTGAATAGAACATAAGTTTAAGTTATTTAAAATGGACCAGAAAAAAACAAGGGATTGTTCATAATTCATGGCTAGGGGGTGATGATGATTTCTATGGAGAAGCAATGACCAAGTCACTGACCCCCCTAAAATTTATAGAAAAGGTGACCCCACTGCATGTCATGTACAAAATCAATGGCACCCCCAAGTATATGTGTGTATGAAATTGATGACACCCCCAGAATAAAATGGGTGAAACCACCAACACCCCTAAAATCATCATCACCCTGCAAGCCATAAATTATGAACGGTCCCTTACATAATATGTACTAAATTGTCACACACAGACTTAGATTCAGAACTGAATTTTGTATACACCATAAAAGATGTTCAACCAGTAACAATGGCCCTATTCATTTTACTTATCTTAAGTAAAATTTGTTGCTTATAAATTACACAGTGTAACAACTGACGGCATCAACTGATCCTAGAAACTGGAAAATAAAATAATACCTTTAACAGGAAAGGTTTCAGCTGAACAAAGTTATGAAACACAAACAACTATACAGCACATCACAACCTCAGTACGACTGAATAAATCAACATACTTTTGTAAGCAGCTTTTGAAAGAAGCAAAGGCCCTTAATATAAAATCAATTCTTTCCTAAAATAAACTTCAGACAACTGTTCATTACTAAAGAGATCATTTTGCTTTGTTTAGTAACAAATTTTTATCTGATCACATTAACAATACCATCTCTTACCATCGCCTCCAAAATATATATATCGGGTGTAGCATAACAAACATTGTCAGAGGCATGCGTAACAGAATCTTGTAGATAACCACACATGTATATAGCCTTGACAAATGTAATGGACCCCAAAACACACCCTGTCACCCTGCACGTTTTAACAAAGATTGACTGTATTGTATAACTAGGTATTTACAAGAAGCCTTGAGCCATAGCTAATGTACAGCTGTGGTCAGCGAGGTGTAGCAGGACTAACCTGACGAGTAATTGTAGTGAACATGTATTGTGTAATCTCAGTTATTGAAAACTCTTTCAACAGAGATTTGTGTACCCTGAGTGGGATTCACAGTTGGATGGCTTGAATTAAGAAGGTGTGTGGCCTCACAGCTTTGGAAAGGCAGTAGAACCTGTCTGTTGAGGAACTGGATCATTGGTGAATACCTGTGTTACTGAACTGTGAGGTGTGAATGGTTTTGGTCTTGACCATCTGTACTGAAGAGGTCAGAGTGATTATAACTCCTTGGTTGGCTAGCCTCTATTTGAAACTGTTTATCTTAATACTGGTTTATAGGAAGATTTATGCCATTACTGATGGTTAAAGTTTAGCAGTTTAATGTCCCTATTTGTGGACATGACCACTGTTAGGAAAAAGGGTCACAAGAAGGTCAGGAATTCAAATGGACCCTATTGTCAACAATGATGAGTTCCCAATGAAAATAGTTCAATCAAGAGTAAGTACTACCAGTCTAATTGTATCATGGAAAAAATCCTTGTTCCATGGAAATACTTTCCTCAGAGAAATGTAGTACACAAGAACAATTTCATGACAGGAACAATTTCATAACAGGAACAATTTAACAACAGGAACAATTTCATAACAGGAACAATTTCACAACAGGAACAATTTCATAACAGGAACAGTTTCACATTAGGAACAATTTAACAACAGGAACAATTTCATAACAGGAACAATTACACAACAGGAACAATTTCATAACAGGAACAATTTAACAACAGGGACAATTTCATAACAGGAACAATTACACAACAGGAACAATTCATAACAGGAACAATTTAACAACAGGAACAATTTCATAACAGGAACAATTTCACAACAGGAACAGGTACTCTTTGACATTTCCACCCTTTCTCCCAAATGTGTCAAACTGCAGAATTCTTTGGGGTCTTCTTCATAATAGTTTGGGGGTCCTCCACAAATATTTATGTTTGTGTTCAGTCATCTAAGGTGCTGCAGTTTCCAATAAAAGTTTGTTTTTAACACTGCACTCAGCAATATTCCAGCTATATGGCAGTGGTCTGTAAATAATCAAGTCTGAACCAGACAACCCAGTGATCAACAGCATGAGCACTGATCTACACAATTGGGATACGATGACACATGTCAACCAAGTCAGCAAGTCTGACCACCCGATCCCATTAGTCGCCTCATACGACAAGCATGGGTTGCAGAAGAATTATTCTAACCTGTATCTTCATGGCTGCAATGAAGGGTTGTGTAAATATCTAAGACTGTATCACTTAGGCTCCATCACACATTAAACTGACATGCAGTGATATCACTGGAATATTGTTGAAAGTGGCATTAAAACCAAACTCTCTCATTCACTCACAGCTGTACAATAATGTCAGGGACAGATTTTTTAAATAATGGTGTTAACAATTTTAGCAATGCCTATGGGAATCAAAGTTTTTGATATTCATTAAACCTTCTCCACAACTAAACACATTTGTGTTATCATTATTGTTGAAAAGTCTTTAGCTTTAAATTACAAACTTTGTGTGATTAATACCCTGGTCTGTCGAGAAACTTGTCAACCTAACTTACCATGTTTACACTGGTGTCATGTACCTACAATCATCAGATATTCTATAAGCCAACCCTTTGACAAAACATCCAGATGTCTGATCTAACTAGATCTATCTCACGTCTTCTTCCATACATTGTAGACCGCCTCCGTGGTGTAGTGGTTAGAGCGTCCGCCCGGAGAGCGGAAGATCGCGGGTTCTATCCCCGACCGCGTCATACCAAAAGACGTTAAAATATGGTACTTGTTGGTCCCTGCCTGGTGCTCGGCATTAATGGGTACAACAAGGACTGGTCGGCTCGGAGTCAGTATAATGTGTCTGAGTGGGGTATTCATGCTTCACTGCGGCATGGTATCTCAGTGGGCTAGCACTATAAAACCAGCTTCAGTCTGGGCTAGTACAAGCAGCCGCACATACACATACACACGCATGCACGTAGTCATATGAGCGAAATATTCGCAAGCACGACGTTAAACCCAATTTCACCTCACCTCACCCATACATTGTACATATTTGGTCATTCATTGGTCGTTCATTAAGTAGAGACAATAGATGAACAGGACTCAACCTGATCTAGACTACTCATAAGGTAAAATAAACTGGAATTAATTTGATCCAGGTAACTATTGCGTATCCTCATGCTACTTTTACAGTCTATTATTGTGCCAGTTCTTAAGGGACATTGGTGTCAACATACATTGGACATATGTTGATTGTCTGGACGTGTAATCCAAGTTTATAACTATTTTAGTAAAAAATATTATTGAGATCCAGAAACCTGATTGCTTGATAAATATAGGATGTTATATGAGTGCCCATGTCATACTAATATAATGTTTACTACATGAGTGCCAAAATGTTGGTATTTCCCGAGCGAGAGCGAGAGATATACTGATATTTAGGCACGAGTGTCGTAAACATAGTATGATATGGGCACGAATATAATATTCTACTTGTTACCGAAGTCGTCAAATTGAGGAAAATAAACCCAAATCTACTTCAAACATAGGCTGGCTACCCGCCGTCGCCGTATGTACAACGCGATGTCACAGAAGAAACGTGGCGTCATAGCATTGTTAGTGGCGTCACATCACCATGACAAAGTGATATTTTGCCCTAGGAGCGTATGAAAAATATAAACCCAGATATTTTCGTCCTCGTAGGCAATAAATGAACAATATTACATGGTATCTTTTGTGCTTAGAATGCCGTTGACAAGTTATATTGAGCTTTGGCGTGGTTAACTATTTTGGTCAAAATAGGATGAAGATCCAGAAACCAGATGCCTGTATAAATTATAACACAATTCCCTCAATAAATGATTTGGTTAAAATAACATCAAGATCTGGAAAACAGATTCCTGGATAAATTAACAGTGTTATACAGTATCTTATAAATACAATCAAATGGATAAGTAATACAACGTTTTCTGACATACTGGGAAGCTAAAATCACAAAATGTGATTGAGAACCAGAAACCAGATTCCATGTTAAATTAACAATCTAACATATCAGCTTCGGTAACTAATACCATCTCAAAGCATGATCCAGTTTTCAGTACAGTTAACTGTTTGGTTCTATTGTCATTGAAGAAACAATTACTTACCCTTGACACGATAGTCTTGGTGCAATAATGGCTATTTAAAGATGGTCGACAAGAACGGTGTGGATTACACAAACCTATATAAAGCTGTGATCAGTACCAGTCAAACGGGTTAAAAAACAAGGAAGTAGAATCAGTCAAGAAAGTAGAGAGTTGGTGTTTCCACAGGAGTGAGTGAGTTTAGTTTTACGCAACCTATAATAAGCAATATTCCAGCAATATCATGATGGGCTACACCAGAAATTGGCTTCACACATTATACCCATGTGTAAATCAAACCCGGTCCTTGGTGTGACAAGTGAACGCTTTCACCACTAGGCTACCTGACCGCCCCAAATGGAGTGAGTGAGTGAGGTTCAGATTCATT
The DNA here is from genome assembly GCF_003918875.1 of Haliotis rubra. Lineage (NCBI taxonomy): Eukaryota > Metazoa > Mollusca > Gastropoda > Lepetellida > Haliotidae > Haliotis > Haliotis rubra. The sequence continues at coordinate 3,101,214 of NW_025767102.1, forward strand.
GGTTTAAGAGCTTCAGTCTCACGAATACTAAAACATTTGTTTAATCTCAATTGCTATGAGCAAACCAACATTATGAAAGTCTAAAAATAAACTCATCCTTAAAATGCAATTTATAAACAGCCCAGTTAAAACACAAAAGGAATATCTTCCAAAAATCTTTAAACATGTATCTGAAAACAATCTGAGGCTGCCACAAAAAGGTATTCAATAGTCATACAATGCTCTCAAAAAATTTCCAAACAATTCCAAATTGCATTTTCCGCTTGTTTACTCTGCACCCTTGCCCGTGTTATCACCATGGCTACAAATTACAATGTTATCTTCCACAAACATTCCTTTATTGATGGTCATACTTCAACCAATATCGACACTGCTGCAACCTCAACTCTCCATGAACATGTCATCATGACTTGCCTTAACTCGCGATTTACACTCAGGTATGACATGCATAATCTGTTAACATCTGTGACGTTGGGGTAGCCTAGTGGTGACAGCATTCACTCGTCACGCCAAGGACCCAGGTTCAATTCCCCACATGGGAACAATGTGTGAAGTCTATTTATAAATGGTTCTCATGATATTGTGGGAATATTCCTAAAAGCAGTGTAAAACCGTACTCACTCACTCCTGTTAACATCTCATGTCTGATAAGAATAAGTGAGTTTAGTCTTACGCCGCTTTTAGCAATATTCCAGCAATATCACGCCGGGGGACACCAGAAATGGGATTCACACATTGTACCCATGTGGGGAATTGAATCCGGGTCTTTGGCATGACGAGCGAACACTTTATCCACTAGGCTACCCAACCACCCATATGTCTGATAAGAAGAATTTAGCAAAAAGTGCTAGGTAAAAATTGTTTTGGGAAAGATTATTCTTGAAAACATGCCTTTGACCTATATCAAAGGCACAACTCGACTGACACATGCTATACTGCCAGTATTAGACCAATATGATGACGTCAGACCAGAGCGCTAACATTGAGGCACAGTATCAAATCATGGTGTCAACAACAGGCCACTATGTCAATATAAGATCATAGTGCCAGTACTAGACCATGGTACCAATATTTAAGAACATAGTACCAATTGCAGATCTTGGCACCAATATTAGATCATAGTGCCAATACTAGACCATGGTACCAATATTTAAGAACATAGTACCAATTGCAGATCTTGGCACCAATATAAGATCATAGTGCCAATACTAGACCATGGTACCAATATTTAAGAACATAGTACCAATTGCAGATCTTGGCAGCAATATTAGATCATAGTGCCAATGTAAGACCAATGTATGCCAATATTAGACCAGAGTGCCAATAACGACTTTGTCAATTTTATGAAAGGTTATCAAAGTTTCAGTCTATTTTCTTTATTGTTTATTTTTTCAAGAAACTCAATTTCTGGAAAAAGGATGTTGCCAAAATATTTCTAAAGTCATTTAAATTGTTCCATATTAACTTTTCAGTTGCCCACAATGTAGGCAAGGCAAGGCCCTAAACATGGACAAAGGGACTTTCATGTCATGACATCAAGTCTATACAGCTTGTATGAAAGACACATGTCTATCCATGTAAATATCCAAAATCAGGGCCCAAGGAAAATGTGTTTCATCCCCAACTATGTACTAAATCCATAGTCCAGAAACCTGTTATTTGATGATGTACAGTCAGGTCCCACAATAAGCGCTATGTCTGATGTAGATTGTATTGACTTTGGAATTTCACACCCCACTGAGCAGTAACCATGCATAATATGATGACAGTTTGAATCAAACAGATGTTTCTATCAACCTCCAAGAGAAGGTCATGTATGTCGTGCAATACACTGTGTCATGAACTGAACTGAGGTCGCTGTCGTGAAAATCCCTATCTTGTTGCTTGTACTTGTTGACCTTGAGCCAAATGATATATACGTTTTGATTTCCCATGAAAGTAAAGTGTAATTAATGTTTATGTGAGTAGAATATTGAATGATGTGGAATATATGTATACATTTGTTATGTATCAGTTGAAATGACCCATACTGAGTTCATTTGGTTACATAATGTTTATACAAAAGTCACAATCTTCACCATCATCAACAACAACAATACCTTCATCACTCTCACCATCACCATCACATAACAATCATCTACCTCGTCATCATCATCATCATCATCATCACTGACCTCTTCACTGTCCTCATCAACAACACCATCATCTACCTCATCATCATCCTTATCATCATAATCATCTTCATCATCAACAACAACAATACCTTCATCACTCTCATCATCACCATCACATTACAATCGTCCACCTCATCATCATCCTTATCATCATCACCATCAACAATACCTTCATCACTCTTATCATCACCATTTGTAGTCTCATCATCACCATCACATAACAATCATCTACCTCGTCATCATCACCATCATCATCATCCTCATTGACCTCTTCTTCACTGTCCTCATCAACAACACCATCATCTACCTCATCATCATCATCAACAACAACAACAATACCTTCATCATTCTCATCATCACCATTTTTAGTCTCATCACCATCACAATCATCATCATAATCATCATCATAATCATCAACATCTTCATCACTCTCATTATCATCCTTATAATCATCATCATCATCATCATCATCATCATCATCATCATCATCAATGCCTTCATCATTCTCATCATCACATCACAATCATCTACCTCATCATCATCCTTATCATATTCATCATCATTGACCTCTTCTTCACTGTCCTCATCAACGACATCATCTACCTCATCATCATCATAATCACTATTATCATCATCTCTCTACTCTCCCATGCGCAATTGATTGGGTGTTAAGGATTAAGATCACCAACTTTCCAACACAAACTGTGCATCACCTCCATCAACAAGAGCATGTCTTTTTCAAGCACCCTGATGTGTCAGACACCACTGAGCACCTATTACTCATGACATACACATGATAATGATGCCAATCTGCTGGCTGAGCGAGGACACTTCCACACAATACAGTGTGACATTAACACGCTATATATTATCTGGGCCAACTCCTGAGACTTTCACTTCCCTTTTTTCCCAGGACATCCCAATAAAATAGCAGATAAAGCCTGGTCGGTGGCACTGAACACTTCAACTGAATGTATATTTATACCACGTGTCATCTACTTTTAGATCTGCAATACTGGTATAGCTTATATTGAATGGGACCTCACTTTGTTTACTGTCAAGGATAAATACTGGGGAAATCTTCAAGTTTACACAAGAGTAGCCAACACTACCGGAATAGCATTGCAATAGTTGCCAACATTATAGAAATAGTATTGCAATAGTTTCCAACATTATTAGAGTAGCATTACAATAGTTGCCAACATTATTGGAGTAGTATTACAATAGCTGTCAACACTACAGGAATAGCATTACAATAGTTGCCAACATTATTGGAGTAGTATTACAATAGTTGCCAACACTACTGGAATAGCATTGCAATAGTTGCCAACATTATAGGAACAGTATTGCAATAGTTGCCAACATTATTGGAGTAGTATTACAATCGTTGCCAACACTACAGGAATAACATTGCAATAGTTGCCAACATTATTGGAGTAGCATTACAATAGTTGCCAACATTATTGGAGTAGTATTACAATAGTTGCCAACTCTACAGGAATAGCATTGCAATAGTTGCCAACATTATTGGAGTAGTATTACAATAGTTGCCAACACTACAGGAATAGCATTGCAATAGTTGCCAACATTATTGGAGTAGCATTACAATAATGGCCAACATTATTGGAGTAGTATTACACTAGTTGCCAACTCTACAGGAATAGCATTGCAATAGTTGCCAACATTATTGGAGTAGTATTACAATAGTTGCCAACATTACAGGAATAGCATTGCAATAGTTGCCAACATTATTGGAGTAGTATTACAATAGTTGCCAACACTACAGGAATAGCATTGCAATAGTTGCCAACATTATTGGAGTAGTATTACAATAGTTGCCAACATTATTGACGTAGTATTACAATAGTTGTCAACACTACAGGAATAACATTACAACTGTTGCCAACATTATTGGAGTAGTATTACAATAGTTGCCAACACTACAGGAATAGCATTGCAATAGTTGCCAACATTATTGGAGTAGCATTACAATAATGGCCAACATTATTGGAGTAGTATTACACTAGTTGCCAACTCTACAGGAATAGCATTGCAATAGTTGCCAACATTATTGAAGTAGTATTACAATAGTTGCCAACACTACAGGAATAGCATTGCAATAGTTGCCAACATTATTGGAGTAGTATTACAATAGTTGCCAACACTACAGGAATAGCATTGCAATAGTTGCCAACATTATGGGAGTTAGTAAACTTGCCACTACAACTGTTGCCAACATTATTGGAGTAGTATTACAAGAGTTGCCAACACTACAGGAATAACATTACAACTGTTGCCAACATTATTGAGTAGTATTACAATAGTTGCCAACACTACAGGAATAGCATTGCAATAGTTGCCAACATTATTGGAGTAGTATTACAACAGTTGCCAACATTATTGGAGTAGTATTACAAGAGTTGCCAACACTACAGGAATAACATTACAACTGTTGCCAACATTATTGGAGTAGTATTACAATAGTTGCCAACACTACAGGAATAGCATTGCAATAGTTGCCAACATTATTGGAGTAGTATTACAATAGTTGCCAACACTACAGGAATAACATTACAATTGGCCAACATTATTGGAGTAGTATTACAATAGTTGCCAACACTACAGGAATAACATTACAATTGTTGCCAACATTATTGGAGTAGTATTACAATAGTTGCCAACTCTACAGGAATAGCATTGCAATAGTTGCCAACATTATTGGAGTAGTATTACAATAGTTGCCAACACTACAGGAATAGCATTGCAATAGTTGCCAACATTATTGGAGTAGTATTACAATAGTTGCCAACACTACAGGAATAACATTGCAATAGTTGCCAACATTATTGGAGTAGTATTACAAAAGTTGCCAACACTACAGAAATAACATTGTAATAGTTGCCAACATTATTGGAGTAGTATTACAATAGTTGCCAACACTACAGGAATAACATTGCAATAGTTGCCAACATTATTGGAGTAGTATTACAATAGTTGCCAACATTATTGGAGTAGTATTACAATAGTTGCCAACACTACAGGAATAACATGACAACTGTTGCCAACATTATTGGAGTAGTATTACAATAGTTGCCAACACTACAGGAATAACATTGCAATAGTTGCCAACATTATTGGAGTAGTATTACAATAGTTGCCAACTCTACAGGAATAACATTACAATTGTTGCCAACATTATTGGAGTAGTATTACAATAGTTGCCAACACTACAGGAATAACATTACAATTGTTGCCAACATTATTGGAGTAGTATTACAACATTTGCCAACTCTACAGGAATAACATTGCAATAGTTGCCAACATTATTGGAGTAGTATTACAATAGTTGCCAATACTACAGAAATAACATTGCAATAGTTTCCAACATTATTGGAGTAGTATTACAAAAGTTGCCAACACTACAGAAATAACATTGTAATAGTTGCCAATATTATTTGAGTAGTATTTAAATAGTTGCCAACACTACAGGAATAACATTGCAATAGTTGCCAATATTATTGGAGTAGTATTACAATAGTTGCCAACTCTACAGGAATAGCATTGCAATAATTGCCAACACTATTGGAGTAGTATTACAATAGTTGCCAACACTACAGGAATAACATTGCAATAGTTGCCAACATTATTGGAGAAGCATTACAATAGTTGCCAACACTACAGGAATAGCATTGCAATAGTTGCCAACATTATTGGAGTAGTATTACAATAGTTGCCAACACTACAGGAATAGCATTGCAATAGTTGCCAACATTATTGGAGTAGTATTACAATAGTTGCCAACACTACAGGAATAACATTGCAATAGAGCCAACATTATTGGAGTAGTATTACAATAGTTGCCAACACTACAGGAATAACATTACAATAGTTGCCAACATTATTGGAGTAGTGCCAACACTACAGGAATACACATTATTGGAGTATAGCCAACACTACAGGAATAGCATTACAATAGTTGCCAACATTATTGGAGTAGTATTACAATAGTTGCCAACTCTACAGGAATAACATTGCAATAGTTGCCAACATTATTGGAGTAGTATTACAATAGTTGCCAACACTACAGGAATAACATTGCAATAGTTGCCAACATTATTGGAGTAGTATTACAATAGTTGCCAACACTACAGGAATAGCATTGCAATAGTTGCCAACATTGTTGGAGTAGTATTACAATAGTTGTCAACACTACAGGAATAGTATTACAACAGTTGCCAACATTATTGGAGTAGTATTATAATAGTTGCCAACACTACAGGAATAGCATTGCAATAGTTGCCAACATTATTGGAGTAGTATTACAATAGTTGCCAACACTACAGGAATAACATTGCAATAGTTGCCAACATTATTGGAGTAGTATTATAATAGTTGCTACTTGTTATACTTTTACTTTACATACATTTGAAATGAATGTAAAATAAGAAATACTGAAAGTTTAATGTCAAAAGTCAACATAAATTCCTGAAATATTCCAGCAATATCCCACCAAGGGATCAAGAAATGGGTTCTACACAGTGGAGCCAATTGAGGAATTGATCCTGGGCAATGAACAAATGATTTAATCACAGCGTTAACCCATAAAACTCATAAAATGCTCAAATACACAGCTGACCTATCATGACAAAAACAATTTCTGAAAAGCTCAGTAACCATTTCTTTTGATAAAAAGAAAAGGAAACAGATCAAAAGATTTGAACATTAAGTTATTCACATCCTTTGCTTTTCACCAAAGCTTCAAGTGTCCTGTTTCTTCTTAGCATGATAGAGGGTTCAACTGACCACAAAGAATTCCCAAAATCTGAGGAGATTGGTCACAACTCAGTGCACCTAACACAATATGACACCTCCTCCTTGACCACGATACCTGCTGGACACCAATAACCGTTACACATCAGTGCATGCAGTCCTATATTTGTGTGCTGTTGGACACAACCCATTATGATTGAATTTAGTTCATGTCTTCAGAGCTTGAGAAGATAGCCTGATTGGTCAGGTCACCATGAACTGGATTCTTACGGTCTGGTTGAAGCTCGGGAAATGAACCTTCACACTTTACATATTGAGACATTTTTTATCTTGATTCAACTTTACAAATAAAGATCAACTAAAAATATGTTAGACCTGATGGGTTTTTTCACTTAACATCTTATTTGTGAGAAAAATACTAAAAAAATAACCTTTTTTCATTTTTAAAACAAAACTCTATACACACTAAAACACATTAAATCAATTCTTTTTAAAAAAATTGCCAACAAGAATTCAAATATTACATCATTGAAAACAAAATATGTCAAACATAATTTCGAAATCAGTGACATCATTCAGAGCAAAAATGCAACACAAACCCTTGGTATTCTTAACTGAACAAAAAAGTTTCAGGATCACAAATTTTGAATGTAAAGGTTTCATGAAATTGTTTGCTAAACCTTCAATACAAAAATAATCAATGACTATTAAGCAATTAGTACACAATGGTGAGTTAGTCAGTTATGAGATAATATATCTTCAACTGATGAAAACACAACCATAAAATATATAGCTAATCAAATGCCACATAATACCTTCTGTGTGAGTATACATAAAACACTTAACAAGAATGTCGAGCAAAATTAAATGCTGTTTCATCTCATTATTGTTATTTTCAAAGTTAGATTAAATAATATAGATCCTAAAATCCTCATTTTTCAGGAAATTAACAATTTTCTCCAATAGGAATTATCTTATCAATGGTACTGGCAAACATATAAGTATGTATCACCCAGGATATTTGTCTGTAGAGAAACAGTAATACAACTGAAATACTGTTCCTAGCGGAGTTAACCCCCAAATCACTGGTCATATTCTGGACATTCTATAAGCTTCCCGGTTCATCCCTTTAGACATTTCAGGTAAGACAACAAATGTTAATGGTCAGATGATGGACGGACTATGAACAAACAATGGATAGAGCAATAACCTCACTAAGACATTTGGTCAGCGTGAGGTCAAAGAATCCCTGATGGAATTCATGCAATCTGTAGATCATGCAGACAAGATGATCATCTCTGACAGAAATGGTCAGTCTGCATTTGTACACAGATTTGATATCATATCATTCTAGGACAGGAGACAGAAAATCTACAGATCATATACAGATTGTAGATATGTTCTGAGATATGACTGTATGCAGTGAAGCCTGGCTGGATAATGTAACCATTTTGCTTTTAATGACCCTGTCAGAAGCATCTTGCATCTGCTTACAACATTCTGCCCTCAAGACATGGGAGATGTGACAAAGACTTGTAGCAAAGAGAGACAGTTTTATCTCTAAGTACAACCATATACAACCGTACATACAACCATGAACAACCACAACTATAAACAACCTTCATGCAACCACATACAACCATAACCATATACATGTACAATCATTTATAACCACTATTGTGTACAATTCTTATAAAACTACATAGAAAGATTTCTTAAGTACAACCCTCCAACAATGACATACAAACACATACAACGAGACCAATGTTCAAACATATACCATCACACACAGACATGACCGTGTATGATTACATAAAGCCAGGACTCTGTACAACCACATACTACCACAAGCACATACATGTACAATCATTTATAACCACTATTGTGTACAATTCTTATAAAACCACATAGAAAGTTGAAGAAGTACAACCCTCCAACAATGACATATAGCCACAAACACATACAAATAATTCAATGTACAATCCTCAAACAACCACACACAACCACATATATCCACAACCACATATAGCCATGTACAAACATATACAATCACATACACACAAGACTGTGTATGAATACATGACTCTGTACAACCACATACAACCATGACTATGTACAACCTTCATACATCCACAACCCTCATACAACCACATATAGCCATCATACATACATGTAGCCATGTACAATCACATACAACTACATACACATACTGTCAACTACAACCATGTACAACCACAAACTTACAAAGACAATCACATACAACCACTTACATAACAAACAAGACATGACACAATAGGTCTGCTTTAAATTAAACACATGAATGCTTCCCATTCACTTGATAACAGTTGATAACACTACTGTTGACAACACAACTGTTGATAACACAGCTGTTGATAACACAGCTGTTGATAACACAGCTGTTGATAACACAGCTGTTGATAACACAACTGTTGATAACACAACTGTTGATAACACACAGCTGTTGATGCTGTTGACAACACAACTGTTGATAACACAACACAACTGTTGATAACACTGTTGATAACACTGGCTGTTGATAACACAACTGTTGACAACACAACTGTTGATAACACAGCTGTTGACAACACAGCTGTTGATAACACACAGCTGTTGATAACACAGCTGTTGATAACACACCTGTTTACAACACAACTGTTTACAACACAGCTGTTGATAACACAACTGTTGATAACACAGCTGTTTATAACACAGCTGTTGATAACACAACTGTTGACAACACAGCTGTTGATAACACAGCTGTTGATAACACAGCTGTTGATAACACAACTGTTGATAACACAGCTGTTGATAACACAGCTGTTTACAACACAACTGTTGATAACACAGCTGTTGATAACACAGCTGTTGATAACACAGCTGTTGATAACACAACTGTTGATAACACTGCTGATAACACAGCTGTTGATAACTGTTGACACAGCTAAACACAACTGTTGACAACACAGCTGTTGATAACACAGCTGTTGATAACACAGCTGTTGACAACACAGCTGTTGATAACACAACTGTTGATAACACAGCTGTTTACAACACAGCTGTTGATAACACAACTGTTGACAACACAGCTGTTGATAACACAGCTGTTGACAACAACACAACTGTTGATAACACAACTGTTGATAACACAGCTGTTGATAACACAACTGTTGACAACACAACTGTTTGACAACACAGCTGTTTTGATACAACAGTTGATAACACAGCTGTTGATAACACAACTGTTTACAGCTGTTGATAACACAGCTGTTGATAACACAACTGTGTTGATAACACAGCTGTTGACAACACAGCTGTTTAACACAACAGCACAGCTGTTGATAACACAGCTGTTGATAACACAACTGTTGATAACACAGCTGTTTACAACACAGCTGTTGATAACACAGCTGTTTACAACACAGCTGTTGATAACACAACTGTTGACAACACATCTGACAACTCATTCCCTCACCTTAATCGTTCCTTCTCCTTCTGTCGTAACTCAAAATCCTTCTGGATCACTTCCAACACTTGTTCACATTCTTCCTGGGAAAGATGTGTTAAATTCACTTTCCGTCCCATTGTGAATTTGGTACTCTGCGATGACACAAATAGAAGAAATTATCCTTTAGATCCTATGATCTTAAAACTTAATTTGTCAGGAGATCCTCGAGATGTGACTGATGTTTATTTCAACCACCATGAAATGCAATACTGATGTCAGGGCAGGGATTACAGACAGGTGATGTTGATTTCAGCCACACACAAATATAAACTGGTCATCCAGTTTCTTGTTTTTCCAACATTACTGAAAGTAAACAACAGTCTGAACACTGTGGAAATATGTTCTGGTGGAAACACTGTGGAAATATGTTCTGGTGGAAACAATGTTGAAATATGTCCTGATCGAAACACTGTGGAAATATGTTCTGGTGGAAACAATGTTGAAATATGTCCTGATCGAAACACTATTGAAATATGTTCTGGTAGAAGATGTTGGTATTTATTCCAGTTGAAGTCCTCTGTTGAAATTTATGCTCCAGTGCAAACACTGTTGAAATATGTTCTGATAGAAACTGTTGGAATTTATTCCAGTTGAAGTGCTCTGTTCAAATTTACACTCCAGTAAAATCACCATTGAAATATGCTCCAATACGTGATTGCAGAGAAGCAGTCAATACGTTTGGTAGACATCAAGTCTACGACAAAAACTCCTTAGCCTTGTAAATATTATGATCTAACAATTCACGACGTCAGCTTGTCAATTTCGCTACTGTCAAGACATGCCACTCCAGTTCTCAATGGCTATCTGTGCTTACATCAACACATGCTTCCACTTTCACTTCCACAGACTCGAAATGCAAACCATCAATACATAGACAAATATTCTATTCACATGCAACGGACATCAATATCTCCTCAATGCAGTGTCAATAGCGTATTGCAATCCATTTACATACATTTCAATCGAAAGTCGAAACTGACGCATATTCAACATGTCACGGATGAAATGAGTAAATATTCCAGAAGAAGATCCTCCACATCTCCCGCCTCCATCAATGCACCATCGAAATCGACGATCCTAAAGGGATAACTGCCCCCAAGGACTCCACATGAAATCTACGAGGGTAGATGTCGTTACCTCTTCTTCCACACATCATATACATGTCACTCACAAGAGAATAGACAGGTTTAGCTCTCCTCTCTAGCTGAACGCTGTGGTTACAATAATCGTCCTCCAACACAATAGCAAGATTGCCAGTCTCTCTGTTGCATGTGAAGCTTGTACATTTCCCTCAGCAAGTCAGCTGGTTTCAATAGCCTGTAGGGACACTGCAATGGATGAGGCCTGGGGACACAAACAACGAGGAATTAGTGAACAATTATGGTCAGTGAGTGAATATATGAATGGTGATTTGGCCCCGATTTCTCAAACAAACTTAAGTCTGAGTTTTGACTTAAGTTAGTGTTCTTACTCAAATTTGAGAAAATGCAGGAAAATGCATTTCCCAGATTAACAGAAATTGACATGAAACTCAAAACATAGTAGACAATTTGAGTTTGGTGGATAGATTACTTAAGTTCTTTGGGCTTTTTTCATTTTAAAAATGCAGTTGAGTTAAAAATTCACCTGTATTATATTGTCAAACTCAGTTTGAAATTTGAGTAAAAACTTAAGTTTGTTTCGAGAAATCGGGGCCTGCTCTTTACATCTCAGGCAGAACGTCTTTCTATCTTAGCAACTCTTACATAATTTGGAGGAAATCATCCCTTTTAGCGCCTGTTGCTTGTGTTTAAGTCCCTGACAGCCATAACGTACATTTCAACAAGCATGACTGGGGGCTTCATGTTGTCGTTACAACTTCTTTGGGCAGCTGCAAGTTTATGTAACACAGTCGGGATTAACATCATGTGAGCACTTAATGCATCAGCTGGCTGGATATTCAAACCTGATGACAATTACCTTTACATAAGTGTGCGAATGAGCTGGATCAACGCTATTTTAAACATCATTTCAGTTATATGACTGTGTGTGGAGCGAAGGTACAGAGTTTTGTAGTTTATGGGCGTTTATAGCCACTTTGGCAAAACTCAAGGGATGATGTTGACACGCCAAGGTCCATTATCAGATCAAACCATAATTAGAGATTCGGCGTTGGTAAAGCAAGCCATTTGCTGTGAATCTTTATATTCCTTCTAGAAGAAGACATTTATTATCTAAACTGATTGGTACAGGGTTTGCCATATGTATGAGTATAGGTCTCTAGTCCATAACACTGACTGACTGACTGACTGACTGACTGACTGACTGTTTGGTTTTACGCCGCTTTTAGCAATATTCCAGCAACATCACGGCGGGGGACACCAGAAATGGGCTTCACACATTGTACCCATGTGGGGATAGTCCATAACACTGGCAGTAGCATTTAAACAACACACAGTTATCTTTTATCAACAGAAACACAGAAACGAATATTGTATTGGTCACAAATGGAGTCAAAGGCTCTGTAGCTCCTTCGAGTGAGTGAGTGAGTGAGTGAGTGAGTGAGTGAGTGAGTGAGTTTTGTTTTACGCTGCACTCAGCAATATTCCAGCTATAAGGCGCGGTCTGTAATTGGACCAGACAATCCAGTGATCAACAGCATGAGCATTGATCTACGCAATTGGGATACAAAGACGTGTCAACCAAGCCAGCGAGCCTGACCACCCGATCCTGTTAGTTGCCTCTTACAACAAGCATGAAGATCAATTCCAACATGAATCTTCACGGGTCAGCTACTTCGAATTATACTGGAATACTTGCATTCAATCATTATTTCATAATACATATTACCAATAACTATGAAAATAAAATTGTCCAACTGTCTTGATAGCAAAAACATCATTAATATTTGAAATTGATAATAGTACTGAGCAACTGATATTTTCAGTATGGCTGCCATGACAGCCATGTTATATAATCGGATCAGACTTACACTTGAAATGAAAGCTCTGAAAATGGAAAAAGGAAGTGACAACCGCACTGAAATTGAGAATGAAATTTAATAAGCATTTTTAATGTCACTATGCATTGCACTGTCATTCGTTCAATGTCTGAACTTTCTTGACAAAGCAATAAAGACGTGTCAAACTGTAAAAATCTAAAATTAATGATGACATAACACATAGCTCATGTGAATTTCCATCAGAAACAATTTCTCAGCATGTTTCAAAGCGAACCACTGGTTGTGAAAATAATAACAAAATAACATTTTCGTGCTGCCAGAGCAAATCCATTGGCGTCACATAATTACAGTGTAGAAATGTTAGGGTGATGCTGGTCATCGATAACTGCTTCCACAATAATCATAAACCATTCATTACTTGGTACAGTCAGAGTAACCTTCCCTGTCAACTTGTTCTCATGCTGAGAGAACTAGAGAAAACACTTCGCTATTCATCAGCAAGCCTCTCCACGATGATTTACATGCAAAAGTTGCCTCCCATCAAACCCTTTCCAAGACTTTCATTGCTGATGTTAAACTTATAAAAGCTGTGACTTTTTTCATCCTGGGACAATAGAATGAAAGTGTAGTTATTGCTGCATTACTTGAGCATTTAACAATAAGTGAGTCAGAATGGTTTTATGCAGCTTTTAGCAATATTCCAACAATATCCCAGTAGGGGACAAACAATTCTACTGAACCATTGGGCTACCACACCACCCTGCCATTTAACAGAGTCACAAACCAAAATGATGCTTAATCGGAAAGAGTCGGTAGATATTCTTTACAGCTATTGTAACCAACATGCATCCTCTTCACGCTTGATTGACTGAACATTTAAGGTAATTCTCTAACAATTACTTCCTATTACGCTTACTTCCAAAAGAATAACCAGCCATTAAAAAACCATCAGTGACAGTTATAGTCATATCGATATTGCAGTCGAGCTGATATACTTGAAACAACATAAACTGAAATATTTGTTTGACATTTATAAGGTTCTCTGAAGATAGTTCAGGAAAGTTGGAAGAAACCAAGAAACTAACAAATCACTCAGTTTTTCTTTTCAAATAAGGAATTGATACTTCCCGAAAACTCAACCTTCCAGCAACAAAATTCTGTTAAGTGTCCACTTGATAAAATTGATAAATTGTGTTAAAGGTTTAATGCCAAGAATGCAAGGATAAAAGCATTGGAGTAGGGATTGTTTGTACTTCAGAACTGTGAAAATAGGTGTGAAATACTGTGTCGATTAAGTTGCCTGTGAGGCATCATATAAATCTACTTACATATACACCAACCACCTAAATACGTAACATTATGATTTCTTTCACATGAATTGTGTCACCATATTTCTACGTCAACATACCCTACTAAATATCGTTTTCAGTGTTTATGTTTGATGAACATTCAAAGATGTTAATTTAACAAAAGGAAATAAAATCAAATGCAGTTTAAAACATGCATCATGTGAATAACATGTCGAAAATAGCATAGACAATGAATCTCCATCGAACTATTATTTTCATATTTTGATGAAAACCTACTGATTAATTTATTGTGATCATGAAGAAAATTGTTATTAGAATATAATGAAAATGACTTTCATTTCCAATTCACTTCAACATGTCATACTTAAAACAAATTATTTAATTAAATCCACGTACACTGACATCTTTCAATTACCTATCAAATAAATGGTCATTGAAGGTCATAAAAACATTCAGTGACTCTGCCATGGGTAAGTGACACCAGCAATACATTCAATTAATCTAAACCTAGATATATGGCATACATATACAATGTTCAAAAAACAACCATATTAATGAATCCAATCAACAAAATTGACCAGGTCTGCTAACAAATAATTACCCCATTATTGCTAAAACTATTAACAAACTCAATACTTACCACACAAACTGTGTCAACTTCTTACATATCATTTGCTCCAATTGAGACACTGACTTTCAACATTTTTAATATAAAACAAATTATTTAATTAAACCCATATTCACAGACCTTCAATAGCCTACCCAATAAATGGTCATTCAATGTCACGAAAACATTCAGCAACTCGGCCGTGGGTCAGTGATACCATCAATAAATTCAAAATATCCATACCCAGATATGTGGCATACATGGCCGCCTCTCAATGTATAAAATGTCCGCATATACAATCCTCACAAAACAACCAAATTAATACATCGAATCAATAAAATTAACCAGGTCCTGTAACAGATTCAATAATTACCCATTATCGTTAAAACTATTAAGAAACTCAATACTTACCACAGAACTGTGTCAACTTCCTACATATCATTTGCTCAAACTGAGACACCGACTTGCAACATGTCTGCATTCAGCATCAATTTGCCTCGTGTTATCATTAATCAATATGAAATAAAGCAATAAACTGAACAACATTGTTACAACCTCATGCCGCCTTCATAAAGCCATTGACAGTGTGACGATAGCCATCATTTAGCCAAGCCACACGTGACTGCGTGGGGATCCAGCTCGTGTGGAAATGGCACGTGATGTTGGTTTATACTTATGTCATTCAAAGCTCCAACACAGGTATACATACACAGACACACTGGAAATAATTGCATCTTTTGTACTGCATGCAATTCTCAAATTTGAAGTTATAATGTCAAAAGTCTGATTGCTCTTGTGACCTACAATATTCCACAATGGTGAAATATATGTTAATGACCGACATGGCGCTTCAGATCCGCCTCTCCAAATATATATGTATATGCTAAAGAAAACATTTTGACGGGGATATTTTATTAATTTTTATGCTAAGTCTTCACTACAGAAAATATTGCACTAAACATTAATGAAGCCTGATTTATTTAGTTCAATATATATTCAAAACCAACCTAAGGTAACAAATAAATTTCATTTGAATTTACAGAGCAAAAAGTCCTGAACATTAAAAAACAACTAACTAGTTTCAATATATTTGCCATATGCCAAATTCCCCATCTTCGATGGGTTAGACAAAATAATATGATACCACTACAAAAATTGTAAAATACTGAAGTAAGTCTTTACTTTCTGAATAACAATTGCTGACTTCATGTTAAGTAATCTCCTGCCTCTGCTATCCCCTCAATAAGACAGAAGTATAGACATCAGCCTGATGGCTCTAATGAGGTGAAGGTTTACATAAAACAATTAAAACAAAAAAGATAAACATAGGATGTGTCAAATTATTTTCACTATTTTCACTAAATGTCTGTTAAAAAAATGACTTGGTATAAAAAAATTTTTATTGTTCATCATTATCTTGTAAAAGTTGTTTCTTACAGTATTTATGTAAATAAACTCTCACTCTTTGGCATATGCAGAATACAAATCCCTGTAATGAAACTTCAGCAGAACCAGCTGTCTCCATTTTGCCATACAGATGTTCCACATTCGCAAGAAACAATTTCATGTTTTAGATTCAAGTTAACAGCTTGTCCTATATTCACTTGATTTTTGGCGTTATGCCAATCTATACTGACGAGAACCCAAATGTGACACCTTACTTAATCTAAACTGTTTTACTTGACTGAAGGTAGGGGTTTGGAGTTACTAATAAATTATTTATCAATATATATATATACAAACTTCATAATTTCTAGCTCAAGTTCTCTCTACCAATTAAATGCACTTCATGCAAGTTATAAAGTTTGTCTCAAAGTCCCTGAACCACATTATTTTCCACATTAATTTCCCAACTGCCAAGCCCTACTGCAATGCTAAAGCCCTAAAAGAAGCAAGTCTAGATTTCCCAAAATCTCCCTTCTGGGCTCCTTTTCAATTTAAATGAGTTTATTTGTTACCATCAACATTATATTTATTCAGAGACTAAGCATTTGTCTACAAGTTATGGTTAAAGAGATGTTCCCATGAGACTTCATGTTGACGCCAATCCTACTAAACAGCAGTAGGTCTCTCGTCCTGTATTGTCAGATGGTTATAAACATGGAAGACTGGTTATTCTCTGCAGCCATATAGTTCATAGCAAAATTATGACAATTGTGACTTTTCAAATATCAAATTTCTAATTATTACTGTGTACAATGACATAGATATCAGAATAATAAAATATAATTAATTTCTATGTCATTAGACATATTTTATGTTTCCCCATACAGTTATTTGGTGACTTCATGAAAAGTGATAAAACTGCCACAGGCCCAAAATCCCATGCTCAGAATTGAAGATGATAAGGTTGTCACATCATTATCATGATCAATAATTCTGTAAAAATATATAAATGTATAAAATATAGAAATAGAAACATTAAAAGTCAAAGATTTGAGACGAAAATCCAGGAAACTTGTAGGAATACCTGGTATAGAAGATAACTGTATCTAAAAATAGACAATGGCCTATGATTAAATTCTATAAAAAATCAAAGCTTGAACTCTTCAATAAGCAAAGATCAGTGAACATTCTCAGAGTAGTTCACCTGATATCATTGAATCCACCCCAGTCTTTTTGCCAGCTGTAATGGCAACAATGATTGTAATAAAACTGATTCATTTGTTATTTTTTTACCACTTTTAGCTTAAAGTGGCATTACCAATCTTGCAGCTATTTGTACCCCACCACCCCCATGATTGTAATAAAACTGATTCATTTGTTATTTTTGCTTAAAGTGGCATTACCAATCTTGCAGCTATTTGTGGCTAATATATCTAAGAAAAGAATCTTAACACTGGTAATTAATCAAATACAATATTTCTAATTTTTACAGAAAGATTTTGTTTGCTTGCTTAATAGTGAACTCTGCAATTTTCCAGCTATATAGCAGCTTTCTGCAAATAATCAAGTCTGGACCAGACATTCCAGTGATTGACATCATGAGCATCGATCTACACAATTGGGATACGATGACATGTGTCAACAAAGTCAGCGAGCCTGACCGCCTGATCCTGTTAGTCGCCTCTTACAGCAAGCATGGGTTACTGAAGACTAATTTATGGGTATTTTACAGAAAGAAGACTGACTGACTGACTGAATTTGGTTTTACGCCGCATTCAGCAATATTCCAGCAACATCACGGCGGGGGACACCAGAAATGGGCTTCACACATTGTACCCATGTGGGGATTCGAACCCGGGTCTTCGGCGTGACGAGCCAACGCTTTAACCACTAGGCTACCCCACTGCCCCACAGAAAGAAGAACCTTGATTGAGGGGAAAACCTTATTTTGTTGAAACCAAGGAAAAATGGAACCCGGCTGGATTAAAACAATATTAGGTGACCAACAAACTCTGAAAAGGAGAATTTTGAAGAGGCGTGATGTTGGAGAACACTTACTATGGATGAAAGCACTAGCATGGAACAAGCATCCACTAAGTTGAAGATATCACATTTCAGGCACACACTGCTGCCACTCGATAGTCGATTTCCGACAACAAACATGGAATACTGGGGAACTTTACTCCTTAGAATTCCAATTCATGCAAATATAACATCAACATTTTGATCACACAACATAAAGGGGTGGGGGGTACAGCCTAGTGGTTAAAGCATTCACTCATCCCACTGAAGACCTGGGTTCGATTCCCCACATGGGTACAATGTGTGAATCCCATTTCTGTTGTCCTACACTCTGATATTGCTTGAATGTTGCTGAAGCGGTGTAAACCTAAACACATCACTCACAACATAAAAGTAAAAAAGGTGGTGATAACTGCATGAATGCAGGGATGAGAATGAAGTTTTGAGAAAAACTCTGAAAACTAGCCCAAGCTCCTGATATTTAGGCATTTTAGACCTTTAAAACTGGCTCAGATATGACAATATCATGAACACAGCAACCATTAAAAAACTTTAAATCTGCTGAAGCACATTCATACAACTGTCAACGGATTTAGATGATTCACAAAAATTACCCTTGGCCTTATGAAATTCCAGGAATTCTGCAGATCCGCAGAAAATTCTCATCCCTGTGAATGGATCACTGAAAATCTGTTGATAACACCAGGTGTTCAAAGAAAGGGTTAGTTTGTCCTGGTTCAGATTTGCTCTCAGTACTCCTTTTTCAAGGTTTTTACAAGACTTTTTCAAGGTACTTTTAGTCTATATTTAAGGTAAATAAATTAGAAAATTAATTCAAGCAATTCAAGCAAAATCAATGCTATCAAGTCAAGGATGAAGTTAAGGATGAAGTTTTAACTATGCTGCATTTAGTTTGCTGACATTCACAAACACATTTTTGTTTGTAAAAACAATTTATGTGTAGTTTGGGAGAAAACCAAGGTCTTTCAAGACATATTATTTTAAAGGCTTTTTCAAGACAACTACTGAAATTCAAGGTCCTTTCCAGCCATGTGCTACCCTGTGGTGCCCTGCAGTACCATGTGGTACCCTATGGTGCCCTGCCATACCCTTTGGTGCCCTGCGGTTCCCTGTGGTACCCTATGGTTCCCTGCAGTACTATCTGGTACTCTATGGTGCCTTGTGGTGCCCTGCAGTACCCTGTGGTACCCTATGGTACCCTATGGTGCCCTGCAGTACCCTGTAGTGCCCCGTGGTACTATGCAGTTGTAGCCACCATAAAATTTCCGAGTCCCTTATCGGGATTCGAACCACGGACCTTCTGATCCCAAGTCAGATGCCTTGTCCACATGACCAAAGAAGCTAACGCCGTCAGCAAGCTGACAAGGTAAGGATGTCATCTGAGGGATGACTCCACCCCCTGCTACACAGTGAAAGGGAGCATGGACTAACACTTGCAAATTGTTTCATAAAATACACGCCAAAACATTACCAAAAAGGTTAAGTACCCATTAACAAAAAATAAATCCACCGAAAACAATATCCATGACAAAATATACCGTTTAATAAGTAATAATCCCAACATTTTCAATCTCCAGATTGCCAATAAATCCAAATAACTTATGAAATTGTCACAATGACATTTGAAAGATTACCCAATAACAAAATGTCAGACTCGGTCTTCCTGAACTTGCTCAATCTCACCTCGGCATGAACTGATACTCAGACCCGCAAACTGCTGAGCAAACAAGCCAATCTGCCGCCAGCTATTTGGTTGTCAATTTCCTGTAGTTATCTACGGGATCGGCAGTGACATGGAATGGTAAATGGCACTTGCAGACCACTTCAGAACCAGAATCAAATGATCAAATGAGCTGCAGCTGAATTGAGCAGCATGGATTCCCAGTCTTTTTTTAAAAGGTGTGTTTGCAGTGTTCTGGTATAGATAAGGGGTTTTAAGTCTAAATCCTTTAGAATTTATCTCTTAAATTTGTTTGTGTGCATTTAATACCATAGTTGTGGCAAATTGAAGTTTTTTATCCATGTATACCTTTCTTTGAGGGATAACTAAACATATCCTAATTCATGGTTAAAGCTATAGTAAGATCAGTCTGAAAAACAGTCCATTGTTCAAACCAACAATTTTCTTTGTCAAAATTTAATGACAGTGAGTGAGTGAGTTTAGTTTAACGCCGCACTCACCAATATTCCAGCTTTATGGCGGCCGTCTGTAAATAATCAAGTCTTGACCAAACAATCCAGTGATCAACAGTATGAGCATCGATCAAAGCAATTGGGAACCGATGATATGTGGCAACCAATTCAGCGAGTCTGACCACCTGATCCCATCAGTCACCTCTTATGACAACCTTGGGTTACTGAAGACCAATTCTAACCCGGATCTTCAGGGGTCCTTAATATCAGTCTTTCAGATAGAAATGATTAGAAACAAATACAATGTTGTAGTTTCACAGTGCAACAATCACTACATCAAGACATATATATATGTACTGCCAATAAGAGTAACTACAGGCTTATGAAAAATCAGGTGTTTTTATACTTCTCTTAAGATCTTTTGCATGGAAACGGAGAAGAAATGCATTTTGAATTTGGATCCGTAAAACTGATCCTCAGTCAGTCAGAGAGTATGGTTTCATGTCGCTAATGAAACTGAAGTGAAGCATGTTAATAAATTGTAATTAGTTTCCGTTGCAGTGAAGCATTTTGTTACATTGTAAAATAACCAATATTAGTTATGAGACATCTGTACCAGGTAATAGTGTACAGATTGTCAATATATTTATATTGCAGCCATTAATAACGAAACACATTCCAGCATGTGAACTTTTGTATAACTGCTGATTTCAGAGATCTATAACTATTAGTTTTCAGGAAATGAGATGTGAAAATTATTGTGAATGGATATTATAGTATGTAGATATATCCTGATTACTTTAAACAATAGTTTTATTAACAGCAATGTTATATATGGCTGCCTTATGAAAGAAAAACTGGAGAACTGCATATGATGCAAAACAAATTTCCCTTGGGATAATAAAGAAATTATCTAATCTATCTTATCTTACCTTACTTCTCTTTTATGTGTTAATGCCTCAAAAACAGAAAGATCAATGCTTCTGATGAGGATGTGTATGTCATCAGCTGGTGAGTTTAGTTTTACGCCGCTTTTAGCAATATTCCAGCAATATCACAGCAGGGGACGCTAGAAATGGGTTTCACACATTGTATCCCTGTGGGGAATCAAACATGGGTCTTTGGCATGACAAGCCAACGCTCTCAAACCACAAGGCTATCCCACCATCCCGACACTTTATCAAAACTTGTTTAACATGTGAACAATAAAGGCACAACCAGAACTATAAATTCAACATTAGATAATGTGAGCCTGTCACAAAACATCCAGCATTCTGCTTTCAGAAATAGCTTGCTATGAAGAATGCCACAGAATAACCACAGAGGTTCCTGGAGTGAAGAACAGAACGAACCAAGAGAAGCTCCTCAAACTCCCAAGACGATGAGCCAGACAGAACAGCAGGGATAACCTACAACGCAATTAATCAAACAGATGGACTTTAACAGCCCTTTTTGTCCACATTTCATGAAAACAAGAGAGATTTAAGACCATATCAGAAATTCAAGCTTTGCTTTATAATCAAATGTCAGTGGATTTACTGGATCACGACAAGACAATCATCACAATAAAAAGTTTAAAAATATCATGACTTTGAAGAACAAACTCCGAATCTGTCGTGAATAAATCAGGACAAAACTGAAATTATTCTGAATTAAAAATAACCTGGCCTCTCTCTGCTAATAGCCTTTTCTTCCATCCACCATGACAAAGGAAGTTCATCATGAAAGTACTTCAATAATTCAGGAGTCGCCTTATAAGGACATGTATAGTAAGCTGAGCGTCTATCAAAATTCATTTAATAAAAAAAAAACACAGCAACAATGATGTTCATCTTACTGAGATCAAAGTCTAAGTTGATAATGGATATTTGATATGGGGCTTTGATTTAATCTTGTGGTTTAAACATTTCTGTATGTACAATGGGCTATGGGACCGAAGGGCAGTGTGTGTTTGAGTGAGTTATTAGTGAGTGAGTGAGTGAGTGAGTGAGTGAGTGAGTGAGTGAGTGAGTGAGTGAGTGAGTGAGTGAGTGAGTGAGTGAGTGAGTGAGTGAGTGAGTGAGTGAGTGAGTGAGAGAGTGAGGAGTGAGTGAGTGAGCAATATTCCAGTGAGGAGTATATGGTTGAGTTCAATGCGACTCAGCAATATTCCAGCTATATGGAGTCTGTAAATAATCGAGTCTGGACCAGACAATCCAGTGATCAACAGCATGAGCATCGATATGCGCAATGGGGAACCGATGACATGTGTCAACCAAGTCAGCGAGCCTGACCACCCGATCCCGTTAGTCGCCTTTTACGACAAGCATAGTCGCCTTTTATAGCAAGCATGGGTTGCTGAAGGGCTATTCTAATAGACCCGGACCTTCACGGGTCGAGTGAGTGGGTCAGTCAGTGGGAGGGTGGGTTGTTGGGTGGGGGAGTGAAGTTTTACACTGCTTTTAGTAATATTTTAGCAATATCAGAATCGTAACTTGTGTTATTTTGCCAAGGCCCTTTTTAGCGCTGTCATTCGATTAAAAGAGGCATCATTCCCAATATATTGCTGTTTTGTTTTACATAAAAAGTCACTGAAATGTTTCTGCCTAAGAAATTACATGACATATTTGTATTTGAATTCTTTAACATTAAATATAAAGTATTCATCTATTGATATTCATAATCATAACTGAATATTCATAAATCATATCATATTCGCTTCATGGTGTATATTCATTGCAGCCACAGTGTGTAAGGGTTGATTAGCATCCCATGGTGATCTGTGACAATTATCAGCTGCTGGATGTCAAACTGTCAAAGCTTCATGTTTGATATATGTAAATGTTTTCATGTGGTTATTATTTGTATACACTAGTTCAAAAAGTAACAAACTAAATACAGAAATTATCATGTTTTGGTTTAAATTAATGTTTTATACATATGGGGTCAAAATGTCTGAAAGCTTGACAACAATTATTAAATAACAACTGAAATATTAAAGGCACTATGTCACACCACACTTCTCTAAAATTAATTAATGCATATCTCTCAATAATACTATCAGCCCCCAGGAAGCTACCATATAATTTATTCCCTAAAAATTTACGTATTTAAATTGCAATATTAAATTAGAAAGTTTTGTCCCTTGGAGCGCTCTTTACGAATATCCTACGCATAACTTGTCACTGAAAACAGTTGGGCAAACACTGACAACATTGTATATAATTCACTGTTATAGTTTTCTAGGTACACAGCAATTGTTTACATTCCAAATAAGGCAAGTGTTCTCTGTTTGGAAGCTGTTCCCCACAAAGTTTCAATTATCTAATTCAGGCAAATCATAAGGGATACATAGTCTTTTATTGCACCAATAGGAAGCTAAAGTGAGTGCATATGCCCCAATATATATAATATAGGGCAAACTATTGTCAAAAATGTGTGACATTTTGCCTTTAAGATGGTGAAGTAATTTCTTAACTGTTTCACTGTAAACCATGTCCTTATATGCTTCTATAGTCACAGGGCATGGCACTGATTTTCAGTAATCTTTTACCTCTTTCCTGCCTTGTATAGAGAATCAGTCAACACATGAGACCAAGACTGGCTATTCCTTGGTTTTGATATTTAGAAGTTGTTACCATTAAGTTTGTTCAACATTGTACCCCAATTTCTAATAATAATCATAAGTGCATTTAACAGTACAACCAGAAATTATTGAGAATTTAAAGATCGTAATTTTTTATATATTTTTCCACTCATTACTCACGTATTAAATGTGAATATTAGCAGAACATAACTCCAGATTCAAAGACATGTGAACAGTTAGTATTTTGTCAAGTCACCATGGGCAGCAATGCAGGCTTCAATGCGGCGGGGCATACTACTGATCAAAGAAGTTAGAAAGTCGTGGTCCATGCTGTCCCAATATCGGACCACCTCTTCTTTCATTTCAGCAATATTTGTCAGATTTTTCTTATTGACATTTTCCTTCATAAGTCCCCAAACATTTTCTATTGGAATTAGGTCAAGGCTATAGCTTGGCCAATCTAATAATGTTATATTTTGGGTCTGAAACCAGGCCTGTGAATGCTTTGAACAATGTATTTTGGTCGTTGTCCTGCTGGAAAATCAAAACATTTCCATAGAACAAGTGAGCAGATGGAAGTAAATGTCCCTCAAGAATGTCTGTGTACCGCTCACTGTTCATATTCCCTTCAAATACACAGATATGCCACCCCACACGTTAAATTTCGGACTGTACTTAGGGCGCTGATACAAAGGTTTTTCAGTTTTTTTGGGGTCCAGAATTTCAGTGTATTAGGAAACAGCCATACAGAACTTTCATCTGAGAAAATCACATTGTCCCAGTTAAAATTTCTATGCTGTAAGCACCAGTTCAACCTTTGCTCCTTTTGTTCAGGTTTCATGATCAGTGATGGAATTCCTCGACTTTTCTGCCAACCAATTGCATGCAGCTCAGTTCTAATTGTCTCCTTACAGACAGACACAGTTCCTCTATCAATCATATCCAGACTTACGTTTTCTAAACTCCTTCGTTTGTTTTTAGAAACAAGAATACCAAGCCGCCTCCTGTCACCGACAGTCAATTTTCTGGGCCTACCTGCGCTCCCTGGTGCTCAATGCCATATCCATTTGCAATATTTTTCAAAACACGATAAACAGTGGACAAAGGGATGCCTGTTCTACTTGAAATCACTTTAGCTGATCTGATGTCCTTGTTATAATACTCTAAACTCGACTTCCTCTTCTCTAAATCATCCATACTGAGGATCACTGAAAATGTCGTCCTCGAGCAAGTAAATAAAGGGGGATAACTCTTCACAAACTAATGAAAAAGGATTAACAGAGTTGTCTCTCTTGAATGAAACCAAGTATTTGATAGCTGGTCAAGGTTGTTTATACTGGAAATCCAATTAAACATTCCTAAAGCTCTCAATAATTTCTGGTCATACTACATATTACGCTAAACTCCATTCACTAGGTGAATACTCATAGTGCTAACAATCCAAGCGCAGCACATTATTACCCCAGATATCCCAAGCTGTCTGTGAGGCGCTAGAAGGTTATAGTCACATGATTTATCCCTCAGTGCCCAATGTTGCTTCTCTTCAACTGATTTGTGACCTGAGCTCTATGCTCACCAAACTTCTAAAATGCTTTTCAAAGAAGTTACCGTGGTTTTGAAGTTCTATAACAAGAAGCTCACTTCGTGCAAAAGACAGCACATCAATTTCATTCTTTTCGAATCCAGAATGAAAATTACCTATCCTAGAATAAAATATCCCAGACATTTGTAACAAAGTAAATTAACATTTTTGATCTGTGAATTTAAAATCTTCAAGACCATAAAGGTAATCCATTTGTAAATCTTTTGTCAAAAAAATTGAAATAGAAGGATCAGAGTAAGTCTAGGCACTAATGAAAACTTTAGAAGAGACCCATAAATATTAGACAAACGTGACTTTCAATCACATGAAATATGCTTCAGTGATCAATATCATGGTTCTATTTCACGTGCACCAAGCAAAGATTACTTTAAACCGTTATCAAATCTCAAACACAATGGTCTGGCAGTGCGAGACAGAAAAAGATGCAAATTGTTACAAGATCCAAGCAGCCTCCATATTCATTGCGTCTATTTCAAAGAGGAGGTTCATTACAGTTCTGGTGCCAGTTGTTGAGGATGGTGATCGGTGGCATGACAACACTTGTAAATTACAACTCACGCAAATTGCAAATTCATCAAGATGAAGGTCGTTTTGACCTAAGACAAGATGACACTTGTGAAAAAAACTGCATACAAAGAAATCAGCTGCTGGTAGTTATAACAATGCTCTGTTCGGGCAAAAAAAGGTTGTGAATTTCAGCGATTCATTTGGCCTTTTTGGGCAAAAAAAGGTTGTGAATTTCAGCAATTCATTCGGCCTTTTCGAGATTAAAATATTCAAGGGCAAATAACTCTAAACACATTTCCCTGACATGACCTGCCAGCATGTATTTTCAGAACAAGGGAATATCAATTTGCATTTTCGCATTTGACTACAAAGAAAAAGGCCAAAACACTGGAATGTTTTCTTGGTTTTGCTGACTCAATCTTCCTGGGGCCTTTCCTGAGCATTTAAATCAAGCCAGACTTTACAATTCTGTGCCTTCTTGAATTCTTTTTAGTGAAAGGTGCTGCCTCCCCTTACTCTGCACAATTCATACAAATCATTGTATATAATCATACTGTCAGACTTTCTTGAAAAGGAACAAAATTACTAACAAAACTAACAAATAACTGTCAGTGTCTTGTGTCTGTGCCAGCCTTAGTGTATCTGTGTGTGTGTCACTGTGTCTGTCACTGTGTCTGTGTTTGTTAGAGCATCACTTAAAGAGGCATTACACTAGAAATCGGTGGTACAATCAGTTTATTTGTCACGTTGCCAGCTGCCATTTATAAACTGTGACAGTAGTTCATCTGAAAACAACCACAGAGCCCTTAGTACTGACTGACTGAGTTTGGTTTTACGCCGCTTTTAGCAATATTCCAGCAACATCACGGCAGGGGACACCAGAAATGGGCTTCACACAATGTACCCATGTGGGGATTCGAACCTTGGTCTTCGGCGTGACAAGCCAACGCTTTAACCATTAGGCTACCCCACCGCCCCCAGAGCCCTTAGTAACTTCTGAAGCCATAACAGTGAATTAGTTGAAATTAAATGTCACATCGGCAATATTTCAGCCATATCGTGAGAAGCCATAACACCCGTCATCAAAACACAGGTTTGTGTTCATCAATTACATAACCCTTTGTTTACTTGTGTGTGTGAGTGAGTGAGTGACTTTAGTTTTACACCACACTCAGCAATATTCCAGCTATATGGTGGCAGTCTGTAAATAATCGTGTCTGGACCTGACAATCCAGTGATCAACAGCATGAGCATTGATCTGCGCTATTGGGAACCGATGACATGTGTCAACCAAGTCATTGAGCCTGACCACCCAATCCTGTTAGTTGCCTCTTACAACAAGCATGGGTTACTGAAGATCAATTCTAACCTGGATCTTCACGGGTGTGTTTACTTACAGCTGAGAGTACTTTGAACAATATGGCATTTATATCACATCAGTTCATGTTTGTAGAAACCACAAAATGAGGTGGATCTTTGACATTTACCATCTCTGTGAAAGCCATGAGCTTGATGCTGACAGACCAAGGACACCATCATTTTGGATTTGAACCCAGGAAAAATGGAACCTGGATACCTATCAATGAACTTATCGATGTTTTAGGGGTATGATACACCTACCTGTGGTTCATGCTTGAATTCCGCATCAATTTTCGAACACAAGTAATCAACTGATACACATTAACCTGGTCTGACAAAACTCAGGCTAATGTGACCTCACCAGTCACAACAAAACATTCTCAGTCTGATTGCATAAAGCTATGAGCACAATCCAAAATGAACCGGCACATAAGTTACCCACAAACAGGTTGAAAGAATCTCGTTAGTAGGGCTGCTCAATATGACCGGTATACCGATATTTCCCGGTTCAGACATGAAAACGATACGCATTGCGATACGCTGATTGAAAACCGGTATTTTGACTTGCATTCGGAAAACGTTGTAACACTTGGAAATCTTCGGATATTTCCTTGTTTCGTTTGTGCCAAATATTATTCACTTTTTTATTTTATCATGATTAAAAGTTGTTATTAAAGCTTAATCAAGCATAGTGATTTTGTTGTGTTTTTACTCTATAAATCAAGCAGTAACTCAATTATAAGTACTTTTTTGAGTAAAAATACTTCATGCAATATATTGCAATACATATCGCAATATATGCTTTCGCATCGCAATATATCGCAATATGAAAATTCTTTGCAATACCCACCCCTACTCGTTAGCAATGCACTTAGAACATGGAGCTTTTGGCTCAAATGAAGCATCACAGTTTATATCAATATGTGACATACTGGTCAGAGTAATGTGGCGCCATTGTTGTTATGGTGCTGAAAACTCAAAGATCATGAAGAATAGGAAGAATTCTAAGTCTTGGAGGAATTCAGTATTCCAGCCAGTGAATCAGTGAAGGGGGGTGAAAGAGCATGGATTTATGAGCAATATTCCATCAATGTCATGGCGGGGACACCAGAAATGGGCTTCACACATTGTATCCATTTGGAGAATCGAACCTGGGTCTTCGGCATGACGAGCAAACGCTTTAACCACTAGGCTATCCCACCACCCCCAGAAGAAAGATAAAGCAGGCCTGTCGTGACAAGTTAATGGTTTAACCACATGATTACTTAACCACCCCTGAACGGAAACAACCTTATGCTATTAGGCTACCCCACCGCCCCCAGAGCCCTTAGTAACTTCTGAAGCCATAACAGTGAGTGAGTTAATACTGAACGTCACATCGGCAATATTTCAGCCATATCGTGAGAAGCCATAACACCCGTCATCAAAACACAGGTTTGTGTTCATCAATTACATAACCCCTTGTTTACTTGTGTGAGTGAGTGAGTGACTTTAGTTTTACACCACACTCAGCAATATTCCAGCTATATGGTGGCAGTCTGTAAATAATCTTGTCTGGACCTGACAATCCAGTGATCAACAGCATGAGCATTGATCTGCGCTATTGGGAACCGATGACATGTGTCAACCAAGTCATCGAGCCTGACCACCCAATCCTGTTAGTCGCCTCTTACAACAAGCATGGGTTACTTAAGATCAATTCTAACCCGGATCTTCACGGGTGTGTTTACTTACAGCTGAGAGTACTTTGAACAATATGGCATTTATATCACATCAGTTCATGTTTGTAGAAACCACAAAATGAGGTGGATCTTTGACATTTACCATCTCTGTGAAAGCCATGAGCTTGATGCTGACAGACCAAGGACACCATCATTTGGATTTGAACCCAGGAAAAATGGAACTTGGATACCTATCGATGAACTTATCGATGTTTTAGGGGTATGATACACCTACCTGTGGTTCATGCTTGAATTCCGCATCAATTTTCGAACACAAGTAATCAACTGATACACATTAACCTGGTCTGACAAAATTCAGGCTAATGTGACATCATCACAAAACATTCTAAGTCTGATTGCGTAAAGCTAAAAGCACAATCCAAAATGATCCGGCACATAAGTTATGCACAAACAGGTTGAAAGAATCTCGTTAGCTATGCACTTGGAACATGGAGCTTTTGGCTCAAATGAAGCATCACAGTTTGTATCAATATCTGACATACTGCAGGGCTCGATTTAGCGCTTAGTTACTTGCACTAGTACAATCAAATATTACAAAGTGCAACCTAGTGATTAGTCTAAGTTGCACCAGGTGCAAGTCAACTTTTGTGTGGGTAAACTTATAAATATAACATCTAAATAATTCAATAGCATATTTCTTTTATAACATATTGCAATAAAAGAAGTGCAATTGGAATTTGGTTGGTGCAACTAGGTTTTTATGTTAGGTTGCACCTGATGCAAGTAGGTTAACATCTCTTAAATAGAACTCTGTACTGGTCAGAGTAACATGGCGCCATTTTTGTTATGGTCCTGAAAACTCAAAGATCATGAAGAATGGGAAGAATTCAGTCTTGGAGGAATTCAGTATTCCAGCCAGTGAATCAGTGAAGGGGGGTGAATGAGCATGGATTTATGAGCAAAATTCCATTAATGTCATGGCGGGGACACCAGAAATGGGCTTCACACATTGTATCCATTTGGAGAATCGAACCTTGGTGTTCGGCATGACAAGCAAACGCTTTAACCACTAGGCTATCCCACCACCCCCAGAAGAAAGATAAAGCAGGCCTGTCGTGACAAGTTAATGGTTTAACCACATGATTACTTAACCACCCCTGAACGGAAACAACCTTATGTGTACACCAAGTTTTGGTGTCTTTGACCACAGCAAGAACAGAGCTTGCAGGAATTCACTATACACTGAGTGAGTGAGTCAACACTAGTTTGCACAGTTCTTCACATACATCACCGCAGGTCGGCTTAATGAGGGAGACCAGTTCCTAAGGGCACAGGTCATAGAGGTTTACAACTTTGTACTCAGGCCAAACCAGGTTTTGAACCAATGATCATAGGTTTCCAGCATGCCAACTGGAGGAATCTCTGGTTCCATCCACTACATGAGTAATATATAACCCCTCAAAATAACCAAAAGAATGAGACCAAGAATTCTTGCCACTGTAGCGAAACATACATTGTTATTTTTATCGAAATTATCTAACTTAATTTTTAAAATTAATCCTGGACATCTAGCAACCAAAATGTCTAATGAATATCACAAAATAATCCCAAAATAAATTAAAAAATGCCAAATATTTTAGCCTGATCATGAAAATTCCACAAATTCACTACACACTCTGAGAAGCACTATTAATAATCGTCATGGCATGAATTATTTCTAGAAATAACTTTGAAACCTATTCAACTGTCTGTACATTACCCGTGACTGTACCGAGATTGATTGATACTGTTTCCATGACAGTGATAAGGTCGGCATGACCTTCTACAGACAGGAAGACAGATAAGGCAATGGCACCAGGAGCAGACATAATTGATCAGACCAATTTTATTCTCTCTTCCATTAAAAGTATGTGCCCTAAAAAAAAACATGGAAAGACATGACAAAAGACTGAAAAATTGTCGGTGAAACTGCCATAACGGTAATCCTACATGTAATTTCAATTTACACTGAACCTTCAAAATGTCTACCCTTTAAAAGCTTGACAAAGCTGTGAAGCTCAAGCTTAAGGTTAACAAAAGAGGTTTTCAGGAGCCCATTATAGCTATTAAAACAAAATCAAATTTTGAAACTGTCACTCTACAACTTTAATCTTCAATTTATTTTTTGTTGTAGTCTTTTTTCTGGATTTTAGGTAAACAACTACTTTCTGGTGAGTCTGATAATGGGTTTATGAGTAGTTCAAATAGTGTCTGTCTCTGTGGTGTATTGAACTGAGCATCTATCTGGAGAGAGGCAGGTTGGCTGTTTGATCGCCCATGCCCCCTAAAACTTAAAATTTGGTACTTGTTGTTACCTTGCCTTACCATTAACAGGATAAAGCAATTAACATATGTTATATTTGGGATTACCGTAACAAGGACATGAAGACTGTGACATGATAACTCAGTTGAGAGGCATTAATAAACAGGCACAAGTGATAGACACACAAATACAGAGTCTCATGCACACACACACGCACGCACGTACACACACTGCAATATCAATGGTTTAAACAGTATTTATTCAAGAAAAAGACAGTACATTAGAAAGACAATACAGAACGAACAAAAAGGATTGGCAAACAGGCTGCACTAGGCCTTTATTAATGCCTCTCCAGAGAGAAAACAACTTAAACAAATTAAACAAAATTAAGAGAGTGCAAAAATGATATATAATTTAATGAGGCAATTTTTGGAACAAACAGAATGAGTTAGTACTTATTGTATTTATGTGTTATAACAAAACGTTTGGAGTTATTATGAAATGATAAGTGGATTTAAGAAGTAATTCTGTAGCAGAATTGGATAAGTTATCTTTGCCATTGCAATATAAATGCTACAGTATTAATGCAGAGCTAAACATTTGTTTTACCCTGCTACAAATGTACATCTCACACTGAATTATGGCTTAATCATGTTAATTATGAAAAACATGGAATAACAGCAGTAGCATGTTGTGTAAGTGTCTGAGTTGGGTTTAATGCTGGCATTACCAGTAATTCACTGACATCATGACGCGCTAGTATTCTGTGTAAGGAAATGTGAAGCAGCCATTATCAATGGTTTCTGGTACACCTTATGGAGCAACCCATTAACAAAGGGACAGTTAATTTTGAAACACATAATGCATCAATAGTTTCTACTTAATCCCCATTGTTTAACCTACTGTAAGAAGCACAAGATAACTGAAATCTACTTCGTAATTCTGATATGATGTCAACCCGAAGTCATTACCAAGGGAGATGACTCTGAAATCAAGGGAAACAACTCAGGTTACCAAATAGAGTAAATGGCCTCTTTCTTGTGTAACACATCTCTGCTTTCTTGTTTATGAAGCATCTAGAAATAATTCTGTTCACTGTAACTCAAACCCCCAGTGGTCCAAATGTCTTTTTAAATCTAATCTGCTATATTAGACAATAAACCTTTTCAGTCAATCGGATTATAGCAGTATGATATGGCCATGTGTCATCACACTCCTGGCAACAAGTCATTGAATTCTGTTTCTTCTCCACAAATAGATTTATGAACAAGGTAATACTACACAATTACTTTAACCTCCCATGGTGTTTGAACAAGCCAGGGACTTCAGTCGTAAAACAGAGCACAAGGCATCACAAATATTTACAAGCAGGCAATTACTTTTATTTCTGTCGATATGTCATATTCAATAATGATATCTGATAGCTGAACACAGATCTTGGCTTATCTCAAGGGAAAGGCATGAATTACCAATATCCACGGCAACCAGACCAGGCCATAAATACAGCAATTAAGCCATTGCAAAGGCCATGAAGCTGAATCACCATGTGGTACGAAGCAATTGACCTAATAATAGCTACTGTTTTGAAAACTGCTCAGTTTCCATATCTTAAGCTGAAGGTTGAGTTGAGTTGAGTTGGGCTTTAGGTCACATCAGCATTATTCCAGCCATATAGTGACGAGGTCAAGTTTCCATTCATTACTATTTTAAGTCCAAGGTCCAAAAGAGTTGTATTTCAAAAACATATATATTCATTACATTTCTATTTCAAAACAGAAAATGTCATAGCACCAAATACAAAAGCAAGCAATTCGTTATTCTCTTTACAAAGTTACAATTTATGATACAGGGCCTAGATTTTCGAAGCTCTCTTAGCGCTAAGATAGTCGCAAGTTAATGTTAGGGTATGGCACTTACGACTATCTTAGCGCTAAGAGAGCTTCGAAAATCTAGGCCCAGGTCAACTTCTCTTAGGTAGTTTACAATCAGATGCCCGCTCACGCAGGAAACCAGATCTTTCAGATTTCTCGCATCATAATGTGCATCCCTTGCAGTCGAAAAGTCCACACAGTCACTTAAGCTGAAGGATACATATTGTCATTGTTTTTGTTGCTGTTGTTGTTTGCACCTTGAAAACCTCACAAGGAAAATCTGGGCCTACAAACCTACCTACTTCAACATGTGTTCCCTTCTTTCAATGCTTGATGAAATGTGTCCTACCCATAATTATTTGAAACATTGTTGCATCAGTGACTGATCCCAAGTAAAATGTATCTACAGATCATAGAGGATCATCTGAACATGTGTACCTTCCTTCACTGCTTGGTTAGACCCATGAAGATCCGGGTTAGAATTGATCTTCAGTAACCCATGCTTGTCGTAAGAGTCGACTAACGGAATCAGGTGGTCAGGCTCGCTGACTTGGTTGACACATGTCATCGTATCCCAATTGCGTTGATCGATGCTCATGATGTTGATCACTGGATTGTCTGGTCCAGACTTGATTATTCACAGACTGCCGCCATGTAGCTGGAATATTGCTGAGTGCTGTGTAAAACTAAATTCACTCACTCACTCACTCTGCTTGGTTATATTTTCCTACATATAATTAATCCTCACATTCCTGCTTCAGTGATTGGCCTCAAGTATATATTTTGTATAGTTTGTGCAAAAGTTCACATGCTGGAATGTGTTATGTCATTAATGGCTGCAATATAAATATATTGACAATCTGTACACTATGATCTCGTATAGATGTCGCATAACTAATATTGTTGCTTTTAACATGTAACAAAATGCTTCACTGCAACCGAAACTAATTACAATTTTAGTAAAATGCAATACTCATTATATCAATACAAAAAGGAATCTAGCTGTTTGATCTCATTTCTAAATGTTATATTGGATGCATCTATAGATGTTTAGCGAGTCTCAGTGGGGGGTCACTGATGAATACAAAACACTGTTTGTGTTCTACTTTTCCACAATCAACTGTTCAATTTTGTACCTGCTGAAATGTTAGAGGACACTTAAGCAAATATTGAACTACATTTCAGACAGGCCATGAGCAATGTACAACAGGTAGGACAAGTTATGGACATCTGAACAGTCAACTTTTTACTTACAATCCTTCA
Organism: Haliotis rubra; assembly: GCF_003918875.1. Taxonomy (NCBI): domain Eukaryota; kingdom Metazoa; phylum Mollusca; class Gastropoda; order Lepetellida; family Haliotidae; genus Haliotis; species Haliotis rubra. The sequence continues at coordinate 3,136,256 of NW_025767102.1, forward strand.
TCCATAGAACTTTCAGGAAAATCTCTAAAAGTGAGTGAGTGAGTACAGTTTTACGCCACTTTTAGCAATATTCCAGCAATATTCCAGCAACATCACAGTGGAGACACCAGAAATGGGCTTCACACATTGTACTCATGTGGGGAATCGAACCCGGGTCTTCGGCCGAGACGAACGAGGGCTTTAAGGCAAAAAAAGAAATGTCCGTTTCCTATTACATGCTTTTTAAAAATAGGGTAGGTGGGTCGTTTTTACCTTTTTTTAAAGACTTTTTTAAATATTTTTTAGTAGCACCAGGGTGCACTTGTACAAAACGATCTTAGCGCTAAGGTGACCGTAACTCCCATACCTTAACATAGACTTAAGGTAGCCTTAGCGCTAAGGTTGGTTTGTACAACGGGACCCAGGTGGGCATATGAGAAGGTCTTCAAGACTACCATATCGTGTAGTGACAATGCCTTGTGATGAAACATTGAAAGATTTCTATATTATGCCAATTCAATACAATCCATTTTAGCCCTAAGTAAACTGGAAAACATGCAAATATCATACCCGATTTGGATGAAAATGTTGGAGTTGAAATGCCCTCTAATCATGATTTTGACTTGGTTAAAAAAAGATTTTGGGTCGGGGGGGTTAGGATAGGGTCGGTCAGGTTACCAGAAACGGACATATTTCTTTTTTGGGGGCCTAACCACTAAGCTGCCTGACTACCCCTAACCTGCCATGAGATGTGTAATACAAAATTGTGAGTCTCTCACCCATGAGACAGAAGATCTCAAGTGTTCTCTAGCCATTTCAGGTTCCACTTACAATGTCAATCAGCTTTGAAAGCTTATGTAGTTGACATTAAACTGAACTATATAGTCACTGTTTGCATATAAACTGCATCATTTCTGTACTCTTATCATACATTTCTGAAAAAGGGAGAGGTAATCACTATTTCACTTTCTGATATGTTTGGTAGGGCTGACCCAATCTCCACATCAGGAGGTAAGCTGACAGTGCACAAAATAACCAATCATTACCTTCAGAGATGATACCACAACAATAAAGTTAAATTTTCCAAGGTTTTACAAAGTTTGTGGGCATGGTGGTCACTGCAAAGTTCAAATATTTTAATGCCCGGGTTAGAATTGATCTTCAGTAACCCATAATTGTCGTAAGAGGCGACTAACGGGATTGGGTGGTCAGGCTCGCTGACTTGGTTGACACATGTCATCAGTTCCCAATTGCGCAGATCGGTGCTCATGCTGTTGATCACTGGATTGTCTGGTCCAGACACGATTATTTACAGACCGCCGCCATATAAGTGGAATATTGCTGATTTTAGCGTAAAACTCAACTCACTCACTCACTCAAATTTTTAAACAGTCCTTCAACAACATATGTTCAATCAGTCTATCATCAACACAAAGTGATAAAGATAAAGTAAAAAAACACACAATAAATGTCCGTTAATTAAATGTGTTATACAATACCAACCAAGGAACCTTTTAAAAATGAAATACATAAGTTAAATTTTAGTTTTAAGTCCTCCATGGGTACCCTTGGTTACAAGGTAATGTGAAATGTACGTCCTACTAACGATATGAGACGGACATAGACAAGAGTCCATCCCTAGGGTGTCCCCTGCCTCTAACACAGCACCAGGACATGTACATCCTTACTTCGCTATTGATCACTCTGGTCAAAGCCAGTGACATTTCAGCCCCGCGAAATCTACAACTATGAAATTAGTGCCACCAGAGACTTGTCAAGGTCATGTCACCGAAACATCAACGACGGAGAGAATGTCAGTCCATCATTTATGGACATGCACGCCATTGTGATCTTGACGAGAGAGGAACTATATTGATGGTTGAAGTTATGACAAGTGATTGGGACGTTCATTGCAGCTTTCCATTAAGCTTTGCATTCAAATTTCCTGACACTCATCAATGTTATTAAGTCATCGGACAAGCTTGTTCCATTATCAAGTGTAGAATGGTAAATGAAAGCAGCCAAATTGGGGATGGAATTGCAGCATAAAAATAAATAAAGAACAAGCAGAAAATAATCAGTTTGGAGGATGGTATGTTCTCTTAAAGTTATACTGCTCAAATTTGTTAGAGAATTCCACTGATGATAATTTGCTTGGTTGGTTTCACCGGATGCCAAATGAAAGCATTTTGTATTCATTTCTCGGCTTTATTTTAGTGAGTGAGTTTAGTTGTATGCCGCTTGTGGCAATATTCCAGCAATATCATGGCGGCGGACACCAAAAATGGGCTTCACACATTGTACCCATGTGGGGAATCAAACCCAGGTCTTCGGCATGAAAAGTGAATGCTTTAACCACTAGGCTACACCACCATCCTGGCTTTATTTTAAGTAAAACTACAGCAACAATAACTCTAACCAACAACAGGTACAGAGAGAGAAAGACAGAGAAAGAGAGAAAGCCACAGAGAGAGAAAATCACACTCACATGTACAGAGAGGAAGAATAAGACAAATACTGACTGAGTTTTGGTTTTACGCCGCTTTTAGCAATATTCGAGCAACATCACGGCGGGGGACACCAGAAATGGGCTTCACACATTGTACCTATGTGGGGATTCGAACCCGGGTCTTCGGCGTGACGAGCCAACGCTTTAACCACTAGGCTACCCCACCGCCCATAAGACAAATAGAAACACGCACTCAAACCCTCTCTCTCTCACACACACACACACAAACAGTCTTACCTTCCTGTAATCCATCACAAAGCCTCTAATTTATCCATATATCATCTCTCTCATCCTCATCCGTCCCAGATGTTACATCTATATATCGATTCACATCCACCACTGGACTTTTCGTGTCACCAGATATTCCTGACTAACCTGTTGGTTTTTTTACTACATGTTCAATTCTGAAATAATTAAGTCAAGCATTATCATTGTCAAGCCTGATCAACTGCAGCAGCAACAGCATACATAATTCCCCTTCATCACCAGTGGGCCAGTCACGGAGCAGAGCATGGTTATAAGCAAGTATCGTCTAACTGATGTAACAAGTGTAGAAGTGAGCACTCTACCCAAAGTTTCAGTGTTGGTCCCATTTGCCATCATGAAAACTTTAAAAATATAAAGAATATATATCCTAAATTATTTAAAGGAAACAGTTCCCCCACTAGACAAGAAAAATGGTTCTGGAGTTCCCTTTTTCAAAATGTATGTGATGAAAATATATTGTTTATTGACCTATACAAAACACAAGTGTTATCAGAAATTTTGGATAGCACTCTTCTCTTGACTTGATCTCTCCCACTTGTGAGACAGATATGACGTCTCTGGAAGACGACAAAATCATGATACATATGCTTCCATGATCACCAAACATGCTGGTTGGTAAAATGTGAAAATAAATGAAAGTTTAGATATTTTATTAATATGGTACAATTACACAAAGTCCACTGATCTGGGTTTTTTTCTCAAATATTGGGCTGACAAAAATAAACCGATAAACAGATTTCCCAGGTGCATTCAGGTTTTATTTGTATTTTACAACCGGTCATAGACCACACACTTTATGAAGCACACAATCCCATTCAGTTTCCCATACAGTATAACAGCTGTGTTCCCAATAGCTACTGATATTTCATACTTAGCAATCAAATAATACTTTTATATGGTTTTCAGACAAAAATCAGGAAAAGGATATGTACATATTGTAACTAATCCAAGAATATTTTTGTTCCTTTCCATATAACATGTATATCTTAATTTTCTGATACGAAAAAGGTATCGTCTTAACTCATGGCTATGCCACTGTTGAAAATATACATACATATATATCCATCAAAATTATTCAGCCAAATATCCATTATTGGCATTGGAATTATGAATTAGACAGACTGGTAACCATGGAAATATCAAACCTGATATGAAGGAAATCATAAGATATTTAAACTCATTTTTTTTTACCATATTTGTAAATGTTTCTGTGTATGAAATACATTACGTTTTTTGTTGAATTGAACTCAAATGTCAAATGTATATGATTTGGACTGCCATTTGGCTGAGGAACTTTAGTCACCTGTTAGCATGACAGCATGACATGGCAGAAAGAGTCGAGGTCATGCAGCTGGGAGACTTTCATCCCCTTGATTAAACCCAAGCACATAACTGTGGTGCTGACAATCAAAATACAGTCATCCCTCGCCATAACGGGACTCTTGGGGTCCATGGATGACAACTTTAGTCACCTGTGAGTTAAAATGTTGGAAATTGGTTAAAATCTCACAATTGATGATTGTTTCATCACAACCGATCAATCATCGAAAATAATTGGTGAGCATCATTTATCAAATTCTCCTGGTTATTTTTTATGATGCACACAAAAAATAGAAAAATCATGTAGTTCTTTCAGGGTTTTTTGCAAATTGCACAAAATGCATTTACAAACTTCACATCTTAAAGGATGACTAGTATGTTAAGAACATAAATCTTTTGGAGTCTTTCTGATAAATTCAATCATGACAAGGAACGAGCATGTAGTGTTTATGAACAGACAAAACCAACCTTGTGAAAAATGTTGTTAATGCAAACAAGTGTTCCAAAATTGTTTGTGTTCGATTATGAGAAAACATGATCGATTGCATGGTCGTTTAGTCATTGTAACCAATCTTCGATTATTTCAATTAATTGGACCACCACTACCTGTCAGCATGACAGTATGACATGGCAGCTGGGAGATTGATTAAACCCAAGCACATAACAATGGTTCTGACAATCAAAATATGTTAATCAGTGTAAATCAAAACCTAAACATTGTTGATCCTGTAACAGCTAAGGGGGGTAACTGTGCACATACCCAATCATTTCCAATACAATTATTCAATTATATTCTTCAGCTACATCTGACACAGAACATCACAGAATCCCAACAATGGAGAATCTGAATAAACTTTGACAAACTTCTCACCCATTTACTCAGAAACAAATCTTCCTTTTAGATATATATATGTAAAATGCTTGTTTCACTTTTGACTCATATCACAAAATATTCCAGGATATTTTCAGAATGGCATTAATTTTGGTGAAAATATTCAAAGACAAAACAGATGTTATTGAGTAGCAAAAGCAGTCACTAAAATAGCTCACATACAAAAATGTCAAAACAAATAAGAAATTATGACGGCTTAAAGGAAAAATGTCACTCTTTAAGAACAATCAATATCATCTGACTGGCTAACTACTAAAGTTTATTATGAACCAACATATCATAATTGCAGCATGGACAGTTCTAGATATGGCAATGTCAAGTTTTGGAGCTTAACATCGGAATCCTGCTACATGGATTTAAATAATCCCACAGAAAGTGCTTCTACAAAATTGATATGCAGTATAAATTGGTTTCCTCAAACAGTAACTTATTTTACTCATTTAACCATCATCATGACATCATACTATTGTTGTTGAAGATTCTGTGTCAGGAATTCACTGGGAGTTCTGTACATGCATCTAAAACCAGCGAAATTGATCGACTATAGGTCATTCTGCAAAATGAATGAGAAACTATATATCAACCATGACATGGTACAAGCCAGAGACGTCAGTTGATTCCGAAGTAGTAAAATCAATAGAATGTGATTTCTCTGTACAGGTTTTCCACTTATTCAACCACAGGAAGGCAACACCCAACATTCAAAAAACAGTCATAATTTGACAAATTTGCCATGAAATAATACAAAAACCAATAAAAGGTGATGACTGTGATAATATTGAACTCTGATCTGTATTTATCTTTATTAACACAGCCAACCAAGTACTGACAGGGGTCATAGAATATGTTATTAAATCGATCAACATCATTTATAGTATACTCATATTACTGTCTGGGGCAGTGGGATAGCCTAATGGTCAAAGCATCAGCTTGTCACGCCGATGGCCTGGGTTTGATTCCCAATGTAGGTACAATGACGGAAGCCCATTTCTGGTGTCCTCCCTCCCCCACTCCCACACACTGTGATGTTGCTGGAATAAAGCTAAGAGCTCTGTAACATCATACTCACTCACTCACTGAGTAGAATTCTATTAATCTACCTCTATACAATGCTGATATTTCAATTTCAAGTAAGTTCTGAATATTGATCAAATGTATTCTCTGACAATAAAATCAGTAAAGAAATAATATGAATAGGTATTGTGAAAATTTACATCGTTGTCAATATCAGAGATGCTTTCGGTCCAGCTGTTAATCCCGGTAATGCGTTTATTGACACCAACAGTTGCATCGCACCACAATATCCATGACAGATATTGATTTCAGGGTACAACTGACAACCAGAGACTTGTCACTTTTGGCTATATGATTTCCTAGTAGATATCATGTTTGTTTCAGGATACAATTTGACAACCACTGAATTGTTACTCTAGGTTATAAGGTTTCCTGGTATTTTAAATGTTTATTTCAGGTGGTAACCTAGCAACCACATGCTGTCACCTTCGTCTATACAGTTTCTTGTACATAGCACGTTTATGTCAAAATGAAACCTAACAATGACACAATTGTCACTTTTGTCCACAGGATTTGATTGTATATACCATGTTCATTTCAGGATTAAACCAAACATAACCACACAATTGTCACTTTCGTCGATAGGGTTTGATTGTATATATCACGTTCATATCAGGATTAAAGAAAACATAACCACACAATTGTCACTTTCAGCTCCAGACAGAATTTTTGTTTATAGATCAAGAGATTGCATGAAATACAGCTGATTTGCAAAAATAAAATATACCACTAACTAAATACAGCTGATTTGTAAAATTAACATATACCACACACCAAAAAATGTCACGCTTTAAGAACAATCAATATCATCTGACTGGCTAACTACTAAAGTTTATTATGAACCAACATATCATAATTGCAGCATGGACAGTTCTAGATATGGCAATGTCAAGTTTTGGAGCTTAACATCGGAATCCTGCTACATGGATTTAAATAATCCCACAGAAAGTGCTTCTACAAAATTGATATGCAGTATAAATTGGTTTCCTCAAACAGTAACTTATTTTACTCATTTAACCATCATCATGACATCATACTATTGTTGTTGAAGATTCTGTGTCAGGAATTCACTGGGAGTTCTGTACATGCATCTAAAACCAGCGAAATTGATGACTATAGGTCATTCTGCAAAATGAATGAGAAACTATATATCAACCATGACATGGTACAAGCCAGAGACGTCAGTTGATTCCGAAGTAGTAAAATCAATAGAATGTGATTTCTCTGTACAGGTTTTCCACTTTTTCAACCACAGGAAGGCAACACCCAACATTCAAAAAACAGTCATAATTTGACAAATTTGCCATGAAATAATACAAAAACCAATAAAAGGTGATGACTGTGATATTATTGAACTCTGATCTATTTATCTGCATTAACACAGCCAACCAAGTACTGACAGGGGTCATAGAATATGTTATTAAATGGATCAACATCATTTATTACTGTCTGGGGCAGTGGGATAGCCTAATGGTCAAAGCATCAGCTTGTCACGCCGATGGCCTGGGTTTGATTCCCAATGTAGGTACAATACGTGAAGCCCATTTCTGGTGTCCTCCCTCCCCTACTCCCCACACACTGTGATGTTGCTGGAATAAAGCTCCGTAACATCATACTCACTCACTCACTCAATAGAATTCTATTAATCTACCTCTATACAATGCTGATATTTCAATTTCAAGTAAGTTCTGAATATTGATCGAATGTATTCTCTGACAATAAAATCAGTAAAGAAATAATATGAATAGGTATTGTGAAATTTACATCGTTGTCAATATCAGAGATGCTCGGTCCAGCTGTTAATCCCGGTAATGTGTTTATTGACACCAACAGTTGCATCGCACCACAATATCCATGACAGATATTGATTTCAGGGTACAACTGACAACCAGAGACTTGTCACTTTTGGCTATATGATTTCCTAGTAGATATCATGTTTGTTTCAGGATACAATTTGACAACCACTGAATTGTTACTCTAGGTTATAAGGTTTCCTGGTATTTTAAATGTTTATTTCAGGTGGTAACCTAGCAACCACATGCTGTCACCTTCGTCTATACAGTTTCTTGTACATAGCACGTTTATGTCAAAATGAAACCTAACAATGACACAATTGTCACTTTCGTCCACAGGATTTGATTGTATATACCACATTCATTTCAGGATTAAACCAAACATAACCACACAATTGTCACTTTCGTTGATAGGGTTTGATTGTATATATCACGTTCATATCAGGATTAAAGAAAACGGAATTGTCACTTTCAGCTCCAGACAGAATTTTTGTTTATAGATCAAGAGATTGCATGAAATACAGCTGATTTGCAAAAATAAAATATACCACACACTAACTACAGCTGATTTGTAAAATTAAATATACCACACACTAAATACAGCTGATTTGTAAAATTAACATATACCACACACTAAAAACAGCTGATTTGTAAAATTAACATATACCACACACTAACTACAGCTGATTTGTAAAATTAACATATACCACAGACTAAAAACAGCTGATTTGTAAAATTAACATATACCACACACTAAAAACAATTGATTTGTAAAATATAACATATACCACATATACCACACAAAATACAGCTGATTTGTAAAATTAACATATACCGTACCACACACTAAATACAGCTGATTTGTAAAATTAACATATACCACACACTAAATACAGCTGATTTGTAAAATTAACATATACCACACACTAAATACAGCTGATTTGTAAAATTAACATATACCACACACTAAATACAGCTGATTAGTAAAATTAACATATACCACACACTAAATACAGCTGATTTGTAAAATTAACATATACCACACACTAAATACAGCTGATTTGTAAAATTAACATATACCGTACCACACACTAAATACAGCTGATTTGTAAAATTAACATATACCACACACTAAATACAGCTGATTTGTAAAATTAACATATACCACACACTAAATACAGCTGATTTGTATACAAATTCCAATATGGCAGCACCAACAGCCACATTTAACTTCAAACAAAAAATCTGTGAACATTTTTAAAAACATTTTGTGACCTTACTGCTTGCAGCATCCATTTCAGGTCGTTGGCCTTTTGGTTTCAAGGTTAAAAAGAACGGCAACATGGCCCATCAACAGTCTTCTTGACTTAATGTTAAGGTGAAACTTCACTGATATTAACGTAACCTGAGGGACAGTGTTGCACTCTAAGAAAAGACGGATCAAGATAACATGCATATGTCAAATCATATTTTCATGATAGTTGCATCTTTTGTTATAAACATATAGGTTAACATAGAACCACAAAGCTTAAGAGACCCTGGATCTTCAAGCAATGTGTCATTGACCACGAAATACCTGTCAAGTACTTCTCTCCTCCACACAGAAATACAGGGCCGGAATACCCTTCTAATCATGGTCAATATCACCACCTGTCAATCACAAGCCCAATTAACATGTAATAACAGTGATATCAACCACTGACATGAAGTGGGACAAGGGGTTGAATGCAATTGACAGATCACTCCGGATGTCTATTTCGAAATCTACGTAATATAGCAAATCACACAAATCAGCTGCTGGTTATGTATGTCACATATTTCCGGGGGTAATGATGCATAATCGGGTCTGTATGCAACAATTATTAGCATCAATGGCAATATGCATGAATGTGCGATAATATCATGAGGAATGCTATACATTGAATACATTCAGCTCAACAGAAATTGCAGCATCCTTTTAAAGGTTGCACTGGAATATTTCATGGCCAGTGTTTCAGTTTTGCACATGAAAATAACATGTCAACACAACATTTTCTTTGTAATGGCACATCCTTTATGAAACACATATCCGTGAAGATCCGGGTTAGAATTGACGCATCAATGTTATTAAGTCATCGGACAAGCTTGTTCCATTATCAAGTGTAGAATGGTAAGTGAAAGCAGCAAAATTGGGGATGGAATTGCAGCATAAAAATAAATAAAGAACAAGCAGAAAATAATCAGTTTGGAGGATGGTATGTTCTCTTAAAGTTATACTGCTCAAATTTGTTAGAGAATTCCACTGATGATAATTTGCTTGGTTGGTTTTACTGGATGCCAAATGAAAGCATTTTGTATTCATTTCTCGGCTTTATTTTAGTGAGTGAGTTTCGTTGTATGCCGCTTGTGGCAATATTCCAGCAATATCATGGCGGCGGACACCAAAAATGGGCTTCACACATTGTACCCATGTGGGGAATCAAACCCAGGTCTTCGGCATGAAAAGTGAACACTCTAACCACTAGGCTACCCCACCATCCTGGCTTTAAGTAAAACTACAGCAACAATAACTCACACCAACAACAGGTACAGAGAGAGAAAGACAGAGAAAGAGAGAAAGACACAGAGAGAAAATCACACTCACATGTACAGAGAGGAAGAATAAGACAAATACTGACTGAGTTTTGGTTCTAAGCCGCTTTTAGCAATATTCCAGCTACATCACAGCGGGGACACCAGAAATGGGCTTCACACATTGTACCTATGTGGGGATTCGAACCCGGGTCTTTAGCGTGACGAGCCAACGCTTTAACCACTAGGCTACCCCAACGCCCCTAAGACAAATACAAACACACACTCAAACCGCCTCTCTCTCTCTCTCTCTCACACACACACACAAACAGTCTTACCTTCTGTAATCCATCACAAAGCCTCTAATTTATCCATATATCATCTCTCTCATCCTCATCCTTCCCAGATGTTACATCTATATATCGATTTTCGTGTCATCAGATGTTCCTGACTAACCTGTTGGCTTTTTTAACTACATGTTCAATTCTGAAATATTCAAGCATTATCATTGTCAAGCCTGATCAACTGCAGCAGCAACAGCATACATAATTCCCCTTCATCAGCAGTGGGCCAGTCACGGAGCAGAGCATGGTTATAAGCAAGTATCGTCCAACTGAATTTCATTCAGCTCAACAGAAATTGCAGCATCCTTTTAAAGGTTGCACTGGAATATTTCATGGCCAGTGTTTCAGTTTTGCACATGAAAATAACATGTCAACACAACATTTTCTTTGTAATGGCACATCCTTTATGAAACACATATCCGTGAAGATCTGGGTTAGAATTGATCTTCAGTAACCCATGCTTATCTTGAGAGGCGACTAATGGGATTGGGTGGTCAGGCTTGCTGACTTGGTTGACACATATCTTCGTATTCTAATTGCGTAGATCGATGCTCATGCTGTTGATCGCTGGATTGTCTGGTCCAAACTCGATTATTTACAGACCGCTTCCATATAGCTGGAATATTGCTGAGTGCTGTGTTAAACAAAAAAACAATCAACCAGCCAACTCTACAAACCATCACCAAACAAACCTATCCTGGGATTAATTTTGTTGGAATTGTTCACAGATTTATTTTAACAAAAACCTTTGGTGGTTGAAATGAAAATAACCATATTTTGCAAATGTTATTCACTGGAGCCTCATCTTTGCTAACAAATTCCATTGGGGATAGTGGGGAAGGGAAGGGATGGGGTTCAAGAGACCATGTGACCATGTGAATTTGACCAAACTCACACATCATGCTCGTCATGCTCAATCGTTTGTCTGTTGTCACACTTAGCCATAATCCATCAGCATTGCAACTGCTTGACAAAATATATAGCCTGGAGTACATAGTCTAGTGATAAAACTTGTGATCAACAATCCCTGTCATTGGGGTACTCTGTATAACTGGTTGGTTGGTGGTTTGTTTGTTTGTTAGTTTGTTGGTTTGTTTGTTTGTTTGTTTGTTTGTTGTTTAACGCTGCACTCAGCAATATTCCAGCTATATGGCGGCGGTCGGAAAAATAATCGAGTCTGAACCAGACAATCCAGTGATCACTACCATGAGCATCAATCTACGCATGTGTCAACCAAGTCAGCAACCTGACCACCTGATCCCGTATGTCGCCTCTTACGACAAGCATGGGTTACTGAAGATCAATTCTAACCCGAATCTTCACGGTGGTACCCTGTAGAAACCAAGTCACCTTGACTGACCGCCTAATCAAGGAGCCTGGTTCAGTCTACATGCATTGCTGGACCTATTCTTACCCATCATGAGAATTTCAATTGGCAAGGTTCAGATTCCGTTCAGAAGGTACAGTTCACACAGTTCGACTCGGCAGGTTTGATACCTCTAATCTAAAGACATGTCATAAGTTTTTATGTACACCACTCAGTTCACAACAGAAGCATTGGGGCCATCTTGGTTCAAGGCTCTGCAATTTGCTATGACATTGTTTCCCTTATTGCATCAGGATCTGCTGATCCAGGGTTTTAACTTCAAAGTCCCAAATCAGTTCTAACTGCCTGTCAAAATCTTACTCAATTCAAATATGTTCAGTTCAGCTTTAACTCCAACTGACTCAATCAAACATTTAAAATATGGAAGTTTTCTTTAAGTGCCTGAATTTAACAGAATTTCTGCAAAAAATTGACATGGACAGAACCTAACTCAGATACTTGTATCATGGCTTGTGAAGTATCTGCATCCACTTAAGGCAATAGTTTATCAATTTATAGATTTTCATCGCTGCCCTTCAATTAACTGCTGACAAAGAAACTGCTTCTGTTCTCATATTTCCATATTTGATGAATTCACAGACCAACCCAACATTCACATCCAACATCAGGGGAGTGGTGTAGTCCACTGGATAAAGCATTTGTTTGTCATCCCAAAGACCCTGGTTTAATTCCTAATATGGCTTAATGTGTGAAGTGTATTTCACGTGCTCCCTGTCATTGCCAGAATATTGCTAAATTAAGCATAAAACACTTCTCACTTACATATTGAACATATTAAATATATGGCTTAATATGTGAAGTTTATTTCAAGCATTTGGTGTGAAGACATTGCCAAAATATTACTAAAATCAGGATAAAACACGACTCACTGGCATATAGAACATTATACTGATAATAGATCTTTTTAGTAAACCCTTCAGCCAAAAGCAGTCTATAACAATTAGGATTGCATTTAATAAATAAGTATATTTAATAAAAAAGACCTGAGCAGAGCAAAATGTTTGTGGTTAAGCTACACTTATTCAGCCACTCATTCATTCACTCACTCTTCTACCCAGTCACTCATCAGCAAGTAATGCTAATGTCTGGCAACAAAACATAAAAAATAAAATGTCACTCACTCACTCACTCACTTCTTCTACCCAGTCACTCATCAGCAAGTAATGCTAATGTCTGGCAACAAAACATAAAAAATAAAATGCCCCTTTTTATGAGATAAAGAACTGATAAATTTTTGATCTATCAAAACAACCACCATTTTAAACATCCTTCCTTCCCTGCCGAGAGCAAAAGAATTCTTGCAGGACATAAATGCTTCTACCCATTTTTTCAGCATGACAGAAGCCCCAAATTGGTGTGTTGGCTTGAGGCTGTCATTCCTCCTGGAAGTATAGTGCTGAGTCAGCACTCTGTAAGCCATCAGTGACAGGAGCACAGAAAAACACCACTAATTGGATCCAGACTTTAAGTTTTTGGCCAAACGATGGCAATCATCCAGTGACTTTATCTAATTGCCCTCAGTCATCAGGTTACCTTCCTTCAACATCCCTCTTTTTTTCAGAATATGTTTGGAATCAAGTACGTACTTACTAATGTTAGCAGTACTCAAACACAGCTTCATCTTTGATGTTGACTCACTAACTCAATTGTTAGTTGAAAGCATGTTGGCAATGACAGAACTTTTTCTTTTCTCCATCATTTCCCTTGACAATAGAAGAATTCCATGAAAATTGTAAGCCACCATCATGACTGGAAGCTGTGAAGTCCATCAGGACTGTTTCCACTGCAAATGTTTCTTTTAAACTGACAACTATTTACTTGCTTATAGTTTATATGTCTGTCAATTGTGAAATATGTGTTATACAGTAAATTGTATGCTACTTATTCAATGTTCACATGATTAGATAGCTTTTAGTTCAAGAAACTCATAAAAAATACATCATTGTTATATTGATCAGAATTGTTTGCTCTTAAAAAGTCAATCAACAAAGGCAAGTAATATTTGATGACTGATAAATATGCTCAAAGTGGTCCTGCATGAATTGCCTACTTGCCCCAGAACATGCATCTCATAACCAGAGTTGCCAAAGGGCAAGGCACAATGGTTTCAAAGGGACATTGTGCATCATGTAGGGTGATTTACACAGTGTTCTTACAGCTAAGCATATGGTCCAAAACTTTAAAAAAACAACTGTTAACACATTGTTCTTTAATATTTTAGGTGCTGGGGTTCTTGGTAAAGATTTAAATAGGTTACAGCGCCCAGGTTACAGCGCCCAGACAGTTGAAACTAACCATTTAAAAAAAAGAAACCAGGTACCACTCTGTTATCTAAAATATGATAAACTTATGTTTATGACAACATGCTTACAACAAACTGATGGATATAATGCACTACTATGTCCTTGCAGAGGTACAAATAAGCTGCATATCTTCGTGAATTACGCAAATATTTATGTGTAAACTCAATTCCTATTAAGTCTATTGCCTACAAGTACGCTTGATTTTTTGTAAATACTCAATAAACGTGATCTTACATTCGTACACACAAAAATGTCAAATACCGGTGGATAGATAAAATAACTGAGGTATATTGAGAGGTTCTATTTCAGGACATGAACTTGACAACTTGCAGTCTTTCTTATCATTTCTCATATTACAGATCAAATATAAATAACAAACACTAACATTTAAACTTTATTATATTTTTAAAATTAATGGAAAATGCCAAAATACCCAACTGAGTTTGAGTGAAGTGGGTACAATGTTTTTGGTTACTCAAAGGAAAATTAGGATACCCAATAGAGATGAACACAAGCGAGTACACAACTCAGTGACCAAAAGAGTTATCTGTAGCTCTGTCCTTGACACCTGCGGTATACATGGAAATGCATGTAAACTATGGTTGTTGTGAATGCATGTTAGCAGTCCCTGTCAGTTTGTGAGTGAGTGAATTTAGTTTTACGCTGCTTTTAGCAATATTCTAGCAATATCACAGTGAGGGACACCAGAAATGGTCTTCACACAATTTACCCATATGGGGAATCGAACACGGGTCTTCAGCGTGACGAGCAAACACTTTAACCACTAGGCTACCCCACCGCCCCTTTTGAGTTTGTAAAAAGCAGATATCTTAACTGTATTCCACAGTGAACAATAACTACACATAGGGTAGTTGACTTTTGTTAAATGGCTGATGACTGAGATCTACTGATCTGAACTGTACTTCTCTCATTCCATCTTTAACATTTCAAAAATGTCACATGGCATCATTTAACATCTAAATTGTAAAATAGAAGCAAACCTATTATTTGAGAATTATGCATGCCAATAAACATGATCACAATGCATAAAATTATTCTGTGTTTTTGTGGACCACAATCGCATCGAGAATGGAATTATCATGCATGTCATTTGGTAAGCTGATCATTTGTAGCCAATGAGAGGCATATGAAATATTACAAACAAAAACATATATTGATAAATTTCAGCAATGTCGTGACATCGGTAATTTGGTACATATAACTTGATATTCATATTAAACTACTCATATTTTTCTGCATGTATATTGAAAATGTTCTGAGCAGAAATTGATTTAGAAGTATCTTTTGAGAAATGAATCCACGAGAAGATCAGAGTGAACTAAGTTTCCACATCTATCCTCAGGGAAACAGTATAAAAGAAAGTGATGGAGGATTTGACGAACCCTATTGTGAACCCAGGGGACTTCAGCCAGTCTCGGCAATCAATATGCTACTTGGTGGAAGACCGTCTTTCTTATTTCCTTTTGGAAGGATTCCACATGAAATTTTAATATCCACATTTAGGAAACATAAGTCGAGAGGAAGGATCGCGGCTTTGTTCAATAAACGTCGATTCTCGTTTCCTGACATTTGTCTGAGCCCTGTGTTGACCTTTTACATGGAAAGTAAGCAAATTCACTTGGGAATTGGCCACCATAACCGCTGTGAAAATAGTCGTTGTGTGGTCCTCTGTACAGGACAGAGGTCACAAATTAAAGTCCAGCAACGTTGGCCACAAGGTGTCCTCGGGTTGGTGACAGTGCTCTGTTGCATAGCTGTGGAGTGAGTGAGTTTAGTTTTATGCCGCTTTTAGCAATATTCCAGCAATATCATGGCGGGAGACACCAGAAATGGGCTTACCACATTGTACCCATGTGGAGAATCGAACCCGGGTCTTTGGCATGATGAGTAAACGCTTTAACCACTAGGCTACCCCACCGCCCCCATAGCCAGTGTATAAACTAGTTTTGTAATATGGCCTGTCCAAGGACTGGCTGTCCAAAAAAGTGACCAGTCCTGAACAAACACTGCCAGTCCCAAAAACTAAAACAATGAAAACATAAAAAATAAGACGAAGTTCAAACCAAGTTACGTTTATTTTTTCAAATATTTTCCCCGACCAAATGACAACCTTACTTCTTTATTAGACCGTCCTTCACATAAATAAACCGTCAAGGACGGTGGGACAGGATATGTTTTATACACTGCCTTAGCTGTAGAGTTTCCAAGGATGTGGTACTGTCTTAGGCTGAAGGACATGCTGCACAGTGGCATTTCCTTGGGGAAGAGAATTTGTTGAAGAAATGCCTCTGTTCATTCAGTACTACCACATGCTTGTCGTAAGAGGCGACTTAAAGGATAGGGTGGTCAGGCTTGCTGACTTGGCTGACACATGTCATTGTATCCTAATCAAGTAGATTGATGCTCATGATGTCAGTCACTGGACTGACCACTGTCACATTGCTGGAGTGAGTGAGTTTAGTTTTATGCCGCACCCCGCAATATTCCAGCTATATGGTGGCGGTCTGTAAATAATCAATTCTGGACCAGACAATCCAGTGATCAACAGCATGAGCATCGATCTGTGCAACTGGGAACAGATGACATGTGTCAACCAAGTCAGTGAGTCTGACCACCCGATCCAATTAGTCGCCTCTTACGACAAGCATGGGTTACTGAAGATCAATATTCTCACCTGGATCTTCACGGGTTCACATTGCTAGAATACTGCTGAGTGCGGCATGACACAAATGAGAAACAATCATCATCATCATCATAATCATCATCATAATCATCATCATCATCTCATTGTAGCTCACCTGGATATGTAGTCAGCAATTGCAAGACCTTGTTGACAGCAAACAATATACACTGAAGTTCCTACATAGATAAGTGAATTGAATTGTCAAAGACTATAAACCAATTTTTTATCACAGATTTCCTTTTGCAGATATTATTCTCAGTTCTTTAAGAAATGCATGTTGAATACTTGGACAGACTTTAATCTCATTCTCCCATCTCTTGCTGAAATACTTGTCCTTCTCATGTCAACAGGGGTGGTGGGGTAGCCTAATGGTTAAAGCATCCGCTCGTCACACTGAAGACTCGTGTTCGATTCCCCACATGGGTACATTGGGTGAAGCCGATTTCTGGTGACCCCCACCATGATATTGCTGGAATATTGCTAAAAGCAGCGTAAAACCAAACTCACTCACTCTCACATCAACAGTCATGGATATACTACTCAAAAAGGGTTAAGAACCAGTCAGATCTCTCATAGTACTGTAGTAAATAATTCATGCCATGAAAGATTTACTGTCCTAATGCTAAAGTAAGTGAGTGAGTTTAGTTTGAAGGCGCTTTTAGCAATATTCCAGCAATGGAAGACACCAGAAATGGACTTCATACAATGTGCCCATGTGGGGAATCGAACCCAGGTCTTCAGCGTGACTAGCGAATGCCTTAACCACTAGGCTACCCAACCGCCCCCTTAATGTTAAAGAATAAAGGCAATCCATAACATTTATTTAGACTAACTATAATAAAACGAAAGAATTATGGGTCCTCAACTTTGTTTGTGTAGTATATATGTGCAAGTTCTAGTCCAAACAACACTGTGAGAAATCCAGGCCTAGCGGTCATTAAGCAGCCATTGTGATGATGATGAGAGACTACACAAAGAACCCACGTGGTCACCTCTTTGACGCCAGCCTCCATTTCTGTGATACATGTCAATAAAGTCATTTGCTGCGCGTGTTGACATAGGATTTTCTAAAGTGGACCCTACATATTTCTGTGTCTTGTTAATGCTCAACCTCATTCAATCACTTTTACCAACACACACTTCCACTTGGTCAGCCAAGCGGAAAACGCATACATTATCCCAATAGCTACTTGTGTGTGCCACCAAGGTCGGCAGAGATGTACTGTTATATGAAGGAATGTATGGCATTGCTACTCTGCAAATAACAGGGCATTTACCGTGTGTTCTAGATTATATCTAAACACTGAAAATTGTTTTGGAACAATATTAACTAGTTCTTGTAAACTGCAGCAAATAATCCATAAACTGAATAACATCACATATTGTTTTCCTTTGATATAAATATCAAAATTACAAATGAATATTAAAACTTTAATCTTCTGAATGAATATCCCCATTCAAATATGGCCACAGACAGCTATTTTGTATTTCATTAAATATTTCATAATTTGTGCTGACTGTCAGCTAAACAGGTCTGATAAATACTTTGTTCCATTCGCTGGTTATGAGCAGGGAAATTTGACCCGAACGGGGTTAGAAAGCATCTATTTGGTTCCCTTCATTGGTTACAAACAGGAATATATTACCAATATTATCAGTAGTGGGTTAGTATCCCATCTATTGATCATTGGATTGTCTAGTCCAAACTCAATTATTTACAGACCACCACCATATAGCTGGAATAATGCTGAGTGCAGCATAACACTAAACTAACTCACTCACTCATAACCCATAGATTTGTCCCTGAATACAACATACAACAACATATTCACTCTCAAATAATTAGAACCCCCCCAAAAAGAAAGAGTTTTTTAAAATCCCTGTTTCCTTAATTTCATATTTTAAGAAATCATCAAGCAGACAGAGAAACTGGTAAAAACAGAAAAAGGATAATTTTTCACCAATACATAAATCTATATCTTTTTTTAAAATAACCACCAAACATACCTTCCTGGCCATGTGTACTATCTCTCACAAGAACGGTTCTGCCGCCAATGTCACACTGCCCAGGGGAGTGACCTATGCAAGGTGAGGTCAAACCAGCAATTAATTAGGGCATGGTCTGGCAAGTCTTCATTAGGTGTCTGTTTCCCTCAGCTGCTTCCAGGAAGGAATCATGGAATCGGTGCAGGCACCGTTTGAGAAGCCATTAACATTCCCTGTATCTGTCTGTCAGATGTATAACATCATATGGGAACATAACGTATCTCTGTTACAGAGACAGGTTGTTCACTTGCATCAATTTGCTGTTATTGATACCATAAAATTCAGTAGTTACCTAAGTTATGTCATTGTTCTCTTAAAACAGTCCAATATTTTATTTTCTATATGATAAGGTAAATGGGTTTTATGTGAATGTGTGTACATTATATTTGTCTTCATATGAAATAATGTTTCAGTTGCCCCTAATGAATGAGTATATTTCATACCATGTTAGCAATATTCCAGTAATGGTTCTGTTTGTTTGTTGCTTAATGCCACATTCAGCAATTATTCCACTAATTGGCTGCGATCTGTAAACAATTGAGTATGGACCAGACAATCCAGTGATCAACAGAATGAGCATCAATCTACACAATTGGGACAAGATAACATGTCAACGTCAATGTCAACCACCCAAAGTTTATGAATCAAGTATCAGTTTCAACATCAAACTCTAGTGTCACATCATGGTTGAAAAACAAAACCGATGTGAACAAATCACAGAGATGTATTTGATCCTGTTAGTCACTTTTTATAACAAACATGGGTTGCTGAAGACCAATTCTTCATTGGTTCCAGTAATGGTACAGCAGGAAACAACAGAATGGGCTGCACATAGTGTACCATGTGGAAATCAAACCCTTGTGATCAGTATGATGATTCTTGAACAAACACTTTCACCACTGGGCTATCCAAGGGTTCAACTTTGGTATCTTAACTGAAGGACTGAATCATTTTTATTATCCACGGGCCTTCATTTTTATTATTATTTTATATTCATTTTATTATCCACGGGCCTTCATTTTTTATTATCATGGGCCTTCATTTTTATTTTCACGGGCCTTCATTTTTATTATCACGGGCCTTCATTTTTATTATCACGAGCCTTCATTTTTATTATCACGGGCCTTCATTTTTATTATCACGGGCCTTCATTTTTATTATCACGAGCCTTCATTTTGATTTGTTGGATCACAGATTGTTTTATATGTAGAGAGGGGAATACAATTTTTGTATAAAGCTATAGTCATATATACCATAAAGATTATGACTGGAACAGATGCTTAGTTCAAAGGCTGAATTCAATATGTTTATTCCCTGTTTTCTGGAAACATTTTTCGCTTCAAAATGCTTTCTCACACTTATGGAGGTATATGGAAGTAAAAAACCAGCATGTCCACGCTGCATTTAACTGTGTTGTGTGTCCTAACTTTTCCCCAATGGCACTAGGTACTTTATTTACTTTGCTGTGGTGATTTTAATCGGATTTGGAAAAACAGAATCTGAACCCATGAATTGTGTGACTGATATTGCCTGGAAACAGTTACAAAATAAATGGCCGAACATTATCATTAATATTTCAGGATCTGGAATACACAGTCTTAGAAAACTGGGCCTATACTTTCGAAACTCTCTTAGCGCTAAGATAGTCGTACGTTAATGAATGGCACTTATGACTATCTTAGCACTAAGAGAGCTTAAAAAATCTAGGCCCTGGTTTTCAAGAGTTGCTTGCAAAGGGGGCAGTGGTGTAGCCTTGTGGTTAAAGCATTTGTTTAGTATGACGAAGACACGGGTTCAATTCCCCACATGGGTACAAGGGTACAATGGGTGAAGCCCATTTCTGGAATATTGCTAAAATGGTGTCAAACTAAAACTCACTCACTCACTATATGCAAAGCTTATGAATCAAGATACAACTACATACCCTCAGTATCTAATCATGGTTTAAAAGTAAAACAGATGTTAACAAATCACAGAGACGTATTTGATTACCTCAGTCAGCAAGGATAACAAATTGATGGTGGTTTGAGTAACTATTGTATCTGTTTGCAACTGTTGTACATATCACTTGACCCAAGTGACATGTTGATCTCGTAACATGGTGTATAGTGGCTGATATCTACATGACTAACAGGTGTATATACATAACACTGAGAGCACAAACCTGGGGTGTTGACAGCTGTCTACATATCAGCTAGGACATCTGTTACTTGTATATTTCACATTTGCAATAAACGTGTCAAATATATTTCACTTTTCAATAAACACTTAAAATATTGTTCATATTTGCTATAAACACTTAAAATAAACTTTTATGTGAAATAAACTCTTGAATTTACCTTTGGATAATGAAGTTGTATTTTATTAAATAGATTTCGCATTTGTAATAAACCATTTGAATAAATGATATAGAAATGTGAAATAGATTTGAAGTGTTAATTTCACAATATCCAGTGATCAACAGCATGAGCATTGATCTGCGCAATTGGGAACCGATGACATGTGTCAACCAAGTCAGAGAGCCTGACCACCCGATCCCGTTAGTTGCCTCTTACGACAAGCATGGGTTAATGAAGATCAATATTCTAACCTGGATCCTGGGTCAAGAGGCAACTAACAGGTAGTGGTCAGGCTCACTGACTTGGTTGACACATGTCATCATATCCCAATTGCACAGACCCGTGAAGGTCCGGGTTAGAATATTGATCTTCAGTAACTCATGCTTGTCGTAAGAGACGGCTAACAGAATCGATTGTCAGGCAAACATGTCATCGGTTCCCAATTGCTCAGATCGATGCTCGTGCTGTTGATCACTGGATTGTCTGGTCCAGACTCGATTATTTACAGACCACCGCCATATAGCTGGGATATTGCTGAGTGTGGCGTAAAACTAAACTCACTCACTCACCAATTGCACAGATCGATGCTCATGCTGTTGATCACTCGATTGTCTGCTCAAGACTTTTACAGACTGACGCCATGTAGCTGGAATATTGGTCAGTGTGACGTAAAACTGACCTCACTCACTCCTACTTTGACCAAATTGGTTGTGTTTTAATATGACATTCAGTGCAGTATGTATTACTACAAGATATGAAACTGAGTTTGCCTAATGTTTTCTGATCTGAATGGTGAGGATAACATAACAGTAAATTCCACTGTGTAATATTGGAGTAATAGATTATAAAAGTTCATTTGTGTTTTTTTTAATAAAAACATAAACATACATTATAAATCACCCTTAGGTTGGCCATTAACCACTATAAAACAACAGTTCAACATCATACAATGACTGTTTACAGATAAAGTAAGGTAAAAATTGGCATTTTTTAATACTAATTTACTAAACTGTTTTAAGCAGAACACTTGCTCTGACACTAACAATTTCTGAGACTAATAATATATACTGACATACAAAAGAAAGTATACAACCGAAAACTGCATTTGATTGAAACATTACAAACATTACGAGTGAGTGAGTGAGGGAGGGAGGGAGCGAGGGAACGAGGTTTAATTCTGCCTTGAACAATATTCCAGTTATATCACTGCATGTTAAATTTGGAAGAAAACCCGAAGTGTTCATGGTTTCAGATGTTGACCTCTTTGGTGAAGCCAATAAACATATGGGGGCGGTGGGGTAACCTAGTGGTTAAAGCGATTGCTCGTCTAGCCGAAGACCCGGGTTTGAATCCCCACATGGGTACAATGTGTGAAGCCCATTTCTGGTGTCCCCCGCCGTGATGTTGCTGGAATATTGCTAAAAGCGGCGTAAAACCAAAACTCAGTCAGTCAGCCAATAAACATATGGTCCTACCAAACCTTGAAACAAAATCAAGGCAAACTGGTATTCGACCACACAATCACTGATATCTGGCAAAGCCAAGGCTCACAACTCTGCACAGTGAGTTGCAGTGCTTGTACTGGGCCACCCTGCTCTAGATCACCATGTGGAAAGGTTCCATCATATCCACTTCTCATCTGTATGAAATGACAGATTTTAAATATTCATAACTGGCATTTTACTTCAGTCTATTGGCCCTTCAGTACAATATTGTTCACAGAACATGTGTAGGAAGATAGAAGATGCTTTCAAGGCCTCACCTTTAAAATTATAAATCTTTAATAAGATATTTCATCTTTATAAAATTTTATAACTGAAGTGTACGGATTAGCTTATTTACCTGACTCTTTATGGCATAATCTCTTGGTTGTTGGTAATTGTAGCATTCAGAAATATACCAGTTATATGATATAAACATTAGAGGAGGACAAGACAAACCAGTGAGTGATATTACGAGCAAAGTCCCATGACCTTAGCATATAAGATGACAGGCACTCAACAAATTCTGATAAGACTTGGGGCAATGGGGTAGCCTAATGGTTAAAGCGGCACGTCACGCTGAAGACCCGGGTTCGAATCCCTACATGGGTACAATGTGTGAAGACCATTTCTTGTGTCCCCTGCTTTGATATTGCTGGAATATTGCTAAAAGCGGCGTAAAACCATTCTCATTAACTGATAAGGCCTAAAAAAACAATGTTGTGGTTCCGATTACCAGACCGACCCCTTGAATTCTGGTGCCGACCCTATTGTTTTTAGGTGAACTGAATAAAATAAGCTATACCATTGTTGACAGATACCAGATACCAGATGACATCGGTCATTCTTCTGATAGAGAAAGTCGATATGATCGCCGCAAGCTTGATTGAATAAACAATTACTCATTGATACATGAGTTATTAGTTTGTACTTTCCTTCTAAAAAAAACATGTTCCTAACAAACAAAAATTCCTACCTACGTACCCTAAATTTTAAAGAGGTGTAATTGGAACCACAACATTTTATTTATTTGGCCTAATCAATACTTCTAATCCTCATTCCCACAGTGTAATTTTTTAAATAATAATCATTAGAGTTGATTTGGTTTCAATTGATTTTGAACACTTGCATGACAGAATGTCACCTTATTGTGGAAATAGCACCAAGTGAATTGGGTCATGGATTTTCATAACTTTAGTAAACAACCAATCACTGGGGAACATGGTGCAAGAAAACCAAGGACCATTGATTAGATTGGTTGGTTGGTTGTTTTACATCGCACTCAGCAATATTCCAGCTGTATGGCAGCGGTCTGAAAATAATCAAGTCTGGACCAGACAATCCAGTGATCAACAGCATGAGCATCAATCTATGCAATGTGGATACCAGATGATCAACCAAGTCAGCAAGCCTGACCACCCGATCCCGTTAGTCACCTCTTACAAACAAGCATGGGTTACTGAAGACCAGTTCTAACTCGGTTCTTCACGGGTCCCTTTGATCGGAACAAAATCGGGGATTTGAACCCAAGTCAGCTTATCCTGACAGCATGGGTTATGCAATGTTTTCTTCAATTATCTTCATTACTTTGGCTTACACTTAAAAATAACTGACAGTGTATTGGTTTGGAAGCTGTCATTGAAAGTATTTTGGAAACATTTCCAAAGAACACTCTTTAGGTGAGACAATATTTATTTATGAAATAGGAACATTATCCTCATTTACCTGGCAAAAAATATAGGTATAGCAGCTGTTGCTTTATCAAAATCGAAGAGTGAATGAGTGAGTTGTGTTTTATGCCTCTTCTAACAATATTCCAGCAATATCACATCGGGGGACACCAGAAATGGGCTTCACACATTGTACCCATGTGGGGATTCGAACCCGGGTCTTCGGCATGACGAGCTATCGCTTTTAACCACTAGGCTACCCCACCGCCCCTAATTGTACAGCATATGAGTGAGATATATTTGCCATAATGCTTCGACAGGAGATTACCACCATGAATGCCGAGGCAGAATTCGAAGTGACAGGGTGATTGGTAACTTGTAAACATCATTGACTGACTTGTATGAAGCATTTATACATAGCGACAGTCACTTGTCAGAAATGACAGGAGATGATTGGAATGGTATTGTAATCATAATTGACTAACTTATACGAAGCATTTATACATAGCGGTATGACATTGAAAATAGCAGCTATTTTCATGTGCATCAGCTATTTTCATGTGTGATTCACTTGAAGAGAGATGAGAGAGTGTTTCATCCAGTGTTTTGCAGTATTCCAGCAATTTCACAGCATGGGACACAAGAAATGGGACACATAAGTTAAAGGGAATGGACCATGGACAACTCTCTCGTTAAAGGAATCTCTCTCTCTCTCTCTCTCTCTCTCTCTCTCTCTCTCTCTCTCTCTCTCTCTCTCTCTCTCTCTCTCTCTCTCTCTCTCTCTCTCTGACTCTCTCTCTCTCTCCTAATTAAGTTGACGCTCTCTGATAATTATGTTGATGCTCTGCTCTATAAATGATACCTCTCTGCGTGATTGTGTGATTATATCACAACCCTTATACAACACAATACAAACCTACAAAGCCGCATGCTTCGAGTGACAGTTCATCCACAGTCGTTACCCAGCTGATAATTCAACGCGCCTCATCACACGTACTGCACCCAGCCTAGAGATTCACCGTATCTCGATATGCACTATGCAAACATTCCTTGATAAGACAAAACACATATCAACTGCTGACAGACCTACCTTTCGTCCAAACACCCACTTGTAAATCCAGCGTCTTGCAGGTCTAACTACAAGCAGTGTCAACTCCGTAGATTGCCGACAGTATACGTTAGGCTCTGTCAACCATATGCGCATGCGTTGGAGCCTGGCTCAGCAAAGTGTTGTATTGCATTTATATGGAATTCGTGGTAATTTGTCTTGTTCCAAGGATAGAATAGATTATGTTTGCAACCGGGATTCAGGAACTTTTTTGTTTAGATGCGAAACATCTCTTAGCCTGTCCTTCGATGTCACATGATATTCGGGTGGAGAAATTAGACTTCAGCATTGATAAGTCACCCGTGACCGGCGAAATATGTCAACAGGCGAGTCCTTGATGTTTTGTGTGTGAGGGTCTATATTTGGGGGACAGCTTGGTACGAAAGATAATTGATTTACAATTTCTTGGAATTAATTATCTAAGGTGTGTGATCTTCTATAGTTTTATCAAAACGATGGTCGGAATTCGGGTTTGCACTCGTTCTCAAGAACCTAAAGGGCGGTGGGGTAGTCTAGTGGTTAATGCGTCCGCTCGTCAGATCGAAGACCCGGGTTCGATTCCCCACACGCTTACAATGTGTGAAGCCTATTAACGCCCCGTGATATTGCTTGAATATTGCTAAAAGCGGCGTAAAACCATACTCACTCACTCTAGAATCTGTGCGATTAAAGGCAACGGAGCGATGGTCACACTCACTGACGTGGTTTGTCACGTGTATATCCCATTTGCATAGATCGATGCTCATGACGCCAATCACTGGGTTGTCTGGTCCGGACTCGATTATTTGTCGCTTTTTTATTCAAATCAGGTATGTGTGCCTGCTTTACACAATCTCCTAAATTGTTTATATTGTGTCAGTTTCCAATCCTCATTGCTTATATCATATTCTCCTATACCGTATCACGTTGCTTATTTAATCATGCTGTGATCAATATCTGTCAAATATAGAAGATATTAATAACCTCGGCGTGAAGAAGCTCTAGATCCGCACTGTGTTCAAATTTCACCACAGCGTGGCTGTACTTGTAGTTTGAACGGAACGACTGATCGAATGGATTGGCTTGGTTTGTTGTTTAACGCCGCACTCAGCAATATTTCAGCTATATAGCGGCTGTCTGTAAATAATCCAGTCTGAACCAGACAATCCAGTGATCAACAGCATGAGCATCGATCGACGCAACGGGGATACGATGACATGTGTCAACCAAGTCAGCAAGCCTGACTACACGATCCCATTAGTCGCCTCTTACGACAGGCATGGGTTACTGAATTCTAGCCCGGATCTTCACGGGTCTGATCGAATGGACTATACGCTCACGTTCAGTAATCGGTCGTGCCACGGCGATCCGCATTGTCTGGAGCTGGAAGCGTTCTGGAGACGGATGCTACCAAGCTCAAACGGCGATAGGTTTATTACCGTCTTACACCCTGCTGACATGGTTGGACGTGTCAAACGACCAGGGAAAATTATTTTCTTGGGCGTTGTTATATGATTGCCATTTGCCTGAGTGTGCCTGAACCTGGTTTTGTGCAGTTTTAGCAATATTCCAGCAATGTCACGGCGGGGAATACCAGAATAGGACTTCACGAATTGGGGAATGAAACCCTGGTCTTAGCGAGGCGACCAGATGAATTGGGTGGTCACGCTCGGTGACATGGCTTCGTGTCAATGTACACTCCGGTCTGTATCGTTGCTCATGATATCAATCACTGGCTTGTCTTGTCCAGATTAAGGTTCGCTGACTTGGTTGACACATGTAATTCTTTCCTATTTGCGTAACTCGATGGTCATGTTATGACGTATGGTATATTTGGTATTACACTTTCTCAGTAAAGTACAGATTCTTGTACCTTTGTTGGGTTGAGTCCCATCCAGGATTCGAACCCACACTCTCAGAGCCAGGCACCTAATCGCCAGCACACAAAGCCAGCCGTCTAACCCGCTCAGCCAGCGCAACTTCCATGATCGATGTTCATGATGTTGATCACTGGATTGTCTGGTCCATACTCGATTGTTAACAGATCACCGCCATATAGCTGGAATATTGCTGAATGCGGCATAAAACAACCAACCAACCAACCAACCATTCTGATCAATGGTCCTTGGTTTTCTTGCACCATGTTCCCCAGTGATTGGTCATTTACTAAACTAAACCAAATCTTGTCCAGATTGGATTGTTATCACTGGAAGTGAACATATAGCTGTAATATGAATACGAGTTTCATGCAAACAAAAAAATGTGTATTTTGTATTTTCACAAATTTCAAACAACCGTACATTGGGCACCCCCATGTCGTACCTCAGGACAGTCAACCCCGGTTATACAAAACACATACAGTTGACGTATTGTATAACGAAGCGCTCTTTGTCTACCTGGTCACAATAATGACCAATGATCAATACCCGTGATTCTACAGTACCGACAGACTAAAGTGTAAATGTCTTGTTCACATTACATCGTAATATTACGGATTATATGATAGAGTATATGATATACTGCTTCAATAGCGTTGTCCATAACACACTTCCCCAAGGGTTGTAACAAAACATTCTTATAGATATTGGTTTGGCGTGTTGATGGTGTTGAGCAGTGGGAAGAAGGATTATCCTGATTAAGAAGATTATCATTGTTACAATGTCGCAATCCGTTTTGTATTGGTTCAGATTAGGAACAAATGTTTGCTCGGGCCCGAGGTGTTGGATTTAATCGTTTGTTTCATGCACGTTAGATGATGCTGTTGGAATAGTATTAGGCACGAATGAGTGAGCGAAGAGCGTGACCGATAGGGTGCTTTGTGCATGAAGCGGGTGCGTGCATGAGGCGTGTGCGCGTGCGTGCGTGTGTGTGTGTGTGTGCATGCTCTGCTACATGACTGTCCCAGGCTCTGATGGAGTGGGAATTATGTATGCTGATACTGTTGCAGCCATTCATCTGGCTTCACAATGATAATGCTTGACTTACACTTAATTATATCGGGGCGGTGGGGTAGCCTAGTGGTTAAAGCGTTCGCTCGTCACTCCAAAGACACAGGTTCGATTCCCCACATGGGTACAATGTGGGAAGCCCATTTCTGGTGTCCCCCGCCGTGATATTGCTGGAATATTGCCAAAAGCGGCGTAAAACTAAAACTAAAACACTACATTATTTCAGAATTTAACGTAGTAAAAAACAACGGGTTAGTGAGGACATCTGTCGAGAAAGGAAAGGTTTTCTGAAGTGGAGGATGTAAATCGATATATATAGATGTAACGTCTGGGAAGGTTGAGAGAGATGCTATATGGAGAAGTTAGAGGCTTTATGGTGGATTCAGGAAGGTGAGGCTGTTTGTGTGACTCTTTCTCTCATGGCAATATTCCAGCAATATCACATCAGGGGACATTAGTAATGGGCTGCACACATTGTGAAGGGGATTAAAAATGGGCCTTGAAGTGACAAACCAACCAATATCTTGGATCTTACAAGTTTAGAATAACCCCTCAAAACAAAACCCTGCTAAACCACTGAATATCCAGAATTGTACATTTTTGAATGCTGTTGTCATCTACAAAACACTCTTCCCATCTTTCTCTCAGCATTCGGCAATGTACCAGCTATATGAAGACCAAATGAAAACAATCGACTTTATACCAGACAATCCAGGGACTGATGTGACGAGCACAGGGTCACTGGCATACAATGTCATGTATCAACCAGCCTTACCACTCGAGTCTGCCAGCATAGCCGGATCCAGAGGGCGAGCGCAGGGGTGCGCACCCCCCACCCTCCTTTGTCCTGAAAGTTTATTAAATGACCATTGAAACTCTCGTGAAAATGAAGTGTGCACCCCCACCTTCTCAAGAGTGTGTAATCCACACACACACACACACACACACACACACACACACACACACACACACACACACACACACACACACACACACACCTCTTCTTTCTCAAAAAGCTGTATCCGCCCTTGTCCTAGTCGCCTCTGTCCACATCCAGAAGACCTATAACTCGCTAGATTACTTGTCATCTTACCCCGAAGGTGTTGATCGGTAGTTGTACTATACTCCCCATCAAAAGTTTAGACTCACTAGTATAAATGTAGCAACTTACTTCAGTCAAAATTGGCGAATTCTTAACAAAACTTTACACCAAACCGCAGCTGTTCCCATGAACGATATTTACACATGCTTTTTAGCAATTCGATGCATGATCCTCGTACAATTCATCTGCATAAAGCTTGCAGTTGGTCCCCCCAAGTTAGTGGAGAAACTCATCTTCGATGTAACCATATATATATACATAACATATAGTGAGTGCTTTAGGTGGGTCTAAACTTGATGGCTAGTATATAATCACTTGTTTGTCTGGCCCACACACGTTGGTCGTCTCGAAATCCGGTTAACTGGAACCTTTTTCCAGGTCCGCAAGGGTTCGACACTATTTAGATGAGACTCTTGCCGACTTGGTCGTTAATTGAGTCATTCACACACTTCTAAAAATTACGAATCCTTCACTTAATACCGTTTCTTATAACATTTCACAGCGTAATATATATTGTCTTGTTTCGCCAACATCTGCCAAGCAAGAACTAAAGTTGATTTGCGCGAAAGAAGTAAAAATCATGGAAGCCTTTTGTGTTAACATGTATCTGAACAGGAACCGGGAGGGCTGAATTCATTCCATCTGATCCTTAAATCGATGATAATGCAACGAGCTCAATTTTCAACTGTCCAGACGAACGTAAACGTATTACAGTTTGACTGGTCACTGACCTCTGCTGCGCCGACAGACGGTATCCAGCTGGGGCCGTTCTAACAATGTTCTTTCATCACGCGATCCACAGATAATTTCATAAATAGTCACACGAAACAATATTTAGCATCATTAAAAACAATGTTTATGTTTTATATATGGTGACGAATGTTGTGAAATACGTGATCTTTATAAACAACCAGGAACCCTATTCTCGTAACGTTCGTAGGCCTTAGAACTTCTCGACAGTCATTCAGCACAATGAGAAATGTCTCCTCAATATGAAATGGAGTTTTAATGCCCTAGATAAACGAGGATGTTCCAGAATAGCAGCCTGGGGTTCCAGACTACTATAGGTTTGTTATTCTATCATTTCTTTTCGATCATGAACTGAAGTTCGCGGCAACCTTTTGTCTGGCGAAGAAAACCGCCGGGCGAAACAAATAATCCACTTAAACTTGGATTTGACCTTAAGATTACAAGATCGTCGAAACGGTACTCGTCTGAAAGCAGTGGCTGTAATATTGAGGGGGCCAAAACACAGCTATGATATTTGTATCAAATGCATCACCGAGTAACCAATTTCTGTTTGACTCTTCTTCAGCAATCAGGGGCAGTGGGTAAGCGAGTGAGTTTAGTTTTACGCCGCTTTTAGCAATATATCAGCACTATTACAGCGACAGGGGCAGTGGAGTAGCCTTGTGGTTAAAGCGTTCACTCGTCACACCGAAGACCCGGGTTCGAAACCCCATATGGGTACAATGTGTGAAGCCAATTCCTGGTGTACCCCGCCGTGATATTGCTGGAATATTGCCAAAAGCGGCGTAAAACCAAACTCAGTCAGTCAGTCTTCACTTATCTTCATTACTCTGGCTTACACTTAAAACGTACTAACAGTGTATTGGTTGGGAAGTTGTGTCATTGAAAGTATTTTTGGAAAGATTTCCAAAGAACACTCTTTTGTTGAGACAACACACTCACTCACTCACTCACTCTTCATCTATCATCAAGCATGGGTGTATACGGCACTTTCTTTCGTCCGGTAGTGTATTTGCTGTATGCAGTAATGCCATGTTCCAAACAAAATGTCGAATGGTTACTTTTAAAAAGCAATATAGTTTGCTTCTCATTTTCAAGAAAAGACCCGAAAGACAAGAACTGGTTTATCTGTATGTTTTCATGTAAGGGTTTGCAAGCTGACTTGTGCTATAGGAGATCTATATTGCGACATACCTCAGAGTACACCGGTATGGACAAGACAAGCCTTACATTGTCCAAAAGCCACCATGCATGCCGTCGGGATTTAATGACACCCATTCATGTACCCATAAAGAACCTCCGCGAGAGGTCACCCGTCCCAGAATTACTGGATTCCTACAAGCACCGTGACCAACCCCGATTGCCATTGACCGCCTCCAAGAATGTGACATACCCGTGACCCTTGCGTGTCAGCTAAACCGAGAGGGGCTTGAGGTATATAGTACATATGTACCCCTTATGTTATATCGAGAGTCTCTGTACTTTAAAAGTTAGATATAAATATGACAAGGAATATTATTAATAACAACTAAATTTACTTCATAATCATCAAAATCTGTATTACGTATGAAGGTCACAGGCCATATGCACATTGATATTCATATTCTAAACAGGTATGAAGGCGTGAACGAAAAGAGGAGACAATTTCTTAAAAATTCATAGCATTTACCTGTCTACTTGCGTAGATTATCTTACATACACAGTGAAAAATATCAGTAACATATATACATGTATATGTATACCTGTGGTGGAATGTTCAGGAATTTTAATACCTATTTCTATTTTTCTAACTTTTCTCTCATTTTGTATGGATAACAGATAAAACGAGCTAGATTGTTAATGTCTTAAGTTTTGTTTTGTTTAATAATATTGCTAAACGATATCATATCAACTTGCAAATTCTTTGGCAAAAATCTACCCCGAAGTTCTTTATAAGCTGGATATTTCAACAAAAGTTATATTCATCTTCTAAATCTACTTTACATACAGGACAATTTCTTTGAGATACATCAATAGTTTGCCACTTTCCTACGTTATTCTTTAAACGTAAGACACCAGCTCTTAATTATCCATATACATGTATAGATATGACAAGGAATATTATTAATAACAAGTACTTAATTATCCATACTTACGTTTAAGCACTCCTTCAATGTGGATTCGGGCAATGGTGGTAGCGTTGTGGTTAAAGCATTGGTTCGCCAGGGTCAAGAACCGATTTCGATTCTCTACATGGGTACAATGTTTGAAGCCTATTTCGGTTGTCCTCTGTCGGGATATTGCCGGAATATTTTGAGCGGTGCAAAAGCCATGCTCATCAAATCAATATAGATTCAAAGGTATCCGTGTTCAAAAATTTAAGTTAATTCTTGCCTCGAACGTGTAATGTTTAGAATAGAACAAGGGATAGAAAAAGACGCGCCAGGTGAGCTCGCCCAGTTCAGGTGCGCTACAAGTTCAAAATGCATAATTGATATCATGATTGATAAATTATAAAAGAGGGAGCTATATTCAAGTGCCCTTTGCAGAAAAGTGGTAAAAACATTCCCAGTTCGGCGAAAACTTTTTGAGAATTCAACAAAGTGTTAAATTCAAGTCAACTGCAGCTACCCAGAGAAATGAAATTCGTCTCGTATTTAAAGAAATAATGTCTTCAGATGACATAGCAGCGAAAACCTTGGAAACGTCTCGATCGAATCAATAACTGTGTTGTGTTCTGAAATACTTATTTCACAATTCTGTTTCAGCCTGACTAGTGCGGTGCGGTGCGGTGCGGTGCGGTGGTGGATATTGCGTCAGCCGGAAGAGCAGAGGTTCGAGACCAAATGGCTTTAAACGTTGGTATACTTGTAACTCCGCCAAAATGGCCACGACATTTGACTGATTGAGAGTTTGAAGCAAGCCATGGTCAGCTGCCTCGGAGTCAGTATAATGTGAAACTGCTGCATGAGATCGCAGTGGGCTAGCTCTAAAGCACCGGTACAAGTCTTGGTTTAGAAGCCCCCTCCACACCACCCAAGTCTAACACTGCTTTCCGTTAAAGGTAGATATCGATCGCTCATTGTAATCGCTGCTTAATGCCCAAAACAAGGCTGAATACATTGTACACTATATTTTAGGGGCAAGGGGATGTTTCTGCTACAGATCCAAGCTTGCACTCGAGATCTTGTTGTGGTAGTGATAACACCAGTGTTGTGTGCTAAAAAAGAAATTCAGTTGTAATGTATTAGGTCAAGTTTCACTTTAGGTCGAGCCTTTGAGTTGGATCGATGGGTTTAATTTAAAGTTTTCATTTTTCACAGTGTTAGTTTCTGCATTTTTGAGTGAGGCGAATTATAAATCTCTTGTGAGGATCTGTATTTTATAAACATTTAAATCAAATTCAGTCAAATATAATCTTACCCTTTCTTATCTGCCTTGAAAAGTACAAATCGACTTTCAATGGTATAATGTATCATACCTCTCAGTTTGACAATGTAACGACAACTAACGCAATACACGTAAACACATCCATGTAGTTCATGCGATGATCACCCGTAAAGGTCCGGGTTAGAATATTGATCTTCAGTAACCCATGCTTGTCGTTAGAGGCGACTAACGGGATCGGGTGATCAGGCTCGATGACTTGGTTGACACGTGTCATCGGTTCCCAATTGCGTAGATCAATGCTCATGCTGTTGATCACTGGATTGTCTGGTCCAGACTCGATTATTTACAGACCGCCGCCATATAGCTGGAATATTGCTGAGTGCGGTGTACAACTAAACTCACTCACTCACTCATGCGATGATCTTTCCTGATTAGATAAGTAAGAAAACCTACACATCATTGATGGTCTATTGTGCATATATATATTCGTCCCTAGTTGATTAACTTGAATTTAATTGATATTCTACTGAAATAATAGCACAGTATATCAACCTTCAAGTATGTGATTGTGTGTGCGTGTGTATGTTCTCGCGCGTGTAAGTGCGTACATGCGTGCGCATGGCTGTGTGTCTCTGTCTGTGTGTGAGAGGAATCCAGTCTGGTAAAGCCATGAGTACGCACAGTCTGTGAGCATAATTTCTTTCACAAAAATAACGCACAAATTTTACATATTTGATAATCTCGTCTCTGAATAGTATATATATGTTATACGTCGCCATTAAGTAATTCATTCATCCGCGACATGTTTTCGTCTCATTCGTACCAGGAAGATCCTCAATAACCCAACTAATGATGGAGTCAATGCAAAACGTACCTATTTCATTCGCTCTGCTGATGTGATAATAACAGTTCATATCGGTCGAAGGACAAGTCATGACACGTTTTCTTTCTCGTTTGAGTTTCTCATTTAGCGGCAATGGGAAAGTTCTTGTGCTTAAATGTAGTCGTTAGTTTCCAAATGAGAAATCAGTTCCGCGAATCGGAAAGAAATAATGAGTCCCCTTGGCCATTTTTCTTCAAGAATGTCAGTACCATGCAGCCAATATAACCACAAAACCAGCACCTTGCAGTTGTCAAATGGGTGGCTCTAATTGCTCTATGGGGAATGTTTATTTCTTTCTTTCCAACATGTACTTGTAAACTGAATATGTGAAGGACTTTCTTGTACCGTTGCAAAGAAAAATAAGTTTTTTGTCCTGTCAAATGAAAAGTGAAGATAGCAACGATTTTGTAAAATACGAATTTAAAAACTACTCCTAATTTTTCATTATACTTTTTGGGGGGTATCAATATTTACTTGGTGATTTGTATTCCCCCGATTCTGTTCTTAACGTGTATGTGTGAAGCCCATTTCTGGTGTCCACCGAAGTGATATTGCTGGAATATTGCTAAAAGCGGCGTAAAACCATACTCACTCTTAACAGGGTGTAAAATGTCCTTGGCTTCCACAGGCTTAACTGGAACAATTCTTCAAGCGAGTATAAATATACCTGTCATGGAGTCAGTGCTGTAGATACACACATCGCTATTTTGTGTTTAGAACTACTATAGGCGTAACTGGAGCGTGTAGACGCCCCATACTTCTACATAAGCTAAGGAGTTAGTCACAGAGGCACGAGATAATTAATCACTGGAAAATTGTTTACGTGATATTTGGAGCGTTTTCTAAAGGCGTCCCCGATATTGACCGAGGATGAAATAAATGCTGTAAGTTTCAAGTATTTCTGTTGACTTTGAATTGTGACATTCATACAAACATATATGGTCCAAACTGAAATGTCTCCGACAATTTATATTTACCCACAACACGCCTTGTGGTACAAGCAGTTGCGTCAGATCCGGTTTGAGATCACTTTTTCAAAATGGCTTCTGTTGCGGACATGTTTGAAATCGGATTGGCACTGTGTGAGCACTTGACTAGATGTTACAGTGGTATATGCAGTAACAACGTGATGCACTTTCTGATAGAATGTCTTTGGGGATGTCCATACTTTTACTTACAATGTTGCCTATTTACAGGTCTGAAATTTAGGATTTACCCTGGAATTACATTTGATCTAACCTTTCAAACTTTCAGCTCCTTGTGACCTGCGTCAGTTCAAGTTGATATGACGCTTATACCACGTGATACAACAGCCATGTCACTAGATTGTGTCCCAGGAATAATATATTGTGTCCGTTTGCGTGATAAATTATTGGGCCCATTCCTCAGAGCCATATAGTGTCTCTACTGTGTGATATGTTGTGTCCTCAGTGTCATGTAGTGTGTCAGATGTGTGATATGTTGTGTCCTCAGTGCCATGTAGTGTGTCAGGTGTGTGATAACTTGTGTCCTCAGTGTCATGTAGTGTGTCAGATGTGTGATAACTTGTGTCCTCAGTGTCATACATATTGTGTCAGCAGATGTGTGATAACTTGTGACTTCAGTGTCATATAGAGTGTGTCAGATGTGTGATAACTTGTGTCTTCAGTGTCATATATAGTGTGTCAGATGTGTGATAACTTGTGACTTCAGTGTCATACATAGTGTGTCAGATGTGTGATAACTTGTGTCCTGAGCGTCATATATAGTGTGTCAGATGTGTGATAACTTGTGTCCTGAGCGTCATATATAGTGTGTCAGATGTGTGGTAACTTGTGTCCTGAGTGTCATATATAGTGTGTAAGTGGTGTGATAACTTGTGTCCTCAGTGTCATATATAGTGTCAGATGTGTGATAACTTGTGACTTCAGTGTCATATATAATGTGTCAGATAACTGTGAGTGTCATATATAATGTGTCAGATCTGTGATAAGTTGTGTCCTCAGTGCCATATATTGTGTCACATTGGTGGTACGTTGTGTCCTCAGTTTTAAAGAATGTGTCTGTGTGATAAGTTGTGTCCTCAGTTTTAAAGAATGTGTCTGTGTGATAAGTTGCGTCCTCAGTTTTAAAGAATGTGTCTGTTTGATAAGTTCTGTCATCAGTTTTAAAGAATGTGTCTGTGTGATAAGTTCTGTCCTCAGAGATATGATATTTCGTGGTCAATTGAGAATATTGTCCGCTCTTTGCCTGGGTAAGAAAATTGATTTCAAGAAATTCTTGGAATGTGTATGTGTCGTAACAGAGAGAAATCGGAGTGATCTACAGCAACTTCGATACGATACATCACGTCTGCGGAGCATTACCAATGAGTAGATGACGTTTCCCACAAGCTCTATTGAATTCTTGGAAGATGAAAGGTCTAACTAGTGACGACTTGACAAATTACACGTATCTGATCAGACACTCCGTCTCAACACAAACACAAAACTTCCTTGGTAGATCTTCAGCTTCAAAGCCTTGTTTTATTGATGAATAACTCTTTTGGTGCATCTTCAGCATCAATATATTTAACGGTAATCGTTCGATGCCAAAGGTTGTTCTCGCTCAGAGTGTATCAAAGTAATGTGACCTTTTGGCATAACAAGAATGTTAATGGTGCAGCGAGTCGCGTGTTCGTTACATGTAGGTTAATTCGTTTTTGCTTTTGGGCTGTTCTGTCAAGTCTACTAATTATATATATAGCGACCGCTCTGAGGCGCTGACATTTTTCTAGCCCAAAGAAATGATATTTAGGCTTCAGATACGGAAAGATCTCTATTATGCAGCATCCAAGGCCCCCTTGCAGGCGGTTTAACACTGCAGTGACGTTTTGTTGTGCTGGAGAGGTGCATCATACGTATGCATGTCGCGTAATGAATTCAAACCCAAGAAATTATCATCTGTAATTCAGTGGTTTAGCAATTGTAATTTGTCAAACCATCAACATTGTTTCAACCAACAGACAGTGTATGTAACGTTTAAGGACCTTTCAGAAGCGATTGAAAAATACTCTTGGACAAGTGTTGAGCATTGTTTATTAATGTATATTGACGTTGTTTAATTTTACCATGTATTTCCTTGGAAATGGGTAGTTTTTGAAATCTTGTCTTATT
Source organism: Haliotis rubra (assembly GCF_003918875.1). Lineage (NCBI taxonomy): Eukaryota > Metazoa > Mollusca > Gastropoda > Lepetellida > Haliotidae > Haliotis > Haliotis rubra. The sequence goes on from NW_025767102.1 coordinate 3,174,187, forward strand.
GATTTCCTGATGACACAAAGTGGGACGTTAAAAGATGGTACTTCTTATAAACCTCCCGGGCGCTTGCGTTAATGGGATAAAACAAGTACTTGTTGTCTGGGAGTCTGACTGTTAAGTGTCCTTGACACGATATCGTAGGACAGCAGTGAGCGAGGGAGTTGTACGCCGCTTTTAGCAATATTCCAGCAATATCACGGCAGGGGACACCAGATATAGGCTTCACACATTGTATCCATGAGGGGAATCGAACCCGGGCCTTTGGCGTGACAAGCGAACGCTTTAACCACTAGGATACCCGTTGTCGTTGAACATTGTCCTCATTCTATATAACTGCGACTTACTAAACTAGGCCTTGGTGTTTTGTTTTACCTGACAACGCTCTGAAATGAATTAAAGAACATTTTGCGAGATTCCAAACAACCATTTCTAGTCACCCGCTACATCTATATATCTATAAAATTGTCCTCATTCTTCATTATTGCGACTTACTAAAACTTGGCCTTGGTGTTTTGTTTTACCTGACAACCCTCTGAAATGAATTAAAGAACATTTTGCGAGGTTCCAAAGAACCACTTCTAGTAACTCGTTGCATAAACATGGAATTCCTTTATAGAATGCAGTCAGTATATTCTGGTCGTTAGTGGCGACCAAATGGATTGGGTGGCTACCTTGGGTTTTGAAAGTTTTAATTTTATAGTAAAAAGCATTTTGATGGATTTACTCCCATCTGTCATTCATCCTATTTTATACTACACTGTATGTTTCCCAGATGTACTAAAGTGGGTGGGCAGGGGAAATTAGGTGCACCCCTACAGGTGTAGAGGTACAGTCCACAGAGTCCTGTGGCGTGAAACCTAAACCACTCACTGTGTTATATAAGAAACGCGTCAGTATAAGTGACAATATTTTAATACATTCCTCCTTCCATATGCATCCGTACATGAAACAGTCAGTTAAAAGGCTAGGTCAACTGCTTTAATCGTAAACAAACATATATAAATATTGTTATTTATATTCTTAAACATACTTTGTAAAACAATCTAATGCAATAAGTACACTTGAAAAGAATACTGAAAAACTGTCTGATAATTTGTCATCCTTGGAAAGTTTTAGTTGAATGTCACAATTTGAGTTATACCCCTGTCATCATTTTTTAAGGATAGATTTGTATTCTTTATCCACTGACCACATGTCTAAATGTTATCAACTGCTGCGAGAAGAAACGAACTATCATTGCTACACTGGCTTTAACCAAGAACCAAAAATCTCCGTTAATAGGGTTTTAGGGATCTTACTTGTAACCAGTCGGATAGACTAACGCTTAGTCTCTGAATATATAATTTTGAAAGTAACAAATAAACCCATTTAAATTGAAAAGGAGCCCCAGTCACATTGGAAACTCAGGGTCCCGAACCACAAAGCGTTCGTAACGTTACGACCTGTCGTAACTCTATAGTTTATCATAGGCTGACGAATGTCGTTGCGCTACGAAAGTTTCGTAGATCGGGACCCGAAACCTGAACCTGGGGATACTAGACTTGCTTCTTTTAGGGCTTTTAGCATTTCAGGGAGGGCTGGGCATTTGGGAAAATAATGTGGTTCAGGGACTGTGAGACAGACTACCAGTCAGAGTGCGTTGACTCATAAGCCGTTTGTAAGCTCCAAGTTAAACTGTTTCACGCGATCTCAGCCGTTTTAGTTGAAGACAGGAGTCCAAACAATAATTCTTTGTTGTCTGTTGCATAACAAACACATCAGTATGTCGTAGACGGGAGCTGATCTACATACTTCAGAGACCAAATCCGTGTTATGCAAGCCGCCATTACGGGGATCTGTATAGCGCAACACGTGAGAATAAGCAACGTTTTACGTAACACCATGGTCGACCACACTTCGAAGCCGTTCTTTTTGTTCAATGTCGTTCACCGTCAAATATTTCGTGAATGCAAATTTTGTAATGAAACTGGCCATCTCTCGACACTGCTATTTGAAACTTCAAGGTGTTGTAATTGTTCACTTACACAACGACTAGCTTGTCATTTCCTGCTTATGTCTATCCACGCATTTTATTTCAGGACGCGGAAGGCTATTTTCTGATGACGTTGTAGGAGTGGGTTATGTCACACAAGAAGTGATGTGTAGAGGATTGGTGTTTAACGTTTAAGCGGCAAGATTACTGCAACGTGCATCCCTGTGGTTGTGTGTGTGTTTGTGCAGGCGTGCGTGTGTGCACGTGTGTGCTCGTGCGTTTGCGGTCTAACGCTGTTCTTAAGCTGTGGGTTTATTGTACTAACCTACCGAGATACCATGTCGAAGTTGTAACATGCATACCCAGTTTAGAATGTTTATTATGTTTTTCAAAGTCACTAGAATCTTTCCTATTATTAAAGCTTAATTATTATATAACGGCTAAACACGTAAACGGATTTATTAAAAGGTTAAAGGCATCACAGGATATTGGGTTTGTTTGTTGTTTAACGCCACGCTCAGCAATATTCCAGCTATATGGCGGCGGTCTGTAAATAATCGAGTCTGGACCCGACAATCCAGTGATCAACAGTATGAACATCGATCTCGGGATACGATGGGATACGATGACATATGTCAACCAGGTCAGCGAGCCTGACCACCCGATCCCGTCAGTCGCCTCTTAAGACAAGCATGGGTTACTGAAGATCAATTCTAACCCGAATCTTCACGGGTGGTATTCTGTACAAACCAAGTCACCTTGACTGACCGCCTAATCAAGGAGCCTGGTTCAGACTACATGCATTGCTGGACCTATTCTTACCCATCACGACAAGCATGGGCTACTAATTCTAACCTGGTGATAAGTATCACTATAGAACGTTTGCTTCCAGAGATGCAACCCTCACTACCTCACAAGTATTTTTGCAATCAACAGTATGCAACAAGATCCAAGTGTCAGAAGAGGTATGGTGAAGTCTGACCAACACAGAACATGTTTAGAGTAACAGTAGATAAGACTTTGTTTGGGCAGTTTAACTCTGTTAGAAATAGTGAGTGGGTGAGTTTAGTTTTACGCCGCTTTTATCAATATTCCAGCAATATCACGGCGGGGGACACCAGAAATGGGCTTCACATATTGTACCCATGTGGGCAATCGAACCCGGGTCTTCGGCGTGACGAGCGAACGCTTTAACCACTATGCCCCACCGCTCGATGTTAGAAATAAATATCGTGAGTTATGCAGACCAAGAAAAGATCATACGAAGGCTATTAAGGTACTTTTAGTTTACTCCCGGGATGGTAATTCCGAAGTATTTCGTCCAACCTTAGGTAATGTAGCTCTAATAGAACCTTTACGAGTGCTTCAACAACGTTGCAGTAAACGATGGATAAAGTACTTAAGCTAGGTTTTAAACATTCAATAAACAGTTTCCTATGTTGAATTTGTTGACTTTGCCCCAAACGTTTCAAAACAATGTTTATAGCCTTGTGCCACGATATTCTTTAACCAGGACGATGGTCTGAGAGTATTTTATTTCCATTACACAAGAAAAGTGGTTTACATGATGTGATAAACTACCGCGCTATTTCCTTATTGGACATATGGGGGAAAATATTTACGTGTGTTATTCATAATAACCGTTTAATGCATATAACAGAGACATTTGATTTGCATCCTGCGGATCTTCGCCGGTTTTCGCAAAGGTTACTCCACAACAGAGAAGAGTTTGTTTTCTGAAGTCTTATTCTGGTATATTTATCAAATTCGAAAACTGTATTTTATTGTGTATTTGTTGAAAAGATTCGGTAAGCTTTCTATTCCGTTAATATTTGTTTAATGGTCTGTTTGCTTCAAATAATGTTCATGGTAGTAGGTTAAATATGATAAGAATTATGTACTAAAAAATAAAGTTAAGGTATCAGAATGTTCTATATCTAAACAATTTGAGTGGCAAAATTGTATTTTAAGTCCGTTCCTTTTATCTCTATTTTTGTAAACTAGTTACAGTCAGATATTAAACAAAAGGGTGGAAGAGGTAATTTTATTAGGGAAGAATTTGCAGAACGTTTTTGTTATTTTATGCAGAAGATTCATGTTTGTTTGCACATAGTGTTTTCCCTTTTCATCATTAAAGTTGAAAAGCTTCTTTTACGTACTTCTCATCAAGATTGAATGCATTTCACCTATATCTTGTTTAAAAAGTTTGATACACAGGTAAGCCATTCATCTAATATGCAGCTGAAATTTGTGGAAAGCAATCTTGGGTTACATTGGAAATTGGTGGGTGCGGTGTGCACGTCTTGCATCGGCATCAGGCCCACCACTCTTAAATTGTAATATGTACCTGGTTGCTAAACAGAATTCCTCGTCTATCGGTGTCTGTATTACATTTTGTTTGCTTATTTATTCTTTTTTTTTATGTGCGCCAAAGAACATTAACAAACTTTGTCGACGTTCAATCCCACCGCATCATACAATCATAATGACCCTGTTTTTCAGTGGACCTGTGAATTTCGCAGAAGCGCGTTTTCGACTAAGAGTGATTATTTTAAGAGCGCTTCTGAGAACAGGTTTCGTCCGGACAGACTTGGTTGTCGCGCAAGGGACTTCAGGCATGGAGAGTGTTAATCATGGTCATCAACTTGGGGTTGGAAAGGTGAGGTGAAATTGGGTTTAACGTCGTGCTTGAGAATATTTCGCTCATATGACGACGTGCATGCGTGTGTATGTGTATGTGCGGCTGCTTGTACTAGCCCAGACTTAGGCTGGTTTTATAGTGCTAGCCCACTGAGATACCATGCCGCAGTGAAGCATGAATACCCCACTCAGACACATTATACTGACTCCTAGCCGACCAGTCCTTGTTGTACCCACTAATGCCGAGCGCCAGGCAGGGACCAACAAGTACCATATTTTAACGTCTTTTGGTATGACGCGGTCGGGGATCGAACCCGCCACCTTCCACTCTCCGCGGATGCTCTAACCACTACACCACGGAGGCGGTCTACAAAATTAAGAAATTGCATCTAAAAATTGTGAAATGCACACCTTTAGAGTCCCTACAAAAGACATGTAGAAGTTCATTCAATTCTGTTGAGCAGTTTCTGTGGAGAAGTGGATAGACTTCATCCCCTGTTACACTATCATCATAGAGAAATTCAGCAAAATGTACCCAAGTTCAAATGTCTCTAAACTTACAAAAAAGCACAATAAAATACAAAAACAAAATACGAGAAGCACACCATTAGAGTCCCAAGAAAGCCCATGTATAAGTTCTTGAATTCCACAGAGCGCATTTTTTTGTGGAGAAGTGGATAGAGTACATTCCCTGTTTCAGACTGACGGAAACCCTATATGCCCCCAGCCATATATAGCGGGGGCATAAAAAAGATACCTGGTTCAGAATATATGAAACTGAATTGAGTGTCGCGCAAAACTTTTCCATAAGTATATTGTCCTAATGTTGCAAGTAATGTAATCCTGTTTATCTTGCATTTCACACTTTTGGGACTGTCATGGTTCCAATAATCCACTCTCATCATTCAGTATTACCCCAGCTTGTGAAGTTCGACAAAGAACAATTCAATTCTTACCCCCAAAACAACACAAAACACATATTATTTAGTTACTGGTTTTATTTCAACCATTGCTAACATATAGTTTAGAAACAGACACCTAGCTACATCCATACATCGCCCAACTGTTACCAGTCAGTCTTCCACTCTCGCCCACCTCACTAAAATCACAAGCTTAAGCCAGGAGAAGTATACACAAACTGTACAGAGATCTTTATCTTATAATCTTACTTTTTACAAAAGTTGCTAGAACCAGCAAGAGCTTACAAAGGCTTCCATTTACACTATGTACAATAGTAGCTTCATAGGTTGCACACTGCATTGGTTGTGGAGCAGTTTCTCAACCAAATCAGACAACACTAACATCAGAGGAGCTTGAGTAATTTCTCCACACAGGGAGCTGACATAATGACCTTGCACTGGGGAAACATACCATGGGCTATATTACACTTGCACTTATCAACGATTAATGTTTATTGTGTACAATGATATTGGAAATGGCAACATTGACAAAATGCAAATTGACATGATGGCTTAAGAATTATAATATATGGGTGGCTCAGTTGAATGGAAACGATGTAAAAATACCGAACTGAGAAACTCAGTATCAATTTTGTAGAGGAAAGGTATATTAGTCACTATGTAGTTTACTTCAAATGGTTATGAAATACAAGTGTTCAGTAGTCAATGTTAGTCAAAAGCAAACTTGTATCAGTTCAGTGATCTGTAAAGGTAAGGAAGTAGAAAAGTCTCACTGAAGTTGAACTTCTAACAAATTTAAACATTTAAACTTAAAAGCAACAAACAAAATGGTATGTGAACCATTCCATTAGATAAAGCCAAGGTCAATGTCCATGGCAAACTGTAGGAATAGAGAACAGTAATGGAATTTATTCTGACCCAATCAAGGCATGTAATGACAGAATTTAAGTCAGAAGAGGGGAATATTCCTTGAGGACTTGTTCCTTTCATTTCTAGATCAAGGAGCCCATAAATTTTAACACTGGTTTGAATCCACCTTGGCTACCATGCTAAATTTTGCACACTAAATCATGCTTTCAACTGACCATGTAATGTATATAAGAAAAAAAAACTTCCAAATTTGGCTGAGGATGCATTTTTCACATATACACTACCAAAAATATAGAAAGAAAGAGTAGGTGTCAAAGCAGTTCATTTTGTTTAGCTGATTGGCTTATTTGGGAGGGTGAAACTCTTAAACACTGCACTAGCATGGGCCTTTGATGCTGATAACTTAAGCATCATGATAAGGAATAATAAACTTTAGTTCATACCAAATTTCAACAAGCTGAAAGTATATCCCAAAATTTGACAATCTATGTTGACTACTGGGCTTGCATGAAGTTCAACCTCAAAACTAAAAGTTTTGAGACAATTCTACTCCCATTGTGCAGGATTATATGGTAATATTGTCTAAAAAGAAATTATGGACAAAGTCACTACATAGAAATATGATATACCGGTACTGGAAGAACGATAGTGCCATTTTAAGTCATCTTGAAGCTGTGAGGATGCACCAAATCTACCATATCATTGGAAATACAAACATGCTTCAGTTTTGTAGAAATCAGAACCGGTGATAAATAAACATGGTCTGATAAACTGTAGTGTGAAAAGCATCCTGTGTATATTAACAGCATGTCAGTATTAATAACAATTATTCAGACGACCTCAAGTAACAACAGAGGCCTCCAAGACAATACTAGGATGCAACAGAAAATTGGTTAGTTGTTTATGAAGGGATCCTACTCTCATAGCAACTTGTCCAATATGTATGGGTAGCAGTTTTGTTTTGAAGAAGCATGTGCTTAAAAATTTGCCCTCAATTCCACATTTGGCACAATGGAAAGATTACAAATGCTCCAAAAACATTTTCCTACCATACAGCCATTACATTTCTCCCACAGCTATCAGTTTGCTTCTGTTTTGTTCCCAATAACAAAGGATGTGGGGGGAAAAAAGGAAAAGATGTGATGATTAGATACTGCTCACCGTCACACAAATAAGCACACTTAACTCATGTGAAAACTCTGACATGTCTCTCCCCTTTGGGTTATTTTAGTCTAGGCATACCGAAAAGAACAACGTCTAAACAAAATTCAATGAAATAGATCTTTAATTCTAGTTTTGACCACTAACCACTAATACATTTAATGTACAAGACATTGCTTCAAGAGGAAACTTGGGGCAACATCTCTTTATGATGATAACTGCTTACGCAACCAGATCACGAAGAGTTGGAACAAAACGCTGAACAGGTTGAAAAGTGATTCATAACCAATGTCAGGTGAAACAGGTTCTCTTGAGTCGACAAAATGTAGTCAGGTGTCTTGTCTTAATCCCATCAACAATATTCTTCAAAGATTATCCGTATATATAATTGCTTACAAAAAGAACATTTCTACAGGATTTTCAAACAAATCAAATCAAATAATTTAGAAATATGAAAATTCTTAAAAGATTGAAACAAATCACTTCCCTTTGAAAATATGAGAAGAGAAAAAGAATAATCCCCAAAATCTGCCAAACTTGTAACATGGACAAGAACACTGGATATAAGTGTTAACTGGTATAACTCTGGGCAATGGCAATCCCTTCAAACTTGTCAGTAAGAGATTAACCTGTATAAATAAATTACATGTCGCAATGCCAGTCAGTATGAGCACTGGGTAAAGGATGCTCCAGTCGCTAGCCAGCACAGATAGCACAAAGAGACCAGAAAGGTTAAAAGTTACTTTCTGCCACGCTTAGCTAGGTGTCTTGTACTGACCCGTGCTGAGTCACATCCATAAATAGCAGCAGCAGCCATTGAAATAAACATATCACTAGCACATGAAATGTAATCAAATAACAAGGTCTGGCGAGTCCATTGTTGGTCTGCATGTCAAGAAATTATGTAAAAGATGCTGGTTTGTTTCACTGCTGAAGAACAACGGAACAAGAATTAAATTAAAAATCTAAAACAACTGGGCTGTGTAGAGATTGGTTCATGTTTGGGTGGTGGTCAAATGGGTGAGGCTGCATCCAGCTTTATTGTTCTGTTACAGCCGGAAGGCATTAATGATGGCACAACCACGTAAGCAGATCATGTCTCACTGGGCTTTGAAAATTGATTAGTACAATGACCTTTTCAGGATGAAACTTGGTGCAAAACATTCTAAATGAGGCAAAAGAAGAAGATACACAAAATATGCTTCATATGTAACTAAATGAGTGCTCAATGCCTTGTCAGCAATTTTGCAGCTATTTGTGGCAATCAATTTGGTGGACAATGCTGAGCTTATTGTACATGGATGTCTCCTTGCTTATTAACATCTTTGGTTCAAGTTTCTCAGTGCACAACATAAGACGAACAGTTTTTAATAAATCAACAACCATTAATCAAAGCATAACCGTAACATACATCTCGGACGCTTACGCTGCAGCCTTCACCTCTGACCTATGACCCACAGACCTCTCCTACAAGAAGCCCTTCCAGTCTAACAGTGTTCCCAGTTGCACTTCGACACATATGACTGTCGACTCCCGACCCACAATGTACGACTGCTACTTTTCTCAACTCGAGGGTTGATAGAAGCAGTCAGGAGCGTCAGAACAGCTCTCGTCTGGACATGCTTGACCTCTGACCCCTACCCTCAGTCGTCAGCTCAGTGTCAGGATGGTAAGAATGTTGTACCCGGCTTCAAGTTGTCAATTTCACTTATTTGTTTATCCAAAAACAGTATCCTGAAAAACAAAATGTTTACATCAGAATTGTGCTCAAAACTTTTGAATTAACAAAATCATTTGTAAAAGAATATCGATACAACATAGATGCTGACAGCTACTAAGGCAAGTCTCTTCAAATCAGCAAATGATTGTCATAATGGTAATAATTATCAACACTAGTAGTTCCGACAACTCATCATTAGTCTTAGATCTAAGGGAGGTAATTTTGAATTAGCTCCCCTTACAAAGTTCACAACAGAATTACTCATCGTAAGGGTTGAACAAACAATATCTTGGTAGATTTCAGAACATCTGCATTGGAACAACTTTTGATGCTGATGGTTTTAGAGACGCAGAACTGTGCATAAAGTACATGCATCTCACAATACCAACTTAAGAAATATAAAGGTTCTTAAAAAATCTAAAAAAAGAAAGAAGTAAATTTCACACTACAGGAGGATACACAATTTCATTACATCACAGTATCATTTTTTCCCCTGTAATGGTCCTGAAAATTAGTCCCTTGCAGTTTTGTGGATCCCTAATTTGTAGGATCGGGTAAAATCCTGGGATCATTACAGTTCTAAAAGCAGTAACTCAAATTACAAGACTTTACATACAGAATTCATATGTATAACTATATACCCGAAACCTTTTCATAATAAGAATCCAAAGTATCCCCAAATAATTGAATTTCTCAGCCCCATCAGCAGCCAGGGACATGCAAACAATCACCAAAATAATTTCATGTTTAATAACGAAAATGGCCTTTTCCTATAATTGTGACCAAAATGTGCTCAACTGGATGTAATATATTCAGAGTTTCACAGTTTACATAACTTGTAAGATGTCCCCACCTTTGTTCATGTAGTGTGGACTGTATCTCGGCAACCCGTACAAGGGATCGCGCTTTCTTCAGTTCAACCGACACCTGACTACAGTGAAGACTTCCCACATTAAGAGCTTCCTCCATGTAACGATTAGCCTGAAACAGAAAATATGGGTGTTAAGTTGAGTGAAACGTCCTTGAGGTCATACATCAGAGTGAGTATGGTTTTACGCTGCTTTTAGCAATATTCCAGCAATCTCACGGCAGGGGACACCAGAAATGGGCTTCACACATTGTACCCATGTTGGGCATACATTAGAAGCTACAAAATCAGTAATGAGATAATGAGATGGAATATCTAACACTCGTAGGACAGGGTTTCTTACATATCCATTCCTTGGACTCTTAGTGTTCCCAAAGATATCCGAAACTACCTGTGGTGTAGTGTATAGAGCATCTGCCCCTAAGGTCAGTGTTCCAATCCATGACCACTGTACACCCAAGATAAACCCTAAATTATGTCCTGACGTCCAGCTGCCTGGAGCACTGAGAATAAGCATATTGTGTCTGATTGGAGTATCTTTCGACTGAAGTGTGGTATCTAAAAGGACCAACAACAAAAAGCCACATACATATGCATGTGTACACGTCAGATAATCTTAAATGCAAAAAGCAAAATGACAGTGGAAGAGATTTGAGTAACTATTTGGGATGTTATCCTACCTGACGTTCAGCATGATCAGCCTGCCAACCCAAGACGTGACCAATAAGTTTCTCATTGTAGTAGTTGCTGAGTGACGGCGTCAACTCAACAGAGTTATCTTTCTTGATGGAGGCTCCAGAGAGTGCACTTGTGGCAACGGGGAGGTTCTGAGAACTGGTGGTACTAGTAGTTGGACTGTGACTGAAATGATCACAAACAGATGCAATTATATACCTGATTATATATCAAACTGAATGCAATCTCACAAAACAAATAAAACAATCTAGACTCAACAATGTCAGATTGAGTAGAGTCATGAGTTGAGCCCTGTCATTCTGTCTACCCTGCACTATCAGTTTCAGATACTTGTTTTGAGTTAAGGACATAAAATTGCAAATCACTTCACCCACACATATTATAAATCTTGCAGCATTGTGCAAATCGTGCAACAAATATTTTTTTTCGCCATCAGTAGTTTGTTGTTTAATGCCACCCTCGGCAATATTCAAACTATATAACAGTGGTCTGTAAACAATCCAGTCTTGACCCGACAATCCAGTGATCAACAGCACGAGCATCGATCTAAACAATTGGCATGTGATTACATGTGTCAACCAAATCAGCGAGTCTGACCACTTGATCCCTTTAGTCTCTTACAACAAGCATGTTTCTTAAAAAGTCTTTTGAAGATAATCACTACAAACACAATAAGAACTACAGGGCGCTGCTGTACCAAAACAACCTTACTGCTAAGACTACCTTAAGTCTATGTTAAGGTATGTTAAGTTACATTCACCTTAGTGCTAAGATCGCTTTGTACAACGGCATCCAGAAGAACTGAGAATACGTACCATGGACTGACATCCGAAATAGGGCTATCGTGTCCCCCTCCACCTCCGTTCTCTGGGTTTGGGTAGTGAGAGGACGAGGATGTAGCCGAATGTTGCGGATGTTGCTGGTTACCTTGGTTATGTTTCTGCGGTTGATGTGAGTGCTGTTGTTGTGGATGTTGTTGAGGACTGGAGTGTTGTTGGGGGAGATTGTTTTGTGCCCCTGCAGAAGAACAGAAGAACTCACAACCACAAAAGAAAAACTCTTTGCATAATCTGGATCTGACAGCATAATTCAAAGAAAGTAGAACCAAACCAGTGCCATAATTGAACCAAAAAACTGTTAGGTCAGTCAGACAGGAAATACAGGTATTGTGCGATTACAATATTGACATTTGTTTCATCAATCCAATTGTTCCATTAAATCAGATATTACACTTCAGTCAAAACAAACTGATTTAGGAGCTGGTTGTATCTCAAATGAAATGTACTTGCTACACTTTGTATACATGAAGCTTGTTTTGTTATCATGATGCAACCATATTTCAGCAAAATAAAATAGAATTCTCGATTGCTCATTGCTTAAATGGTACAATGTTATCATCAGTTTAAATGTTCAGATAAACCAAACAAAAAATAATAATAATAATAATATTATAGCTTTTAAATTTCACAAATAGGAATTCAGATAGACACTGGAAAATAAAGTTGTCAATTTGCCATTTGGTATAGATAAAATGGACAAAAGCAACAAAACATTCACAAGAATAGTCAACATTTTGATACCCAGAAACATAAAAATCCATGACAACGAATAATTCTAAAAACCAAAACACAAACCAAAATGTTACTAGGCAGGAAAAGAACCCAAGGATAAATATATGATGTTGATGAGCTAGACTACATGAGAAGATACTACACTAGTTGACAACTTACAATTCTGTTGGGTGCGAGCTATGTGCATGTTGAGAGCCTCCTGTAACTTCTGTAAAGTCTGCAGGGCAGCTGGAAGACACAAAGATGAACAGGGTAACCTCTGTTTTACACCTTTGTCTCATCTACTACATTAAAACCTTTTCCATTCTGGGATTTATCCTGCATTACATATGAAGTGCTTCAGAAGTAAATGCTACTTTGACCAATTTGACTACTTATCAAAAGTTTTAAATTTAACACTGAATTCATTGCAATAATGTAAACTTAAGGATAAAAGATTCTTCAGTGAAATAACATGTCACCTCTTTAAAGCCACATGACATTAGTTATAGATACAGCAACATGAATTAGGATTCTATTTTTGTCATTTTGGGAATTGTACTGATATTTGCTTCAGACTTGGTGCAAACTATTGGCCTCTTAGCAGGTCCTGAGAAATTCCTGGAATTACATCTGTTAACTTAAAAACATGCATTCTGTTTCCATTCCATTTGATCACACTGTATTTCAGAGTTGGCAGACCAGTCTATTTTGCAAGAATGCAATGCTGCACATTTTTTAGATACCATATTTATCTTGATAGTTAGGTAAGGATATGATACAGTTCGTGAAACTTTAAAGACTAAAAAGTGTGGTTTTATATCAAGTAGGGATGCCATGATACATCAATACTTTTTCTAAGACGATACAATTATCGATTCATTCAAAACTGTATCGATACTTAGTTTTGAAAGTATCAGTTTAAATATGTTTATCTTTATGTATCATTTACATTTTGCAATTGTATCATGTTTTTTGATGTTATGAGAGTTATAAATGATTATTTTTCATGCACGAAGATGGGAAATTTAAACTTTTTAATCTCTGAGATAAAAAAGAATTGATCTTTTCATGGACAATTATATAATATAAAATATTAAAGTTCAAAATGTAACTAAATTTACACAATAATGGTGCAAAAATAGGTATCGTAATACATATTGAATCGTGACATGGGTATCGTGATACGTATCGATTCATGAAACACCGAGAACAAGTAGGTTTGGTCTAAGTTAACGCTCACCACGTGCTGCACGTGCATTTGTTTCACTGTTCCAACTACTGTGCTTACCCCCTTGCAATACAAACCAATAATAGCGATTTGAATCTATGATCGTTTGTAAAACAACTTTTATCCTAAGATGAATAAAATTCTGAGATTTAAAGGGTCAATTGCAAGGTAAAATTATTAGGATTCTCAAGTTTAATTTCACTTTATTTGATTTACTTTTTTGTTTAAAGTGAAATTCATCGGTACGTTTCCACTGCAAACAGACTATAGTAAGTTAAACATTAAGACCAAATGAAAATGATGTAAAGTGACAAATTCTGGATGGTAAATGTGAAACAATTGCATAGACTTTGAATGTGATAGGCAGAAGTTTTCAGGTGGTTAGTTGCTGTATAATACTGTTTTGTTATACACTAATGCTGACAAAATATGTATCCCATATTATTCCTCGTAAGAATAATGTAACATACTTTATAAACATGAGATTACCTTCACATGTCATGTGAAAAACAATTTGGGATTTGTGTGATATATTTATCATCATTTACAACTACAATATTTTCCTGTCTATTTCAACAAAAAAAAAACCTTTAAAAAACTAATTTGACAACAAATGCTGATGACCTCACTCCTGGAAGGACATCTTTGGTCACTTCAGTACATCGTAACAAGGTAACAAGGTTGTCAACACACCGTCCTACATATCCTTGATTATCCAGCATGTTTTCTCCATTCTATACAAAACACATTTTGAACCCATTCCCAACACAGCTGCATTCTGAAAGTTCATTCATCTTCATCTACATCCCAAATAGCATAGACTTTTTCTCAAACATGAGCTGGAAAACAACCACTGACCAAAATGCCTCTTTTGAATGAAACATTTTTGCTGAAAAAAGTTGTCTTCCTTAGTATAAAGATAGGGAATGAAGTCTTCACACTAACAACACATTCCAGGTTTATCTGAGATGATACGCAACAAATGCAATTAAATGACCTTGCCATTTGTTTCACTCATAAAAACAAAAACAAGTAAATTCACTTGTCAGCTATTTCAAGAATTGTGTCAAAACCAGAGACAGAATGAAGCCATGGTGGCAAATGGACCCAGGGTATTTATCATAATTTAATGGCCTCCAGGCACTTCGAAGCTGAGTGACTAAGGTAAGAAGTGTCCTACCTGTACATGATGATGCCTTGACTCCACGTGAACTGGTGGGAGTACTACCTGGAGAGATCTCCATGTCGTCCGCATGATTAGAATCTGGAAACAGAAGCAAACCTTCAAAAAATGGGCCTATGAAGAATAATCATCTTTTGAATTAAATTTTCAAAACTGAATACTTCATTTCAGTGTCTTCTAACTATGTCTTGTATGTGCAGGTTCAAAATCTGACAGCCAACTCGGGCTCCTTTACAATTTGAATAAAGTTGAAGAATGAGGACTATTTTTATGCATATACAACTTCATTATTCTGTATAGACGACGGTTCGACATAGATTCTAATGTCGTTGTCAAGCAAGTGGTGAATCTATGTTAAAAAATTGCCTATACAGAATAAAGACGTATTTCCATAAAAATAGTCCTCATTCTTTATCTACCCAACTTCTAGAATGCCAATCAAAGAAGCTGAACAAGGTTATTTGTTCCTATTTTCTGAAACTAAATGAAAGTAGGTGTTTAAGGCTGTACTCATCAATATTTCAGCTACATGACTGCAGTCTGTAAATAATTGAGTCTGTAGACAAAGACAAGGCGGTGAAAGTCATCCTTAGACACTGATCTACACAACTGAAATACAATCACATCCATCAACTAAGTTAGTGAGTCAGACTACTTAATTCCAGTTGTCAGTAATGGCCTGAAAATCGTCTTCAATATAGCATCCAATGCAGCCTTGTTGAAAAATCAAATCTCGGGAACAACATTTGGATGTCATCATTAGCGGGAACAAGTACTTGTGTAATTTCATCCTGCTTAGTCCTGTCTTTTCACAGGACATGATGTGTTAATAACAGATGACTTACAAACAAGACACCACCATATATGCTTCCAGACTACACTGACTGACTGAGTTTGGTTTTACGTCGCTTTGAGCAATATTCCAGCAACATCACGGCGGGGGACACCAGAAATGGGCTTCACACATTGTACTCATGTGGGGATTCGAACCCGGGTCTTCGGTGTGACGAGCCAACGCTTTAACCACTAGGCTACCCCACCGCCCCACTTCCAGACTAGATATCAGAATACACAAATGAACACTACAGACTGGTAGTTACATTTGAAACTGGCAGTTACATTTGAAACAGAAAGTGAAACCTCTCGTGTTCACATGGCTAAAAAATGAACATCTTAGTTTCATCCTGCCTTTTCTCCAAGCAGTCTTTACCATAGATCCAATACAGCCAACTTGTTACACAACACAAATTTCAGAAATACTATTACCTCACACTGATTCAAGAAATTAATGTATACTGCAAAAAAACCCCGAAGGATCAGATTTTGGACAAGTTATTTGGTTGAAAAAATGTAGTAGATACATTGGGTACGTTGTACTAGAAAAACTATTTTCATTGAAATGTAGTAGATACATTGGGTATGTTGTACTAGAAAAACTATTATCATTACCACAATATTCATCAAGCTAAAAAGAGACAGATCAGATGGACAACATTTAATTGACTGATGCTTGTTTGGTAAGTCAGTTTCATCAAGAGAATTCATAGGTGAAGCCAATGGCAATGTACAAGTCAAACTGAATTAAGAAAGGCACCTTTACAGCCTTGCACAAACCATGGGAACAGTATATATAACTGTATCGTTACCGCCCATGGGTGGAAATAACCCATTGCCCAACGCCCCAGTCCAGTGTTTTTTTTCTGTCGGGCTAGCAAATTTGTATGTCACTCTGTACCGGTGTCCAGTTGACTTTCCAATGTTAATTATGTTGTTTATTTAAAAAATCAACAAGAAAATCGGCCGGTATAGTGGAAAAATTATAAGGGCAAGTGATTTTACATGGGCCACTGTACCGGAGTACACTAGCAATTTTAAAGTTATTTCCACCCCTGACAGCCCTCAAGATCTGCCAGAAAAGCAAAACAATGGACTGGGAGATTTCAGGCTTCAAATTTATAATTTGTTTCTTTCATCTTTATTGCAAGTTCAATATGTCATACATCTTCAAAATTAGGAATGCCCTATTTAGTGATTGATTTGGGATGATTGAAATGAATTTTATCTAATTCTGCTAAACTGACTTTTACTTCATGTACTGGTTTATGAAATGTACACCTTGATGCTATAGCTTGTTGAATGGATATGGGCTGACTAAAGAGATCAACAATCAGAATTATTGTCCTTTAACAACTATTGAAATGAAACCTGGATCATTGAAAATATCTTACATAAACTATTATGATGAAATAATGTTTAGATTTTCTTAAACAGACTTGTCAACTGGTAAAGAAGGTAAGCAGTCTTCCAGTTATGTTTTTCAAGACTTATACACTACCTACTAAATACGTACTATTTTACGAACTCATACTACTATAGAAGCAAAAACTGAAAACAGTATTCACTGTCTGGTTAAACCTCCCTGAACAAAAGATTGAAACTGGCCTGTATTTCTGTTTGCTTTTTTACAGTTAGTAATTGCAAAATGTTGCAGATAGACGCTTAAATCCAGAAACAATGTCATTGAAAAAACCACACTTTTCACATTTGTGATATCAGTTCTTTCAATGATAGAATGAGTGAATCAGTATGGTTTTATGCAATATTCCAACACAGACACACCAGAAATGGGCTCCTCACATTGTACCCAAGAAGTGGCAAGAATTAATAAACAAATATAGCAAGATGGGAACTGAAACCAATTTAAACAAAATTATTGTGTGAATTTGATAATGAAAGAAATATAGATCTATATTATTTCAAATTCCCCATCTGTAACCTTAGATTGTTACCTTTTCAACAATTCAGAAAATCACAAGATTTAAAAAAGTATATCATACTTCTTTTGGTATTAAAACAATCATATTTACATATTATTTACGGGTCGTCTATAAATTATGTTCACAACATGGTTTTGTCATATCTTAAATGTCAGCTAAGTATTCCATGCATAAATGTGTCACCTCTCAACAGTGACATAAATTTGTTGATTTAAAAAACAATTAATCATTTTACATTTCTGCTCCAAGTTTCTTCTCCAATACGCATCAATAATTTATCAATGTTAGGTTAATTTTAAAGTTTATTTTTGAACAATTTGATCCATATTAACGGCTAGCCCTTGTATGCAGAATAAAAATAGGATACAAAAAGATAATTATCAACATGATTTATGACAGCATCATTAAATGTGTCATGTTAAAATTATGGAAAAGGAAAGAGACTAAATCAAATATTTTTTTTGAATCTGCAAAATATATGGGACAGGAGATACAATATACAAAACATGTTTAATTGCAACATATCCCACTACTGGTAATAATCATCTTCAAAAAAATTAGGTCAAATGAATAGATCCTCTTCTGTGCAAAGTTGTAATGTCTCATGAAATTAACTTGATTACTGGTAAGGAATATATATTGACTATGCATGTTTTTTCCGATTGCAAATAATACAAATCTGAATTCTTGGTAATGCCAAAAAGTGGAACAGTTTCAATTAAAAATAATTCAACAAAATTGGAAACTGCATGTTATTTAATACACTCAAATTTCAGAGTATCAATTCTTGATTTTCTTCCATGTTTCTGAATTTATAGGCATAAAGATCACATATACTATAGGGGGTTAAAAATACATAAATCATTTAGTTGCATCGTTAACACTACTCATTTCGACCTTTAACTTAAATCGACCTTTTTGACAACAATGCACAATTCTCTCCCTCAAACGAAATTTAAACCAATCAGAGGGGCACATCTCTGTGACGTAATGTGAGGTATACATACGAGGGGCGCTTTAGAATTTATGTACATTTCCGGGGGTAAATTTTCTTGTTTATAGGTTTGTCTAAACCTGAAAACGTGACAATTGTTGTGAAAAGATAAGCTTTATGTTTTCGCAATCTACTGTCATTCAATCTTGTCACCTGCTTTGCCAAGCTTCCGAGTTACAACTTGTTTTCATAGATGATTCTGTCAAAAAGGCTTGTGGCTAGGCCTTATTTGTTCGAGCCAGCCGCTCATCACGGTTACAGGAAGAAGATCAACTAGTATCTACATACTGGTGAGTGGACGTTAACCACGTGAATGTAGCAAGAAATTATCGCACAATATTGTTGCTTCGGCCCCCACCTTGCTTCTGTGGAAGAAATTGATTTGATACAAGTTGTGTAATTCAAAATCCTTTTGGTCATGATTCAAATACACATTTAACTAGGCGTAGAAAGTAGTTTTGATTTTCTAACTTGATGAAAACAAACCACAATCTCATTGATTCTCGAACAGACGTCACTATTTTTAAAAATGGCGGTGCCCTCTCGTGAATATCCGCCAGTCTGAGAATATATGCTATTTAGGTTTGTTTTCACTGAGTTACAAAATCAAAACTACTTTCTACTGGTAGTAAAATATGTATTTGATTGATGACCAATGGGATTTTGCATGACACAGCTTATAACATAACAATTTCTCTCTTGAAAGCGAGGTGGGTGTCAATATAATACTACTCATATTATTGTCACTTTGACCACAAGCTCGCTTCCGAGGAAGAAATCGTTATGTTACAAATTGTCATACAAAATCCCAAGCTAACAACAATAACTTAATGGAAAAAAGCTGATATCTGTCCTTAAGTCTGCAGCATGTTAGTAAAACATCCTGAATATGAATTAAAAAAATGACTAATTTGAGAAAAAGGGGCAAATGAATGGCTGGTCAGGCTGACCCGTATAATACCAAAAACAAGACCCATAAAGAAGGCTTTTTGTCAACATTATATCACTGAAAGCAATGTTAAATTTTCTCTAAAATTTAGAAACTTCTTAACATTCAAAATAAATAATACGTCCTTAAAGATCACTTGTCATTGGCACTTAGGAAGCTTAGATAAATTCCTGAACTAATGTGTGTCTGCAGGACAGATACTTTGGTAAATCATGTCTTTAGAAGTGTAACAATATATCATACAATCTGTTGAACAGAGAATGTAGTGTCCCTATATCAAGTGTGTATAAAACCTTTAAAAAGTTTCAATACCTACAACCTGCAAAGGTGCTCTTATCTTGCTGCTTCACGAAAGACTGCACAAAAACAGTCTGCAAAGTAGGCCACTTGTCCAGTAAAATGTCTGGTATAGTAAGATAACACAATGCTAGCCAATAAGCAAAGACTAAATTACACTGAAAGTAATGCCAATATACATTTTGGACTGGCAGACTCAAACAATTTTTGATTTCACTATTGCACAGAGTTGGGAATTGGTTAAAATCTCATAATTGATGATTGGTTCATTACCACCGATCAATCATTGAAAATTATTGGTTAGCGTCATTTATGAAATTTGTTATTGCACACACAAAAAAAAGGAAAAAAACCATGTAGTTATTATTTTTTGTTGTTGCAAAATTTCACATCTTTAAAGGATGACTAGTATGTTAGGAACATAAATTTGTTGGTGTCTTTAAGATAAATTCAATCATGACTTGAAACAAGCTTGTAGTGCTTATGAAATGTAACAGACAAAACCAACCTTGTGAAAAATATTGTTGATGAAAACAAGTGTTCCATAATTGTTTGTGTTCGATTATGAGAAAACATCACAAATTGCTTGGTCGTTTAGTCACTGCGACCAATCTTCAATTATTTCCATTAATCGGATCACCACTAGTCTGAGTCTCATAAAATGTCTTCATATCTAGTCAACTCAGCTAAAATAACACTAAGACATAGTGAAAATGTGCAACATCATGCTCAAAACGCAGTTCAGGGAAGCGATAGGAACAGTAAAATTCAACTCATCTCTACACAAAATTGACCAACTGCAAAACTGGCAGGGTATTTCGTGTTCTAAGTTGTCATATCTATATTAACCTACAGTTCTGAGGACATTGCTAAGAGAGGATATGGAAATAATATGAAATACTATTTTCAAATATTAAATTAATATTGCAGCTTTTAATCGCAAATGCATATCAAGTTGGGCCAAAACATGCTTTTTCTCGGTCCTCAAAAGGAAGTTTTACATGCTGGATAAAATTGTAAAATAAGCCTTTGAAATGATCTAAGAGGTTTGAAATACCTAAATAACTTTCAGAGAGTTATTTGAATCAGACTGAAACAGCAAAGAACTGAGTCACCTACCACAATTTAAGTGAGCATTTATGCACAAGACAAAGTGATTATTATATGGTTACTGGAGCAAGCCCCGAAGGGGTAGAAGGCCATTAAAATGCTGATTAGGATCTCCTTGTTGTTGAGGACGTGAGACCATCCACATTCCTCACTCAGTGTAACAATAATTGGGAAATACAGAAGACTTAAGTACAAGATACATTATAAGTATCACTGCAACAAATCCACTATGCGGCAGATTTGACATATAACATAAATATTGAGCAATGAATATGATTATTGATTAAAACAGTAGCAAGTCAGCAGTTGGTGTATTGTTCATGAAATTCAGTGAAACAATAACAAAGTAAATTCTTAGAAATGTTTGGACTATGCTGACAGTAATAATTTATCACAACCATGACCAATGACCACATACTGTCAAATAAAACATATAAAAGTGTTAACTATTGTCCTGCCTGGGCTGGGCCATATTCCATTGTGCATACACTGCTTTGTTAAATAACATAGCAAATTCAAGTAAAAATCACTCCATTTATAAAAATTCATGAATAATCGATTCCAGTGATCACAAATAAATTGAATTCACCAAATATGAAAACGACTCGTAACTGCCCTAATCATAAGCTCGTTTGTAATGATTGTTGGTTGGTTTGTTGTTTAACACCTCACTCAGCAATATTCCATCTATGTGGCAGGGTAGCAGTCTGTAAATAACTGAGTCTGGACCAAACAAGCAATGATCCACTGCATGAGCATCTATCTATGCAATTGGAATACAACGACCTAGTTTGCAAAGGAGAAATTTGAGATATTTAGGGTAAATACAAAAAAGATTGTGGGAAGAAGAAAACATTGTACTCACCATCATTTTTCTGTGGTGTCGTATGTCCTATTGAGGACCGACTACTCTCACTCTCATGTCTCTGACGCCGACGCATAGGGTCCACAGAAGAGTAAGGATAATTGTTTTTTCTATGATCCGTATAGCCCTCCTTGTATGCTGAGCTATCAGAGGTTGAGTTCGCTCTCTGTAATAAGTTACTAGTCCTAAGGGAAGCTGTGTTCGACACGTCTTTAGAGTACACAATTTTCGGTCTGTCTGTTGGGGAGAACTTTTCAGAGTGTTTGACAGAAGAGTCTGAATTACTTCGGGGGTATTTGTCTGGTCTCTCACGTTCCCCACTAGAGGAATGTTTTGCCCCCGTCATTGGCTGAAAAGGAAAAGCAGTATTAGATAACCAAATTCTTGTGGTGCAGGTAACAATAATCAGACTGGTTTACCATTGATTTGTTTGAATAGTATTGTAGAAGTTGGTGGTATGGAGATGACAAAACTTAATGGATGATCAACTTCTCTATTTTCACATAGGTATTGGTTTACATTCGCTTGGATTACTAAATTCAATCATTTATCATCTTAATTAATCAGTCATGAAATGGTGGTTTATATATGCTGAAAGAACATCTCTGTCTCACAAATAAGTTCAACCATCAACATGATTGTTTACCCCTCACAGCTAGTTGGATGTGACCAGCACACAATAAACAAACCCTGCAATGACTGTCACCTGTGACACTGTATCCTTGTTATGGATTTCGTGGTTAATCTCAAAAGAGTTTGAGGTCACAAGCACAAATTGAGCGTTAGTCAATGTGTACATGTCTCCATTGAATGAGAATCATTGACTGACTGACTGACTGAGTTTAGTTTTACGCCGCTTTTAGCAATATTCCAGCAATATCACGGCGGGGGACACCAGAAATGGGCTTAACACATTGTGCCCATGTGGGGAATCGAGCCCGGGTCTTCGGCGTGTCAAGCCAACGCTTTAACCACTAGGCTACCCCACCGCCCCGAGAATCATTGACAGATTATGAGACAGACATGTGGTACATATCTAAATATGATGCATGTCCCATTTGTTTACAACTTTAGTGAAACCCACAAGCATATGTCGATTACGGTGCTGACCAACAAAGAAACATAATCAAAGTGAAATGGATCTTGAAATAGCTTTTAAGCAAGGCCAAGGGATGTAACTCTGCAGAACGAACTGCAGTGGCTTAGAAACCCCGGAGTCACTCATACTCTGATTTAAACAATTAACTCAACTTAAACCACATTCCTATCAAAGCCAAACTCAGATCAGCCTATTTATATATTTACATAAATCTATCAATATTATTATTAAGAAATATAAGTGAAAAGTTTATTACTAAAAAACAAGATCTAAACCGTAAGAGATCATGAAAAGTGACTATTGAGTGAGTGAGTTTAGTTTTACACCGTACTTAGCAATATTCCAGCTATATGGTCAGCGTCTGTAAATAATCGATTCTGGACCTACGAATCCAGTAATAAACAGCATGAGCATCAATCTACGCAAATGAGATGAGATGACATGTGTCAACCAAGTCAGCAAGCCTACCACCCAATCCTGTTAGTTGCCTCTAATAACCAGCATGGGTTACTGAAGATCAATTCTAACCCAGATTTTCACGGGTAGTGAGCAATGAAACCAACGATTCCCTACAAGGACATACTTGTTAAAGACTGACTTTGAAAAAGGATGTAAAAGAGTAAAGCAACCACTCACCTCTACTTGAGGAGGTTGTAGAGGAGGATGTATATGGCTTGCCAGGAAGCCGTCCATCCTTTGATCTGCTGTTGTCTGGGGTTCGAGGGCTGAAAACAGAGTGAGTGTCAAAACCAATCCAATCAAACAGATGTTATGCTACAAGGAAATATCTTAGCACAAGGTTTCACAATGCTCGAGAGTAATATGTTATCAAACCAACTACAAGGAAAACTGTAACATGTTATATTTGAGATTGCACTTTCTAAGTAAAGTACAGATTCTGTACTTTCTAAATGGCATTGTGTATGTAAAAGGAAAACTACCAGCATAATGTGAAATCAAATGTAAATCGTTATGATTTTGGTGTTAGGGCAGTAATTTGGTTGAACATGTATTTATACATTAAATACATGGGATAAATCATAAGTACTTTATGCAAGCAACACAATTGACTGCTTGCCTTGTACTGGCAAATGAATAATGATATACACCAGTAAATAACTTGCTTTCATTTGGGATATTTAGACATTAAGCGAAATGTCTATCCATCATCAAAATGATGGTGGTTGTGGCAGCATGTTTAGTTCTTTCAAGAAACACAGAAATCTCAATTCATGTACAAGTCCCTTTCAACTTTCTCCCAGTTCACTTCTTGCAGTCTGATAACAACAGAAATAAAACCAAATGTTGTCAGGGTATTGTTCTGGTTTGGTTGTTGTTTAACACTGGACTCGGCAATATTCCAGTTCTATGGCAGCGGTCTGTAAATAATTCAGTGTGGACCAGACAATCTAGTGATCAACATCATGAGCATCACTCTACCCAACTGGGATACGATGACAAGTGTCAACCTACTCTTACAACAAGCATGGGTTGCTGAAAAACAATTCTAACCCGGATCTTTGTGGGTTCAGCTTATGGAATATTCTTTGCTCAATGATTAAGCAGGCATCTTACCTATCAATCCATTCCTTTGGCTTTTCCCACTGAGAGACTTCAGTTCTACAGTTGTAGTAGTATCGCTTCTTGGATGAACTGATGTGTTCAGACCAGTCTCCAAACACTCGTACTGCCGACTTCTGAACCTAAAAGGAGGTAACACATAAAACATTTTAGACCTAAATTTCAAACTACTCGTAAAAGAGAACATAGATGTAATTCTTACTGACCACTGTTCAGTTTGACTGGAAAGACTGACATGAACTGACCTCCGCTCTGTCCTTGGTGTCCTTCTGATCCTTTGTGACATTCTTGAAGGGTCTGTCGTGATTGTTTTGACTGCTGCTCCCTGCTCCACTGTAGGATTGTCCATTCCCCCCCCTCCCCCTCCTCGGCTGCTACTGGTGCTTGTGGACGATGACATTTGGTGGTTGCTCTTCTCCCACTGACCACTGGATCCACCTGACACCAAGAACAAAACACAAGTTAAAACTTGTCTTTGAAATTCCATTTAACAATCTCCTCATGAAGTCAGTGATCAATGTGTTAGAACCATAGTAATCATGCTTGCACAACAAACACAGAAATATAATTAGAAAATGTGCCTTTGTACAAGATGGTTTCAGAAAATACAAGGTAATCATAGCTCTAAATCCACTTTAGTTTCAATACAAGTGTACAAGTCAAATTGGCTTTGTACAAGGTTTTTTATTTGGCCCTGAACTATTATAGTTCAACGTATTATAAACATTAAATGCTTTAACGTTGTAATAGTTCAGAGCGAAAGTGCGCTTTATAACAGTATACATGGTGGTAGAGTGAACTGTATTTTTTCTATGACGGTGTCGCTGGTCTGAATTAGCAATCCTCATTCAAGGCTAAATGATGCACTGTTCTATTGACCTGTGTGCCCCCTACATTAAGGCACATGATACCAGAAAAACAAATGATAAACAGTTTGACCACGGTTTACGTTCAGGTTAAATATCTTCAGTAAATTATGTTAATTACATCATATTGCCCCAACCATATGGGGCAATATGAACGCTGCATTTCTACTACCAACTAAAGTTTAGATCAGTATATCCAGATGAAGCCGACTAGTCACGCGACATTCTACGGATGCATTGTGGGCATGTAAAAATTGCGAACGCTGCCGAGTCGCTTTTTAATTGTGAGTCAAACTGAGAAAAAAATAAAAGTACTGTTTCCACCAGTGATGTTAGCCGAGTGAAGCAACTGCAAACCAAGAAACAGGGTGCTACGGAGTAGTTTACTGTAGAAGGCTGTATGAGGCAATGACAACTGACATGCATCGTGACGTTGGTTACCAGGGGTACGTTTGATTACGAGGTGAAGACAAGAATGGTGCAGTGACGCCAATACATTGTGACGTAATGCAAAAAGTGTACATTTTTGTCCGATAAAGTACCGTTGGCGCCATTGTTCTTTCACAAAAGCATCTTAGAAAAGTATACAGGTGAACACTGTTGAAGTATGAAATTGGGATCGGTTGTAAAGCCCACATGTGCCCAGCATAAGCTGGATGGTGAATATAAAATGTCTAAATCATGTAAGCATTACAAACTGACCTCTGAATTCTCTGATTCCAGTACTAATACCAGCAGGCTACCATGCCAGGCCAGTATCATTTTCTGACATTAACTGTCACTAAAGGTGTGGGTGTGCACGTTTATTGTTTATTTCAACTGCTATATGGCGTTAGCTTGTAAATAATATAGCCTGGACAAAACAGTCCAGTGATACTAAGAAGGTATTCGTGCACATGGCAGGGTTATACATGATGCACAAATGTGCATCCAGTACGTACATATGTAGAGAATGGATGCAGAAGAATCACTTATTCATTGTACCCACAACACATCTATGACTTTGCTAAGTGTTTGGCTGTTTCTTTCTGAGCAGTAATGTGCAGCATTTCATCCATCAGTCCATATGATCAATGATTCATTCCAGGCTCTCAAGAAATTATCAAAAGGTACAGTTCTCTACACTGTTACTTCATAGGACCCTTGTTTTGCCCGCAAGGACCCTTGACACTAATAATTAGGGGTCCCCAGGATCCCCATGTTTTTGAGTGGAGGTAAAACCCTGCATATGGGCATGTTGACTCAACATCAACCAAATCACATAGTACAACCACTCAATCTATTCATCTGCATCTTACGTCCTGCATATTTCAATAAATACATAAAATAATCCTTCACACAGCTCTCATTCGACCAAAAAAGAACAAAACAAAGTGATCAAACCAGTTGAATAATTTTCAAAATATTTTGACACTCACTGTAGAAAAGAAGCATTTTTGAGTAAACATTTCCACCAAAAATCATGTTGGGCGAAAACAGAGTGACAGAGTGGCATGAGTGACATGTGACAGTGAGTATGTGCAGTGGAGGGGTGCATTTGAATAAGATGTTTTTATTGTTCTTGGTGAACAATACACAAACTGTTTCCACAACATCTTAGATGACACATGGGAAAAGCAATGAGTGTGATTCAGGATAAGGAAAAACATTAACATTTGATAAACATGATTGCTGTCCGCCTACCTCTTTTCTCTTTATTCCTCTCAATATAAGAAGACTTGTTCTGATATCGGGGACTCGGATGGCTGCCAGGGACATCTTCTCTGGCTCGGTCATCATGAGAGTCCCGTCCACCTCGCTCGTATCTGTCGTTGAACAATCCCCCAAGACCTTTGGACTGATACTGCATGTTCTGGGAAGAGAAAGAGTGGTGAATGTAGCCTAACACTTTTGAGTGAGTGAGTATGCTTTTACGCCGCTTTTAGCAATATTCCAGCAATATCACGGCGGGGGACACCAGAAATGGGCTTCACACATTGTGCCAATGTGGGGATTCGAACCCGGGACTTCGGCGTGACGAGCGGACGCTTTAACCACCAGGCTACCCCACCGCCCCCTAACACTTTTGAACAGAATATCAGGTGCATCATGAGTGTCAGACTGATATGGGACAACAGTCAAAGTTGATGCAGGTAGTTTCATGCAGAAACTTAAATAGCAAAATCATCAAGTGGAAAGACAGCGAGTGAGTGATGTCTGTTTATTCTTACACCATTTTGAACAGAATTTTGGCTATATTATGTGTCAGCTTCATGTAGGATGAAATTCAAAACTGACATCCGCTGTTAACTAAAATGCTGAAACCCAAAAACAACAGACAATACATCCTCTTCCTTGTGGGAAGAAAAAGCAGGATACTGGTTTGAACAATGAAGAAGTATTGGTCACAATTTTCGCTTTAAGGTCAAAAGATTTTTACCCGACCAATTTGCAAGGGTTGGTTAAAAAAAATAGGTCAAACTTTTTAATGCCTTATTTTTCTGATTGAAGCTTTATTTAGTACAAGAGTTGACTTCATAACCAAACTCATAGCAATTAGCAAAATCCTACTTTGCTGTAATTACAGCTATACTAGAAACGCGGGTTGACTTCAGTCACCAAAAACAGAGTAAGTACGATCTGTCAGCGGCAATCAAGATTATCTAAAATCTCGTATTTAGGTAATAGTTGTAAATAATCCAGTCATGCATTTTTAATATATAAATAATATTTGGGGGATAACCTCCCTGATCGTCTCACGGTCAATGTAAACTTCTTGTTATTGTTTCCAACGTGTGTTGTCACTTTATTAGATAATGTTATGTGACAGAAGTTAAACTGTCAAAAGTAGGTCACGGAACACCTAAACCGTCACAGATATCATACACCAAGTGCCAGTGTAAAAATTGTTGAATAATTATTGACTCAAACTGGAAATTCATATTTCAATTCCAAATATAATGTATTCTCAAATTTGTGGTTACATCTTGATAAATTCTGATTTAATGCAATAATTATTATTATAATACAAAATAATTCATGAAACTATTAATCATTACAATGTTATATAATATATTTGCCGACTATTTACACTGGAACTGATTTCTCACAATGACACAGGAGAGATGGAAATGCATATTCAATCGGAGACAGGACGGTGATTTCAGCACTGTCTGTAGAAACAGGCATTATTTGACACTGAAACTTTTCTCATGCTGTCAAATTGAGTGAGTGAGTATGATCATGTGGGGAATCGAACAAGGGTCCAGCAACGAGCGGATGCTTTAACCACTAGACTACCCCAATGACCACTGTGAAATTGAAGAACTGCCAATTTTAACATGAAAACACAACATACAGTAACGAGCAGAAAAAATGCGACTTTTCACAGATGTAGTTTCAAAATTTATTAACTGATAAATTCAGTTATATTTTTCATAGATCCACTCTGGATACTGAAGTTTACATTTATGCAAGTCAATAGTCTGTTAGTCCACCGTTTCTCTCGATGCACTGCTGAATACGGCATCCCATGCTGTCAATCAAATTGTCTATGTAGTCCTGGGGTAGGTCCACCCATATTTGACAGATGAGATTAGACCACTCAACGACACTCTTCGGTTCCAACTTTCCTAATTTGTCCCCCATAATCTGCCACACATTTTCAATTGGGTTCAGGTCTGGTGATGCCGCTGGAAATTTCTGTAAAGTCACGTGACTCGTTTTAAACCAGTTACAGGTGTGTCTTGACTTGTGTACAGGTGCATTGTCCTGTAAAAGTTTGAAAGGTATTCCACTCTGTCCTATATGGGATTCCACTATGCCTTCTTGTGTAAGTTGACAGTACTTGCGTGAATCCATCCTTCCTGTAATAGTTAGCAGTGGCGTTACCCCGAGTTTGCCTATACCACCCCAAACCATGACACTGGGTGAGACCTTCGGAACCATTTTCCAGCTACTTCCACCTCTTGACCACCTCTTTCTTGTGATCCTATAAAACTGAAACGTTGATTCATCCGTAAAAATCACATTTGAAAAATCTGTACCCTGCATTTCCCTGCACCACTCGAGCCTTTTCTCCATATGTGCTGTTGTCATCAATGGAACTTTCTTCGGCACTCGCTTGACATATCCAGATTGCTTTAAAGATCTTCTGATTGTCCATTCTGATACCTTAGGGGTTCCTTGACTTGACGCCTTCACAGCAAGCTGTTTTGCAGACCAGTTTGGGTTCGCCGCCGCGAGACACGCGATACGTCGTCTGTCATTTGCCCAAAGAGTAGCACGATGTCCCGATCCAGCCTGTTGCTCTGTCCCTAACCCCGCGTCAAATTTCTTCATAATTTCGCCTTTTTTTATAGTAAGATCAAGTCTACAGAATAAAGTTTTTTGTCGCATTTATTCTGCTCGTTACTATATGTATAGAATGTCATTTCATGTCTTCAGCATGCTGATTTTCAAAATTTTCTTTTAAGTTTTAGGTTATGCAATAACAGCCTGATAACTACAACTGAGTGTTGCTGCCTTTCAAAAAACATGGTAAATCTGACTGCATTATATGACAACAAAGACGTGAAAACGTTTCCAGTCATCCAAAGTTCTAACACAAACGGGTAAAAAGCAACAGAAACACTCGTCAGCTCTGGACAAAACAAAACAGAATTTCACACAAAGCAGCATAAAGTCATAACTGCTGTGCATCAATATCATGACTGAGGTATCTCATATTTTATCAATATTTGACATAATCCTAGACCTTAATATGATTAGTATTGCTTTCTGTGCATTACATCCAATTCTGCATAATCAGGGGTTTTCAAAGCAGTTTCTATTTTCAAGGGTTTCACATTCATTCACATTCTAAGGACACTGAAATTTCTGATTAATTCTTCTCTATATAGGCTGTGATTCAGAGGATTGTCCGATCAAAAACTGATCAACTCATGAGCATGTTCTCAACTGCCATATAGCCAGCAAAATTAGTGTTATGTGTTCCATGCACTAGCAACAAGCCATCAGTTGCCTTTCCTGTTTTTGACCAAAACATGCCCCGAGCAACCTGTATCATCATGGTTATGGAACAACTGGAGCCAAGGGGGTCATGTGTCATAATTAACTGTAACATCTCCATTACAATGTCTTGATTGTGCATTGTTATTTGACCTACATGTACATGTGACAAATATTTTGAAATAGTGAGTATGGGTTACGCCGCTTTTAGCAGTATTCCAGCAATATCACGATGGGGACACCAGAAATGGGCTTCATACATTGTAGCCATGTGGGGAATTGAACCTGTGTCTTTGGCATGACAAGCCAACACTTTAACCACTAGGCTACCCCACCACACCCATATTTTGAAAGAATATGGATAGTACTTTGAGATCAGTTACAAACATGATATCTGTGTTATCTTTCAGATAACTATTTTGATCTTGCAAGACACAAGAACATGTAGACATAATTTCATTCTTAACTGACAAGATAAACCCTGGCCATAAAAAAGGTTTGATCTAAAAATACTATTTCTCTCAACCATGACAGCTATGTATTTGATCAGTAATAAATAATAACAAATGAATCATAAAAGTTAAAAAGATGATCACTGAGGCAAGCAGCTGATTATCAACAAAACGCGACCACAAGTTTTGACCTCTTTATGTACTTAATCACCAAGAATATCCAGATTGAATTGCAACAAAAGGCGAGTAGACTTGCCAGTTCATGTTTACAACTTTAAATCAATCAAACTAAAATGCAAATATCTTACCCTAATAGAACGCCTTCACAGCAAGCTTTGACCGAAACTTCGTGAATGGTATTGGTATCTAACTCGCTTTCGCTCGTTAGATACCAAACCATTCACTCGTTTCATAACATGGTATTACACGGGATATCGTTTAATATTCTCTATATAAGATTCCCTGGGATGAAGCGTTATCAAACTTTGAACACCAATTAAAATGAACAATGCTTGCATTTTAACAACCAGTCAAGTTTTAGCCTTCTTAAACAATACAATTATGTTTATAGGCCAATTTTGTTTGCAAATTTCAATCTCAGCAAATGAATCTACCATAGAACTCAAACAAACACTCAATAGCACATTACTTTGGGTGTTAATAGCACAGACTTTACAAATGACAGCATGTATAATATATCCAACCCATTGCAGCGAGAAGACATGTTTTTGGTACTCGAAATCCCACAAGTATTTTCACCCTTTACTAACAAAGTGAGCTCGGTTTGCTTATAAGTTACCGTATATTACCGTCTATAAGCCGAATTTTGAGGACCAAATAAATATGTCTGTAGAAGGGGGTCGTCTTATCTATGAGATACAATTTCACGGAAATATTTTTTAGCTCGCCAGTGCCCTGCCAGGACGATGTTACAGGTTACCGGTACATCTGCCAGGATTTTTGCCACGATTACAGCATTTATGTTGTGAATGATGAATAAAATACATATTAACCTGTACGTTTTCATTATTTCAACATATTATTACATATTAGTCATTATGACATTTATCGTACAATCAGCTGTGCACACGTTTCCCGGCAATCAAGTTCAAACATGCACAATAATATAGTGGGATGAATTCTGGCACAGTCATCAGTAAAATATAATACAGAATACTATTATTTAACCCAAAGAAATACATCCTAGCATTGTGTAATTTTAATTACAGTTTTTGCACTATAAATGTAAAATATATAATCAACACTAAGGTTATACGGACCCTCATGAACGTGGTAAGTTGTGCGCACATGGAATGGGGTAAAATAAGCAAGCCATTTAAATTCACACATTTTTACCGATGTTACTGTAAACTAGCAGTCCATGGAAAACAAGGCTGTAATAAGCAAGCCAGTTTGTTGACATGTTATCGTCTAACTACTATATGTATGATATTTAGCGAAACAAAATATATTATCCATTTTCTGTCAACTACACTTCATTTCGATGCGTGAGTAGACGCAATATGATTGTGAATTTTTTTAATAATGTGGACCAAAGTTTTAACTTTTGGTAACTGCCAGTTGTCTGTGGTCTGTGTTTGCCGCGATTAGAACCCAATCGCAGGAGGTCGGCTCATGCACGAAACATACCATTTTGACACTAATTTTAAGGGTCAAATTTGGGGGTCGGCTTATCTATGGGGTCGGGTTATAGACGGTAATATACGGTATATCATTACTTCAGAAACTGACACAGATGGGCTGTTTATCAAATTCACCTGACACAACCTCTGGTCTTGACGGTGCCATTATGCCATAGCATTAGGACTAAAAATCTGATTTCAATAATATTGATTTAAATCAAGCTTGATACTTGATAATGTCATGTTCAATAATTTAAGATAGAACTGCTTGATCACAACACCTACTTACACGACACTATGGTACAAAATGTTATCTATGATGACTACAAATTACAATCCATACAAAAACAAGTTCTTTGGCGTCAGCAACAAATACATTTCACACGAGTCAAAATGTACTCAACTGTAAGCAGATTGCCTCGTTTGCATGGATAATATTTTCTCTGATAATGCCAATATCTTCATGACATTGGAACAGTTTCATTCAAAAAAAGATGAAAAGTGACAGCAGCTGACTTGCAGCTAGTTCCATGAGAAAAACGACAGATTTATGCTGAAGTCAGGTGCATTGTAGTTATTTCACAGCAGGATATAAAGGCTCAAGCCTGGGCCAAAGATGCCAGATATTGATGATGCGATGATCCAAGGTGTTGAAATATTTGAAACGTGAGACTTTCAATATCAGTTCACCTCACCCGACAACCTGATTCATAATATCAGTGAACACTTGTTAAACCTAGTGCTTGAGACTATTCCGGCCAAGAATCCCACTTGGTTAAGCAGAAATAAGGTATAAACCTACATACATGAACAAAAGAACATCTCAAAATGAAATTTGTCCAAACCCTTGTGCACAGCATAGGAAGTAATGGACATAGATCTACCATCTATTATGAAGTTATCACAAAGCATGTGGACTTTCTTCCACACCTTATCACTGTTCATTAAGTTACCAATTTCCATGAATTTTATGAATGCAATGCTGAAAATGTTTCACCTTCATAGCTTTCAACCAATAAGAGTGAGTGAGTGAGTGAGTGAGTTTAGTTTCAGTTTCACGCGGCACTCAGCGATATTCCAGCTATATGGCGACGGCCTGTAAATAAGAGTCTGGACCAGACAATCCAGTGATCAACAGCATGAGCATCGATCTGCGCTATTGGGAACTGATGACATGTGTCAACCAAGTCAGCGAGCCTGACCACCCAATCCTGTTAGTCGCCTCTTACGACAAGCATGGGTTACTGAAGATCAATATTCTAAGCCGTACCTTCACAGGTTTCAACCTATAAGAACTTAGTAAAGAGAAAATTACACCAAAGGTATAGAAACAATGCTCATTAGTAATTAAAATTACACTGAGCATTACTCCAACAACATGACAGTGGTCAGTGGAGTTCTGACCAAACAATCCAGTGAATCACATCATGAGAACTGTTCCTAGCAATTACGATGACATGAAATCAAGTAAGTTACAACACTGTCAC
The DNA here is from genome assembly GCF_003918875.1 of Haliotis rubra. Lineage (NCBI taxonomy): Eukaryota > Metazoa > Mollusca > Gastropoda > Lepetellida > Haliotidae > Haliotis > Haliotis rubra. The sequence continues at coordinate 3,208,104 of NW_025767102.1, forward strand.
CACAACAACTGATCAATCGAGTCATCTCTTGAAACCAGCTTTGGTTGTTGGGGACCTATGCTTTGACCTGAAAACACCACCACTGTGGTGCTGCTAAACCCAATATGACATGCTGCTGTGCATGGAGGCATGTTTAAAGAGAATGTTGAAGACAAACTTGGTGGAACTGGAGGAAATATCATACTGATTATTCTAACAAAGGACAAGAGTCTAAGGGCATTTAATTAATTCATCATAATATTACTCATCAGCTGATCAGAACTGTTGTTCCTTAGTGGTCCTCTAAAGCATGTTTGGGGTTTACAAGTTCTAGATTATGTCTGGTATCTTGTACTGACTGACTGAGTTTGGTTTTACGCCGCTTTTAGCAATATTCCAGCAACATCACGACGGGGGACACCAGAAATGGGCTTCACACATTGTACCCATGTGGGGATTCGAACCCGGGTCTTCGGCGTGACGAGCCAACGCTTTAACCACTAGGCTACCCCACCGCCCCTCTGGTATCTTGTAAAGCTATAATTATTGTACAGTTTTCAGATATTAGTCACAGGAAGGTATGCTGTTTCTTCTATAGGCAGTAATAAAACAGTAGAGATAAAAATAAGTTTGATAATGACACCTTGTAGTGAATGGTTTTATGCCACTTCCAGCAATATTCCATTCTTACATCATTGCACATTTGGAAATGCATCTTTAGAACATATTGGATCATAATCAGTCAATGACCCACAATCTGTACTTAACTGAAACTGTAATACTGTTGGGCCTGATGTGTGGTTATAGGTCCATACCATACATTCTTATGGTTTTAGGTTCAAATGATATGACGATGCCATTGAGAATACCCAACTCCAGACTCGAGAGTGGGATACATGACCATATCAGCAAGCATGATCCACATGCACTTTAGTTGCTATTGTTGTTCAAAATCAATTATGAAAGCCATGAATTTACCACAGCAAAGGCTAAAAACAAAATTCTTTTGGACTTCATAATTTGTCATATAGATCATCCTTCAAATCATGCGTACTAAAAACGTAAGTAATTGTTTCAATCATCTCGTTAGTACACCCTTGAACTTACATGTTTCTTCTGTACATAATATTCTTGAATGATCAGCTGTCTTGGTCTGGTTAGACATGAATTACTAATGTGCATTCCAATACATATGATGCAGGAAGAACAGCACTTTACAACACATGTGCCGATCAAGACACCTGGGTCTATATTTCGCTATCATCCACACTAGATTCTTCCAAAAATTTACCATCTTACACCAAATGTGTAATAATCTCCCAAAATATGAATATAGCTGTATATTTGTCTTGATATTGACATTGATTAGGAGATCTCAAGACTTAATTGAGTTCACAATACGCACATTTGAAGCCAAAATATGTCATTCACTTTTGTCAGTTTCCAAATAAGTGGGAGCACGAAATATGACTGATATACCTTTGGGAATAGTTGAAAATCATCTAGAATGTAAAAACTAGTTTGAAGTTTCTATAATTTGCAAAACATGGGCATATTTTTATTGACACATTGCTTTGTCTGACCCCTCCCATTCATTATTTCTTTCTTTGAACCTATCGACCATTACCTGATGCAGATGGGTGTCCTTTCTGTCAGCAAACCTGCAAAAGAATAAAATCGACATTATTACCTTGCAATAGTTGCACATAAACCTATAACTGAGGAATTTTAACGGTTTCCTGAGAAAATTTGACAACAAAGATGGCGGACTGCTCCTGGGGATTTTGACAAGTGGACATTGAAGGGAAAGATCATTACCCATCATTGAGTCTTGGTTGTTTCCTTGCATGCATTACCATTAATGCTACTTAAAAAATAATGTTTTGCAATGCAAAGAAACGTAAACTCGCTGTTTTCGTGAGTTTTTGGGGCACCCTACGCGTCTGCATTCGACCCATTTGACGCCATATTACATCCGGGACATTCAACATTTTTGACACTAAATTATTATCGAAGACAATAAATTTTATAATAACAACACAGTTTGAGTTTTCCAAGTAATATATAGCTACTAGTTTATGTCATATTAAAATAGCTTTCAAAATTAGAAAAATTATAGTCATGTGACTCTCATTGAGCGCCGCAGTGCGGTCAAGGTCACTCTGACATTGGATGAGGAGACAGCAAGTGTTTAATATCTAACTTTTTTCTTGCGTTTTTTCGGTTCTTAACAAATCGTAAACGATTTCTATCATTAGTTTAAATATTCATGCGCATATATATTTGACTTTTATATGAATATTGTCTTTCTTTGTAAAGGTACGTGGAAGAATTTGATTCTCAAAACGGACACCTGCATTTTCGCTTTCCATCATCAATCTTTTCCTTTTCAGTGTCATTTGGTAGATTTAGGGCTATGATAGTTGCTGTACAGTCTGCTTGGGTTATTTACCATAGTTATGTTTGTTTACAGACATACATAGATTTATTTTCAGCAGCATCTGTGTGAATACAAAACACGTGAAACACGTCTACTTGTCGACAAGTGAACCAAAGCAACAGTCTTTCTGACCAGTAAATATGGAGCAGAACTGGTTCAACATATATTTATAAATGGTGAACTAATGCACATTCTGCTCGATTATCATTTGACTGACTTCACATTTTTTAAAGTAATTTAGTTTAAGAGCTTTTGAATTTTGTTGTCTTGACTTTTTATATTAGTATAGCTTAAGAAATGTACACTGTACACCAGTCAGGGAAAAAATCCATATTCCATAATCCAAAATCGAAACTGTATATAGTTGTTCCTGTTCATTACTGTGTATGCTTGATGTATCTGGTACAACAGTGTGACAGCTCTGACCAAGAAAACGGCACACTGCAGATTGGACTTGCCCTCGTGTAGGTTTCTGTATTCTGATTTTGTGTAGGTTACGTTCCTGTATACAGAAATGTGTACACAGAAACATAGCTGGGGTACACATCTGTAGTACCTACACCGAAAACAACCCCTTCAGAATTAGTATACACAAGATGCAAACTTGTTGTAGATTTAACTTCTTATGTGTATGGGTTTTTATACACATACTTTAATCTGAGCTTTCTTGACCAAACCAATTTTTATTGAACTGAAACTTGACCTTTGTAATCCCTATGAAGTCAATACTTTGTCTTACTTTACTCTATGCTGTGATCATAATGGTATGAATGTTTTTGGTAAAATTTCAAGAGTCCAATCCTGTGTCTTATTCCTTGACTGTAATCTTATTGTTTGTTATACCTCTTTTGTTATACCTCTGCAGTGATGGTGTCTGAAGTAATAAGTAGTGAGTGTCACATCAGATCCGTGTCAAATCTTTTCGATTTGTCCAAAATAGCTTTACCACTTCACTTTGATTTTGCTGTAGATATATCAGTACAACATGACTTAAAAGACTCATGAAAGTGCATAAAACAACTGAAACTGATGATCAACTCTCACAGAGTGAGAAATACTAAGAATAGCTACAAAAACATCTCTTTGTCCTCAGATTTGATTAACAACAAATGTAAACAGTAGTGTAAATTTGATCTAATAGGGCTTACTCGGGAATGTTTCTGGCGTGAATAAAACCTGAAATGATAACTAATGATTTTCAGATCAGATTCATGTCACTGGCAGTATTAAATTGGTTTGTTGTTTAATGCAGCACTCAGCAATATTCCAGCTAGATGGCGGTGGTCTGTAAATAATCAAGACTGGACCAGACAATCCAGTGATCAGCATCATGAGCATCAATCTACGCTATTGTGATATGATGACATGTCAAGACTCAACCAGGTCAGCAAGCCTGACCACCCGATCCTGTTAGTTGCCACTTACGACAGGCATGGGCTACTGAAGACCAATTCTAACCGGGGAAGGCATTAAAAATCATGCCATCACATGTTAAACCTAGCATTGCAACTTGTGACTTGGTGATTACATTGGAAGCTTGTGTCAGTTTACATCATTACAATGGGACAATATTTAAAAAGCAGAGCAACCTAATTTCTCATTAAATTTTAGCTATAAACACCAGACAGAATCAACCAATTGTGAAGGGCTAACATCTGTTTGGACAAATTAAATTTGATTTAATATGTAGTTTTCACATGTTTTCATTTGTAGTATTGGCAAATTGTAAGCACACTATCTAGTAGTGAAGATATTGTCACAGTATGATAATACACGGATGCCATGGGTTTAATACGATTTGTAACCTGACACACTACTTTTATTTGAGGTTGATAGTTTTACTTTTACAGCTGATCATTTTTTCAAATTTTAGAGATCGAAAGTGGCATAGTTTAGGGCAGAAAGATAGGATAGAGGGCACTGTGAATGTTATGCTATTTATAGCCCACTGGGAAATACAAGGGAAGCTGGTTTTTGTACTGTTTTGTTTGCCATTTTAAGTTTGTAATTATCGACAGGTTTTTGATACAGAATATCTTGTAATGTAGGGGCGGTGTGGTAGCCTAGTTGTTAAAGCGTTCGCCCCTCATGCCTGGATTCGATTCCCTAAATGGGTACAATTTATCTGTCTCACAGTCCCTGAACCACATCCTACTGCCTAACCCTCCCTGCAATGCTAAAGCCCTAAATGAAGCAAGTCTAGATTCCTAGGTTCTCTCAACTCTCTCAACAAGGTGATCCTTTTCAATAAAAGTGGTTTTATTTGTTACTTTACATATCAAATATATTCAGGTACTAAGAGGGGTGTTGGGTTAGCCTATTGGTTAAGGTGTTCGCTCGTCACGCTGAAGACCTGGGTTCGAATCCCCACATGGGTACAATGTGTGAAGCCCATTTCTGGTGTCACCCCTGCCGTGATATTGTTGGAATATTGCTAAAAGCAGCTTAAAACCCAACTCACTCACTCATTCACACTCAGGGACTAAGTGTTAGTCTATGGTACAATGTGTTACTGTGAAGTACATTTCTGGTGTCCCCTGGCGTGATATTGCTGGAATATTGCTAAAAACTGCGTATAAATATACCCGCTCACTCACTCTTGTAATGTATCATATGTGGTGATGCAGGTTTGGTAAAATAATGAATTGTATCATGAGACTCGTATCAGGATACAATACTGCATCGTCATTACAACACTATTATCCATCTATTGTATTGCATAAACCTGAAGTTTATTGGACAGTCCTAAAAAACTGGTATTGTTCCGGAGACATCCTCAGGGTGCCAGGGACATTGACTTTGGGTATATAATTATATGACGAAGGATTTATTGGGGACTAAACCAAGTGTCCATGATTGGCAGACTATAAAAAGGAAATGTTTTGGTCCAATTTATTTTGAGGTGAGGTCAGGTGAAATTGGGTTTAACGTCGTACTTGAGAATTATTCGCTCATATGACGGCGTGCATGCATGTGTATGTGTATATGCGGCTGCTTGTACTAGCCCAGACTGAAGCTGGTTTTATAGTGCTAGCCCACTGAGATACCATGCCACAGTGAAGCATGAATACCCCACTCAGACACATTATTCTGACTCCGAGCCCACCAGTCCTTGTACCCATTAATGCCGAGCGCCAGGCAGGGACCAACAAGTACCATATTTTAACGTCTTTTGGTATGACGCGGCCGGGATCGAACCCGCGATCTTCCGCTCTCCGGGCAGACGCTCTAACCACTACACCACGGAGGCGGTCACAATTTATTTTGAAGGGAAAAATGCTGTCTGGTGTCAGTGTGAGATGAGACTTTTAAAATATATAAGGATTGGGTTTGGTTAACAATGGATTTCTTCAAAAACATTTGGTGAAATACAAGAGTTCAGGTAGCTGACCCTGAGGGTTGTAAAGTGATGCAATTGAAAGACGCAAGTCAGAAAGAGATGTATTCTTAAATCAAATCTTTCCTTTCCTAGTAGTTAAAACATTCATTTGTCACGCTGAACCACGAAGACGCAAGTCCGATACCCCACATAGGTGCAATGCGCAAAGCCCATTTCTGGTGTGACCCTATCATGATATTGCTGGAATAATGCTTAAAGTGGCGTAAAACTAAACTCACTCCTTTGGTCAATTGGATAGATTTTTTTTTTTTTTAAATTTGAACAAGTACAAGTACATTCTTAAAGTCCATTTGTAACATCTGTTTGTAACTTTTCGCACATTTCTTGCACAAGACAATGTAGTCCGTTGAGAAAGCATGTATATGTCAGTCTCCACATAGAACCATTTCTTAGCCTTTATTAGACTTGTATGTTGTACCTGTCTGATTCACCCTGTCGTTCTCCATGATGATGTATTGGAATATGACCGATTTTTTTGTAGTAAAAATTTCCTTTCATTACATCTTGTATCTAAGCAGTGATATATTTGTCATCCCAAAACTTACAACCCCATGACAATGAAAGCTTGAAAGAATGAGGAAGTGGGACTTGACAGTTTTAATAGACGTGTTACCTGTGTTGTCATATATTTTACATGTTTAACTGGCAAGCATGATCTACAAACCTGTTTTTTGCCACACCTTCAGATGTCTTTTTGGTGATAAATCTCTGTGTGTGACTTGTTAATTCCATTGTGGAAGAGAATGCATCAATTAAGACTTTAAATGATGTAATGGATGGAAAAGTTTGACATGTCTATGATGAGGCAAATTAATTTACATGTATATCAATATCATGATATTGACTGCTTGACTCATGTCAGTTCCTAAGTTATTGGTAAAATACTCCTCTGGCTTTGTCTAAAATGTAAAACCTGTAGCAAAGGGTCCAAACCTGGGGTTTTACGTTTGAAAAAGAGGTGTTACTAAACCAAGAAATACCAGATGAATAAGAAAACATTGGGCTACCCTTTGACTATAATGAAACAAAACTGCAGTTGTGATTTATAACAAATTTGATAACAGCAAGTGAGAGAAAGACAACATGCAGTTTCTTTTCTGGTGCATGTTAACAATGGCTGGTGCAGGTTACCTTCAGTAACAGGTTGCACTTGGTGCAGGTAACAATAAATCCTCCAACATCTTGCAGTAGTAAGTGGCTGGAAGTAATGCGTTTCTTTCTGCTTGACTTGTTACAGCAGAAATATTTGTGTATTCATAAGTTAGGTAGCAGTAATCATATAATTGAGCTTTATGAATAAAGGTAATGCAAAATTGAAACAATCATTCACCGTTTATCATGATAGGTTCAGGTTCTGTTGAATGTACTGTCTTCTTTGTGTAGTGGTTAGACCGCCCACTTGGAGAGCGGAAGCTCACGGGTTCGATCCCCAGCTGCGTCATACCAAAAGACGTTAAAATATGGTACTTTTTGGTCCCTGCCTGGTGCTCAGCATTAATGGGTACAACAACGACTGGTCGGCTCGGAGTCTATATGTGTCTGAGTAGGGTATTCAACTATTCATGCTTAACTGCGGCATGGTATCTCAGTGAGCTGGCATTATTGAACCAGCTTAAGTGTGGGTTAATACAAGCAGCCACACATACACATGCATGCATGTCGTCATATGAGCAAGATATTCTTAAGTACGACTTTGTCTCCCCTCTCATCAAATTGGGTATACTGCCTCTCCATATGTAGATGTGCCTTTTGGGGGTTTGAGTTTGTTTGTTTTTTCTATTTTATTTTTTTTCTGTTTCCATGGCAACAAATTGGACTTTGTCTTTTTGAAGGGTAGGGTTTGTGTTCGGAGCTTAACTCTAAAACCACTTCACCCATCGTCACCGAATTTTGTATACTTAATTAATACCAATACCAATTATTAGTGAGCTTAGAAGCATCAACCATAGACATGTTCTACTATTAAACATGTATGATATGTATTTTCATACTTAGAAATTTTTAAATTGAAGGAATCAAATGAATTGTTTGAGGTCTCAACGTTTAATTGGGGGAAGGGGGAGACATCTGTTTTTACAAGTAAATACACTTTCTAGAATGTTATGAAAATAGCTAAACAAGGACCTTATTGACTCACTGAGGTCATATTTGACAATTTGTCACCAGCATTTTAGTTTTGCGATCAAAGTGGCATGTACTGCGGGAGGTCAATGGTGACTTGTCAAACTGTCCCATACTTAAAATGAATGCAGCTAAGTACCCAAAGTGCTAAGTTAATAATTATATTAAATATGTACATACAAAATGCATTATACTAACACAATAGCAATATCTATTATCCCTGTTAAAGTCACTGCTTAAGATATAAATTATTCTGGTAATGGAATAGAAATGCCTTATGTTATATTTTCAGATCAATTTTTTTTAACTGAATCGCTGGTAGATTGGCGCAAAACGTGCACACAACTGATTGCTATTTCCTGCTTAGTTGATAACAGGAAGCATAACAGGAACAATTAAATAATCATGTTTAGTGATTTGTGATTGCAAGTTTCCTATTTTCTTTACAAATGTTTTTTGTTCACCTCTGATAATAAGACGATTAATAATAATACGATTTTACTTGGCCTTTATTCCGTGTTTTGTATAACGTGGGCGTCTCATGATGCATGGTTCATCCATGGATCTTGAGACCCACGTTATGGAGAGGGATGACTTTATTTATGTTACTTTTAAGAACCAGTTGACATTATTTAATGATGAAAAAAGCCTGGTTGCCTAAAATCACACTCTGATGCGGCTGCTGTCAGAACATGTAAGATTGTCACAACCTGTCCTGGGGGCTCAGCAGGTAGTCAGTTATTTACTAAACTAAAAGCAAGTTTACAGGTTTGGTAACATTATGGAATTTTAATGTGAAAATTTGTGTTGCCTAAAGATTTGACAAGTCAAAAATGTGACACAGGGGCAAGGGTGGCCCAGCTTTTAAAGATGCCACAGTTTGCTATGCAGAGATGCATTGCTTGGGAAACAACAGACTTACGATTAAAGGGATGAATCAAGGTTATGCACGATTATGTTTCCAGATTTGTCACACCATACTGCTTCCCATCATTTGCACCTAACCCGTGAATATCCGGGTTAGAATTGGTCTTCAGTAACTCATGCCTCGCGTAGGAGGTGACTAACGGGATTGGACGGTCAGGCGCCCGACTCGTGTCATAGTACCCCACTTGTGTACCGGGGGGTAGGTTGATGTTCATGATGTTGAACACTGGTCCAGACTCTATTATTTACAGACTGCCGCCATATAGTATATGGCTGGAATATTGTTGAGAGCGGCGTAAAACTACAAACCAAACCAAACCAAACCATCCTCACCTAAGTGATAAATGTTGGCGATTGCATCACTTGGGTTTTCCTTCCACATTAAGTTTGCTGTTTTATGAGTGGAATTGCAGTATTTGTAAGTAGACAGACAGACACACAGAAGTATATTTCGGATTACCGGCCTCACAGCCTATAATACATTTACAGAATTTGGCAGTTTTATGAAACAGTGGTCATAATTTATATTCAGATCTTACTTTGAAAACATAATTAAAAAATAGTGCTGTGCAGTGTATAACTTAGGAGTTTTTGGATTGCAAAATTGACGTCATTGTTAGTGGGCCTTTGTAGACATTTTGAAGTAATTGTCTCTGTACTGCTGATATGATATTTGTCACATCGGATGAATACATGATTTTCAGTTTCTGTTTCTGCAGCATCACAGTGAACACAAGCAGTTTGTACTTGGGGCATCCTCATTAAGTCTGTACATGTTAACTTTTAAGTTATTTGAAATACAAAACTTGATAAGTGCACGGATCAAGTGTTTTTGTTTTAGTTCTGTTATGTAGGGCTCCAAGCAAAGTTCATATTTAAAATGTGAATAATGGCAGAGAAAAGTGTAGCTGTTAATTTGTTGTGCCAAGTTTGGTAGGCAATATTTTTCAATCATTGTTCAAAAGTATACATGAATAGCTGAACATTTGCAATGCCCTGGTTTAACCAGACATCAGAAAAAACGTTTCTGAATAATAAGAATCTAACATTGGATGCCCAGCTTGTTCTGCCCATGTGATCAAATGTTTTAGCATTCTGTAGCACTAGGGGTGGGCAATAATACTGGTTAACCAGTGTGTTGCAATTCGAACTTCACAATACGATATATTGCGGTACACTTTTCGTGAACCAGTTCACCCGGTACGATCGGCAATTTCCATGACCATGATCGGTAATTTTCGTGATGTAGTCAAAAATACCAATAACATATGTATTTCCTTTATATTATTATTCATCAATAGTTTTGAGAATGTTTATTGATCATATTATTGCATTTGCATGACTTTTAAACCTTATAAATAAAAAAATAGATTGTTACCGACACACGTCGTAGGGATGAATAAAGTGGCAGACGCTTTTCTCGAGTTCCAAACTTTAGAGCGAAGTCTTCAATTTGGAAACATTTTCAATTGATCTCTTGTACAATCATATCTGAGCCCTGACAATGGGCAGTCGCATTGTTTCAAAAGAAATAGTAATTTCATTACCTTAAACCATGTGTTACACTTTCACAATACATTGCAATATATATTGCAATACGCCAACACATATCACAATATATCCCAATACGAAAATGTTGGCAATACCCATCCCTATGTAGCACTGTAGTGGATAGCGTTGTTCATTTATACTGAGTATCCTAAACCAGAACTTGATTACTTGAATCTGTGTTAATACGTAGATGGGATGACTTCCAAGCTCTCCAAGTGTGGCTTTATTTGAAGCACATTTTCCAATTTTCAGAAACCATTTGGAATACATAGTATGGACCCTTTTGATTTCATCAGAATATATGTCCCCATATTTCCAAACTGTATAGTAGTATACTATTTGAAGTTAAACATTTATGGATGTATCCTTTATTATAAGGAACAATGTTTCCGATGATGAATGGTGGCAGAGATCAGGGGTTATGGGGTACAGTCCGTTTGAGTCAGAAACGGACTGATGAATTGCAAATTTTATCAATGTACAAAATTGCCACATAAATATAAATAGTACACGTTTATCATTTACTAATACCCAACAGCTTTCTTATATTTGAAAAGTTGGTTAAGAAACTATCATCATTGAAAACGCAAAAGTTGTTATCTGTCGCGGCGGGGTGAAACCGCAGAAACGGAACAGCCAGTCATGGCAGGGGACATCTCAAAATCTAATCCGGGAGACCTGTCGGTTCCTCGTCTGTCGTAGTGTCATAGTCACGACTTAAAGGGATGACAAGTGGTGCCACAGTTGCCTGTTGTAAGCCATCCCGAGACCAGTAACCTTGTTCAATGACGTTAGCTACCTTGTTGACACAGTTTTGCCAAGTTTCAGTCATGATTTTGTCAAGGGATTCCTTAACCAAAACCTCCACGTCACGTAATCTAAAAGTTATGTTTGATCTGGCAACATCTCCTTTGACAATACCCCATATCATTTCAATGGGGTTATGGTCACAGTGATAGGGTGGAAGTCACAGAATATGGTGACCCTTACTTTTTATGTAACTGTCAACTTTGTAGAAAGGTTCACCTTTGTGGGTTTTTATGATCTAATATAGCTGAGGCTTCGTTGCCTTTGAAGGCCGTGCGATCTGAAATTTGTCGAGCCATGATATCATATCACCTTTTCGACTGTTCGAAGTCGGGGCTTTACTGTCGGGGTCCTGCACGCTGTGGTATGGGGCATTGTCCATTACGATAAAAGACTTCTCTGGTAGAGCTGGTACCAACTTGTTTTTAACCCAATCGAGGAAAACTGCACCATTCATCTCGGAATGGTAGTCTCTGTTATCTGTGGACTTTGAGAATGATTAGTCTCTCTCCTTTCCCTAGAGGCAGCTTTCTACGCGAGGCATTGACCCAGGTCTCGTCCAAGTACACTGGCTTGAACCCTTCCTTGCGCTTCATCTTTATAACCCTGAGAAAATTATTTCTCAAGCGAACGATATCAGGGCGTTCACAGAGTACTGACCTATTCTCCCCCGGAATTTTCTTATAACGATACCCAAAAGAGTGTAAGAGTTGCAGAGTGTGTACTTTGATACTCTGAGGTTGTGTTCTTGCTTCAAATGCTTTTTAAAATTTTCAGCGACATGTATTTGTTTTCAGAATAGAGCTTGTTGATAGACTGCCTTACAAGGTTCTTTTGAAAGTTGTCCAAATATTTTAATTTGTGTGATTTTGACACGACCCCTACCTGCTTCGCATCACCCTCACAATGTTTGTGTTCCAGAACATTTGTCAGTACCCTTGCTGATACTCCTAAAGCTTTTGCTGCCCGCTGACAGAATTTATAAACGGCATAAAATGGTTTGCCCCTTTCGGCTTCAGCACGGAAAAAATCGTACACTTTAATCAACTGTTTCATGTCAGCATTCAACTTCATTTTTCATCAGGCATGTGTATCCCGTGCACGACGAGATAGTGGCTGTTCCGTTTCTGCGGTTTCACCCCGCCGCGACAGATAACAACTTTTGCGTTTTCAATGATGATAGTTTCTTAAACAACTTTTTTGGTGGAGTCCGGAAAATTTTCAAATATAAGAAAGCTGTTGGGTATTATTAATGATAAACATGTGTACTATTTATATTTATGTGGCAATTTTGTACATTGATAAAATTTGCAATTCATCGGTCCATTTCTGACTCAACGGACTGTAGTGAGTGGCTAAAGTACTCACTTGTCATGTCAAGGAATCCTGTTCAATTCCCAACTTGGGTACAATGTTTGAAGCACATTTTTAGTTTCTGGTGTCCCCAGTAGTTATATTTCTGGAATGTTTCCAAAAGCGGCAGAAACTGTACTCTCGCTCACTCAGTGGCACAGATAATAAAATCAGTAAGTCCCAAGTACAGGCCAAATACTTCCCAGGTCATGTTTCATGCTGGACTTTCCTAAGATCAGTGGGCCATTCATGCCAGTTATCATACGACAGGTTTGATTGTTTGTTTCTTGTTTAATGCAGCACTCAACATTATTGCAGCTAAATGACAGCAGTCTGTAAATAATCGAGTCTGGACCAGACAGTCAACAAATATTTTTTTTTCGCCATCAGTAGTTTTTTGTTTAATGCCACACTCGGCAATATTCAAACTATATAACAGTGGTCTGTAAACAATCGAGTCCCGACCCGACATTCCAGTGATCAACAGCATGAGCATCGATCTACACAATTGGGATACATTACATGTGTCAACCAAGTCAGACCACCCGATCCCGTTAATCGCCTCTTGCGACGAGCATGGGTTGCTGAAGACCAGTTCTAATCCGGATCTTCACAGGTTTGATAGGACAGGACTGACTTTGGTATCTTCCTATATGAAAGAACTGTCTTGTATGCACCATCACAAGGAATTTTGTACTGAAAACATTCAGCATGTTCATAGTATACCTTTCAGACATCATGAACTTAAGTTAATAGTGCATGTATCATGTTTAAAGATCACATATACTCTAGTGGGGTACAAATACATAAATCACTAATTGGCATCGTTAATAATGAAACCCATCATTAAAACTACTCATATCGATCTTTAATTAACTTAAATCGACCTTTTTTGACAACAGTGCACAATTCTCACCCGCGAACGAAATTTCAACCAATCAGAGCGGTGCAAATGTTGTGAAAAATGAAAGCTATATGTTCTCACAATCTACTCTCATTTAATTTTGTCTCCTGCTTTGCCTAGTTTCCGAGTTACAACTTGTTTTCATAGATAATTCTGTCAAAATCGCTTGGTGTCGCTAGACCTTATTTGTTCGAGCCAGACGCAAGTGATAGTGAAAATGATGATCAGCCTCGCTCATCACGGTTACGGGTAATTTTTTCAACCTAAACAGTGCGACATTAGGAAGGGTGGATGCCCATCAAATGCTGTTATTTGAAAATATCCCCGGTAGTTCTTGTCTGATTGTAATAAAGTATCAAAGCAGTGTGGGCTTTTTTCAGGTTTTCTAATGCCTGGATGGTATAATGACTGATCCAAATTGATCCCACTTCTGTGTATTTTTACCTCGATATTTAATCATGTTATGTAAAAATATGACGTCTATTACGTATGATATTAAAAATTGACATTTGATTTATTTGAATCCATAAACTAAACAACCCCTCTTTGCCATTGCTAGAAGAATCTGAAAATTTACTAAGGTAATAGGTAGATACAGTTTTAGCACACAGCAAATGCTTATAAATATGTATTTCTTATGCAACAATGAAGTTCTGTTCGTATTCTGAAAACAGTGTCGGCCCATAAGTTTTCACATGCAATACAGCAATTAATACGCCCTTGTTGTAACCCGTGTTAGGTGGTATAAACCTACATGTTATTTGTCATCATTCACTTGATGGTCAGTTAATGAAATTATAACAGGAATAATTAGTGGTAACACCACTTAGATTACCCGACAAAGGTTCCCATTTGGCATTTCTTGTGTCTGGAGTAAATACTCAACAATATAAACATCGATCAAAGGATTAACCGATGACACGCTGATTGATTAATTACTTTTATCTTGCACAGCGGATTTGTCAAAAGGTAGTGTTTATGTATGTAGATTTACTAATCTATACTGAATACACTCTGTCGTGTCTGTGTCTGTGTAAAAACAACGTCCTTCTTTCAAAGGATTAACCGCCAATACGTTGATTGATTGCTCAATATTGGCTAACTTGATTACTTTTTTTTTTTAAAGAATGGCGGACTTTATGCAATTAGTTGCCAGGTGTGCTGTCTTGGGTGACCAATGAGACTATACACCAATGTGAAATACCTAAAACGATATATCACTTTTTCGTATACTAGACTGTTAAAAGACACATCACTAGGAACAGCAGCAGATGAATGGCATATCACTCGTTTTTGTGGATATTGATGGATACATTCCTCGAACAAGGTAATAGCCTGGCATTGTTCCTATATCTTTAATCTGTTTTAATTTGAATATTTGCATTTTGTTTTTTATTCATTTGTCGTAGCATTCAACAGAATCATTGTTTTCGCCGTGAAGTGTAATGAGACAGACAACATACACTAGGGCGTGTGTGAGAATTATGATTCACATTGGCAAACTATAACATGTCTTGATATGACAGTCCTGTTATAAATTCACTATAAGTATCAGCAGATCGTCTGCTTTTTATTTAGTTTCAAAATGCATACAAGTATGATAATAAACTAAGTAGGATTATAAGACCAAATATAAAGACGTACATTGACTAGTATCTACATACTGGTGAGTGGACGTTAACCACGTGAATGTAGCAAGAAATTTATCGCACGGTATTGTCACTTCGACACCCACCTCGCTTCCGTGGAAGAAATCGTTATGTTACAAGTTGTGTCATGCAAAATCCTTTTGGTCATGATTCAAATACATATTTAACTACGAGAAGAAAGTAGTTTTGTTTTTCTAACTTGATGACAACAAATCATAATCTCCTTAATTCTAACTGTTACACTTTAGCCCGTGACTTCACGATTTTCTAAAATGGCGGTGCTGTGTCGCAACATCCGCCCATCTGAGGATAAATGCTATTTAGGTTTGTTTTCACCGAGTTATAATTCAAAACTACTTTCTACTGGTAGTAAAATATGTATTTGATTGATGGCCAATAGGATTTTGCATGACATAGCTTATAACATAACAATTTCTCTCGTGGAAGCAAGGTGGGTGTCAATATAATACTATTTACAATATTATTGTCACTTCGACCACAACCTCGCTTCTGAGGAAGAAATCGTTATGTTAAAAGTGGTGTCATGGAAAATCTTTTTGGTCATCAATCATATGTACATATTTTACTACAACTAGTAAGTAGTTTTGATTCTTTAACTTCCGTGAAGCGATCTGAACACAAGTAAGATATCGTTCCAGGCTTCCACAGCGCGCTTCGCACTCACAAACATAACCCATTTAGCAGGAACTGCAGGGTCCTGTGGAAATCTGTGTATGGTGATACCATCGCCCGACCCCTAGGAGCAATTGACGACAACGCAACGATTCAGCATGTCTTCGTTGATGTCGAGAAATCATCGATATGACGAATTTGCTACACACTTTATATACAACTAACTGAAAATCCTTCCTCATATGACGTCACTGCAGTGCTCTGGCGACAGAGTTACGTAACCTGTCTGTGGTTTCGTTGGCGGGCGCGAGTGAAGCAGGCGACTTTTTGGCAACTTTTAATCGCTCGGTATTAATTAACCACAAGTTTTTTAAGAATGAGTTTGGTGTTTCGCATAAGACTAACCACAAATCTTTCATATGTAATGGTTAAAAGAGTAAAAAAAAAGCCCAAAGTTTATTTGTTCCTTGAGTGAAATACAAGTTATTGTAGTTCTTGTTTCAGTCTTGGTTTAGACATGATGGAAGCCAAGTGTGGAAGGGGCTGATGCTTTTGTATTCAGATGTTGGCTTGTCAATCCTGTTTCGAAAGTATCAGCTCATTATGCATTTTCACATCAACACTTCACATGGGAATATTTGCCTCTTGTTACAAGGAACCAGCTGTAGTGGCAACAGAAGTTGCAACAAGGAAGAGGGACCTGAAAGGCCACTTTTGTCTGTTGTCATTTCTTCCAGGTAATATAAACATATACTGATTGGACAATTTCAAAATCAGAGCTTTTATTTTTTGGTGCTTTATCCATCAATATCTGGCAGGTGAACTCTGAGCAAACATGTTTTCTTTCGAACAGTTCAGTTTCAATTCTTGACTCAGTTATTTCTATTTTGAAAGAACATGTGGCTCATGTAGAAATCCTTTTGGGTGCTATGGTATCAGAAACAACAGTCATTTACTGTTCTCCATTTATGATGATTTTGAAGATATATATATTAGATGTTTAAATTTGAATTATTCACTCATTTGTTAAAAACAATTGGGTCGCAATAGGTCTTTCTGTGGCAGAGTTCTCTTCAGCTTGTATAGTATCTGTCATAAAGAGGGGTGGTGGGGTAGCCTTGTGGTTATAGCGTTCGCTCGTCAAGCCAAAGACCCGGGTTCCATTCACCACATTGGTACAATGTGTGAAGCCCATTTCTGGTGTCCCCTGTCGTGATATTGCTAAAAGCGGCATAATGAAACGCCTCACTCACTCTCATAGAGAAGACAGTATTAACACTCGCCCACATGACAAGCTTTGGTTGCAATTGACCTGAACCGGCCCTGAGTATCCACCAGTCATTTTGATTACTGAATGAACCAAAGGTATTGCAATGTCACAAGATGCATACAATATCACTAGCAAAGTGGATCGTTAATGACTGTCAGCAGTCCACCTACAAACAAATATGTCACCAGTAGGGCTGCGCAATATAACCGGTTCAGACATGAAAACGATACATATTGCGATAACGCTGATCAAAAACCTCTATTTTGACATGCTTTTCTTATGCATTCCACTTCTACATGCCCTTGAAAGATTTTACATTTAACTGGTTTGTTAAGTTCAGTTTGAAGTTGTGTTCTTAATTTTTGTTCAAGTGTTTCGCAATGTTTTGGATCAGAATGTTTTAAATATTTATTCATTAATGACCAATGATCCCTGATATGTCCTGACCAGGTCAAGTTGCTGTCTAAAATCTCAGGGCTTTTTTTGAGAGTGGAGAAAGTAGTTCAAAATAGTAACCTCTGAGTTGATGTTAAATTATTCTTTTCCTTGTTTCATTTGTGCCAAATATTATTTATGTTCTTATTTTGTCATGATTGAAAGTTTTTATTAAAGCTTAATCAAGCATTGTGATTTTGTTGTGTTTTTGCTTTATAAATAAAGCGTTAACTCGATTATAAGTAGTTTATTGTTTTAAAAAACACGTTCTTGCAATATATTGCAATACGTATCGCAATATAATGAATATATGCTTTCGCATCGCAATATATCGCAATGTGAAAATTCTCCGCAATACCAACCCCTAGTCACCAGCACCTGTTGCTTATTGTCAGTCAGGACGGTGGGGTAGCCTAGTGGTTAGGCGTTCGCTCGTCACGCCGATGACCCGGGTTGGATTCCCCACATAGGCACAATGTGTAAAGCCCATTTCTGGTGTTCCCTTCCGTGATATTGCTGGAATATTGCTAAAAGTGGCGTAAAACTAAACCACTCACTCACTATTGCCAGAGTCAACTAAAATTGGAATTTGATGTTGTGTTTGCTGACTTGGTTTATTATGTTTCTTCACATCCTGGTGGTGTGTGTGTTTGTTGTTTAACATCTTACTCAGCAATATTCCAGCTATATGACCGCGGTCTGTAATTAAACAAGTCTGGACAAGACAATTCATTATTCAGTGATCAACAGGGTGATCAACACAACTGGGAAACGATGATTTGTCAACTAGGGATCCAAAGATACATTGATACTTTTTCTAAGATGATACAATTATTGATACATTCAAAACTATCGATATTTAGTTTTGAAAGTATCGGTTTTAATATGTTTATGTATCGTTTACAATTTGTAATTGTATCATGCTGATTATTTTTCATGCATAAAGATGGGAAATTAGAACTTTTTAATCTCTGAGAATTAAAAATGTTGATCTTTTCATGGACAATTATAAGATGTGAAATATTAATGTTCAAAATGTAACTAAATTTACGCAATAATGCTGCGAAAATAGGTATCGTGACACATATGGGTATTGTGATATGTATCGATTCATGAAAGTTGTGACATCCCTAGTGTCAACCAAGTCAATGAGTCCAACCACCCAATCCTGTTCCGACAAGCATGGGGGCGGTTTGGTAGCCTAGTGGTTAAAGCGTTGGCTCGTCACGCCGAGGACCCGGGTTCGAATCCCCACATGGGTACAATGTGTGAAGCCCATTTCTGGTGTCCCCTGCCGTGATGTTGCTGGAATATTGCTAAAAGCGGCGTAAAACCAAAACTCAGTCAGTCAGTCCGACAAGCATGGGTTGCTCAAGACCAATTCTAACCGGGATGTTCATGGGTGCCTTGGTGGTGTGAGGGAGCTCTTCTTGATATCAACTACTGGTCACAATTTCAAAGTGTATAGGCTGCCATGATACATTGCAGGGTAAAACAGCATTCACTTGCTCACTCCCCACATGTTTTGATGTTCTAGCGTGTTATATGTGTGTTATTTATTGTATGAAAATAATTTTATCAATGTTTGAACTCTGTATTTTACACAAGAATTCCCTCAGGGGTAATAAAGTATTGTCATGACAACACCAATGAGGATTTTGGGTTGGACTTGATCCCTCGTGACTTTCGCAGGTCATGAGAGGCTTGTTGCTGGATGGGGTGGTCCAATTCTAATCTGTCACAGGATTGTCTGGTCTAGATTTGGTCATACACAGGCAATCAACATAGATCTGAAATATTGTTAAGAAAGCAATATTTAAACAAATAATAATTAAACTGGTTTTTTTTAACAAAGATCATGATATAGCTGTCAACATCTTCAGTGGATGAAAATCTCTGAACATAAAATCTATACAATATTCCTCTTGTGTACATTTTGTTAAATGGTGTTGCATTTTTAGACAAGTGCTCTTAGTGTTTTGTGTTTGTGTCAGCGCGGTCATCATTTACTGCCTCACAATCCATCCTGTACGGAGGAACTCCTGGCCACCAAGCACTTGTGCTGCAATTGGTCAATCAATTGATTTTGCTTGCATCAGCTATTATGGATGGCCTCTGGAGACTAATCGATATTCATAACAAAAAAAAGAAGAGAAACAAGCAAATTAAACATAAGAAAGTATGTTTCTTGTTACGTTTGTTCAATCAAGACATAAACAACTGGGGCATTGCAGTAGCCTAGTGGTTAATGTGTTCGCTCATCATGCTGAAGACCTAGGTTTGATTCCCCACATGGGTATAATGTGTGAAGCCCATTTCTGGTGTCCCGCACTGATATTGCTGGAATATTGCTAAAAGCAACTTAAAACCATACTCACTCACTCACTCACATGGTTTAGAAAGAACAAAAACATAGAACTAAATACTCTAAATCAAGCAACTGATTCTGATGCAGGGTTTGTCAACATGATATCCAGCCGGATGCGTTTCCATGGAAATGTCTGCCATCTGCATTAGATTCCTCCTACACCTAGGCAGCTGGCATCTAGTGATAGCTGGTCAAAGTGTCCCAACACCCACTGCTGTTCAATAATCCTGGCTTGGTCCTACTGAACTACTTCTTCAGTACAAGTGGACTACAGTCATCCATGGACGATGTACCCAGACACAAACTGACACAAATATATTTCAAACATAATGTCTTATCTGCTTGTTCTATCTACGTAATAACAGTTAATTACTGGAGATGATGTTGAAGATAGACTGGTTTCGGATATCACAGTCATACATACATCAGAATGGTTTCGCGTGTTGAAGACGTCATTACTCCACAAGTACAGATACACTTGGCAAAACTATGTTTCAAAGATAATGTGATTTTTTTGCTTGGTCTATCATGCATGAAAAATTCAGGTAACTACTGGTGTGTTTGAAACTTGGCCAGTTTGGGATATCACAGTGACTGCTCAGACCACAGGATGGTTTCAAGTGTGTCATGATGACATTGCACCCTCAGTACAAATGCCCTGTTTGTGATTTGTTTGTGATCGTCATGGAGATTACTGTAACTTAAGCTACACGACTAAATCCCTTTTCTGGTAATATCTCTATTTGTCAAGTGGGCTTAGCTTATGCCAGCTGATAAATTACCTGCTTTTAGTGCAAGACAGCTGGATGTCCACTACAGTTTTGTATCTGTATATTGTCTGATGTAAACTGCAGTATGCTTGACTAATGGTGCGTGAAGTAATTGTAGGTATTGTTGAAGATGTAGTGAGTTGTCCAGGTGTTGGTCACAGAACACTCCAGATTGACTTACCATATTCCTACAGTGGAATACTGATTCTTCCGTTGTCAGGTATTGATGTAATATTTGCTAAAAACATTTTAAAATATTTTTGGCTGAATCATGTTTGTTAATCTTTTTTTTTTGAGTGAGTTTAGTTTAATGCCACTTTTAGCAATATCGTGGCAGGGGACACCAGAAATGGGCTTCATACATTGTACCGATGTGGGGAATCGAACCCTGGTCTTTGGCATGGTGAGATAATGCTCTTACCTCGAGGCTACCCCACCGCCCATCCAGGCATAGAAACAGTTTTCTTACAACCATAATGTCTTTACCTTGCAACTTCACAATACCTTCCCACAGAAAGATTCCAGCTACAAGTACAATATAAATATATAACATATGATATACTACTATACAAAACATAACATCATACAATTTGTTTCAATACGAAAAAAGGGGCGGTGGGGTAGCCTCTCATCACGCTGAACATGAGAGTTCAATTCCCCACATGGGTACAATGTGTCCCCAGCGTGATATTGCTGGAATATTGCTAAAAGCAGCGTAAAATCATACTCACTCACTCACTCCCGGAACAGAGTCGCATCACTATCACATCACAGAGGAATCAAGGAGTCAAGCAACCATTGCCCTGGAAGTTTCAAAACATATCATCTGATAATCTGTTTTAATACTACCTATGTTACTTGAAAATGTGTTTCATGACAAGATTAATACCGTATATGATATGGTTTAAAAACATGTATATTCAATATAGAATTACCTAACAGTCTTCTTTTTGTTTGTGGGCGGTGATTGGGGTAGCCTAGTGGTTAAAGCGTTAAGCTCGTCACGCACAGAAGACCTGGGTTCGATTCCCCACATGGGTACACTTTGTGAAGCCCATTTCTGGTGTCCCCGCGCTGTGATATTGCTGGAATATTGCTAAAAGCGTGTAAAACTAAACTCACTCACTCACTCTTTTGTTTGTTGTTGAACACTGCAGTCACCAATTTTCCAGCTATGTTGCGTTGGTCTGTAAATATTCTTGTCTGAACCTGACAACCCAGTGATTGACATCATGAGCATCAATCTATGTTAATGAGATACAATGACATGCATCAACCAAGTCCGTAAGCCTGACCTTGTAAACAACCTCTTACCACAAACACAGAATGCTGGAGACCAATTCTGACCAGGATCTTCATGGGTATACATCCTTCCAGACCTGTCATCATATCCCAGTTGCGTAGATTGATGCTCATGCTGTTGATCACTGGATTGTCTGGTCAAGACTCAATTATTTAAAAGCCGCCGCCATATGGCTGGAATATTGCTGAATGCCGCATTAAACAATAGACAAACAAATAAATCTAGACCTGTGTATATAACAAGTTTACTAACAACCTTGTTCCCATCTTCAACTATAAACTGTAATTTGTAAAAAGTAACTGCCAACACAATCCCACATTGACACTTCCAGAAATTTCCTTTCAGGTTAAATAGCATATTTTGATGGCACCATTTCCTCAGGTAACTCTTTCAAGTTCACAGCAAACTCCAGACATTAAAACCTTAATAAACTCAGTGTGATATACAAATGTAGTCAAGTAAGCATAACTGTAGAAGTTTTTATAACTTTATTCCTTCCTTAAAGATATATTTAAACACAAATAACTATACTTAAATCTAAACTAATTCTAAGAGGACAAATACAACTCACCAGACCAGCTGCACATACATTCCTGGCCAACCACTAATACTAATATTCCCCTATTAACAACAATAATGCTATACTAACACCTATGTTCTATCACAAATACCAATATTTATGCTGCTAAGCTAATACCAAAAATACTGTTAATTATACTAATACCCACACTAATAAGCAATGACTTAATACAAAAACTATATCTACATTTAGATTAAATAAACACAAGAAACACGCCACTCCACTGTCCTTCAGAGGCCCCTTTCAGTTGATTTGCAAACGACCATACGGTTACCGATTAGGTATTATGTGATTGTAACATTGCGCCTTGCACGGGGAGCCTTTACAGTATATTTTACGAGTGCTTCTGTCGATCTATCTGGCCTGAACGTCCAAAACGTGGTAAATCACAAGGTGAAGCAGGGTGGGTTTTTTGCGAGGCGGGAAGGGTTGAAACTGTTTGGGGAAATCGAGTGAACGAGGTGTCAAGGCATGCACATGAACACAGTATTTGTTGCACTACATGGTGTACGTGTCTTCCTGTATTACACATATAAGAATTTTACTGTATTTACGTCTATAAGTGCTTTACTGCGTTACGGGACAGGAATCGCAGTGCATAAAAGAATACTCAAACACTTATTTCACTGCTTATACGTGTACAGCTGTATTACTGCATGGCAGGGCGGTGGGGGTAGCCTAGTGGTTAAAGCGTTCGCTCGTCACGCCGAAGACGCGGGTCGATTCCCCACATGGTTACAATGGGTGAATCAAATTTCTGGTGTCCCCAGCCGTGATATTTCTGGAATATTGCTAAAAGCGGAGAAATAAACAACAACAAAAAACTGGTGACCCATGCTTGTAAAAGGCGACTAATGGGATCAGGTGATCAGGCTCGCTGACTTGGTTGACACAAGTCATCGTATCCCAATATTGCGTTGATCGAAGCTCATGCTGTTGATGACTGGATTGTCTGATCTCGATTACATGTATTTACATCCCGCAGCTGGAATATTGTGCGGCGTTAAACAACAAACAAACGAAATACTGCATTTTATATATTAGAATTTCACAGATAACACACGTGTCAGTATTTCTCGTGCCATCCTTTCGCGAGCAATTTAAAAATTGTCGTTTTTATGGACATGTGAAGCAATGTTGAAACACTTAGTTTATTGATGTAGTTATACCAAAATTGTGTTTCGAACAAGATGAGGTGGATATTATATTACTGACTGACATAGATTCAAAACAACAACATATTAATTGATTGAAATGTAAATGACATGAACGCGTGCTGATAAATTTTAGATGAACAACATGTACTGATATAAAAGATCATAGACATTGCGGGAGAGAGACTTGAGTTAGAGAAAGAGGGCGGGGGTGTTTTAGTAACAGGTCTACAAACACTTTCCCTCAGTTTGCCAGAATGAGGGATTGACCCAATGACCTATCCTCCGCAAATGACCTGAGTCAGTTTACAGTTATTTCGAAATGGTTTCAAGATCTACGCTTTAACTTTGTTATAGACCCTCATTTACACATTCATTAACATCAAGTCAAAGGATCAGATTTCATTTGAAATGAAAATCCTTTGCGACAAATAGATTCGACATTGAATTTAGGGTCCATGTACGACGACAACAGTGGCAGGTGGGTGGTACGCTTACTCACACTGCGGGATATTGGGCGTGCACCGCAATCTGGTCACTGTCACCTATAAATAGAACAGCAACGTCTTACCGGTGTAGCGGAAGATATGTTACCCATGGAGATTGCTCCGCATTAGATATTTTTACAACTCTGAAAGGTCACATGCAACGTAAACACAACTTTGCAGATTCTGATACCTTTCGGTATGGACTTACCGAAACAAAGCGTCAAAATGCAAATTCAACTTATAAAGTTGAAAAATAACGCGATGAAAAACGCGCGAAATCGGAGTTCAAACGTTTCACTAATTTTCCCCAGACTTTCTGGGAATACGGGTTTCAACAGCTGGGCTGCGCTCATAGCATGTGCGCAGTGAAATAGGTTCGCGCAACTTGGAAGCGGGCTGTCTGGTGAATACTCGGTGAAGGCTTTGGTGTGAGCTATTTTCATAATGTTTTGTTGATATCTCACAGGCGCGAGCTTTTTATATGTTATGACAGTAAATAAACTGTTTATATAATTTCATTTGTCTATTTCACCACACGTTCTTCTTACCGAGTCACTTTCTCAGTTCGATACTTAAAAGCAATGTCATTATTTAGCGTTGACACAATTTCTAACTGTGATATAGATATGTCGCTGTCACAGACAAACTCAATGTCTTGTTTTATTGACACCTGTGTGTCTGCCTGCCTGTCTGCTAATGACAATATTCAATACACAACTGCGATCACTGACCACATGCAATTTGAACTTAACACCAATCAGGCTATACACCATAAACAAAACGCATTGATTTATGGCCCGAGTTCGGTCTCTGTCACATTATGTAATTACACAGACAGGCAGGTGTGATACTTGAACACATGACATGTTATGATGTCTGTTGATTGCAAAATGTTATACACAAAAAATGAGCATGTATTTACAAAACCCAACATCTCTATATATACACACACAATGAGCCGTGAAGGCGGCATCTGCTAATGAACCAGCCGTTACACTTGAGTGCACACACCCCGCTCTGACTGGGTTCGGTATCCCGGCTGCTTCGTAAACCCAAGTACAAAATATTGCACTTTTGATTTGCGATTATACGCTTATAATTTTGTTTATTTGTTTTTTCATAATCAACAATGCATATTATATGTCATGGAGAAGTGATAATTGTGTTTTAATTATGTTTGATTTTTTGGTTGCATGTGACCTTTAATAGATCAAGATCTAGGTATGATTAAATATCCCTTCCCAAAGCAAGTTCAAAGGGTCTTTTTAAAATATACTTATATATTATTTGACATTTTTGAAGACATTATATATTTCTCAATATTTAGAAGAGCTGTAAAACATACAGAATTTGGTTACATACCATGATAGCGACAATGTTTCGTTTGCTAGACGCCGCACTCGGCAATATTTAATTCCAGCAAAATGACGGCAGCCAGAAGGTAATCGAATCTGGATCAGTCAATATAGAGATCGATATTGTGAGCAAAGATTTAGCCCGACTGGATTCGAGGACACGCTATCAACAAAGACCACACGATCACTTTGGTCAAACCAGATTTAGATATATATGTTTACAAGAAAATAACTCGTTCAGATGAATGGTATTGCTGCGCGAAAAAACCTCTAAATAATTGAATAGATACAAGTAACTGGAGAACTTGGGATTTGAAGTGCGTGTGTACTCGTGAACTATAAAGTTCATGTGGTCATCATGCAATTTTGCTCAATTTGTTTCATCCTGGGGTGGTGGGGTAGCCTAGTGGTTAAGGCGTTCGTTCGCCACGCTGAAGACCCGGGTTCGACTCCCCACATGTGCATATTGTGTGAAGCTCATTTCTGGTGTCCCTGACGTGATATTGCTGGAAGTTTGCTAAAAGCGGCGTAAAACCAAACTCACTCTTATAAAGAAGACAGTATAGTATTAACACTCACCCACATGACAAGCTTTGGTTAATTTTCTTTGTCTTATAGTAAATACAAATAATTCACACATATACCAGCCCTGACGTGATATTGCTAAAATCGGCTTAAAACCCAACATACTCACTGTTTTCATCCTTTATTAAAGTATGCACAGTGAAGTGACAGAATGACTCTCTGACTGACCCAGCAAGCGTTGAACCCGTAAGCTTGTCTTGTCTGTCTTGATCTACGGTGATCACTCTATCAGTAGTGAGTGAGTTTGGGTTTTACGCCAACATTCATCAAATCGGTTGACATCAAGGGTTTCAAGCATTGTGTCTCTTTGTGGACAATCGAACCAATGCCTTCGGCGTGAGTAGCGGACGGTCTAACCACAGGGCTACCCTAAGGCCGGGTAGCCCATATCACGAATCCAGATTCTCAGTCTTCACGTGTTTGTGGTAAGAATTTAACGAGTTGATTGTATGGATGGTCAGACTCGAGGGCTCGATGGTTTGGTTGATGTCTTGTCAACGTACCCCAACGATACTGCATGGGCGTTGGTCATGACATCAACCACTGGACAAGCAGACCGACGTTATCTACATTGTTGGAATGTTGCCGAGACAACAAACAATCCAATTCTATTCACTTCAGCGTCTGAGTGAATATATACTAGATGAATGTGTAGATAAATAGAATATTGGTGGCTGTTTTGCTTGGATAATTTTCTTTTTCTTATAGTAAATACAAATAATTCACACATATGTGTGAGACTTGCCAATGGCTGTGTGAAGTGTTCCTTAGGGACATCGGAGACTGATTTTCGAATCCCTGTTTGATCCTATTGTTTTTGTAGGTTTGTCGGCACAATGTTCTCTCAATGTTTCATCAAATTTAATCCAACCTAATATGTGTTTTAACCAGAATACTGTTCAAATCCAACTTTTATGAGATTCTATAACTTTCAGACGATGGCTACCGGTGCTATCGGTTCAGGATGTCCAGCAAAGTGGCAGCTCTGTCATGCCCCGGCAGATCTACTGCTCATGATTATACCTTAAGTACCGGGGTTTGGTAACGTATCGATCACGCTGTCCAATCACATCGTCAAACTGACCACCGTCAGTGACTCGGAACTTACGTTGGCAATCAGTATAGACCTGAGTGAGTGGTGCTGACCGTCGCTTTGAACACCGGGTGTCCGATACAGTGATACTGACCGATACCCACGGGCAGGGGTAGCTACGATGCGGACAAAGCATGGCTGGGGAAGGGAGGGAGGCAGAGTTTGGATCCACGTGCACAGATGCTAGGATCGTGGGCCTGACCGGGGACCTCGTGCAACCCCAGGCCTGACCGGGACTTCGTGGCAATGCGTAAGGATGAACGTTTCCATAACCGGGCCTTAATGAGCTTAATGTCGAGGACGCGATGAGATTTGTCGTTCGATAGTTTCCGGCAAGCTTGAAGACAAAGAACCAAATATATACATCATCGCAAAGTCAGTATTGTGTTGGATGTATACACCCTAATATGACCTCACTGCTCTTTTATAAATACCCAAATATGACCTCACTGCTCTTTTATAAATACCCTAATATGACCTCACTGCTCTTTTATAAATACCCTAATATGACCTCACTGCTCTTTTATAAATACCCAAATATGACATCACTGCTCTTTTATAAATACCCTAATATAACCTCACTGCTCTTTTATAAATACCCTAATATGACCTCACTGCTCTTTTATAAATACCCTAATATAACCTCACTGCTCTTTTATAAATACCCAAATATGACCTCACTGCTCTTTTATAAATACCCTAATATGACCTCACTGCTCTTTTATAAATGGGGCGGTGGGGTAGCCCTAATATGACCTCGTTGGCTCTCTCACGCCGAAGACCTCTTTAATCCCCACATGACCCTACAATGTGTGAAGCCCATAAATGTCCCCCTAAAAGCGGCGTAATATGACCTCACCAGCTCTTTTATAAATACCCTAATATGACCTCACTGCTCTTTTATAAATACCCTAATATGACCTCACTGCTCTTGTTATAAATACCCTAATATGACCTCACTGCTCTTTTATAAATACCCTAATATGACCTCACTGCTCATGTTATAAATACCCTAATATGACCTCAGTGTTCATGTTATAAATACCCTAATAGGACCTCAGTGCTCATGTTATAAATACCCTAATATGACCTCACTGCTCATGTTATAAATACCCTAATATGACCTCAGTGCTCATGTTATAAACACCCTAATGGAACCTCACTGCTCATGTTATAAATACCCTAATAGGACCTCCTGTCAGTCATGTTATAAATACCCTAATATGACCTCAGTGTTCATGTTATAAATACCCTGATAGGACCTCAGTACCCGTGTTATAAACGTTCCTAATATGACCTCAGTACTCATGTTATAAATACCCTGAAAGGACCTCAGTGCTCATGTTATAAACGCCCTAATATGACCTCAGTGCTCATGTTATAAATACCCTAATAGGACCTCAGTGCTCATGTTATAAACACCCTAATAGGACCTCACTGCTCATGTTATAAATACCCTGAAAGGACCTCAGTACCCGTGTTATAAACGCCCTAATAGGACCTCAGTGCTCATGTTATAAATACCCTGAAGGGACCTCAGTACCCGTGTTATAAACGCCCTAATATGACCTCAGTGTTCATGTTATAAATACCCTGAAAGGACCTCAGTACCCGTGTTATAAACGCCCTAATAGGACCTCAGTACTCATGTTATAAATACCCTGAAAGGACCTCAGTACCCGTGTTATAAACGCCCTAATAGGACCTCAGTGCTCATGTTATAAATACCCTGAAAGGACCTCAGTACCCGTGTTATAAACGCCCTAATAGGACCTCAGTACCCGTGTTATAAACGCCCCAATAGGACCTCAGTACCCGTGTTATAAACGCCCTAATAGGACCTCAGTACCCGTGTTATAAACGCCCCAATGGGACCTCAGTACCCGTGTTATAAACGCCCCAATAGGACCTCAGTACCCGTGTTATAAACGCCCCAATAGGACCTCAGTACCCGTGTTATAAACGCCCTAATAGGACCTCAGTACCCGTGTTATAAACGCCCCAATAGGACCTCAGTACCCGTGTTATAAACGCCCTAATAGGACCTCAGTACCCGTGTTATAAACGCCCCAATAGGACCTCAGTACCCGTGTTATAAACGCCCCAATAGGACCTCAGTACCCGCCCCAATAGGACCTCAGTACCCGTGTTATAAACGCCCCAATAGGACCTCAGTACCCGTGTTATAAACGCCCCAATAGGACCTCAGTACCCGTGTTATAAACGCCCCAATAGGACCTCAGTACCCGTGTTATAAACGCCCTAATAGGACCTCAGTACCCGTGTTATAAACGCCCCAATAGGACCTCAGTACCCGTGTTATAAACGCCCCAATAGGACCTCAGTACCCGTGTTATAAACGCCCTAATAGGACCTCAGTACCCGTGTTATAAACACCCCAATAGGACCTCAGTACCCGTGTTATAAACACCCTAATAGGACCTCAGTACTCGTGTTATAAACACCCCAATAGGACCTCAGTACCCG
Source organism: Haliotis rubra (assembly GCF_003918875.1). Taxonomy (NCBI): domain Eukaryota; kingdom Metazoa; phylum Mollusca; class Gastropoda; order Lepetellida; family Haliotidae; genus Haliotis; species Haliotis rubra. Next base: position 3,237,756 of record NW_025767102.1, read on the forward strand.
TGTTATAAACACCCTAACAGGACCTCAGTACTCATGTCATAAACTACTGGTTTGTCTGTCCTGGATTCTGTTACAGTTTATCACGTGGAGAGCGTTCATTACAACATGCAACAGTCTCCCAGAAAATAGCTATGTTATGTTGCGCCGCACGATCAGCAGGTTACACAGCCCACTCACTCATTCCTCACTTTTGTAACTTATTGCCACAAGCATTTGACATTGATGACCAATAATCACTCAGAAACACTTTGACCATGACATTTCGACTCTTTACATGTTACATGTTTACATTTTACCGACTGAAAAATTGCCATGAAAAGTGGTATCTCAGTGGGCTGGCACTATAAAACCAGCTTCAGTCTGGGCTAGTACAAGCAGCCGCACATACACATACACACGCATGCACGTCGTCATATGAGCGAATATTCTCAAGCACGACGTAAAACCCAATTTCACCTCACCTCACCTCACCTCACCTCATAGACGGCTGGGGCGGTGGGGTAGCCTAGTGGTTAAAGCGTTGGCTCGTCACGCCGAAGACCCGGGTTCGATTCCCCACATGGGCACAATGTGTTAAGCCCATTTCTGGTGTCCCCCGCCGTGATATTGCTGGAATATTGCTAAAAGCGGCGTAAAACTAAACTCAGTCAGTCAGTCATAGCCGGCTATCACCTTTCCCTGAACAATGTAAAATAATGCGTTGTCTCTGGAAATCTATAGATTTGATGGAAACAAGTATCTACATTGTCGGTGAAAATGAGCTCCAGTGAGGTGCAGATCCGGAACCTAACTAAGACTAGAGTTGTTTCACTTGAGGCTTTTGCATTTCAGGAAGGGATAACTATGTGGTTCAGACGATATGAGACAGACTAAAATCAATGTTTATTCTTCGAAGTAGGGGCTAAGGAAGTATTCTCGACCCACTATCCAGCAGCCTGAAGCAGTGATCGAAAAAAAGAACCGTCTCTAACAGAAACTTACGAAAAATCGCCGCCCAACTGGATATTAAATGGTCGTGGATGCCTCAGGGTCTATCGATAGTGTCCCTTTGATGGGCCGTCTGTCTTGGCCTGGAGCGTACAGACCGCATGAGGAATCCTCGCTGATCTCCAGGCACTCGTGGATGCACACCTGCAGATACTGATCGTACGTAATTATTCTGAGAGGAGTTGGTGAGATTTGCCGGTTCTTCAGAAAGGAAAACAACGCCCACGAGGGTGTCAACGTGGTGGTTGTTAATCACGTCAGTTGTTTCATCGAGAGATTCTCATGGAGTCCTTGAACTTCATCCTGCAAGTGATCTCAATTTATTGGTTTTATGGCAATCGGCCTTCTTGTCCAAGGCTGGAAATGCGTGGATGGTTGACTTGCGGTGAAAACACCCCCTCGAGTGACCATTGTAATCTGTTTGATGGAGTTGGTCGGTTCCAGGAGTGGGAGACACTTAAGGTGTATTCTGGTCAGGGGCTGCATGAGCCAGGCATTTAAGAAACGGGTGTTTCCTAGCTTGACTTGTAGTTACAACTGTCCTGCATACCAGCAACCATATCATTTAATATAATTCTGAAAAATTGATATTGATTGCTACTGTCATATTTTGTATACCTTATAACAGGAACACTTTAAAACATGTGTATGCTAATTCTATATTCTGTGGCACCACAAAAACATTCTAAAACATTTTCAGGATCATGAATGATGACTTCATTTACCAACTCTGTCATGAGTACAACGATGACCGTGAATTTGCTTGTACATCCATGTCATTGAATGTATAGGCATTGCTAGAGAGAAATTCCACACGTCCATACAGCAATTCAGTACTTCGTTGAAGTTATTGTGAAAAGCAATTTTGTTGACGACAATACCTCGTAAACGTTATGTCACCCGTATCTGCTCAAGTGCAAAATTGGAATTATTGAATTTGGAAGTGCTTGGCTTGGAAAAGCTTTTGTTTTCCATACCGAAATCCAAGTCCAGCTCCTATGGTGACAGAACCTTTGGAATTATTCTCTTCCAGACAACCTCGGCAACATTCAGGGCCTATCAGGCTTTACGTCTGGCTTGAAACCGCACGTCTTCAGACTGACATACAACTGTAAAACCTTTGTCAGAGCTGATTTCCTCATAGGCGCCATTGAGCAGACTTTTGTGGAGTGGAAACAGTAACATTCAGGGCCTATCAGGCTTTACGTCTGGTTGGAAACCGCACGTCTTCAGACTGACATACAACTGTATAACCTTTGTCAGAGCTGATTTCCTCATAGGCGCCTTTGAGCAGACTTTCGTGGACTGTAAACGGTAACCATGTCAATTACTAATTATCATTATTAACGTAGGCATGTACCACAAATTCCATCGAACGGATGTGGAAGAAGAAGCCTTCTAAACCAACTGGGAACGTTGGTCAGTCTGCTATTGGCCTTGGTACACTTGTGGCATAACATATCACAAGCCTTCCTCAACCACGTTACATCGTTCATACTCGGCACTGTCGTGGGAACTGAAAATGTACTCCATGTCAATTTCAGCCTGACATGACATGACCCTTGTGTTGACACTGGAATGATGAATTGATGTTGATAAATATATTAGTCTGTTTTAAAATCGTTCTTTGTTTTTGTTTTTTCTGTGTTTTTTTGTGCGTGTATTTTCCATGACTCTCAGAGGATAGCGGCTTTTCCCCCTGCTAGTATATCGTTATTCATAGTCAAGCAGCAGTAGGAACGATATTTTTATGTTTACATTTAAAAGCATATTTTGCGTGGATATTCTTTCTGTGGTATTTGACAAAGCGAAAAGTAAAACGAGTTGGGTTTTTTGCAGAAGAACGAGAGCTGTACTCTCTGTATAGACTAACAGCTAATCTCTGAAATGGACATATTTTACAGAAAATAAAAGTTTTTAAATTAAAATTACAAATACAATAAAAAGGAGCCCAGAGACTTTCTTCATTTTCAGAAGCTGAGGAAATCTAGACTTGCCACATTTTCTAGACTTGTGTGGGCTTTCTAGGATATATTTGCTTCAGGGTCTGTATGACAGACTAGACTCTCTGTTCACCTGACACCTGTTCGCCATGTTTGTTTGATTCATTCCCCGAGTTCTGAAACAGAAGAAAACATTAATCGACGTGAACTTCTATGGCTTAACATGATTAAACCACGAGATATCACAACAGTTCATTTCAATAAGTAATAAAATATGACATGACAAACACGAATGAAGGATACGAATTTCAGTAAATGGCGATAACAATTTGGGCACTCAGACATGAAGACATAACTTAAACCACACACAAGAGCAGGGTATGTCATTTTCTAACGGTTTCCGCTTACGTACGAAAGCAACATCCGTCTCCCGAATGTAATTAATAACGGCTGCACTATTGTACAGTTCTGGATATTTTCACATCCTGTCATAGTTTGAAGGCCATGGCATCCTCACACACAAGAGCATGTATACCGCTAACGGTAGACTAACGCTTAGTCTCTGAATATATAGCATAGATTTGATAGTAACATATAAGCTCCTTTTTCAATTTAAATTTAAACTGAAAACGTTAGTCTAGCCCCTAATGGTGGACTAACGCTTAGTCTCTGAATATATGAGATCCTGAACCTGAGGAAATCTAGACTTGCTTCATTTAGGGCTTTAGCATTGCAGGAATGGCTAGGCAGTGGGGCAAATAATGTCTTTCAGGGACTGTGAGGCAGGCTACTCTGACGGGTGTTCTGGGGCGGTTTGTTTGTTGCTTAACACCACAATATTACACGTATATTACAGCGGTCTATTAATAATCGGCTCTGGACCAGACAAACAAGTGTTCGGCATTATGAGCATCAATCTTCACGTATACGATGACATACATCCTCCTAGACTTCAAAGTCTTCAATCATTACTGCGATCATGAGAGTCGCCTCTTACAACAGGCACTAGTTCCTGAAGGTGCTTCTAAACCGGGTCTTCACAGGTTCCTGAATTATAACCCCAAACTCCATGTTCCTGGCCCCACACGGGTCGTGAACATTCACAACCTATAATTGACACCATCCACTAACAGGCCAAACATAGTAGGTACGAAATCCAGTTGCGGCTAAGGGAGGCAACTCAGAATAATGAATCTCTTGGCCTATGAGACCGACGATTGTCACAATTTCACATCCGGTAGCTATAAGTTCATAAACTGTGACGGTTAACGACTACCACCACTGCTACGTCCGGCAACTACTCTCCACTTAAGCTGTCATCCATATCTAACGCCAAGTCACGCAACCACTGACAGCAAACGCCCCATTCTTCTTGGCCTTTCATGGTCACTTCCATTAAACCTGCAGCTATACATGATCGATACATCTACTGATCTGTTGGTCGACCCAACAGCACTCCCCACAGATGACTTTAATCTCCAGGAACCATTGGTGCCACTGACATAATGGTATTTGTTCTGGTTACTTTGGGGACTTTTTGTGTTTTCTTGGTTCTTTTTCTTTCATTCATTGTAACAAGAACGCCAACAGCCTATTCAAACACCATCCAAGGTTATTGGACAAATTACAAAACGTCCACTGAATGTGGCGACGTTCTGACATCTTGTATGATTAGCTTCGCTTGTGTCTGTCGAAAGGTTCGCGTGTGTTGTAATTATCTACCCCCTCAGTTTGTCCGTGGGCAGATGTATATATATACATACAGGTCTTTACAAATTAACGGCTTCTTCTTGGAATCAAGGTCTTCATCGGACGCCATCTCATTTCACATTTAAGCGAATGACCTTGTAAACGTAAATGCATATATATAAGGAAGAAGGCGATGATAGACAAACAGCAATGTCTGAGACGGATTCCGAGAGATATTTATATAATGTTCACTTTATACTATAAGCAACGATGGTGGTAATGGACAGTTGTGTTATCATCAACGATGTTGGAAAATTGGTAATGAACGATTGTATACTCTCCCAAAAAAGAAACGCATATAGGAATTTCAACTGTATTTTTATGTTTATTTTGAAACATCTTGTGGGCGTTATGAGCCAATGAAATATAGCGAAATTGCACACTGGTAATGCAGACTTATCCGTCTTTGGCACCAACTCGAGGAAAGTCAGTTTGAGTGTCACATGGAGACGTGTTGTGGCGCTGAAGTCAATACCTCGTGTGTGTGACCACCGTGGGCATCCAGAACTGCACGGCATCGCCTCGACATCGAACGAATAAGTCTCAGAATCTCGTGTTGCCCAATCGCAGCCCACTCTGCCTGTAGTGCCTGTGCGAGTTGCTGAAGTGTCTGGGGCTGAGGGTTACGGCGTCGCACCCGTCTGTCCAGGGCATCCTACAGATGTTTGATCGGGTTTAAGTCCGGTGATCTTGAGGGCCAGGGGAGCACATTGATGTTGTGGTTCTGGAGGAAGTCTCTAGTGTGACCTGCTGTGTGGGGCCTGGCATTGTCCTGTTGAAACAACTCCCTCTGGCGATCAATGATTGGAAGGAGGTGTGGGCGTAGGATTTCGTCACAGTACCGTTGAGCTGTCAGGTTGCCCTGGATCATCACCAAATCACTTCTCCTACGGCAGGTGATCGCTCCCCACATCATAACACTGCCCCGGCCGAATCTGTCCACCTGGGGAACGCAAGCGTCGGCGAAACGTTCACGTCGACGTCTGTACACCCGCATTCTTCCATCGCGTCGTTCCAATAGAAATCGTGATTCATCACTGAACCAGATTCTACGCCAATTCGGTAGGTTCCAGGCCTGAACGTTGGTGCACCATTGAACTCGATGTCGACGATGTTGTTGTCGAAGCACAGGGCCAAAATAAGGTCTTCTGGCACGTAAACCAGCCTCTCTCAACCTGTTCCTGATGGTCTGTGCAGAAAGCCTCCTCAATCCGGGTATTTGTCGAGCGGTACTGGTCGCCGTAGCTGTTCGATGACGCAGGTGATGTACCCGGATGTAACGATCCTGCGCCGCAGTGGTCGCTCGAGGTCGCCCACTACGAGGGGCATCTGCTACCGAATTCTGCCGGCGATATCTCTCCCAGAGCCTTGAAATGGTGCTTTGGTGAACATTCATGCGTCGGGCAACTGCACGTTGAGACTTGCCAGCTTCAAGCAAACCAATGGCGATATGACGGATGGCTTCACTTAGACGGCATTTTGCGTTTGTCAACGATATTCCAGTGAATAATCGACAGACAGCGATCAACCTTTTATACCCATCATTGAGACTATCTGATCCCCAACTTGCATTGCATGTGAATTGTGTATTCTGTGACACTACACGCCGAAATTGAAAATCATGCTGTTAAATACGGGTATTTTACGGATGGTGCGTTTGGTTGTGATGTTTCAACACATAAACACCATAGGACTCTAGGACTAGAAACAGAGCAAAACCTTTTGTAAAATGAATCACGTTTTAATTCATTACTACATGAATTTGCTATTTTCATGACGCGTTTCTTTTTTTGGAGAGTATATTGTGTTCAACGATAGTGGAAAATTGGTAATGTACGATTATATTATCTTCAACGATGGTGGTAATGTACGACCCGTGAAGATCCGGGATAGAAGTGATCTTCGGCACCCCACATTTGTTGTAAGAGGCGGCTGAGGGTACTTACTTGGTTGACTCATGTCAATCCAAATTGCGTAGATCGATGCTCATGCTGTTGATCACTTGATTTTGTCTGGTCTAGACTCGAGTATTTACAGACCACCGCCATATAATTGGAATATTGCTGAGTGCGGCGTTAAACAGCAACCAATCAATCAATGATGGAAATGTACGATTTATTATCTTCAACGATGGTGGTAATGTACGATTTATCATCTTCAACGATGGTGGTAATGTTTGTTTGTATTATCTTCAATGATGGTGGTAACGTACTATTGTATTATCTTCAACGATGATGGAATTGTACAACTGTATTATCATCAAAGATCATGGTAATGTACAACTGTATGATTTTCAACGATGATGGTAATGTAGAATTGTATTATCTTCAACGATGATGGTAATGTACGATTTATTATCTTCAACGAAGATGGTAGTGTACGATTTATTATCTTCAACGAAGATGGTAATGTACGATTTATTATCTTCAACGATGATGGTAATGTACGATTTATGTATTTTATCACGGCTTCAGCAGCATTAGCCTTTATACTACATGCAATCTGGGATAAAACATATATATCCTGACGACTTAAATGGGTTTTGTCTCGGTCATACAGACAAACCAGTGGTTAATGCAATGAACAACGATACACTCTGTCCGGTTACTAGACAACCTGTTTTCGTTCACATGTTTAAACAATTATATCTCTATTTCTTTCATCGTCTCTCTATTTAAGTCATTACTTGCATCACGACTAATTAAGGTACTCAAAGTCTCACGATGGGTTTGGAGCCAAGATTGGCGTTAGTACGCTTTGTCCTCATGACTAAGGGGACGATAGGGTAGCCTAGTCGTTAAAGAGTTCGCTCGCCACGCCAAAGACCCGGGTTCGATTCCCCACATGGATACAATGTGTGAAGCCCATTTATGGGGTCCCTTCACTCAGTCCATCCGTGACCTCTTGCATAGTTCTGCGAAAAGCCGAAGTCTGTTGTTGCAGAAGTGACAAGATTTAGTGGTGACGAAGGATCAATACCATGCCGCACTCGTCACCACCCTCAAGTCTTCGTATTTTACAAGAAAGTCAATCGGCTTGCCCTATTACAGCCTTGTTCACGGGGTCTGCTCGTCCTATTATGCCACGCGTTTGCCAGGAATGGACCGCGCCGGTTGGTTTGCCAATTCCGGTCAGAACGACCGATCACGATTGAACGTGCTGTGTTACTGATTCTGGTTGAAAACAGTCGAAACAAATAATTGCATTCTGGAGCTGAATGGAAGAAATGCTGCTTCTACAGAGTCTTTCATCATCCGTCCAAATCTTTCCGAATGTTGAATTCTCACGGAAAGTATCGACGCTGGCTAAAATGGACGTTATGTGGAGTCTCCATGAAGCTGGCAGTGATAGAACCCTCCCGGTACATTCTGTCTGGAAACTGAAGACCCGCATTTACTTACACAAGAACATGAATCCATGTACAGTTCAAAGAAAACACTAACGTCCTTCCAAAGAAGATATTAAGACCAGGCGCCTAAATGTTCTAAACAATGTTAGCGCATGGATAATTCTACGTCTTCGCTAAAGAATAGGAATTACGCTTAGCTAACACGGTCCGTTTTCTACCTGTTGCGGTTTGTTGTTTAATGCCGCACTCAGCAATATTCCAGCTATAAGTCGGCGGTCTGTAAATAATCGAGTCTGGACCAGACAATCCAGTGATCAACAGCATGAGCATCAATCTACGCAATTGTGATACGTGTGTCAACCAAGTCAGCGAGCTTGACCACCCGATCCCGTTAGTCACCTCTTACGACAAGCATGGGTTACTGAAGATCAATTCTAACCTGGATCTTCACGGGTTGGGCCTGTTTATGGTGGATGGAAAGGCGTCGGCGTGTCATGAGTACAGTGGTGGTAAAATAGTAATTTTGTCAACGGTGTTCTAGCGTCGGCGTGTCAAGTACAGTAGTGGTAAAATAGTAATTTTGTCAACGGTGTTCTAGCGTCGGTGTGTCAAGGCACAGTAGTAGAACCAGAAATTATTGAGAATTTAAAGATTGTAATTTTTATATTTTTTTCACTCATTACTCACGTATTAAATGTGAATATTAGCAGAACATAACTCCAGATTCAAAGACAGGTGAACAGTTAGTATTTTGTCAAGTCACCATGGGCAGCAATGCAGGCTTCAATGCGGCAGGGCATACTACTGATCAAAGAAGTTAGAAAGTCGTGGTCCATGCTGTCCCAATATCGGACCACCTCTTCTTTCATTTCAGCAATATTTGTCAGATTTTTCTTATTGACACTTTCCTTCATAAGTCCCCAAACATTTTCTATTGGATTTAGGTCAGGGCTATAGCTTGGCCAATCTAATAATGTCATATTTTGGGTCCGAAACCAGGCCTGTGAATGCTTTGAACGATGTTTTGGGTCGTTGTCCTGCTGGAAAATCCAAAACATTTCCATAGAACACGTGAGCAGATGGAAGTAAATGTCCCTCGAGAATATCTGTGTACCGCTCACTGTTCATATTCCCTTCAAATACACAGAGGGGCGTTGCCCCTAACACAGATATGCCACCCCACACGTTAAATTTCGGACTGTACTTTGGGCGCTGATACAAAGGTTTTTCAGTTTGTTTGGTCCAGAATTTCAGTGTATTAGGAAACAGCCACACAGAACTTTCATCTGAGAAAATCACATTGTCCCAGTTAAAATTTCTATGCTGTAAGCACCAGTTCAACCTTCGCTCCTTTTGTTCAGGTTTCATGATCGGTGATGGAATTCCTCGACTTTTCTGCCAACCCATTGCATGCAGCTCAGTTCTAATTGTCTCCTTACAGACAGCCACAGTTCCTCTATCAATCATATCCAGCCTTAAGTTTTCTAAACTCCTTCGTTTGTTTTAGAAACAAGAATACTAAGCCGCCTCCTGTCACCGACAGTCAATTTTCTGGGCCTACCTGCGCCTCCTGGTGCTCAATGCCATATCCATTTGCAATATTTTTCAAAACACGATAAACAGTGGACAAAGGGATGCCTGTTCTACTTGAAATCACTTTTAGCTGATCTGATGTCCTTGTTATAATACTCTAAAATCAACTTCCTCTTCTCTAAATCATCCATACTGAGGATCACTGAAAATGTCGTCTGCTAGCAAGTAAACAAAGGGGGATAACTCTTCACAAACTAATGAAAAAGGATTAAGAGAGTTGTCTCTCTTGAATGAAACCAAGCACTTGATAGCTGGTCACGGTTGTTTATACTAGAAATCCAATTAAACATATTCCTAAAATTCTCAATAATTTCTGGTCATACTATATAATATACACAGCCTCAAGAAACCCTAAATTTATGCAAGAGAGACGCCACTCGGGAACATCCGGAGAAGACCGTTTACGACATCGAGGTTCCGGAAGCACAACGATGACTGATTGGCAGACGTGTCTCGTATATTCCAGTAACTACTTCGCGACTCTGATTACAAAATGGAGCTGACGCTAGACGGCAAATTAGCGTCTCTGATTACACCCTCAAACAGTTTACACGTCACGTTCTGTATATAAAACTGTTTGATTTAAGTGTCAACTATTTACATGTTGTTTTTATGCCAGTACAAAGCAGATAAAATGCTATGATGGCCAACATATACTGCTGACCTCAACACGTCTCCAAGACGACGGAATTCTTTTAACTCTATTTTGAACACGCTTCCAATATTATCAGTGTACATGTTATCGTTCAAGCAATAAAAACTTCAGTAAACACGTTCAAATATGTAAAAAGTGTTACACTGCGTTGTTGGTTATTCAGTAAAATATGCTCAAAATGAATAGTTTGTAGTGAGTGAGTGGGTTGGGTTTTACGCCGATTTTAGCAATATATATTCTAGCAATATCACGGCAGGGGACACCAGAAATGGGCTTCGCACATTGTACCCATGTGGGGAATCGAACCCGGGGCCTTCGGCGTGACGAGCGAACGCTTTAACCACTAGGCTAACCCACCGCCCCGAAAAGTTTGTAGGCATTGGCGAAAACAAATAGTGTGTTTTGTGGAAAATACTCAAACGTAAAACAAATTAAATAGTATATAAATGAACAAATATAGATATTAGTAGTAGAAAAGAATATGTTGTTTGATGATGCTCAGTAAATGAATAGTTTGTTTCATATCGCTGGTCAAAAACAACGATCGTCCTAAAAAAGGTTCCGGGTCAGAACAGGCCCCCAGTAACACATGCTAAAAGGGGGATCGGGGATGTTTGGTTTTTGTTCACGTGTTCATCACAACAAGGTTGCGGGAATGTTGCTTTTGTTGGTTTGTCACGTGTTCGTGACACAAACATTACCTCACCCGGTTTCGTAATACTTCTGTGAGACCTACACAGACATATACTCTGGTTGCAGATCCGAAACGAGACATTCAACATAGCTCAGTTCGTTAAGGTAAACTCTAATGACGGGAGCTCAAAAGTTTCAAGTAAAAACTGGTAAAAAGGGAACCATAAAGTTTAAGATCAAGCCTGCTAATAACGGAACCAGATAATACCATGGGAACACTATAGGCTCAGGTCAAACCAGATAAATATGGGAACACTATAGGCTAAGATCAAACCTGATAAATATGGGAACACTATAGGCTAAGATCAAACCTGATAAATATGGGAACATTATAGGCTAAGATCAAACCTGATAATATGGGAACATTATAGGCTAAGATCAAACCTGATAATATGGGAACATTATAGGCTAAGATCAAACCTGATAATATGGGAACATTATAGGCTAAGATCAAACCTGATAGGGAACATTATAGGCTAAATCAAACCTGATAAATATTATAGGAACAAACTATAGGCTAAGATCAAACCAGATAATATGGGAACAAGATCTATAGGCTAAGATCAAACCAAGATAAATATGGGAACACTATAGGCTAAGATCAATAAATATGGGAACATTATAGATAATATGGGAACATTATAGGCTAAGATCAAACCTGATAATATGGGAACATTATAGGCTAAGATCAAACCTGATAATATGGAACACTATAGGAACATTATAGGCTAAGATCAAACCTGATAATATATGGGAACATTATAGGCTAAGATCAAACCTGATAATATGGGAACAAACCTAGGCTAAGATCAAACCAGATAAATATGGGAACATTATAGGCTAAGATCAAACCAGATAAATATGGGAACATATATAAGATCAAACCTGATCAAACACTATAGGCTAAGATAAACCTGATAATATGGGGGAACATTATAGGCTAAGATCAAACCTGATAATATGGGAACAACATTATAGGCTAAGATCAAACCTGATAATATGGGCTAAGATCAAACCATAATATAACATTATAGGCTAAGATCAAACCATTATAGGCTAAGATCAAACCTGATAATATGGGAACATTATAGGCTAAGATCAAACCTGATAATATGGGAACACTATAGGCTAAGATCAAACCAGATAATATGGGAACATTATAGGCTAAGATCAAACCTGATAATATGGGAACATTATAGGCTAAGATCAAACCAGATAAATATGGGAACATTATAGGCTAAGATCAAACCTGATAATATATGGGAACATTATAGGCTAAGATCAAACCTGATAATAATATGGAACCCAATATAGGCTAAGATCAAACCTGATAATAGATAGGTTAAGATCAATAATAGGCTAAGATCAAACCAGATAATATGGGAACACTATAGGCTAAGATCAAACCTGATAATATGGGAAACATTATAGGCTAACATTATAGGCTAAGATCAAACCTGATAATATGGGAACATTATAGGCTAAGATCAAACCTGATAATATGGGAACATTATAGGCTAAGATCAAACCTGATAATAAGGGAACCCAATAGGCTAAGATCAAACCAGATAATATTGAACATTATAGGCTAAGATCAAACCTGATAATATGGGAACACTATAGGCTAAGATCAAACCTCAACCTATAGGCTAAGATCAAACCAGATAATATGGGAACACTATAGGCTAAGATCAAACCAGATAATAAGGGAACAATATAGGCTAAGATCAAACCTGACTAATAAGGAGTACTCAAACCTATAGGCTAAGATCAAACCTGATTTAAAAGGAGATCAAACCCGATTACAGGGAGGCTACAGGCTTAGGTCAAACCTGATTTAAAGGGAGTCCTACATGCGTAGGTCACACCTGATTTAAAGGTACTCTACAGGCTTAGGTCAAGCCTGATTTAAAGGTGCTCTACGGTCTCAGATCAAACCTGATTTAAAGGTGCTCTACGGTCTCAGATCAAACCTGATTTAAAGGTGCTCTACGGGCTCAGATCAAATCTGATTTAAAGGTGCTCTACGGGCTCAGATCAAACCTGATTCAAAAGGGAGCACCATAGGCTGAGGTCAAACCTACTTAAAGGGGAGCTATATAGGGCCAGGTCAACCTGAGATCGAAGGGAGCTTAGTCATCCTAATATCCGTATACCAACCGAAGTGTTATATGAACATCTGTAATATGAAACTTGATCATCAAATTACAGGAATGGATAATTCGTTTGTCCGAGTTGTCCAAACATAAGAAGTGAGTTGTCACTCATTATATCAATCACCGTATCGTCTGGTCCAGACACATCTGTATACAGACCGCTGTCACCAAATAGCTGCAATACAGCTGAGTGCGGCGTTGAACAAACAATATGCAACATGAACGTTTTTCCCCAAACTAAATTCCTCAACGCGCAGCCAATGAATAATAAACATTTTACAGTTCAACTTTTCTTTATCTTTTCTTGTCAGAGCCTTTTCTAACAAGCTGTTTTAGTTGGGCTCTTTTTGTATCACAGGTGAGGCTTCATTAAACAAAATGTTGCGACGATTCCGTTAAATGAATAGTCACGTTGCTATGGTTAAACCCATGTGTGAAGTTATACACCGAAAGGAAGCGCCGGTTAAGGTTTCCAGTAGCCTTCAGTAGGAGTAAACTACCGGACAAAATTGAGTACACACCGAGGTTTATGAGAAAAATAAACCAACAAGAACCGGTTATTCGATGGGGAGGCATTTGATACGGTTTTCATTGGCGTTACTAAGTCAGCCCAGTAAAAAAATATACCCTTTTTGTAAAAACATTTAAGTTGACACATCCAATTTTTAAGCGTATACCTTTTTCGACCGGCAGTATACATCTGAATGGCATATATCCGGGAGGTAAAACCTTCTTCCGGCAGATAACGTTACTTCGATACTTTCCGTCGACAACCGGTTAATGACGTAAAAACCCGAGCACGTAAAGACACAGGTTCACCATTCGTCACCACTCGCCCCATTCCGTAATCGGTATTCGGCTTGTCCCGGAATAACACGAGTGGGTCACGAATGACAGGTTCACTTGCAATCAGCATGAATGAGAGTTCGGAATTACGTATGTATGTAATATGTAATTGCATACCAGTGATATATGTATGAATAATTCTAGATTTTTTTAGCTGTGTTATAGTATAAAATAGTTAAAGCAATACACACATTTCAGTTGTTTAAATACTACTTACTTACAACGTATAAGACTTGTTGGACCGGATACGGAGACGCTTACGACAAATAGCTGGAGGCAAGTGATTTGCTTTGGCCAACATGTCTTTATCGCTGAGCCGGCTGGTTGAACAAGATATGCCGGTCTGGCATAATACTGAGACATTGCGCAAAAGAATTTTTTGTTGTTGTTGTAAACTTCAAATCTGGCTTGTACATAGACTTTGAAACATGTTTCGGGGAAAATGAGTTATTAAAACGTGTTTCGGGGAAAATGAGTTTTCAAAATATGTTTGGGGGAAATAATTGTTTAAAATATGTTTCGGGGAAAAATGAGTTTTCAAAATATGTTTCGGGGGAAAATGAGTTTTTCAACTTGTTTTCCGAAACATGTTTTAAAGACTATGTACAAGCCAGATTTGGACCGGGGTAGAATAATGGAATACATAAATAAATTGTATAATGTTGAGTACAATATATATAGTCCAAGATATTTTATGGATTAAACTTCTTTTTTATTCCTCTAACGACGTTTCGGGACCATTCCAGGTCCCTTCATAGGGTCCCTTCAGTTCACCTGATGAAGGGATCCGGAATGGTCCCGAAACGTCGTGAGGGAAATAAAAAAGAAGTTTAATCCATAAAAATATCTTGGACATCTATGTACAACTTCTAAATGCCAATGAAAGACAATATATAAGGCATTTTGAGAGTGAGTTGTAATTGTACTAGATATACAACTTGAATTTTACTAACTATTTTTCATGAATATTTCAAGGATATATTTGATCCAGTTTACTGTTTAATGTAAATGAAATGCAAAAATCAACTGACTAAATTTCTATAAGCAGATGTAATTGACATTTCAGCCAGTCATCGTGAGACGTGACTGTTAGGGAAATGAAGTGTGAACTTTAAACTAGAATTACAGGAGGAAATTTCGATAAGCAGTTGTAATTGACGTTTCAGCCAGTCATCGTGAAACATGACCCAACTATTAACGGCTTTCTGTTTGTAAAAATAATTCAGTGTCGAAATATCAAGAAAACTTTTTATAGTAAAAATCCTAAGGCATGAAAAGCCTAATACAAGATCTGACCGACGGGAACTTCTCACTATCTTCACATGCATGATTTAAAGGTGTTCCTTAAAAAAATGTCTACTAATTGTCCACACCGGATGGCAGCGGCACCAAGCTAGACTTGTTCCTGTTTGTTGAGTCTGGAGCACCAATTCGATCAATTCCTTGCAGGATCGCTACTGTGGCCATAAGTGTGTCAGGGCGAAAGTTTAATTTCCCAGCAACGATGTCGCAATGAGCCGGATATTCTGTCACGGGGATCAAAATATCTCGCACCGTCAACATGGCAGTCTAGCGGTGCCCGCATCTGGTTAAAGTTTAATCGTATGGATTACCAGCATGTATTACTGTCAGTCTCGTCTAATGTACGCCATTCCGTGATGACTGACGCATGAGGTCGTTAATTTCATATCTGGTAAGTCAATTTTTGTGCCACAGATCTTCTAACCCCGAGAGGATAATCGTTGTCTGCGATGAAAATTGCACCTGTTATGACTCTTCTCTTACGGGCTTCCTCAAACCTCACCGTTAAAATTTGTTGCTGTGATCGTTTCATCAAAATCAAGGCTTATGTTCATGATGTAGTACTATATTTCCTGACAAGGTTCACGACAGAAGGATCTTGATGGCTCATTTACAGCAATAGTATAAACGCCTGTGTTACACCAAGTGCCACATTGTACACTGTCAATCAAGTTGCCGTTCTGACGAAGTGAGACTTACAATTTGCCCCCGATACCAGTCAAGATTTTGAGTTAAGATTACATAACAAATCGTCTCTTTGAGTGTGAGGTATATTTCATTTGTTAAACGACCTTCACTGTTTCTTCTAATCATATACACTTTAATTCATGTTGTGGAGTAATAAAAACGTCAATGTTTGCCATTAATTTCGTACATTACGATTTTCCCATTGTCAAATTTTACGAGATAGCTCATATTATGTCCCTTTTAGTACATAACTATGGACTGCTGCTTCTCTGAATGTCTGACCTTTCGCTAAATAATTTGCAATCAGTAACAGTGTGATAACATTAACCTGATTGATCAACTTGTATACATGTGACCCATGCAGGGTTGTATATTGCAGTCAATCAACACAGTTAGTGCAGGTATTGCCTTCGGGGTGTGACAGCTATTGACAATATAGCCAGCCATATATGTATAAATGTATTACACCCTGTAGAGGATTAGCTCGCAGCAACACACGATGATCAGAATCGCTGACACGGAACCATTGCCCAGCTGACTGACAAGTCAACCGAAATGGATATGTTTATGTACATGGATATATTTACGCAGTGTGTTGAAATAGACAACAATATGAAAATTATGATATTTTATTGACATGTTTTTGTGGAGGTATGTATGAAGAAATTACACCAGTATCTTGCAATGTACAAGTGTTTTTGTTTTTAAATGTATGATAGCTTCTAACAGTACATTACTACCATAGTGGGTGATAAAAGCCAATATATGCAACTGTGCAGTCGCAATGTACAACAAGTTTGTTTGAATGTGTGACAGTTTCTAGCAGTACATTACCACCATAGTGGGTGATAAAAGCCAATATATGCAACTGTGCAGTCGCAATGTACAACAAGTTTGTTTGAATGTGTGACAGTTTCTAGCAGTACATTACCACCATAGTGGGTGATAAAAGCCAATATATGCAACTGTGCAGTCGCAATGTACAACAAGTTTGTTTGAATGTGTGACAGTTTCTAGCAGTACATTACCACCATAGTGGGTGTTAAAAGCCAATATATGCAACTGTGCAGTCGCAATGTACAACAAGTTTGTTTGAATGTGTGACAGTTTCTTAAAAGTACATAATATTATAGTAGGTGATAGAAGCCAGTATATGCATCTGTGCAGTGTGTGCATATTGGTGTCAAAGCCTTTTGAAGTTATAATATGTTATGTTATTTGAGTAGGAAATTGAAATATACAACAGTATAAATAAATGTATTATAATGTTCATTTATGATGGTATATTTGTTGTGAAGGAAGATCCACGTGTACATTTCCAACCTATATATAAAAGAGTAAGTGAGGGAGTTTAGTTTTACTCCGCTCTTAGCAATATTCCAGCAACATCATGGCGGGGGACACCAGAAATGGACTTCACATTGTGGAATCGAACACAGGTTTTCGGCATGATGAGCAAATGCTTTAACCACTAGGCTACCCCACCACCCCATATTACATATCTGCATGTATGAATGTTTTATGATTACCTTCAGCCTCTATTATCATTGCTATGTCTGGTGTATAATGTTAACGCCATTCAAGTTCATCGTGATCTTGGTAAAACAAGAAAACACAAAAACATGGCAATTATTCACTCTGATGTATCACGGCATGTGACATGCTTCCCTACCTTCGGCCATAATTCCACATTGTCGTAATCCTGTCATATTTTGACATTTGTGATAAATCAATTCTTTCTGCATATGATGTGCTGCAGGATGATTCAATACCTGATGCTGCATGTATAAACTTTGTTCTGTTCACTTACTGTTGTACATTAAACGTGTGGTTGCTTATGTCAACCTATCATCATATTCATGGCAGGAACACCTGTCAAATGTGTCTCCTAACGACAATGAAATTTGAATGTGTTGTTGTTGTGTATGCTTTGAAACATCTGTGTCGACAGTCTGTGCTGTTGTCTGGGAATTCCTGTATTTGATTTGCACTGTTAAACTGAAGCCTGAAAATGTACAAGATTGTTAAGAATTATTATTTGGTTTGTTGTTTAAAGCTGCACTCAGCAATATTCCAGCTATATGGCGGCGGTCTGTACATATTCGAGTCTGGACCAAACAATCCGGTGATCAACAGCATGAGCATTGATCTACGCATTGGGAACCGATGACATGTGTCAACCAAGTCAGCTAGCCTGACCACCTGAAACCGTTAGTCGCCTCTTACGACAAGCATGGGTTACTGAAGATCAATTCCAACAGGGATCTTCACGGGTAGACAACAAATATTAACATGGAATCATGACATTAAGTAAATTCTTCAGACATATAACTGTGTACTGCAGTTATTTTTGAATACAAAATACAAATTTATTATTAATTGATGAGAAAAGATCACAGCTTGGTTTTGTCCTTTGAAAGACTAGCTTCTTCTGCTGGTGGGTTGTCGAGACTGAATAATTTACCATGAGATAATCTGAGAAATTATAGAGTTTTTTTCAGCCTTACACTAGTTACAGCAAGCCTTAGTATAATGTTTTTGTAGTACGGTATTTGTGATCATGGTGTTTGCAGCCTGGTGATAGATTTAATTGTTTACTTGTTTTACGTCGCATTCAGCAATATTTCAGTGATGGGGCAGCCGCCTAAACAATCAAGACTGGACCAGACAATCAAGTGATCAACATCATAAGCATTGATATAAGCAAATGGGATCTGATGACTTGTGTCGATCAAGTCAGCGAGCCTGTCTACCCGATCCCGTTAGTCACCTCTTACAACAGGCATGGGCTTGAGATCAGTTCTAACCCAGATCTTCAGAGGTCTGGTAGACAATAGAGACTGTTAGAATGTTGGAAGTCTTTGAATGTCATTTGGTAGTATACAAGGACTGACGAGTAAGAATAACCCCTGTAGTGTTGTCATCCTCATAGTACAGAAGTTGACATCCATAAGTTCCCCCTTGTAGTTTATATGTTGCAGTGTTGTGACAATTGCTGCCATTTTAGACAGATGGGTGGGAAATTGCTGAGTAATTCCTGCAGGTTTGCAGATGCAAGGAAATTTGATCAATGCATCTCCATTAGATGGAATGGATGGACATTCAAGTACTGTGGGAAATAGAAAAAAACTGTATTTTCTCATTTATCTCTACAATTTATGTAGTTGATATGTGAAAGTGTGAAATATCTGTTAAACTAAGTTCGGCCTAACTACAGTCTCAGTGGTAGAGAGATAGGAAACAGAGAAAAAGGACTTTACTGAGGGGAAATTAGTGCAGAAATGAGCAATGCAGTTTTTTTCTAAGTCAAAAAGGCTTATTTGGAACAGACCATGGCTTTATGCAAATTAGTGTGCGACGATATTGTATTACAAAGGACACTTTTTAAATGCCCAATTTGAAATTAGACGTAGATTCATTATAAACGATAGCAGACGTAAAAAATAATAACTTTTATGCCAAAACTATTAAGGATGTAGCTACCATGCAGTCTCACTGTCACTATAAAAAGAAACAGATAGGAGGGGTCGCCTCAAAAGCAAAACCTGGGGTCAGGCTTGGGGATAGAGATATCAGCTAAGATAAGATAATCCTTTAGGGCAATTATACTGGGGAGGTACACGGCACGTCATAACAATTTACAAATAATATCCAGTCCTGTCGATCTTCGGGTGGTCATGCCACCTATATACTACGATGCGTTTCTATGGTTTTCGGTTATCATACTCTCTTACATATCTCAACATAAACTTTATGAAAGAAAGACACGTAAGATGTTAATCAATAGATGAGACATAGTCAACACACATGAAAAAGCACAAAATATCTTTGAGATGACCCCTTGTGCCTGTAGGCAGCACGTGCATTTCATGCCAGGTGAGTCGACGGTCCGTCGTCATACCTGGCTGAGCAACCTAATTGCCATCTATAGTCTGATCTATTGTTTTCAGCAGCTATTCGTATTTTTTCTAAGTTTTGCCCGATTTTATGAGTAAACAAGTTTATCTGGATATCGTATTACGCATCCCAATGAACGCCCAGTTAGGCCGAAGTGGGTTATTTCGACATATGCTATTTGCAATTGTGTCAATTTTAGGGATACAGAGTAACAGCCTAAAAACAGTTTTTTTGTATTTTCGACAGTACTATAGTCATTTGTGTTGTCAGTTGAAGTAAATTCGCAGGAATATCACCAAATGCTTCCTGTATAATGGAAGGTATGCATTATGAATATTATATTCATTATTTATTGTTGAAACGGTTGTTGGCCATGAAGGTTTCAGACATAAACTAGTGATAAATGTGCTGGTATGATAAATTCACTTAAACTCCAGTCCCTCCGGGTATTTAGTGAGATATACCCTGGGTATATACGAGGGTGTGAGCAGCTTGACTACTGCCTACAGTCTTGGGTTCTTGGCCTCGGAGTCAGTGTACATCACACATACACCTGTAAGACTGGTTGACAACAAGTAATATACCTTGTAGGGTGATAGGGTCATAGATATCTTCTTCCCAAGGCAAGGGCATTAACTCTTACTTCTGAAGTCCAGTTTCCACTCGTCTGGAATTTCTGAGTTAAATGTAGGCAAGCTATAGTGGTGTGTGCACAGTCCAATCGGAAGTCACAGACTCTCATAGTCATAGCTTTTATGATTCCGATTGTTTGTGGAATGGGGCATTTATCCCAGTCATTTGTGGTGCTGGTTGAAGACTTATAGGGCTGCGCAATATAACCGGTTTACTGGTATTTACTGGTTCAGACATGAAAACGATACGTATTGCAATACGCTCATTGAAAACCAGTATTTTGACATGCATTCGGAAAACTTCCTAACACTCGGCAGTCTTCGGATATTTCCTTGTTTCATTTGTGCCAAATATTATTTACATATATATTTTGTCATGATTAAAAGTTTTCATTAAAGCTTAATCAAGCATAGTGATTTTGTTGTGTTCATGCTTTATAAATCAAGCATTAACTCAATTGTAAGTATTCTTTTGTTTAGAAATACTACTTACAATATATTGCTATACATATCGCAATATATGGTTTTGCATCGCAGTATATCGCAATATGAAAATTCTCTGCAATACCCACCCCTAAAGACTTGTATCATTTCTTATCAACTTATGCTGATAAACATTGTGAGTGCACCATCAAACACCAAACAAACAAACCCGTGAAGATCCGGTGTAGAATAGGTCTTCAGCAACCCATGTGCTTGCCATAAAAGGCGACTATGCTTGTCGTAAGAGGTGACTAACGGGATCGGGTGGTCAGTTTTGCTGACTTGGTTGACACATGTCATCGGTTCCCAATTGCGCAGATCGATGCTCATGCTGTTGATCACTGGATTGTCTGGTCCAGACTCGATTATTTACAGACCGCCGCCATATAGCTGGGACATTGCGGAGTGTGGCGTAAAACTAAACTCACTCACTCACCCAAACAAACAAATTAGACAAGACTTGGTAGCTGTGGTAAACCAAAATAACAATTGGTGAAATGTTGGTTTTCTTTGTTCTTTAACGCTACACTCAGCAATATTCAGCTATATGGTGGAAGTCTGTAAATAATCCAGTGATCAACATCATGAGCATCGATCTACGCAACTGGGATACGATGACATGTGTCAACCAAGTCAGCGAGACTGACCACTTGATCCTGTGAGTTGATACCTGAGACAAGCGTGATTTGCTGAAGACAAATTCTAACCTGGATCTTCATGGGCGGGAAATATTTGTTTAAGTCATGGTGCCATGTTAGTACCTGAGCTAGCACGATCACTTATTTGCAAACAAAATTTTTAATCAAAATCAAATTTTAACACCCTCAGAGGTTATAGCAGTGTGGCACAGTGTCACATTCCAGTTTATTTTAAAAAATCACACTGATTTCTGTTTTAGTAACCAGAGGCCCAGATAAGCTGCATATCCGGGTAAAATACTAATATAAAATTTCAAATTACGCATTGAAAAATAGTTGTTGCGTAATGAAAAAGACATCGATTGCTATCAAGTTGTACTGTTAGTATAGGACAAGTGTTGTACTGTCAGTATAGGATGAGTGATTTTTTTATGAAATCATTTCCATTATATTTAAGTTGGTTTTGATTAGGTATGACATAAGGCAGAACATACCTGCTTAGTAAACTTACTCAATGACATAATACTTAGGTGAGTAAAATGACTGAAATACGCACATATTTGAAACCAGTGGGTAACGGAAAATGAAATACCCACTCAACATTCAAAATGCCCACTCCAAAAAATTACAGTGGGTACTGTACCCACATGAGCTACCGGTATATCTTATCTGGAGCTCTGTTAGTAACTTCAGAACATGTCTATAAATTGAACTCCTTAAGCCTTTGCATGCAGTTCATAAACTGTTAGAACAATGAAGTACATGACTACATGTTTCCGTGAGTCTGGCTCCATTTCAGGATCTGCTTGCTGTGGTGTTTCATTTACCGCTCTGTAACTGACTTTGAAATGCTGCCCTCTACATGAACTGTATCATGTGTTCGAGGAACCCATTCATGAAGTATATTGTGCAATCAGAAAATGGAAACCAACTGGGAGTGAGGAAAAAGGATTTGTTTGGCCAAGTTTATTGATTTTTTGGAGGAAAGACTGAAACAGAGACTACGAATGGGACGTTACTGTATGTTGGGTATACCTTGGATCAAAGACGAAATATCTAACAGGCATCAGCAGGTCACTCTGTCAAGTCATTTTATTACAAAGAAGTTGTTTCTTGTTTTACGCTGCACTCAGCAAATTTCCAGCAATGTGACAGGTTTTGAAATAACCGATTCCAAATCGTTGTTTCGTTTCTTGTGCAGAGATTTTTCCATGCATCTTGTGAATCTCCTCCACTTGGTCTTGCGATAGTTGTATTTTCGGAGGCATTTTGTTTGTACTAGATATCTGCACTCGCACAATTGTCTATATAGAAAAACTAGGCAGAACCTAGGCAAACTAGGTACAAACTAGGTGCGAACTAGGCAGAACCTAGGCGGACTAGGCAAACTAGGTAACTAGGTACAAACTAGGTGCGAACTAGGCAGAACCTAGGCAAACTAGGTAGAAACTATTTCTGTGGAATAGGACGGCGTCGCGACACACGCGCATAAACCACTGATTAGACCTCGACGCGTTGGGAGTTTCCGAGACCCCCAATAAAGGAAACTCCACTCGGCATGTCGAGGTCTAGTCAGTAGTTGCTGAAAAAATGATAGACACTTTGTGCGTTTAACAGGTCTAGGCTGGCGAACTCGGCTGTACATTGAATGATGTCTCTGCTCGAAAATCACTAGGCGCTGGGAGTGGAATTACGTAGAAATAAGCCTATAAGGTACCCTGTAATAGAACCATCATTATATAACTACTAGAATGGATTATACAATCCTGTGATTGGCAACGTGAGGATTAACTTACAGTTTGGATATGATGACGTGGGTCAACCAAGTCAGGGAAACTTACACCTGATCCCGTCAGTTGCTTCTTATGACAAACATGGGTTTCTGAAGAATAATCCAAACTGAGATTATTTTTGTTTACAATGGGATCACAGCACTATGATTGTTGTAAGCAAATGGTTACAGTTGGAGTTAACAGAATCATTGTAACTATCCCTTTGTTTGGTTGTTGTTTAATGCCACACTCAGCAATACGGCAGCGGTCTGTAAATAATCCAGTCTGAAACAGACAACCCAGTGATCAATATCATGAGCATCGATCTACGGTATTGGGATACAAGAACTTGCGTCAACCAAGTCAGTGAGCCCAACTCCCCACCCCTTCAGTCGCCTCTTACAACAAACATGGGTTGCTGAAGACCAGTTCTATCCCAGATATTCAGGGGTAGAAAACTTATGAATATCCCAAACTGAGACTCTTTTCACAAAGTGATCATATGTCCATGTTGTGATTGTTGTAGGGGCAGTGGGGTAGCCCAGTGGTTAAAGCGTTGACTAGTCACGCCGAAGACCCGGGTTCGAATCCCCACATGGGTACAATTTGTGAAGCCCATTTCTGGTGTCCCCCGCCGTGATGTTGCTGGAATATTGCCAAAAGCGGCGTAAAACCAAATTCAGTCAGTTAGTGATTGTTGTAAGCTAATGATAAAGGTAGGAGTTAACCTAGTCAAAATAGCAACTATCACTTTGTGAAATGTGACCTTTTATAATTAATGTTTTGGACACCATGTCTATGAGGGGCCTGACATTTGTTGTGCCAAGAATAATTTCGTCCTGAAGATATGTGAACAAATATGTTTGTTTCACATTTTAATAACAAAGAAAATGAATTATATCATGGACATAAACTTTACTGCAGTAACAATTACATTAAATCACCATGATAGCCAATTACTTTGACTAATTACAAACTAATTACCTGTATGTCAGTAAAAGACTCATTTCTTAAGAAGTGAGAATAATCTCTGGTTTAGCTCTCAGAGTAACAAATTCGTGCTGGTGATTTTACTTTGAACAGCATCAGGATGATGGCAAAAGTGTGGAACAAGAAACAATAATTCAAATATTTAAGTTTTGGGCTTCAAATTAGAGTCTTGTAACTAGAGACAGGCATTTATTTTTAACCAAAGAAGCAACAACAAAACATCAAGAACTAGTATGATCTGCTTTGCTTTCTTAACAAGCCTATGATTGGCTCCGTGAAAGACAATTATTATGTGGACGTGATATTTCAAGCTGGATAATGCTTACATAAGGAAGTTCTTTCATGATTGTGTTATTCTTGAAACTGCTCGACAATTTATATTCTCTACGATCTAGTTAACAAGTTTATCCCTGGTGGCTTCTGTGTGAAAACTTAAGACTTTGAGCAGCTTGGAATGTGGCCAGATGTTTGATGATTGCAAATTCATCCTGTACTGAACCTTTGTGGTCGTTAAGACGTTATAGTACTGTTTCCTTCAGAGGTTTAAATGTCTTCTATCAACAGAATGGCTTGGGAAATTATTTTGCATTGGGATTGTGATAAGAAGTATTGATTGTGTAATACGGGCTGGCATTTGTCAGGGAGGTGTTATAAGAAAATGTATCATTTTCCAGATACTGCTTTAATATCAGTGAATGGATTATTACCGATTCCGTGAAATGATGTATACATACTCTCATAGTTTTGGTTCATTATGTCTTCTGTGAGTGAGTGAGTTTAGTTTTACTCCACATTTAGCAACATTCCAGCTATAGGGCAGCAGTCTGTAAAGAATCAAGTCTGGACCAAAGAATCCAGTGGTCAATAGTATGAGCATCCATATACACAGTTGGAATACTATGACATGCGTCAACCAAGTTAGCGACCTGACAAGCCGATCCCGTTAGTCGCCTCTTGATAAGCATGGGTGACTGAAGATCAATTCTAACCCGGATCTTCACAGGTTGTCTTTGAAGAAGGATTGAATGAGGTTAGATATGATCTGTTTTAAAGCTACTGGGCAGGTGTGTTCGGGCCTGGAGTGACCAGTGGGCAATGAAGTGAGCATCCCAGTTGTTGACGGGTGATTCTACTTGTTTGAGTGATTGCACTGTCTGAATTGGCCTGGCATTCCCTGGATCGTGAATGTATTGATCCACACGTTTCTGGTTCAAGGCCATTTGTGATCAGTTCCAGCTCAGAGATAGTCAGTCCCCCAAGTGTTGTCCTTCATGAGAGAGGGGTGGTGGGGTAGCCTAGTGGTTAAAGCGTTCGCTCGTCATGCCAAAGACCAAGGTTTGACTCCCCACATTGGTACAATGTATGAAGCCCATTTCTGGGTCCCCCGCCGTGATAATGCTGTAATATTGCTAAAAGCGGCGTAAAACTAAACTCATTCACTTCATGAGAGACCATTGTACTCACCCAATACCTCATCTCTTAAAACACACCTGTTGGATGTATCTTTGAGAACGTTGTTGTGATTGCTGGTACTGATGCTTTCAGACTCATATCCGTACAAGAATCTTCAAATACTGCATTTAACAGCCACAGAAAATACATAGTGTAACCAAAACATTGTGTACTGAATCTCATGTTGCAACTTTTGAATTAGATGGTGTGATAATTGAATCCCTTGGTGTAACCAATGAATGTCCATGCTATGTCCATTGAATTCCCAAGTGTGACCATTGAATCTCATGTTGTGCTTATTGAATCCCATGGTGTGACAATTGAATCCCTTAGATGTAACCACTGAATGTCATGGTGTGTCCATCGAATCCCAAAGTGTGACCATTGAATCCTATGTTGTGACTATTGAATCCCATGCTGTGATCACAAATTTTGTGATGTGAACATTGAATCCCACAGTGTGCCTATTGGTTTGTTGTTTAATGCTGCACTCAGCAATATTCCAGCCATATGGTGGCAAGCTGTAAATAATTGAGTCTGGACCAGACTATCCAGTCATCAACATCATGAGCATTGTTCTACACAGTTGGGATACGGTGACATGTGTCAACCAAGTCAGCGAGCTTGACCACCCAACCCTGTTAGTTGCCTTACCACAAGCATGGCATAGGTGGATCCAGAAGTGGGTGGGTGTGTGTGCAGGGGTGCACACCCCCTTTGTCTTGAAAGTTTATTAAATGACCATTGAAACTCTGGTGAAAATGAAGTGTGCACCCCCCTTTCTCAATAGTGTGACCCCCCTTTCTCAAAAAGCTGTATCTGCCCTGCATGGGTTGCTGATGATCAATTCTAACCCAGATCTTCACGGACATCACTGTGGCACTGTCAACAATAGTCCATATGCAACACACAGCATCATCTAGGATACTGCCTCATGATATGTGTTTGCCTGTCGTTTGTAACTACCATCGAGACAGCAATCCTAAAACAGGTACTAGTATGATGTGGTCTTGTGCATTATGTGCTCAGAGCCCAGGGCCTAGATTTTCGAAGCTCTCTTAGCGCTAAGGTAATGTTAAGTTAATGTTAACTTACGACAATCTTAGCGCTAAGAAGGCTTCGAAAATCTAGACCCAGGTCACAAATCAGTTCAGCAATGTTGGCCACAGAGAATCAAGACAGCTTGACTCCTGAGAGTTTTAGGACTTGTCCTGCCCTACAATGAAGCACACGTGACACAAGTCATCTCTTCTTCAGCAAGTGAGTTAGTTCAAAATTGTTTCTGTTCACCCAGAATGTGTGAAGCCCATTTCTGGTGTCCCCCGCCGTGATGTTGCTGGAATATTGCTAAAAGTGGCGTAAAACCAAACTCAGTCAGTCAGCTGTTCACCCAGGAGAAAATGGGTACCCGGTGGGATAAGTCATATGTCTATTAACCTTCTAGCGCCTCACAGGCAGCTTGGGTTATCGGAGTCAATAATGCCCATTTTGTTGTCTGTGCTTGGAGCGTGCCCATGTGCCGTATAGTTCAGCGCTTATCATCTTTTATTATCATATTTGCCAACAAATACACCAGGGAATATTTTGCCTTTCTCAATTTCCCTTAGGGAACGAGTATTATTTTACGCTACTTTTAGCAATATTACAGCAATATTACAGCAATATCTTGGCAGCGGAACACTAGAACACTACTCAAATGGGGAATCAAACCTGGTCTTCGTCGTGATGAGTGAACACTTTAACAAACAGGCTACCTCAGTACTTTATACACGCAGACCAGTAATTATATCAAGAGCTATGTAAATGTGCCAACGCTATCTCCTCCTGGATTCTGATGCTTGGCGTGACTCACAATTGTTGTGAATTATTTATTTTCACAGACAGATTGTCTGCCGATACCAAGGATTGTTGGATGCATGTCAAACTTTAAAATGTAGTCAAATACGACGTTTTACTCCTGCCCTTAGAAACAGTAGAATTTTCATGTTTGGATTCTTTCTTTAATAGGCTGAGTTACACAAGAACTGTCACATCTTTAAGTTCTAAATGACTGTCAAATAATTCAGCATGTAAATGACTTTCTGATGGGAAATTGTAAACATATCTCTTTTAAGAGAAATACGTTGTTTTTCATTTCAAATATTTTTTAAGACATTTCAGGTGTATTGGATATGATTGTTTTAATGTTGTTTTCTAAAATAGTATTTTTCTAAAAATATTTTTATTGGAGAGATTAGGATTCTTTATCACTTTCAGATGCAAAAGACAAACTTACGAAATGTGTGGCTAATAATATTAATATTGAACAGCTTTTAGAAGGGATACAAATAAAGAAAACATTATGGATGTCAGCTTCTTCATTTTTAGGAACACAATGTTTAGGAGTATATTCTTAACTACTACATCTTACTCATTAACAGGGGCGGTGCGGTGGTCTTGTGGTAAAAGCGTTGTCTCGTCACACCGAAGACCCGGGTTCGAATCCCCATATGGGTACAAAATGTGAAGCCCATTTGTGGTGCCCCCCGCCATGATGTTGCTGGAATATTGCTAAAAGCGGCGTAAAAACCAAACTCAGTCAGTCAGTACTCATTGACCAGGCGATGATTTAATATTCATTATTGCGTAAGCCAAACTGTTTTGTCAAAAGAATACTTATATCGGAATATTTATAGGTCCATCAATAAGAATAACCACAGGGATTTTTGTAATTGTTTCATGTGCATGTGAAGCTGCACAATGGTATGGAAACAGAGGTCTTGAAGTGTTGGACAATAGCAACAATACCAGCAACAATACCATCAATACCTGATATTGATTTGCCTGTTTCAATACCATCAACAATTAATGATCACTTCAAGTTCACCGATGATCTATCTGCCCTTTGTCCGATCTCATTCCCTAGGGTTCTGGCTGTCATTTCATTGGACATCCTTATCTGTGGAATTGAATTCCGAACAATTGTAGCCTCCGCGTTTATATTCTCCATTAACACCATGTGCTTGTTAGGAAAGTTTTATGCTGGATTGTTGCCGTGCGAATCCCTTGAGTATATCCTGCTGCAGTACTTCTTCATGGAATTTGATGTTCCACCAATTTATGGTAATGGCACCGAGAATGGTAATATATGAACTTGAATGGATGGTGCTTCTTCAGCACAAATGGCCTCTGTGCAGATATATGTCTGACTTGTATGAATTTTTTACAGGGTTCATCGATAGATATGTTTCATTACAGATAACTTGTTGAATGATTTATACATATATTTCATCACGTACATTCTTGTTTAGCAAAGAAAAGTGTAAAGGACTGATGATGATGGGATGATGGCCATTGTGGGTGTAGTCTAGACTATATATGACTTGAAATGTACAAAGGGATATATATAGCTTAATCACTTGTCAATTTCAGTATAGATGCTATTGATTTGAAATGAACAGGTGGATTCTAGTTGATTCCAGATGATTCCAGTGAGGTTCGAGATGAGGTGCAAATGTATAAATTTCTTGGTGGATATGTATAAATATTTTCTGGCTTTGTAGGATTTGTAATAACTTCCCAGTAGAACACAGGCTGATGACCCTACACAATGCAAGGTTTAATTACATTCATCCTGAAATCCCGCTGATTAAACAGTAGCAGTAATTGCAATCAGGGTAATTGTGCTGTTGAGTTAATGCCCTCGTTTAACATTTGTATACTTAATCATATATTATGTCAGAAAAGTTGTACTGTACTTCAATGCTTTAATAAGGGTCAAAGAACTACACGCCTTATTATGTACCTTTGAACAGTATTACCAGTGTATTGCAATACGCCTTTCAAACGATACGTATTGCAATGTTTTTTTCTCAGATCTGATATATTGGGTAATAAAATATGTATCAAGTTTTGTGATTATCTTTATGGTTTAAGTTCAAATCTACACAGACTTTCATTCACACCGATGTTTTCCATTGTAACTGATTGACAAAACAGCATACTTTACATACAATACATTTTATAAAAAAGGAAAATACAATCCCTCAAAATCAAATCTGAAGTTCGAAATTTTTGTTATCACAACAATTAAGTTTATTTTTATGGCTTTAGTACATAGAAAATAGGCTCTGCATGTACAGTCGATGTCACTCATTGTCAAATACTGTCACAATGGGCGGTGGGGTAGCCTAGTTAGCGTGCCGGACAAGCCGATCCCGTTAGTCGCCTCTTGATAAGCATGGGTGACTGAAGATCAATTCTAACCCGGATCTTCACAGGCTGTCTTCGAAGAAGGATTGAATGAGGTTAGATATGATCTGTTTTAAAGCTACTGGGCAGGTGTGGTCGGGCCTGGAGTGACCAGTGGGCAATGAAGTGAGCATCCCAGTTTTTGACGGGTGATTCTACTTGTTTGAGTGATTGCACTATCTGAATTGGCCTGGCATTCCCTGGATCGTGAATGTATTGATCCACACGTTTCTGGTTCAAGGCCATTTGTGATCAGTTCCAGCTCAGAGATAGTCAGTCCCCCAAGTGTTGTCCTTCATGAGAGAGGGGCGGTGTTGGGGTAGCCTAGTGGTTAAAGCGTTCGCTCGTCATGCCAAAGACCCGGGTTCGAATCCCCACATGGGTACAATGTGTGAAGCAATGGGTACATTTCTGGTGTCCCCCGCCGTGATGTTGCTGGAATATTGCTAAAAGCGGCGTGAAACCAAACTCAGTCAGTCAGTCAGCCAGTCAAATACTTAGGCTCCCAATATATGCTTTCAACAAAGCAATTTTCTTCTTTTATTTTTTTTTAACCTCTGAATAAACATCTGTTAAGAAACTCGGGTATTCCCGATGATCTGTAAAGGTTTCATTTAGGACTTAAGTACAGGTCATCATTAGGTGTATTTGAATTCAACTAAAAAATAATTAGGTAGTAGTGATTTGTTTTGCATATTATATGCAAATCTGAGTCTGGAGCTGTGATCTATGTGTGTGTAGTGACGTTAGGGTAAATCGACCCCAGAAATCGAATGATTTACATTTGGTGTTTAACTGATTACAAAGGGGTTGTACACAGATAATTACACAGAAAGAGATACAATGTGTATTCTATATCTGCAGTTAAGTGGACTAGTCATCTTATCGGACGTGGTAACAGCTTTGTGCAATGAACCAATGTTGTTTTTGCTGTAGTTCCTACAATCTCATTTAAATCAGATCTTCGTTCTCGCCACTGCTAAACACTGATATCAGGACATCCCTTTATGTGTCATGTCAGAACGACCTTTTGTCCAGCCAATGATGTCTTCCCTTGCAAGTGACAGTCAGAATGTGTTTTCTGATCAAGAGAAGCTCAGCATGGGATATTCTGAACGGCAGTTATTGGCTGTACATCTATCACTTGCTTCAATGGGATAAATATTCAAGCGGCAGGTTTTCGATAGGCCATGGTAAGCACTGTCATACAATTTCAGCCATCAGTCAGATATTCTAGAATGTTTATTTGTTCAGTTTTCAAAGTTTAAATCCATTTTTCCAAGTGTATCCCCGAATTAAATTCATGGATTGAAACATACACAACAAAGCTTGATGAAGCTGCTTTCTGATTGGATAATGCTGACTTCTTGTCAGCCAGTTCACTCAGCCCTGGTCGGTCAAATTTTGTGAAAGTTTCTTTATTTTTTACATGTTCTGTAAAGGGTTGTCCTCAGATCGCACTCAGTAACATTCCAGCATAATGGCAGGGATCTGTAAATATTGGAGTCTGGACCAGACAATCCAGTGATCAACAGCATGAGCATCAATCTGCGCAATTGGTATAAGATGACATGTGTCAACCAAGTCAGTGAGTCTGACCCCCCAATCCTGTAGATCGCCTCTTATGACAAGCATGGGTTGCTGAAGATCAATTCTATCCCAGATCTTCACAGATACTTTGTTTAGTAGTAGCATGGACTAGGATCTAAGTTTAATGAGATTGTAATTGTTACAGTATGTATTTCTTATTGCCACAGAAGAGACCAAATGGCTTGGCTGGTCAGGAGGCTTAGCGATTTGGTTGTTTGTGTGTCATTGTGCTTTGACTTCATCAGATTTGCTCGGATTTGATTGTCTTGGTCGGATTTGGTGTCGGCTTGCTGATGCCATTAGCTGGAATATTGCTGGATGTCGTATGAAGCAATCAAACAATTAGAACCATTGAGTGAAAATCTGGTTTGGAGCAGCAAGGATTTAAAAAGCATAAAACACTGCCACAGGCTAATTTTCATATCAAGTGAGCGGATGTTTCTCTTGTTTGAAAGAAACTTGCTCCTTGCAACCTTGCCCCTTTCCACACTGTCCCTCTGTCCCCATGCCATTGCTCCCCTATTCCTCCCCCCTCCTGTCTGTTCTACTGTTCCCCTTGCCCCCTTGCCCCTTGTTCTGGTACTCTCCTAATCCCTTGTGTCCTTGCACTCCTGCTCTACTGTTCCCCTTGCCTCCTTGCCCCTTGCCCCTTGTTCTGGTACTTTCCTCTAATCCCTTGTGTCCTTGCTTTCCTGCCCCTGCCCCTTGCACTTCTGCTCTACTGTTCCCCTTGCCTCCTTGCCCCTTGCCCCATGTTCTGGTACTTTCCTAATCCCTTGTGTCCTTGCTTTCCTGCCCCTACCCCTTGCACTCCTGCTCTACTGACCCCCTGCTTCCCCACCCCCACCCTGCCTCCTGGCCCCACCTGCCCCCTGTCTCTGGAGTGTCTGATGTAGAGATCTGCCAATGTATTGACCCACTGAAAAAAGCGTGCATTTAATGGTATTCATACCAAACTTTGCTGGAGTAAAATACAGCTTCATACGATGACTCAATTGATCACATGGCTGTGAATGTGTAAATACATTTGGGTGATTCAAGGCTTACTAACATTGGAGACTGTATTCGTATATTGATGGGCCACTTCGGATGAAGGACCGCGGCTGTGTTGTTGCTAAAATATTGGTGTTCCATTGCTGAAATGTTGTGTTTCTTGCTGAAATATGACAATGCTATTTCTGCAACATTGCCATCAAATTGGTGACGTTGCTTTTTTTAGAGATCGATATATTGCTGCCATTACTCCCCATTTACTGGAATAGGGAATTTGTTGACACAGGTGGCACCTTGCTGTTTTTCCCTTACATTAACTTATTGCTATCTAATTATTGACAGTGTTGAGAAAGTAATATCCTGTCATTTCTGTCACATTGTGGACATTTTGTTACTGACATATACAATAATGATCCAAATTGCTCAATTGAGAAAGTGGGATTGTGCTACATGTATGGACCTTAGAAGATCCGGCTTATACCCCCTTTACACTTGAGGCAGAATGAGCCAGAATGCTGTTGGAATGAAAATTCCTGGAGATTCCTGGAAAATCAAACTGCATTCTAAAACTTCTTACTGCATTCCGAATGCATTCCAACTATTCGGGTCAATTCTTGTGATGTGCCCGAATGTTTTGAACATGTTCAAAACCTTCCAGGTACATTCGAAGTGGAATAATTCGAACAGCATTTGAAGTGCATTCTACGTGCATTCTAAGTATTCTTACTGCATTCTAACGGCATTCTAAGTGTTTTTACTGCATTCTAAGTATTCTGAACGTATTTGAGGGAGAATGGAAAAGGCAAGCCACTTCAAATCTTCAGAATGTCCCGAATGCTCCTCGAATGAATCGGAATGTATCTCAGTTGCTGCTGGAATTCAGGTGGAATATTCTTCCAATGTATTGGAATATTTCGATTGCAGTTGGAATACAACTCGAATGTACCTTGAATACACCTCAAATACAGTCAGAACGTCCCGAATGCTCTTTAAATGAGCTCTGACATCATCAGAACACCACCGAATCACATAAACATGTGGCCACCTGTAACTGAAACGTCAGATAGCATTTGGGAGTCGCATTCTTACAAAACTTGAAAAAAATGTTTATTTTGACATTCACTCCCGAATGCGGTTCAAATTTTGGAGAAAAAATTGTATGGCTGATTCTCCTTGATTCCTGTCAATTCAAAATAAGTGTGAAGGAGCCTTTGGAGCTGGTATTCAGCAACCTCAGTGAGTGAGTGAGTGAGTTTTAGTTTTATGCTGCACTCAGCAATATTCCAGCTATATGGCGGCGGTTTGTAAATAATCGAGTCTGGACCAGACAATCCAGTGATCAACAGCATGAGCATCGATCTGTGCAATTGGGAACCAATGAAATGTGTCAACCAAGTCAGCGAGCCTGACCACCCAAACCCTTTAGTCGCCTCTTATGACCGGCATGGGTTACTGAAGGTTCAATCTAACCCGGGTCGTGCTCATCAGAAGAGGTGACTAACTGACTCGCTGACTTGGTGGTTGTCATCGTCTCCAAAATGATGGTTATGATATCAATCACTGGATTGTTTAGTCCTGATTTCCCTGTATACAGCCAGCAGTCATATAGCTGCATCACAAACAGACGTAACGCACACACACACACACATGAAAACTGAGACTACACAATTCAACATGCCAAGCATCAAGCACAACAATACAAGCAACTCAACACAATGTATTAATTTCTTTCATGCTAACGGCAACACAAGCCTGGTGGGGGTCATCTGGTAAACATGTACCACTAGTTAATTGCGAAATAGATTAATCACCTCCTTTCATGTGTATGAGTATGCTGTTTACACAAGTGACAAGCCCAGCCTTATATATTTCATTAGCAGCAATATGTACGGTTGTGCTTGGAGGTAAGACTGACTGTCCGTCTCGGTCCCTCGTTATTTGTTATATTGATGAGTTTCCATCTAGCGCTCTCACACTCAATCTCTGACAATTACCTCCATGGATTAAACAAGCTGTGGAGCACAGATGTTATTCACGGACACATTAATTACACAGACATTTTGTTGACTTTGGCCATTTTAAAATATTTCCTCTTTTTTTGTTTCAACTCTTGTATCATGATGTGGTACCAATTATATATCATACGATGTACGTTTTGTTGGATGATAACTTCATTTAAAGTGCAGAATAAACACTGGAGACTGGAGTTAATTTCAGTTGTCAATTTCTGTTGTCAATTTCTTCTGTTGTCAATTTCAGTTGTCAATTTCTGTTGTCAATTTCAGTTGTCAATTTCTGTTGTGAGTATGCAGTGATGTTTTGCGGATTTCATCTTATTAGGAATGTGTTTCGTCATATTTCTTGTGTTCTCGAGCACAGAACGTCGTACGCCCAGCTCTGGTGTTGTGCTCCTTAATGTTTGATTTCCCATTGTGAGAGGATACATGAATAGTCTGTAGTGTTTGTTCGTCGTCTGAATCAAGGTTTGTGAATGAAGGTTATCTGTGGACAGGTCACTATACAGGACATCGGTCATTGGCCTGATGTCTGTTTTTTAACCACCACCTTGCTAAAGCATTTTTATCCCCCACCGTGCTCAGTCACTCATGAAGATCCAGGTTAGAATTGATCTTCAATAACCCATGCCTATCATAAGAGGTGAATAACAGGATCGGGTGGTCAGGCTCGCTGACTTGGTTGACACATGTCATCGTATACCAATTGCATAGGTCGATGCTCATGCTGTTGATCACTGGATTGTCTTGTCCAGAGTCGATTATTTACAGACCGCCGCTATATAGCTAGAATATTGTTGAGTGCAATCTGAAGACAACCCATTACATATCATGTAAAAAAAAATGAAACTTTGATCGACCGACCATTAGCCAATCAGGAAGCAGCTTAATCAAGCTTTGCTGTGCATGTTTCAATTGGCAACTTTAATTCGGGGATGCACTTTTAAAACTGATTCAAACTTTGAAAATTGAACAAAAGAAAAAAGCGGTGTAAAAGTAAACTCACTCACTCACTTGTAAGCTGTCCGTCAACACTCATCTGTCAAGATGTTCTCTTCAGATTCCTTGTAACAGAGTTGTGGTTGTATATCTGTTTGGTCAACCATCCATAACATATGCCACTGCTGTATGACATATTCTTAATTTCTTCCGCAAAGTTGTTTTTATGCACTTGTGAGGAAGTTCTCTGCCCCTTTGAACTTACAGGAATCGATCATGATGAGGAACACAAAGAATTGTACTCCAGCACCTAGGAATTGAAAAAAGACTTTGATGTGACGAGCAATTTATTTAACTTCTACACCACCCACACCGTGTCACCTATTGTGAAAAACACATACGATCACATTGGCTGCTTTGACTTGCGTACACCTGTCCTCTCCTTCAAGGAGGAGAGAGCTGTTCCGTAGACAGGAACCATTCCAGGCACAGGGACCTGGAGAGAGGAACCATTCAGGCGATCGGGATCTTGGAGAAAAGAATATTCAGGGGACTGGGGTCTTGTAGAAAGGAACCATTCAGGGGATCGTGGTCCTGGAGAAAGGAACCATTTGGTTGATTGTGGTCCTGGAATAAGGAACCAGTCATGAGATCAGGGTCATCAGCCAGATATGGTCATACTGTAAGGATTGTGTGGTCAGGCTCTGTGTGTTTGTTGAGTGAATGTGTCTGTGCCATGACAGGATGAGACATGCTCATGATATCAATCATTAGTTTGCTCAGACCAGACGGGATTATTTACAGGCACATAAATGGAATATTGCACAATGTATTGCAATCAAAATTAAAAGAACAACAATGGACATGTTACTCTATGTGGATGCTGAAATAGAAATTATGAATGGCTGTTTTACTGATATAATAAACCGTTAAAATAGAACAGGTGAGCTTCAGTGTTACACTGCCATCAGAAAGTATTTTTATTTGTTGTTTAACACCGCACTCAGTAATATTACAGCTACATGGCTGCTTCCTGATTGGCTAATGGTCGGTCGATCAAAGTTTCTTTTTTTTTTTGCATGATATGTAATGGGTTGTCCTCTGATTGCACTCAGTAATATTCTAGCTATATGGCAGCGGTCTGTAAATAATTGATTCTGGACCAAACAATCCAGTGATCAACAGCATGAGCATCGATCTATGCAATTGGTATACGATGACATGTGTCAACCAAGTCAGCGAGTCTGACCACCCGATCCCATTAGTCGCCTTTTACAACAAGCATGGGTTACTGAAGGTCAATTCTAACCAGATCCATGGGTTAGAAAGTAATACCACGCTTAAGAACAATTAATCATAGATTACCCATAGAAACTGGAAGATGGACTAGCATTGTTAGATCTGACTGACAATGTACATTATGTAATGAAGTATTGGGTGACGAATACCACTTCCTTTTAACATGCAACCTGGTCTAGCAACCCTACGAAAAAATATCTACCTTACTTGTTTTCTAATCATCCCTCAATAGATAAGTTCACCTCAATTATGAAACCAATTTATAAACCACTTACTTTGAAATTAGCCAAATATATCAAGGAAGGTTTATGTTTGTACAAATGAACTCTATCATGTACATTACAGTAACTTTTTAATTTTGCCATGTTGACCGCGTCATACCAAAAGACGTTAAAATATGGTACTTGTTGGTCCCTGCCTGGTGTTCGGCATTAATGGGTACAACAAGGACTGGTTGGCTCGGAGTCAGTATAATGTGTCTGAGTGGGGTATTCATGCTTCACTGCAGCATGGTATCTCAGTGGGCTAGCACTATAAAACCAGCTTAAGTCTGGGCTAGTACAAGCAGCCGCACATGCAAGCATGCACGTCGTCATATGAGCGAAATATTCTCAAGCACGACATTAAACCTAATTTCACCTTCACCTCACTTTTGGCATGTATAAGCTCATACTGTTCACAGTGTAAATGGGGCGGTGGGGTCACCTAGTGGTTAAAGCATTTGTTGTCAAGCTGAAGACCCGGTTCAATTCCCCACATGGGTACAATGTGTGAAGCCCATTTCTGGTGTCCCCTGCTGTGATATTGCTGGAATATTGCTAAAACCATCCTCACTCAATCACTCACTCACTCGTAAGTTATCTGCATGTTCTCTGTGCCACAATATATGATTTATGAGAACAAACTTCTTATTCGAAAGCAATGCCACGCTTGTATTCCCATAAAGTGTGCAGCAATTTCTACATTTGTCAAGCCATGAATAGTTAATGGCAAGCTGACATAACCACTGCTGACAATGAAGTAACTGCTTGCATTCAAGCATTGGTCTATTTCACTGTGTTCCATTGACTGTAATGGTGATTAGTGCAATGTACACCAATAGATTTCATTGTGGCTGGCCTCTATTGCAGTCATTCAGGAAGACTTGTGAGGTACTGATAATCATGAATATCCCACTGATATTAAGAATAATAATGTCGGAGATTTGTTCCGAAACTGAAAAGGAAATGATTGGGTATTGTCATGAGAACAAATATATGAGAATTTGATGAAAATTGAAAAGAAAGTATTAATGTGATTGGATATTGTGGAAGAAGTAGAGTCATTGTGTAAGAGCATTAGTTCCTGGGAAATCTATATTTGTAACTCTGGTGGGTTTTTCTTCTAAGTGGAATTGCTGTTGAGGAAGATTAGGCCGAATTGCGAACTTCCGAGTTATTAAGTTTAAGTCAATATAGAGACCGGATTATTTGTTTGGAAAGTGAATCATCTTAGCTTTATAAGTAGCATCATTTTAAAAGAAAAATACAATAAAGAGAAAGCAGAATGTAAGGATTGCTTAGATAAATAGG
The DNA here is from genome assembly GCF_003918875.1 of Haliotis rubra. Lineage (NCBI taxonomy): Eukaryota > Metazoa > Mollusca > Gastropoda > Lepetellida > Haliotidae > Haliotis > Haliotis rubra. Next base: position 3,276,217 of record NW_025767102.1, read on the forward strand.
GAGTGTTGAACGTGACCATTTCAAAACATAGTTTGTGTTTGATTGTGTTTATACCAACTGATTCAGGTTTTCGTCTTGAGTTTGGAACTGAGCTGTGGCTAGAAGTGGATCTGATTAAGAAGGAATTAGATATGAATTTGAAGGTTTATTTCAGCGATGTAAGGAATGCTGTTCCTGAAGCTACTACAGCCTCTCCATGGTCTCTCTTCCAAGGAGATGATTGGTTGGTTTGTTGTTTTACTCTGCACTCAGCAATATTCCGGTCGGTGGGGTAGCCTAGTGGTTAAAGCGTTCGCTCGTCACGCCGAAGACCCGGGTTCGATTCCCCACATGGGTACAATGTGTGAAGCCAATTTCTGGTGTCCCCCTCCGTGATATTGCTGGAGTATTGCTAAAAAGCAGCGTAAAACCATACTCACTCACTCACTCAGCAATATTCCAGCTATATGGCAGCAGTCTGTAAATAATCAAGTTTGGACCAGACAATCCAGTGATTTAAAACATGAGCATAGATCTATGCAGTAGGGATAAAATTGAGACCTGTTTGTCTTTTGTTGTATCCTGGTAGTAATCATCGCTCATCTGGACAATTGACCAGTGGTTTGCCTGATCCAGGATTGAAACCTGGATTGATTGCACTGGCATGTTGCAAAGCATGTTGCAAAACATTGTCATTCATGTGTAATGAAGCATTGGTGGCCCAGTCATTTAAGTCCCCACAAATTGGATGTGTCCATGGTTATGGGTTTAAATCCTGATTTGCCTAGATAATATCTGCAGGTCTGTCTGCACCACAACCTAATGTGATAAACATTTAGGACCAGGCCCCCGTTTCACAAAGCTATCGTAGCGCTATGACTGCCGTAAGTTTATGTTACAGTATAGGAGGTAACACAGTCGTAGCGCTACGACTGCCGTAAGTTTATGTTACAGTATAGGAGGTAGGACAGTCGTAGCGCTACGATAGCTTTGTGAAACAGGGGCCTGCATCACTTCAGCCTTTCTAGGGGCTGTGGGTAGTCCAGTGGTTAAAGCAGTTTCTCAGCACGCCAAAGATCTGGCTTTGATTTCCTGCATGGCTAGAATGTGTGACACCTATTTCTGGTGTACTCCACCATGATGTTGCTGGAATATTGCTAAAATCGGCGTAAAACTATACTCACTCAGTCAGGGTTTCTTCCTTCATCAAGTTGTCATGCTTACATTTGACTGGAATCCTATTCAAATAAAAACTAAGCACACTCACTCAATGACTGAATTTCAACCTTTGCAACAATTAGATAATTTTAAAACAGACACTTCAAAATCAAGACATGGTTGTTACAATGTGTACAATCAAATGTTTGCAGTTCATGGTACAGTTTCTATGGCAACAGAATACAAGTTTGCAGAAGAAAGTTTGATCGCTTTGTATTTTAATGAGCTGTCATGAGCTGCATCAGTTATCTGTATAGATATTAGGTCATTAAACACTGATCAGCTATACATCTATAGTGTTTAGTTAGTATTACACAATGCCATTTAGAAAGTGGTCAAATGTAACATATTGTTGCAGTGCACTGGCACGGAACAACACTACAATATGTTATATTTGGGATTACACTTTCTTAGTAAAGTACAAATTCTAGTACTTTTTTTAGTTGAACCCCATCCGGGATTCGAACTGTTCAAATCCCGGATGGGGCTCAACTAAAAAAAGTACTAGAATTTGTATTTTACTAAGAAAGTGTAATCCCAAATATAACATATGTTGTATAGTTATTACTGAAATTTCTTGTTTGCCAATTTTTTGGTTTGCCAATTTTATTGTTCGCCAAGTGTCATGTATGTCTAAAGAACATTGTAAACGACCTACTTTAACTTTGTTGGTCCAGACGAAAATATTGCTGGGGTGATTGAACCCTCAAACTATCTGTGTTATGCACATGGAATTAGGGCAATAGGGCCCCTTTTGAAGGAGCCACTGACTATGTTATCACTAAAAGAGATTTATATTTTCATATTTTTACACTCCTGCCCGCACATGTTTTTCAGATAGCAATCTGTAAGTCAAGTAATGAAAGTGGCTCGGACTAAGAAAAACTCACTGATGGATAGAAAAGCACCAGTAGAGCCAGTAGAAAGTCGGTGGGAATCTAGGCCAGAACACCTGTCTCTGTGTTTGTTATAAAATTTACAATTCAATTTAATATTCCACATGGTCAGTTCGTGCTGTAATGGTCAGTAGTGAGGCCATTGACGGTGTGGGGCGATGGGGTAGCCTAGTGGTTAAACCAGATCTATTTAGCTGCCACTTATTATAATGCAAGTATATGTTTCTAGGTAACCTTCTATTCCACCTCGGGGCAGTGGGGTATCCTAGTGGTTAAACCAGATCTATTTAGCTGTCGCTTAATGCAAGTATATGTTTCTAGGTAACCTTCTATTCCACCTCGGGGCGGTGGGGTATCCTAGTGGTTAAACCAGATCTATTTAGCTGTCGCTTAATGCAAGTATATGTTTCTAGGTAACCTTCTATTCTACCTCGGGGCGGTGGGGTATCCTAGTGGTTAAACCAGATCTATTTAGCTGTCGCTTAATGCAAGTATATGTTTCTAGGTAACCTATTCTACCTCGGGTCGGTGGGGTATCCTAGTGGTGAAACCAGATCTATTTAGCTGTCGATTAATGCAAGTATATGTTTCTAGGTAACCTGCTATTCTACCTCAGATGAGGGGCGATGGGGTATCCTAGTGGTTAAACCAGATCTATTTAGCTGTCGCTTAATGCAAGTATATGTTTCTAGGTAACCTTCTATTCTACCTCAGGGCGGTGGGGTATCCTAGTGGTTAAACCAGATCTATTTAGCTGTCGCTTAATGCAAGTATATGTTTCTAGGTAACCTTCTATTCCACCTCGGGGCGGTGGGGTATCCTAGTGGTTAAACCAGATCTATTTAGCTGTCGCTTAATGCAAGTATATGTTTCTAGGTAACCTTCTATTCTACCTCGGGGCGGTGGGGTATCCTAGTGGTGAAACCAGATCTATTTAGCTGTCGATTAATGCAAGTATATGTTTCTAGGTAACCTGCTATTCTACCTCAGATGAGGGGCGATGGGGTATCCTAGTGGTTAAACCAGATCTATTTAGCTGTCGCTTAATGCAAGTATATGTTTCTAGGTAACCTTCTATTCCACCTCAGGGCGATGGGGTATCCTAGTGGTTAAACCAGATCTATTTAGCTGTCGCTTAATGCAAGTATATGTTTCTAGGTAACCTTCTATTCCACCTCGGGGTGGTGGGGTATCCTAGTGGTTAAACCAGATCTATTTAGCTGTCGCTTAATGCAAGTATATGTTTCTAGGTAACCTTCTATTCTACCTCGGGGCGGTGGGGTATCCTAGTGGTTAAACCAGATCTATTTAACTGTCGCTTAATGCAAGTATATGTTTCTAGGTAACCTGCTATTCTACCTCAGATGCCTGAGGTGTGGAACTAAAAATGTCTACATCTTGCCAACATCAATCTGTACATGTAATTACTGTTCATCGTTATAATGCGAAAATACTGTTCAAAGTATACTGCCAAGCCCTCCTGCAATGCTAAACCCTAATGAAGCAAGTCTAGATTTCCTCAGTTTCTGAATCTCACATCTTATTGGGTTTCCTTTTCAATTTAAATGGGTTTATTTATTTCTGTCCAAATTTTACATATTCAGAGACTAAGCAAGAGTCTAGAATATTACTAAAAGCAGCGTAAAACCATACTCACTTTAACGAACTATATTCTTTATCTCAGCCACTAGATGTACTTATTTTAGCCGAAATATGTACAGTGGACTATGTTTATGACAAACTAAAATTAATGTTTCTTGGAGTTTTTCATCTGAGGGCTGTGGGGTAGCCTAGTGGTTAAAGCGTTCGCTCATCACACTGAAGACTGGGTTCGATTCCCCACATGGGTACAATGTGTGAAACCCATTTCTGGTGACCCCCGCCGTGATGTTACTGGAATATTAAAAACATAATCACTCACTCACTGTATTTCATCTGAGGATTTTCTTGGTTAGAATTGGTCACTAGGAATACTATGTTGGTCCCTGAAGCTGACCAAATGGATGATGCGGTTGGGTTTGGTGACTTGGTTGATAGTAGGTCATTATGTACCCAGGGGTGTTCCTCACAACATCAATCACTTGATTGTCTGGTCAAGACTTGATTATTTGCAGCCAGCCATTGAACCACAAGCAAACTGTATGATGTTGAACAACAAGAGATATATTTCTTACTGAACAAAATCAACTGAGGTAATGTGAAATACCCATCTGTTAATACCATTTCCACAATATTCACAGATCAATATACATTTTGTTCCTTGTAAGTAATTGATTTTCGATCCAACAAGTTCAATCCATACATTCAAAGCTTCAAGGATTGTAGCAAAATAGGTTTACTGTATTGTCATACTACAGAGAGCATTGTTTCTCTGTCCACTGACAACTGAACCCGCCCTTGAAGTTGTAAGGTAAATATTGGGGGTGTTATACAGAGGTGTTGTGGCAATCCCATGTGATCCGGAGCTACAAGGACATCAAGTTGAGGTTATGTGACACAGTGCAGAGGAATAGCCATAGGGCCTTTGTCTAACAGGATGCGTTGTGTTACCGTTGTGTTACCGTCATGGTGATAAGGAGTCCTAATACTATGATGAATGAATGCTAAATATGACAGTGCCAAGTTCAAGGTCTAGAGGTCAAGGTTACAGGAAATAGGTCTGCCATGTTATATCACCCCAACAGGACATTTGAAGTTGTTTTTAAGCGGATGAAAGCTTACTTCTTTTTGGATATTGTATTGTTAATTATTTATGTATCATTACTACAAAGGATTTGAAGTAAAACAAAGAAAACCTGTGGCTCTAATCAGTGTGCAAAATAGTTTCCAAATTTTGCTAGCCAGTCAGGCTAAGTATGCCTGAAAGTTACTAGCCCACAAAATAATTCATAATCTTGCATGATTTAAAAGTGTATTGTAACTTAACAAGTCGGAGAGAGTGATATATTTACAAAATGACCCCATGAAAATTCACTAGCTATTTTTACTAGCTATTTTGCACACTGGCTCTAACATCAATGCCATTATGTTCTCAGCTGGATGATTGTGTTCCAGTGCCCATTGATTAAGTGTTCTTGATGGAACTGGGCTTAATCTTTTCATTCTTCCATCCTTCCTTCCTTCCATCTTTCCATCCTTCGTTCCTTTCATTCACCCTTCCATCCATCCATCCATCTTCCTGGTTTGTTGCTAAACCATGACTCACGGCCATTAAAAACCAATCTCTGAAACTTCATATTTACACACAGCAAATACTGATAAGGCAATCAACTTGTGCGTTTGCTGTCAATTACTTTTTCAGCATTTTTTATAGTTCCAAGGTTATATGCTGTACAAGTGTGCGAAGGGTTTGATTGTAGTGTAAAAGTCATAAATCTTTCATTATTTCTCCAAATTTACAAATTTATCTGGTTGTTAGGATTGGCACAGAAATATATCTTAATCCTGTGTGTTGAGTTGTTGCAAAAATCTTAAATATTTGTTATTAACATCTGTGATATAGTTTGAATGTTGCTGACAATTTTATAAAATAATATTTGATAAAAAAAAATCTTAGAAGTAGAAGACAGCGATGTGACATTTTGTGTCTAGAATATCTGGATTTCAGCTTCAAAGATGGCTTATCTATTCATATTTATGAATACTGGGCATCTGCCTTCTCTAAAGCCAAAGGTAGTTTCACATGGCATTTCTAAATTCAAGGACTTGATGTGTAATGGTTTTATTGACAGGTAATCTATAACTGTGTTGTATTCAAAAATGGCTATGAGAAACACGGCTTGTATATTTCGTTCACCTGGTTTGAAACAGTAGTCATGAAAAATTGATCTGAAAGTCACACAGGCAAGCAGTATTGATCTGGGTAAAATCTGAGATAAGGAATTATCTTTATTTGCCTAAAGGTGATTCTAAATTCTACTGTATCAAGTATCAAGTGAGTGATTGAATATTAAATTTGACTGCAGCAGCAGGATTACAAATGTTTATGGCAGTAGATCACGTACAAGTCAAACTATTCATAAAGGTCTGTGACAATGAGGGATGTGGAACTGCAATGTATGTCATTTGTCCTACACTGTGACGCTGACATGACACAAACTGACACAATGTTTGAAGCACACTCTGATACAGTAACAATGACACAATTACCCACCTACTGACACTGTCATGACACAAACTGACACAACATTTGAAGCACACTCTGACACAGTTACAATGACACAATTACCCACATGCTGACATGACACAAACTGACACAACATTTGAAGCACACTCTGACACAGTTACGATGACACAATTACCCACCTACTGACACTGACATGACACAAACTGACACAACATTTGAAGCACACTCTGACACAGTTACAATGACACAATTACCCACATGCTGACATGACACAAACTGACACAATGTTTGAAGCACGCTCTGACACAGTAACAATGACACAATTACCCACCTACTGACACAAACTGACACAATGTTTGAAGCACGCTCTGACACAGAAACAATGACACAATTACCCACCTACTGACACTGACATGACACAATGTTTGAAGCACGCTCTGACACAGTAACAATGACACAATTACCCACCTACTGACACTGACATGACACAAACTGACACAATGTTTGAAGCACGCTCTGACACAGAAACAATGACACAATTACCCACCTACTGACACTGACATGACACAAACTGACACAATGTTTGAAGCACGCTCTGACACAGTAACAATGACACAATGTTTGAAGCACGCTCTGACACAGTAACAATGACACAATTACCCACCTACTGACACTGACATGACACAAACTGACACAATGTTTGAAGCACGCTCTGACACAGAAACAATGACACAATTACCCACCTACTGACACTGACATGACACAAACTGACACAATGTTTGAAGCACGCTCTGACACAGTAACAATGACACAATTACCCACCTACTGACATGACACAAACTGACACAATGTTTGAAGCACGCTCTGACACATAAACAATGACACAATTACCCACCTACTGACACTGACATGACACAAACTGACACAATGTTTGAAGCACGCTCTGACACACAAACAATGACCCAATTACTCACCTACTGACACTGACATGACACAAACTGACACAATGTTTGAAGCACGCTCTGACACAGAAACAATGACACAATTACTCACCTACTGACACTGACAGCATCACTAAAACGCCCACTCCACCACGGCTACACCAACTTGTACACTAACATACACCCACACAACTCAGGTGATGCGCTGCAAGACACAATATTAATTTGTATTTCACATCTCAAAGGATGTTGTGTTGGCCCTAATGCAATACTCCAGCACATCAAATTACAACCAAGGGAAATTAATTGGGTACACTTACTTTCAACACAGGACCTTTTGTTTAGGGAATTGGCACCGCGGGGGAAACAAGCATGAATGTTGATGTCTGGTTTGGGAACGCTGATTGCATTATGATGGTCTCAATAAATGTCTGGCCAGCTCTGGCTTCAAGAACCACAACACTTCCGCCAACTTTGGAAGATGTGCATTAGAATTTCATGAAGAAAGACGAAGTGCAGATCTATCCTCTTTGATTTCTTTATTCAGTGTTTTTTGTAGAACTGAAAATGTTGAAATAGAATAGAGTTTTTGTTGAAAAAGTAAATAGTTGAAATGGCCAAATTGAAACTTTTGAATATGTGTCAGCAGTTTTACATTGAAGTTGGCTATATTGTCATGGCAGACATATTGTATTAGCACCATGGGAAATATCTATGTATGTTGGTTCCAGAAGCATGCAGAAATTCAGAACTTGTATAATTTTCACTTTTTGATGCAAACACGATGTGTTTCTGGGAAAGTTTATTGATTATATTTGAAGTTCTCACCTGTCACCTCCTTCCGCCCACATGCAGTCTTGATGGGGAATTAATTCTGTGCAGTGTCAGTATCTGTTGTCTTGAATACAAATGGGACTGTTGACACTGCATGGAGCTTGGAAAGGTGATAGGTCACAAGGGAATAGCTGTGATCTTTATCTGTCGCCAGTGTTTTGTTGCATTTCAAGGAAATGAAAAGCATAGCTCGAGTTTCATGTCAAGAGATATGTCACTGACGCAGAGTTGATTAACTATGGTCGTAGTTTAGTCGCAGATACCTTAATGGGGTTCCCAGGTACACAAATTGAACTTTTAAAGATAATAGGCTTGAGATTTTGAAATGGAGTTGGTTTAAAAAGATAATGGAAATTTTCTCTTAAACCAGTGTACATTCCCTACTGAGAATGGCAGCCCAACTGTTAGGATTCTTTGGGTGACATTTATGAAGAATGGTTGAGGATATCTTGGGGGAGGGTTTGACTGGTGTGGTGAGGGTTTGACTGGTGTTGTGAGGGGTTGACTGGTGTGGTGAGGGTTTGACTGGTGTGGTGAGGGTTTGACTGATGTGGTGAGGGGTTGACTGGTGTGGTGAGGGGTTGACTGGTGTGGTGAGGGTTTGGGTTTGACGGGGTGAGTTTGACTGGTGTGGTGAGGGTTTGACTGGTGTGGTGAGGGCTTTGACTGGATGTGGGTGAGGGGTTGACTGGTGTGGTGAGGGTTGACTGGTGTGGTGGGAGGGTTTGACTGGTGTATGTGAGGGTTTGACTGGTGTGGTGAGGGTTTGATTGGTGTGGTGAAGGGTTGACTGGTGTGGTGAGGGTTTGACTGATGTGGGACAGGGTTGACTGATGTGGGAAAGGGTTGACTGGTGTGGTGTGGTTTGACTGATGCGGTGAGTGTTTGACCGGTGTGGTGAGGTTTGACTGGTGTGGTGAGGTTTGACTGGTGTGGTGAGGGTTTGACTGATGTGGGAAAGGGCTGACTGATGTGGTGAAAGGGCTGACTGTGGTGTGGTGAGGGGTTGACTGATGTGGTGAGTGTTTGACCGGTGTGGTGAGGCTTGACTGGTGTGGTGAAGGGCTGACTGGTGTGGCTGAAGGGCTGACTGGTGAGGGTTTGACTGATGTGGTGAGTGTTTGACTGATGTGGTGAGGGTTTGACTGGTGTGGTGAGGGTTTGACTGGTGTGGTGAGGATTTGACTGTGGTGAAGGGTTGACTGGTGTGGTGGCTGGTATGGGAGGATTCAGTGATAAGACTGCTGGGATGTGAAGTTGGTGAGCTGTGGGTGACAGGCGGAATGGTAGGGAGGAATAGCGGGATGGTCCAGGTGACATTGCTGGAGTGGGAGATGGTGAATGGTTTGGCTGTAGTGGGAAGAGATAGCATTCATGATGGTCTGAGTGGAAGGGGTTGAGCAGTGAGCATCCACGATCATTAATATCAACAGATCAATTTGTCCGTGCCACCCTCTCAAAGAAGAAGCGATACCAAAACGTTCTCCCTTCAACAGAACTTTTTAAATGCCATTTTCTCCCAAACTATATTTCCATGAGAATCTCAATCTCCTTCACCATTCTGACAGTAAATGCCCAACCTGCCTCAGTCAAGCCATACAGGCTATACAACCAGTGACATTTACATGTCCAACAGGTTTACTTAGCACAGCATTAGTCATTCAGATACACAACCATCTCCATGTAGATCAATTGTTCATATGGACTTTTCATGTGAGAACAATTTGTCGACTTCGTTCGTTAGCCGGTCGAAATAGAATCGGTCAATACTAATAGTGATGGATAAACTTGACTCCGAGCTTCATCAGTCTCCCTTGAAGGATTTTATGATGTCTGGCTATTTTTGGGCATACAAGTATGATATCGATAATCCTTCCTACAAATAAGCTCCAGTTTTGTGGGTAAATTGGTCCAGTTATTTTGAGTTCCTCCTTGCCTATTAAATAGATGATAAATATTGGTTTTGAATATTGATCATTGATTGTAGAATAGAGAATGAGGTTTTTTTGGCCTAGACTTAAGGTGTACATGTTTTTGCTTTTTATGGGTACCCGGTGGGATGAGTAAGTTTATGTGAATGGAGTACAGTGAATATTCTCCCCAGGGAGATGCATAAGAACGAAAACAATCATTGATGAGGGAATTGAAGGGAAACCCACTCTTGAAAAATTCTGTCAAAGCATGTTTATTTTTATATTACTGTATTCAGGTAAAATGCATCTCAAACAGATACATTGGTTTTTCCAAGAGTCCAAGCAATTGTTCTTCAGGACACGGGCGGTGGGGTAGCCTAGTGGTTAAAGCGTTTGCTCGTCACGCTGAAGGCCCAGGTTTGATTCCCCACATGGGTACAATGTGTGAAGCCCATTTCTGTTGTCCCCGATGTGATATTGCTAAAATATTGCTAAAAGCGGCGTAAAACCAAACTCAGTCAGTCAGCCTTCAGGACACACTCTAAATCAAAACCATCTTTTTTTAAGAATTCAATATGGCAGTTAATAATCAATATGATCTGCCTACGTAATGTTCCAGTTTCACTCAAGGAAATTATAGTTATATCTAGGTCGATCAGCGTAAATCTGTTTCAAACAATAATTCAGTCATATCATGGTGTGTCAGCTTGAGGTGGAAGGACATCAAGAAGGCCTTAACCTTTACCACTCTTGTGTGTCTCATGAACGTGCATATGGTACAAACAAACCTAGAAATATATTCAGGACGAACAGCTTCAAACCCACTGCCAGAGTGACGCTTTTATCGGGGGGTATTAAAATGCACTCTGTCCGTCCATCCGTGCGTCCATTCACATTTGTCTTTCCAGAGCAGAACTTTTTAACCGTTCAATATTTGTTCACCAAACTTGGCACATAAATAGGTCTGGTAGTGTACTGGTGCCTTTTGGTAGTTTTGGATTTCTGATTATTATAGTTTTTGCGTTTCCATGGCAACAAGTTTGACTTTGACTGAAATTGGAGTTGCTCTTTTCCGGAGCAGAACTTTAAAACCATTCAATATTTCTTTACCAAACTTCTCACATAGATAGGTCTAGTGGTGAACTGGTGCCTTTTGGTAGTTCTGGATTTGTAAAGAAAATATTTTTTGCGTTTCCATGGCAACAAGTTTGATTTTGACTGAAATTGGTGTCAGTGCACTTTCCGGAGCAGAACTTTAAAACCGTTCAATATTTCTTCACCAAACTTAGCACATAGATAGGTCTGGTGGTGAGTTGGCGCTTTTGGTAGTTTTGGAATTTTAAGAAAATATTTTTGCTTTTCCATGGCAAATGAAACAAAGGAAGCCATATCGGACATGATCACTTCAGATTATTCGAAGTTTTTTCTTTCCCTTTTCCATTTCAATGCTTGTCTCAAGTATTTAAAACACACGGTGATTGTTTTCCTCTCTAATATTACGATTGTGAATAGATTCTAATATGTTTTGTACTTTTAATTCTTCTTGTTTAGTCGACCTCGCTCTGAAAAGAAATCTTTGGGAAGCTGCGTATTTTTATTTCGATTTTCTAGATATACACAAAACCCTCTCGTTTGCTATAGTAAATATTTAGCTGGGTATATCTGTTGAAATTTTATTTACTCTTTGTAAATGTGCATTATTACGAGTAATAATTCCACGAAAAATAGATACAGGAATCGAAGCCACTTCAAACATGTCTATTTCTGAGCGTATCTAAGTGTATTTTTTGCACTGCATACATGTAGTTTTTCATATTCTAAAATATCGGTAGAGATACTAAATTAATTTTTTTCTTTGAAGTTCGTAGATTTTGTGGTGGATAAGGTGTCTACAATAAACAAAGGCAATTTTTACCTGTCTCCATATCTAGTCTTAAAGATTTTCAATACTAAAAATAATTGTTCCAAACTTTTGTGTATATTTATCTGATATTTTAAACTAATTTATCCTCAACTGAAATGTTTTTTCTGTGTGTGAAAAATTACTTTCATTGGGTATTTTTACTATTCTTATTTTCTTAATATTCAAAGGATGTTTTCTTATTACCAATTTACAAAATACAATAAATTTTGTCTGGAAATAAACTGACTTGTATGTGTATTTCAGGCCCGATGTAGAAGATTCCGAGCTTGTTAGCTATGACATCGACAAGCGGTTGTCATCCAGTGACCCAGCTCCTCAGAAGAAGAAAGATGCAGGTCACAAGCTTGTCTTCGATACCAAGTGGAAACAAGATTAAGCCCATGGCTAAAATCGTTGAGGATCTTGAGCGAGGAGGGTGAAACAAGCTGCATGATGTTTTGTTCTGTTTGCACTAAGTGGAATGTGAAAGGGCGAAATGGATCCATGGTTTGGACACAAGTTGGATGTCAAACCGTGAAGACTGGACAAAATTACTTTGCATGAGAACTCTCAAATGCACCAGGAAGCAGTCAAACTTGAAAAGGATGATGCTGTGTCCATTCATGACATATTTCATAGTTATTCTGAGCAGGAAACGTCATCACTGGTAGATGCACAGAAAGTTTTGTTCTTTTTGATCAAGCACAATTTGCCACATCTGACATTGTTTGGACCTCTCATAGACTTGTGTGCTGAACTTGGTGCTCCCAATATAGCCAAACTGAACCATGGAAAGAATGCCATTACACTGGACATAAAACAGTTCAGGAATTTCTTGAATGTCAGGCTGAGGTGGTAGAAGAACAAGTCCTACAGAAGATGAGAGAGCAATTCATTTGGCTTGATGCTTGAGCGAATACACAGATGTGTCAACCAGAAAACACCTTGCATTAAGTGGGCCGTTATCTGGAAAATGGAGTGAAACTTGCATTTCTCAGGATGCTGAAATTCCTAATGGAACGGCAGACACTATTGTAGAGAATGTGAAGGACTATCTACACGAGACTGACTTGGACCAGAATAAAATGACCTGTTTTGCAAGTGATGGTCCAGCTGTTATGACAGGCAAAAGGAATGGAGTAGTTGCTCAACTGAAGAGAGACAATCCTGCTTTGGTTGATGTCCACTGTGTGAACCATAGACTGCAACTGGCTGTTAGTTCAGCCTTCAAATCAGTGACTGAAATCGAATCAGTTGATGAAATGCTAATGGGACTTTTTAAGTACTATCATTACAGTACTGTAAGATCCAAGAGCCTTGAGCAGATGCAGACATTGACCAGAGAAATGGAAAACACTGCAGATGACACAGACACATGTAATGTGACAATCAAAAAGGCTGTCCACACTCGATGGCTGAGTCATGAAAAGCTGTTCATGCTGTCAGGAGAAGCTATCCTGCAATCCTTGCTGACCTTGAGAATGTAGTTGGTATGGGGAATGACAAGCGGGCTGGTGACAAACAGAGTGTGACTGCCGAAGGTCTGTACAAACAGCTCATGTCCTACCACAAGTTCTATTTCATCTTGCTTCTGTGTGACGTCTGTTCACTCCTGTCAGGATTGACAAAGATGTTTGAGAGGAGAGATCTAGACTTAAGTGTTGTTGAGCCTCAGATGAGAAGTTGCTTGGCATCTTTGAAAAAGATGAAGGACAAACCTGGTCCATACCTCTCCCGCGTGGATCAACTTGGAGAGCAGTATAACCTGGAGAAAAGTGATAGCAGGAGAACAGATGTCTCAAGGTCAAAGACTCTGTTCTTGGATAAACTGATAGAGAACCTGGAGGAGAGAATGAAGGTCACCCCCATCCTGACAAGCCTATCTGCACTGGATCTGAGGAAGGCTGGAGACTCTTCATTCCTGACATTCCATGGTGATGCTGAGGTATTGGAAATAAATTCACTCAAACTGATTTTGTAAAATATAACAACTTTGATATTGATAAAGGTAAATGTAAGAAATGAAAACCAACTTGTACTATTCAAAACTGGCTTTTTGCACATTCATATATTGACATAATATTCAAATTTTGCAGATTACAGAACTGGCTGAGCACTTTGACCTGGATGTTGATAAAACACAGCTTGAGTGGAGTCAGGTCAAGGAACTCTTTGCTGAGGAAGTTGACACATGTTCACCATCCACCATCTTGAAGACTCTGACAAGCCTCAAGCCCCAACTGGGAGACCTCTACCCAAACATTGTGAAGCTCCTGAGTATCCATGCTACAGTGATCCTTTCGACATCAGAGGTTGAGAGAGTCTTCTCCAGGGTAAAACTCATTGTGACAGACCATAGGAACAGGCTGAAAGTGAATAACTGCTCCAAGCTACTTATGGTCAGCATGAATGCTATGTCATCTACTGACATTGACTTGAGGAAGTGTGTGGCCAAGTTCTTGGCACGAAAGAAGAGGAAGAATATGAACAAATAATTTATGAACTTGCATCAACTGATGTCAGCCACAGTAAATTACTGAACCCTTAATTGTTGTGCCTTTTTTGTTTTCTGAATGCCCTTTTGAGTTTTAAAGTGCCCTTTTTTCTCTGAGTCTACCCTGCCCTTTCATTATCCTGGGGGAAACACTATTGCCTATTAAATAGATGATAAATATTGGTTTTGAATACTGATCATTGATTGTAGAGTAGAGAATGAGGTTTTTTGGGCCTAGACTTAAGGTGTACATGTTTTTGCTTTTTATGGGTACCCGGTGGGATGAGTAGGTTTATGTGAATGGAGTACAGTGAATATACTCCCCAGGGAGATGCATAAGAAAGAAAACTCCTTTCTTAATCATTGATGAGGGAAACACACTCTTGAAATTTTTTTGTCAAAGCATGTTCATTTTTATATTACTGTATTCAGGTAAAATGTATCTCAAACAGATACATTGGTTTTTCTCTGAAGAGTCCAAGCAATTGTTCTTTAGGACACGGGCGGTGGGGTAGCCTAGTGGTTAAAGCGTTCGCTCGTCACGCTGAAGGCCAAGGTTTGATTCCCCACATGGGTACAATGTGTTAAGCCCATTTCTGTTGTCCCCGATGTGATATTGTTGGAATATTGCTAAAAGCCGCGTAAAACCAAACTCAGTCAGTCAGTCTTCAGGACACACTCTAAATCAAAACCATCTTTTTTTAAAAATTCAATATGGCAGTTAATAATCAATATGATCTGCCTACGTAATGTTTCAGTTTCACTCAAGGAAATTATAATTATATCTAGGTCCATCACTGTAAATCTGTTTCAAACAATAATTCAGTCATATCATGGTGTGTCAGCTTGAGGTAGAAGGACATCAAGAAGGCCTTAACCTTTACCACTCTTGTGTGTCTCATGAGCGTGCATATGGTACAAACAAACCTAGAAATATATTCAGGACGATCAGCTTCAAACCCACTGCCAGTGATCCTGCATGCCCAAGGGAGACAACTCTACATGGTAGGTTGTAGTGCCTTAGTCAACTGAGCCTTATGTCCTGGTATGTCTTGTGCTTGGATCACGTATTTGTTCCAGGTGAGGTCATATAAGCCAGAGATAGAATGCTTTTTATCATATACATAAGGGAGAATAGGAACTTAATGCTTTTTTATCCCCCTGCAACACGTTTGCGGGGAGTATTAAAATGCACTCCGTCCGTCCGTGCGTGCATCCATGCACATTTGTCTTTTCCAGAGCAGAACTTTTAAACTGTTCAATATTTCTTCACCAAACTTGGCACATAGATAGGTCTGGTGGTGTACTGGTGCCTTTTGGTAGTTTTGGATTTCTGATTATTACAATTTTTGCGTTTCCATGGCAACAAGTTTGACTTTGACTGAAATTGGAGTTGGTGCTCTTTTCTGGAGCAGAACTTTAAAACCGTTAAATATTTCTTTACCAAACGTCTCACATGGATAGGTCTGGTGGTGAACTGGTGCCTTTTGGTAGTTTTGGATTTGTAAATAAAATATTTTTGCGTTTTCCATGGCAACAAGTTTGATTTTGACTGAAATTGATGTTAGTGCACTTTTCCGCAGCAGAACTTAAAACCATTCAATATTTCTTCACCAAACTTGACACATAGATTGGTCTGGTGGTGTACTGGTGCCTTTTGGTAGTTTTGGAATTCTGAATAAAATATTTTTTGTTTCCATGGCAACAAGTTTGACTTAGACTGAATTTGGTGGTAGTGCTCTTTTCCGGAGCAGAACTTTAAAACCGTTCAATGTTTCTTCACCAAACTTGGCACATACATACATCTGGTGGTGTACTGGTGCCTTTTGCTAGTTTTGGTATTCTGAAAAAAGTATTTTTTGCATTTCCATGACAACAAGTTTGACTTAGACTGAAATTGGTGTTTGTGCTCTTTTCCGGAGCAGAACTTTAAAACCGTTCAATGTTTCTTCACCAAGCTTGGCACCTAGATTGGTCTGGTGGTGTACTGGTGCCTTTTGGTAGTTTTGGAATATTGAATGAAATATTTTTTGTTTCCATGGCAACAAGTTTGACTTAGACTGAATTTGGTGGTAGTGCTCTTTTCTGGAGCAGAACTTTAAAACTGTTCACTATTTCTTCACCCAATGAGGCACATAGATAGGCCTGGTGGTGTACTGGTGCCTTTTGGTATTTTTTGGAATTCTGAATAAAATATTTTCTGTGTTTCCATGGCAACAAGTTTGGCTTCGACTGATTTGGTGGTAGTGCTCCTTCCTGGAGCAGAACTTAAAAACCTTTCAATACTCTCCTTCTACTTTGCTATATACACACCAAAACATTTGACATAATCATAACTAGTAGACATATTCATGAAGAATATTTTGCCATTGCGGGGGACATTGATGACTTTGTCTTCTTGTATGAATTTGATTGATTTCGTTGGCATGTGCATGAAAACTGAAAGGCTCTGCCTGAAGCCAAACTAAAAACCACATCGTTTTCTGAGTGAATGTTTTTGACACATGGGACAAGACATGGGATCACTTGTGCTGATGCAGCAATTTCAAGAATTGATTTTATTATCCTGAAACTAAAATTCGATGTTTCAGTTTCAGTATCTGTTACTATTGTTGTGACGAACATGTCACGTAGAGGAACAGTCATTTATATATAAAAGCTGTGGATGGGTCAGACATTTAGTCTCGACTTACGTTACGAAAATAATTACCCTTATACAACACTTGTAATTTGTTATGGTCTTCTGTATGTCCTTGTACATTTCTTCCATGACCATACCTGTGAAGACAAATTACTCTTCAGGCCAGACCAATTTTATTTTTGTTTTACAGATTGTTGTTCTCAGAAAACCTAAAGGCAGGAGGGGAAAGAAAAAATCACCAGTCAAAGTAATATTCCTTTTAAATGCTAAAAGTATTTTACTTTTGGCAATTTGTGAACTGTATATGAGGCAAAAAAAACAATCTGAAATTTTTTTTATTGTAAGTTTACATTTGCCAGTATAAACACTAGGATTTTATTTTTTGAGCGGGGAAATTGTTTGGGTTTTTTCTTATTCTTGAAAAAATAGGACTGGCGGATCCGTAAAACAAGAAATAAAATTGGTCTGGCCTTATGTTAAATTTTATGTTAAATGTCCAGTGTTTTATGACCTTCCACACATACGTGTATGATGTTTTAAACCCTCCTGTGACAGTGACATGTCTGATGGTGACCCGTCCCTGATGCCCAGTCACACACCTGGCTGTATCTGACACTGGACTGTATGCCATGAATGCTCGCTATGTACTTAGCAAGTTTCTGTTCAGTATGTAGCTCCATGGAGGGTCCTCATCCTCCATTATTTGGCCAGGTTTGAATGAGAATGGCAGCCATGACTTGCCTGGCTGTCTGTGTCCAGCTTGGTGGCAAAGAGTCTTTGCACAGGTAACCATAGTAACCCCTGCTAGTTCATGGTATGTACAGGTGACCATAGTAACCCCTGCTAGTCCATGGTATGGACAGGTGACCATAGTAACCCCTGCTAGTCCATGGTATGGACAGGTGACCATAGTAACCCCTGCTAGTCCATGGTATGGACAGGTGACCATAGTAACCCCTGCTAGTCCATGGTATGGACAGGTGACCATAGTAACCCCTGCTAGTCCATGGTATGGACAGGTGACCATAGTAACCCCTGCTAGTCCATGGTATGGACAGGTGACCATAGTAACCCCTGCTAGTCCATGGTATGGACAGGTGACCATAGTAACCCCTGCTAGTCCATGGTATGGACAGGTGACCATAGTAACCCCTGCTAGTCCATGGTATGGACAGGTGACCATAGTAACCCCTGCTAGTCCATGGTATGGACAGGTGACCATAGTAACCCCTGCTAGTCCATGGTATGGACAGGTGACCATAGTAACCCCTGCTAGTCCATGGTATGGACAGGTGACCATAGTAACCCCTGCTAGTCCATGGTATGGACAGGTGACCATAGTAACCCCTGCTAGTCCATGGTATGGACAGGTGACCATAGTAACCCCTGAGTCCATGGTATGGACAGGTGACCATAGTAACCCCTGCTAGTCCATGGTATGGACAGGCGACCATAGTAACCCCTGCTAGTCCATGGTATGGACAGGTGACCATAGTAACCCTTGCTAGTCCATGGTATGGACAGGTGACCATAGTAACCACTGCTAGTCCATGGTATGGACAGGTGACCATAGTAACCCCTGCTAGACTGTTGACCTCAATGACATACAGGTTAGTACTGATTTTCAGCAACCTTAGAATACTTGTGCCTGGAGACTCAACTGATGGGAATCAGAAGTTAGACTTGCAGACTTCGTTCATGCATGTCATTGCCTAAAATCATAGATCTGTGCTTGTGATGTCCAGTCCAGACATGACACATTTTTATGTCAAACAAAATTATCATTTCAACATGACTAAGAGTGAAGATCCGGGTTAGAATCGGTCTTCAGTAACCCATGCTTGTCGTAAGAGGCGACTAACGGGATCGGATGGTCATGCTCACTGACTTGGTTGACACATGTCATCGTATCTCAATTGCGATCGATGCTCATGCTGTTGATCACTGGATCGTCTAGTCCAGACCCGATTATTTACAGACCGCCGCGATGTAGCTGTAATATTGCTGAGTGCGGTGTAAAACTAAACTCAATCAATCAATTCAACATGACTGTTTGCTTAAAAAGTAGATTCATTTTCACAAATAGTGACAATGAAAGATGATGCATGGCAATTACAGCCTGTAACCAGTCAACAAGAGAAATGTAGATCTAATGTTGCATGTTTAAGCTAGGTAAATGTGTCTTCTTTGAGAGGCATTTTAGATGTTGTAAAGATGAAGGAAAATCAAGTTCTATGGATAGTCAACTTCTATATTGCAATGAGTGCGACATTTCGGTGTAGATACTAACACCATTATCAAGCAAGTGATACCAGCACCGAAACGTCGCACTCATTGCAATAAAAAAGTTGACTATCCATTGGACATTGTTTTCCTTGGTAAATGTGCTTGATGTTCTGTTGTAAAGGTGTCTGTGAACATGACAGCTCCTAATCACAGATCATAAGGTGTCGAGACACATGGTAATGTCGCCAGCTGTTTGGAGGTCGATCAATACACGCAGGGATGTTCCATGAGTGAAAACAGAATCTCCACACTGATAGTTCTTATCTTGTGATTTGTGAGGATTAAATCCACATCTGCTCTATGAATCTGAAGCAGTTTGATTGTAGATTTAATCATGAATGTCTCCGAGGCAATTGCATTTCTTACATGCATCTGATATTTCTTACAAATCATGATTAAATGCTGATATCCATAAATGAAACCTGAGTTGTCGGAATCAGATTCAA
This sequence comes from Haliotis rubra, assembly GCF_003918875.1. Classification (NCBI taxonomy): domain Eukaryota; kingdom Metazoa; phylum Mollusca; class Gastropoda; order Lepetellida; family Haliotidae; genus Haliotis; species Haliotis rubra. Next base: position 3,295,894 of record NW_025767102.1, read on the forward strand.
ACATCAGGTGCTACAGCGCCTAACAAATCCTTCTTGTGGAGGCCCACTGGCAGCGAAATCACAGATTATGAACAAATCTTTCTTGTGGAGGCCCACTGGCAATGAAATCACAGATTATGAACAAATCCTTCTTGTGGAGGCCCACTGGCAATGAAATAACAGATTATGAACAAATCCTTCTTGTGGAGGCCCACTGGCAATGAAATCACAGATTATGAACAAATCCTTCTTGTGGAGGCCCACTGGCAGCGAAATCACAGATTATGAACAAATCCTTCTTGTGGAGGCCCACTGGCAGCCAGATTATGAATAACAGATTATGAACAAATCCTTCTTGTGGAGGCCCACTGGCAGCGAAATCACAGATTATGAACAAATCTTTCTTGTGGAGGCCCACTGGCAATGAAATCACAGATTATGAACAAATCCTTCTTGTGGAGGCCCACTGGCAGCTGAAATCACAGATTATGAACAAATCCTTTCTTGTGGAGGCCCACTTGAAATCACAGATTATGAACAAATCCTTCTTGTGGAGGCCCACTGGCAGCGAAATCACAGATTATGAACAAATCCTTCTTGTGGAGGCCCACTGGCAGCGAAATCACAGATTATGAACAAATCCTTCTTGTGGAGGCCCACTGGCAGCGAAATCACAGATTATGAACAAATCCTTCTTGTGGAGGCCCACTGGCAGCGAAATAACAGATTATGAACAAATCCTTCTTCTTGGAGGCCCACTGGCAGCGAAATAACAGATTATGAACAAATCCTTCTTGTGGAGGCCCACTGGCAGCTTAAATAACAGATTATGAACAAATCCTTCTTGTGGAGGCCCACTGGCAGCGAAATAACAGATTATGAACAAATCCTTCTTGTGGAGGCCCACTGGCAGCTTAAATAACAGATTATGAACAAATCCTTCTTGTGGAGGCCCACTGGCAGCGAAATAACAGATTATGAACAAATCCTTCTTGTGGAGGCCCACTGGAACAAATCCTTCTTGTGGAGGCCCACTGGCAGCGAAATAACAGATTATGAACAAATCCTTCTTGTGGAGGCCCACTGGCAGCGAAATAACAGATTATGAACAAATCCTTCTTGTGGAGGCCCACTGGCAGCGAAATAACAGATTATGAACAAATCCTTCTTGTGGAGGCCCACTGGCAGCGAAATAACAGATTATGAACAAATCCTTCTTGTGGAGGCCCACTGGCAGCGAAATAACAGATTATGAACAAATCCTTCTTGTGGAGGCCCACTGGCAGCGAGAAATAACAGATTATGAACAAATCCTTCTTGTGGAGGCCCACTGGCAGCCAAATAACAGATTATGAACAAATCCTTCTTGTGGAGGCCCACTGGCAGCGAAATAACAGATTATGAACAAATCCTTCTTGTGGAGGCCCACTGGCAGCGAAATCACAGATTATGAACAAATCTTTCTTGTGGAGGCCCACTGGCAGCGAAATCACAGATTATGAACAAATCTTTCTTGTGGAGGCCCACTGGCAGCGAAATCACAGTTTATGAACAAATCCTTCTTGTGGAGGCCCACTGGCAGCGAAATCACAGTTTATGAACAAATCCCTTCTTGTGGAAGCCCACTGGCAATGACATCACAGATTATGAACAAAACCTTTGCTCATGCTGTCGATCTCATGTTCCAAAGTATTTGTTGTGAGGATCTCATAATACAGTTGTAATATTCGTCACATTACCTGATTACTATGTAAACAAATCTGGATTCATTTACCCAAGGCACAAAATATGACCGCCATATAGCTGGAATATTGCTGAATGTAGTGTTCAAACAAACAAACAAAACCGCGAAATGTGATCCAAGACTATACTATACCTATAGAAAGGACCTACATTATACATTCTGTTACAAAGCTGTGGCAGTAAGACCATTCAAGGCCACTTTGTTTTGAGTACGCTTGTACATGACACTCTTAGCATAATGACACTCTTAGCCGAACGTCATGGCGCTGACACTGTTTTGTGTAAGTTGACCCGGAATGTGAAAACCTGAATATTCTGTAATTCCAATTGGACAGAGATCGTGCATATCACAGTTTGCCACGACACCAGGTGTCATCTTACTGTGCAGGGGCCATGGGGTAGCCTTCTGGTTAGAGCGGGGTTGATTCCCCACATGGGTACAATGTGTGAAGCCGATTCCTGGTGTCCCCGGCCGTTATGTTGCTGGAATATTGCTATAGGCGGTGTAAAACCAAATTCACTCACTCTTTCCGTACATCTTATCGTCTCATCTCTTGAGACGGCCCTGTCATGTCTCTGTAACAATCATTCAGTATATAACTCCCATAATCTGAAGGGGCGTGGTGGGGTAGCTCAGTGGTTTAAGCATTCGCTCGCCACGCCAAAGACCCTGGTTCGATTCCCTTTATGTGTACAATGTGTAAAGCCCTTTTCTGGTGTCCCTAACCGTGATATTCCTGGAATATTGCTAAAAGCAATGCAAACCCAACTCACTCACTCACTTATAATTTGAAACCGCAAATCTTGCAGTTGAGCAATGAGCATGAACTTGATAATGAAATCTGTCACCTAATTAATTAATTCAATTTTCTTATAAAAATACATGTTACTATTGTAACAACATTATAATATTTCTCATCATCATTGGCATGTAAGATTTAAAGGTGAGGTGAGGTGAGGTGAAATTGGGTTTAATGTCGTGCTTGAGAATATTTCGCTCATATGACAACGTGCATGCGTGTGTATGTGTATGTGCGGCTGCTTGTACTAGCCCAGACTGAAGCTGGTTTTATAGTGCTAGCCCACTGAGATACCATGCCGCAGTGAAGCATGAATACCCAACTCAGACACATTATACTGACTCCGAGCCGACCAGTCCTTGTTGTACCCATTAATGCCGAACGCCAGGCAGGGACCAACAAGTACCATATTTTTACATCTTTTGGTATGACGCGGTCGGGGATCAAACCCGCGACCTTCTGCTCTCTGGGCGGACGCTCTAACCACTACACCACGGAGGTGGTCTAAGATTTTTAAAATCTCATGAATAGATTAGTTTTGTTTTAGTTTGAAAAAAAAAAGAAAAAAAAAGTATAGCATCATTGCAATTTTACAAACAAGTCCCACATTCATTATTCCCTAGATATACTTCTTTGGACAATAAATATCTTTGGTTCTTGGTCAATTATATTGTTAGCCATGTCTCTTCATACAAACAACCCTGGGTAGACTTATAGTAAGGCCTCTCACCATGATGTTTTTTCGAAAACACACAAGAAACAGATTGGTCTGGAGTTCAAGAATGTTAAAAAAGAGATCTGATTATATTGTAGGAAGATCCTCTTTGAAGTGTAAGTGCAAGACCTCTTATATTTGTAGTGATGGTGACTCTCCTCATTGTAACCTTGTTAATCATCTGTCCTTGACATTTGCCGACCTTCAGGAGCTGAGTGCCAAGCTTTTGAGAGGGAAGCTCGCAAATTTGATTGAGAAATAATTGGAGCTAGGTTTATTTGTCTGTTGTAAAATTGGTGGAAAGTTTTAATCAATAGTTTTTGTGGCATTCTTCAGTGCCCTGCGTGCTTTATTACACTGGCATCGGAGTGGGTCCGTTCTACACGCAAGTTGAGGGTGAGGATGTTTGAAGAGAAGTTTGGAGTTTTCAAACTGCTGGGTTCTTCTTACGTGTTGTGCTTGGGGTCATGAATCATTAGGCAACATCCTCAACCCTCGATTAGAATTCTTAATTCTTTTAAGAAGACAAGTTTCTTGACTTGTGTTTTCTTTAGGATTAACTGTTCATTCTTATCAAATAAAAGGTCATGGCAATATATCCATTAAGTATCATTATTGTCTCAGGTATGCTTACCTCTGTGAATCCATTTCTGGTGTCCATCGCCGTGATATTGCTGGAATATCGTTAAAAGTGACGTAAAACCATACTCACTCATTCACTTACCGTTTAGAATTAATATTCATGCATTTATGTCAAAGGTCAAGGTCACATTTGAGGTCATTTGGAAATCTTGTATACATTTGCTAGTAAAGATTGTAGACATTAGTGGAGTGCAGTTCCACCATTTTACACAGACCTGTAGAATTCCTGGTTTGGCACAGGCTTTGAGAAGGTTGAAGTCATCAGAGAAACATTTTGGTAACAGTTTTAGAAATCATCTTTTGACCAACAGTATTTGCTTTAGATAAGCACCCTGGGCTCTAAGAAACTTGACAAAAGCGGTTGCACATTACAACCGTGCACAATCAGTTGTTGGGGTAGCCTAATACTTAAAGCATTTGCTCATCATGCCGATGGCCTGGGTTCGATTCCCCACAGTGGTACAATGTGTGAAGCCCATTTCTGGTGTCCCCTGCTGTGATATTGCTGGAATATTGCTAAAAGTGGCGTAAAACTATACCAATGCTGTAAGATATCCATGTTTGCAAACCTGGGAATAAGACTTGTTACTACATGAATTTATGGTTGCTGTTTTCGAATGAAGGGGGGCCGTGGGGTTCGCTTGTCACTCCGAAGACCCAGGTTCGATTCCCCACATAGGTACAATGTGTGAAGCTAATTTCTGGGGTCCCCGCCATGATATTGCTGGAATATTGCTAAAACCATACTCACTCACTCACTCACTCACTCACTCACTCACTCACTCACTCACTCACTCACTCACTCACTCACTCACTCACTCACTCACTCACTCACTCACTCACTCACTCACTCACTCACTCACTCACTCACTCACTCACTCACTCACTCACTCACTCACTCAAAAAAGGGTTTTATCATTATTTGTAAAAGATCATGGTCCGACATGCATGCATACCCAACCAGGGTTTATCTTCCTTCTGTGTGTGAATTGTTTCTGATTCAGTGACATTTATGAATTATTTCTTTATTCTTTATCATTATGTAGAGTTTTATATAGACCTTTGTGAAATTAGCTTGTAGTGACCTTTCAATATTATTCCCAGGAAGGTGTGTCTAAGTCCTGGCACTCTGGCACTCTGGTAGGTATGTCAGGTAGGTAGGTAGGTATATTACCGTAGTTAAGCCGATCTCATAGATCTCCAGTAGATCGTGGGTAAATGTGTTTACAGCTGATTGCTAATTCCGGCTTTGTATACGAGATAAATACACACAGTAATCTTAATCCCTGCATATAATACAATGCCTAGCAAAACAAATTAGAACTGAAAGGATAAATAATCTTGACTACTGATTTTTAATTGCAAATTTGACATCTTCAATGACGAAGTCAAATTCTCTTGTTCATTCACGTGAAGCAATACATAGTTGTTTTCTTACCACCAGAAAAAAAGTTTGACGAAAGTGTAACCTGTAGATAAGCTAACCCTCTTCTACAGATTGCTCTTTTTGTGATACACAATGCCATTTAGAAAGTGGTCAAATGTAACATATGTTATATTTGGGATTACACTTTCTTAGTAAAGTACAAATTCTAGGACTTTTGTTGGGTTGAGTCCCATGCTGAATTCGAACCCACACCCTCATGGGTGTGTAAGTCACAATGGCTGAGCGGGTTAGGTGGCTGAATTTGCATTCTGGCGATTAGGTGCCAAAATCAGACGCCTAACCCGCTCAGCTGCCGCGCTTCCATGTTACTACCTGACTCTGAGGGTGTGGCTTCGAATCCCAGAGGGGACTCAAACCAACAAAAGTACTAGAATCTGTACTTTACTAAGAAAGTGTACCCCTTAATATAACATATGTTGCTCTTCTTTGGTCCTCAAAATTTGCCTCATCTACGGTCATATTCAGTAGGTTGGTAAGTAGGTATGCATCCTTAAAAGACTTTCCTAATCAGTCTGTATACGAGTTGTAATCATTTTAAATTGTATTCTCTAGTATTTAGGAGTTCAGTTCCATAGAATTTCTTTGAAAAGCGGTCTTGTAGCCATTCCTTGTTTGGAACATGATTGACCCAGTTGTCTACAATGCCATTCTTTTCAGTACAAAATGTCATCCCTTTGTAGAGCTAGAAACCTTTGATCATTTACCCTGATTAAATTTCTAGCTTTGTCAGCACCTTTCCTGTCCTTATGGCAAATATAAGTTCACGTTACAAAACGTCACATCACCATGGCAACATGAGTATGTTGTGGTAAATCTGAATACATTGCCATCAGATTGTCATACCACAGTCATCAGAATGAATCATTATCATCCAAATGAATAGATTGTGTAAAAGAAATGTCTATGGACAGTGAGTAAGTGAGTATGGTTTTATATCGCTTTCAGCAATATTCCAGCAATATCACGACAGGGGACACCACAATTGGCTTCACACATTGTACTCTAAGGAGAGGGTTAGTTTGTTTTAGTAGTCGCTGCGATGAAATATTTATGCTTTCTAACCTCTCAAACACGACAAGCCAGCTTTCATGAAGCGAATGCAGAAATCTCACCACTCTGGGAAATTCCCACTGCTAATTATACCACAGTGTAAAGTACCAGATATTGACTGCGGTGCTTGGCGCTTGACTTACATGACTATATTACAGCTGTATTCTAGTAGACCAGCATCACAATGCGTCATGGTGAGAGATCATCTCTGTCTTGTGTTGGGGACTGAAAATAGCACACATGAGCAAGTGTCGCATGATCATGGCAGTAGAGACCGCCAGTTTTTGGAGGTAATCGATCATGAAGGAAATAATTCACCACACTTAACGAATCCTGTCCAAAACAGCAAATTGATTTTTTTCCTCTGGTGGGCAGTGTGGGTGTATGGGATGAAGCGTGTTTGGATGTTAGTAATACTGGATAGAAACAAATAAAGTCCGTCAGTCAGGCTTGCTGGGTTTGTGGACAAGTAAATGCTGATGTGTTATGGCTGTGATAATTTGTAGAACGGCTCGTGGATAGTGGAACATATTAGAGTGGATGTGTTCTTGTCTTGCGTAATGGAGTCTGAAACAAGAGTTCTTTCATCATCTCGTGTCTGGGAATGACCGGTAAACTGTAATCTGATTGTGTTTGGGCTTATGTGGAAGTGTGCCGCAGAGTTTTGAGTTTAATAATCGAGATTTCTGCGTGAAAGGAGAACAATTGAAGACATGGATGCTGGAAGGGATTTTCACATTTTTAAATGCTTGTGCAGAATGTGCTACCCAGGGCTCCAGCGATGCAGATATGAATTTTTGGTGTAAGAAGTTAAATTTTTTTATGTTTATTATTAATGCTCTATATATTCTTTAGTTGGTTCTGGATAATTACAGGTCCCAAGTAGTCAAAGAAATATCATGAAAGAGGATTGGTTGTTCAAGCTGTGTATCATATGTTGTGAGGTGAGGTGAGGTGAATTTTGATTTAACGTCGTGCTTGAGAATATTTCGCTCATATGACGACGTACATGGGTGTGTGTGTGTATGTGCGGCTGCTTGTACTAGCCCAGACTTAAGCTGGTTTTATAGTGCTAGCCCACTGAGATACCATGCCTCAGTGAAGCATGGATACCCCACTCAGACACATTATACTGACTCCGAGCCAACCAGTTCTTGTTGTACCCATTAATGCCGAGCGCCAGGCAGGGACCAACAAGTACCATATTTTAACGTCTTTTGGTATGACGCGGTCGGGGATCGAACCCGCGACCTTCCGCTCTCTGGGCGGACGCTCTAACCACTACACTACGGAGGCGGTCTCATATGTTGTGGATGGTTGTACATTGTTTTAGTCACATGTGAAGATCTAGGTTAGAATTGATCTTCAGCAACCCATGTTTGTTGTAAGAGGTGACTAACTTGATCGGGTGGTCAGACTCACAGCCTTGTTGACACATGTCATCGGTTCCACATTACATGGATGGATGCTCATGACATCAATCACTAGATCGTCTGGTTCACACTCGATTATTGACGGATTGCTGTCATATAGCTGGAAAATTGCAGAATGCAGCATTACACAAACAAAAACATTTTCACTGGTTTGTGGAGTCAAAATTATATTATTAACAGGATTGATAAAGCTAGTATATTGCTGACTCCTACTTCACAGGCCATTCACTCACTCACCCACTGTTCTGATTGCTTACAACAGTTAAGTACTCCACCCTTGAACTCGACAATGACCTATTCAGACTTGTCTTGTGTTTAACGTTAAACTTTTATGAGAAAGTCTGCAAACAGGTTCTTGGCTTCATAATGGAATATTAATGAAACCCATTGATCACCAAGTCCAAATACATTTGAAAGTGTGTCACATGCAAAAACTCCAGTTTAAAAGGGATGATTGAAATTTGTGTTTGTCATTAACATTGGAGTTTATATATGTTAGACATTAATGACCTATTAGTTCATTGATGAAGAAAGTATTTGAAAATGTTAATTTAAAAATGGTCTGGACAAATTTCTAACTCACATTTACCATGAAAAGAATTGTTCTGTGTTTCTGTTCCATACATATTCCATATTTGGTACATATTCCATATTTGGTATTTTGTAAAGATAAATGTTTAATAGAACAAAGGATACACTTTGTTAAATGTTCTTTTAAAAATAGCTATTTTATTTATAAATATATTCTGGTGCTTAATTCATTTCCCGGTGTATATATAGCAAAAATATTCATTCATAGCTAGTTCAAACATTGTGTGAAATTCAGCATTGGTTTTCTTCAAGCATATTTAACCTGTGATGACATTTAAGACAATGTCAGATAGATGTTTGCTGTGGAAGCAATGATTATGGAAAGGTCATCAGATGTGTGGTGTGGAAACAGGGACCAATAGGGCCATTAGGAGTTTATTCACATCAGCAAGCATGGTAAATGAAAAGAATAGATTGGTAATATATGATTTGATGTTGAATGGGAACAGGAGATTTATGAAACGTATTTAATTGATTATTTTGAAAGTTTCTTGCCTGAAAAGAATATTTTTTTAAAAATATTTGTTCTAAAATAAATAATGTTCTTTTTTGTTTGCAGAAACTACCACAGGGCTTCCATAAGCTGATGCTTAGATACAGAACAGTATGAATAAATGGATACCGTTTTTGAATGTTGAAAGGAAAGTACGGATTTAGACACCATGATGGCTGACGATCACCACCATCAGTTCAGGCACAGTGATACTGCGTCAGAAACGGTAAAGTTGGAACATTTGTGTTTTATTAATCTTGAAATTATGATGGATGTGAGAAGGGTTCACAAAGATGATAGGGAGAGGGAGGGGCTTTAACAGTAAATGTCATTGTGGAGTGGAACCCGGTACCTTACCAGAGATGTTATCCTCATTGATGAAATGATGGCCTTTGTAGATATGTAAATGGCATTAAGTGTTCCATCCAGAAAGAGGGAATTGTTTCTGGCTGGACAAACATGCTCAGAACTAACAGGCTGTTGACTTCCCACCAGGTGCACGAGTAATAGGGTGTTACTGGACAAACATTTATAACGTGTTGTATTTGGGATTACTTTCCTATTAATGTACAAATTAGGCAATTAGGTACCTGACTCTGAGGGTGTGGGTTCGAATCCCAGAGGGGACTCAGCCCAACAAAAGTACAAGAATCTGTGCTTAACTAGGAAAGTGCAATCCCAAATATAACATATGTTACATTTGACCACTCTCTAAATGGCATTGTGTAATCATGGACAAACATTGCAGGAAAGTACATGGTTGCAGGTGACAGATTGTACATAATACCAATAGTGAAGATTTTATTATTTCCATCTGAAACTTACCTTTTATGTTCATTCTTAAGAAACTGAAATCAACTGCTATGAATGTTGTCAGTTTCAAAGTGCCAGCTTGGATTGCTGACATCAGAACATCACCTAATGCATCTTCTGATACAGGGTTTGTCCTAGACTAACAACTAGTCTCTGAAATGAACATATTTTACAAAACAAAAAAACAGTTCATAATGAAAAAAATAAAATATACTGAAAAGGAGCCCTGAGACTTTCTTCATTTTCAGAAACTGAAACTGTGGAAATCTAGACTTGCCACATAATCTAGACGTGCAGATTTCTTTGATATGTTTCAGGGTCTGTGCGACAGACTAGGTTTGTCCCAGACCCTAGGAAATGAATCAAATAGTGAGTGACTGTGAGTTGAGTTTTACGTATAAGCATCGATCTGCGCAATTGGGAACCGATGACCACCCGATCCCGTTAGTCACCTCCTACGACAAGCATGGATTACTGAATTCCATTATTCTAACCTGGACCTTCACGGGTAATGAATTAAATAGGAGTCCTAATCAAGTCTAGAAAAGTTAGAAATTAAAGATTTTTGCAGGTAAATCTATACTTTTTATATTTTTCGGAGACTTGAATGTCTGTTTTAGATCATTTCCACACAGAGTGGTATAGGAGAAAAAGATCTTATTTTAATGAGCTTGTTAAAAATGTTGTCCTGTTTAATTAAATGTCTGGAAACATTCCACCCGGTTGAGCACAGCACCACTCACATTTGTGGACACATGGAAGCGTTACCGGGTGTTGGTGAACCCATTAGCAAAGCTGTATATTATCAGGAGTCTGTCAGAACTCTCACATCGAGGAGGGAATTTTGTAAAAACTTCTCCTGAGCCTTGGAGCTTTTGGGATTTGTAATGCCTTTACAGAAGCTATTAGAAAAGTGTCTTAAGTGTTGTTAAGTTAAATTCGAGCAGTATCTCCAGAATGCTTTGAAGGCTGCCAATTGAGCCCCTTTACTTTGATCTATACAGACATGTGGTGAGATAGGAGTGGTCTCCCCTTGACTGTAGTGCGTACAAGAAGATTTTTTCGTTGTCATTAATAATTTCTGTTTACTAAGTTCCTTAACATCATAGACTCTCACTTAGTATCTGCCATGAAAATATATAGCGATTTTTATTTTTTTAGGTTGCATTGTACAATGAGAAACACCCAGCAGAATCTCTGTATTGTTGAAGATTTTGATACTGAAGAAATTTAGACTTGCCAAAGAATTGTAGAATTGTGTGGGAAATTATTAATTTTTTGTTGAGGGTCTGTTTGAGTGACCATGAGGGTGGGTAGATTTCATTTGTATAGGGGTAGGCTGGGATTTTATAGGGGAACAATATCCCTGATATCCAACAAACAGTATATTTACTGAACACCAACAAATGACTATTCACTTTCAACTGTTAGAGAGGCATTCTAGAAGTTACAGGGGGCAGTGGGGTAGCCTAGTGGTTAAAGCGTTGGCTCGTCACGCCGAAGACCCGGGTTCGAATCCCCACATGGGCACAATGTGTGAAGCCCATTTCTGGTGTCCCCCGCCGTGATGTTGCTGGAATATTGCTAAAAGCGGCGAAAAACCAAACTCAGTCAGTCAGTCAGTCTAGAAGTTACAAGTAATAGGAATGACAAGTCTTTAGGGATGATCAATTTCTTTATATTATGATAGCGACGTTTCGGTAGAGATATGTGTAGCCCATTTCTGGTGTCCCCTGCCGTGATATTGCTGGAATATTGCTAAAAGCGGCGTAAAACCATACTCACTCACTCACTTGGTATAGATACTTATACCGTTTTCAGGCATGAGGAATGGTATAAATGGTATAAGTATTTATACCGAAACGTTGTACAATAAAGAAGTTGATCATCCATAAACACTTGTCACTCCTATTCATTTTCACTTCAAACACATGCAATTGACATTTGGGTATTGTCCTCAAAACAATTCATTCGTAAATGAAACTGTTCGTTTATGAAATCTTTTTATCCCCAAAAGAAATCACTTGGATGTTCCCTTTGCTCAATTGAACAACTACAACTTTATGATAATGTGAATTAATTTTGAAGTAAACCTGTGGCATTTATTTTACTGACAAACAATGTTTAATGATTGTGATTGGAGTTAATCATTTATGAATGGAAAACATTTTGAAGTTAAATAAATTAAATAACTCTGATGTTTTGACATTTGCACTTCATCACAACAGCTGTAAGATATACATGTTTGCAAACCCGGGAATAAGACTTGTTACTACATGAATTATGGTTGCTGTTTTCGAATGAAGGGGGGTGGTGGGGTTCGCTTGTCACACCGAAGACCCAGGTTCGATTCCCAACATGGGTACAATGTGTGAAGCCCATTTCTGGGGTCCCCCACCGTGATATTGCTGGAATATTGCTAAAACCATACTCACTCACTCACTCACTCACTCACTCACTCACTCACTCACTCACGTCTATGTAGAATATACAACAATTGCAGTCTGGCTTAAATTGCTCTTTTGGACAGCATATAAGTAAAAAACACCTTTGATAGGTCATTTACAAAAATATAATTGTTTGTTTACATAACTTACACATAATGATTAGTTTCATTTCGTGATTTTGAAATTGACAGATTGACAGGATTGTTTACCATTAATCATGAAATACTAGACAAGTATGACTTAAAGCTTATAAGTATGCCACAACAGAAAGCTAATCAATCAACGTCAAACGGTGACACACATTTCAAGGACTATCTGAAAGACAATAACCTTGATACAATGAAAGAATATACTGGATTGCACATTTTCATTCACTATTTAAACTTTGTCTGTAGAATAGACTTTGAAATGAGTATTAGGGGACAACACAGGCTGAATCACCTTCACCTGCAATCGACACCTGCAAATGCCACTCATACTGTGAAATCAACATGATGCCACTGAGGATGTGAAACTTACCAGAGGGGGCTAATATTAGCAACAGCAGCTTGGAGGGGGTGGGGTGCAATATGCGAGCCTAAATACCTGTCTGAGGGCTGGATTCCTGACAGCCTGTCCCAGACATGGAATCGGTAAGTGTTTGGTTGGGTGCCTGTCTTGATCGTTATTGATTAATTCAGTCTTCAATTATGGTTACAGGGACAGTGATTAGTTAGTGAACTGCTATGGAGTACAGGCATAGACAACAGGCTGGATGTTGGCCTCAAAATAGGATGAATATTGCTAACATATGACAGGGGTTCCAGCGAATATCATGTCGGTCGTTTCTAACTCAGTGTTTTGGAGGCTGTCCTGGAAGGCTGATGCTGTGTTCTTGTGTCTTGTAAAAACTTTTGTCGACACCTCAGTGCATGTTCGAAAGTGAAATCAAATTTAAGATAAAATTGCTGGTTCTTCCTTTGCATGAATATTTTTTCGTGTGTTGTTCAATGTTTGATGATTATGTTTTGATACCGTGATCCTCTTTTCCCTGGACAGTTGTTCTTCACCAATGCAGGTGTTAAAATAGTCTGTCTCACAGTCCCTGAAAAAACGTACTTTCCCTTCCACCCAGTCCTTTCTGTGGCTGTGGGGTAGCCTAATGGTTAAAGCGTTGGCTCGTCACGCTGAAGTCATGGGTTCGATTCCCCACATGAATACAATGTGTGAAGCCCATTTCTGGTGTCCCCCACAGTGATATTGCTGAAATATTGCTAAAAGCGACATAAAACCATAAATACTCACTTCTGACAGCAATGTGAAAGCTGTTTATGAAGCAAGTCTAGATTTTCCTCAGGTTCTGAATTTCCCATTTCACTGAGTCTCTGTTTCAGTTTAAATGGATTTTTTTCTTTCTGACAATATTTAACATTTTCAAGGACTAAGCTAAGTCTAGTTATATAACTCACCAATTTTGAGACTATTTATGAAAGCCCCATTTACTTTATCAGACAGGAAATAATTTGTACATTGAAAAAGGAAGCTTGATGAAACTGCTTTCCGCCATGCGGATATCTATAAATCAGTCCAGATTAATTATTTTATTCTTTGGGAGTGTAGGACAAATTGTCCTCTGTTCCTCATAAGACTAGACGGAAGTCACGATCGGAAAGCTATTTGCGACTTCACATCGGATGGGGCTGATCATAGCGATGTTATCTTGCTGATCTGATCCATCCTTGATTATTCAGATACTGATGTGAGGCGTAGTTCCATATTGCTGACAAGGACGTTAAGTAATATTCACTCACATTTAATGTACAAAAACGTCAAAATGTGTATTTGGTCGTTTTCTAGACAGATGAATTATTTTGATATTTGCAATTCTATATATAACCTTCCTCCATCTTAAAGCCGATGCCTGCAGTTAGTTGTATATGGATTTATGATCAAATAGTAGACTTTGCAGGGGGTTTCTTTTTCCTGAGTGAATAGATTCATCTGGCAGGATACACTGGAGTATTTAGATAAAAATGATATTTGTTGTCGCGATAAATAACTTCTAAGACTCTCCAAACAGAATAATGCCCTGCCTTTGAGAATAATTGAACCACTAGATGTGTTGAAAATCACATTATCCTGTCAGAGGAAGCATTAATGTCGGGAAATGACATTAGCAGAGGCCTTATCAAATAATGGGATCATAGAGTTATCCCCCTTGGACGTGGATAATGATTGTTTTAGCTGTGCGTGTGGGAGAGGTGATGGTTGAGTGGGGAAGCTGGGAGGTGACTCTGGTACGTGTCCTGGGCCACAGGTGCAATGGGTTCTGACTTTGTATTGTCATGTGACAGATAATGCTGTTTGGAGTGGAAGAAAAGTTGCCTGTTGGTCAGATGTCTCACACTTGTGAAAGAATATACTTTATATTTAATGATCAAGAACATTTCAGGATGACCCAGGTGGTCCAATGGTCGAGGTAATGCTGTTTCCCACATCATTGGGGTCAAATCCCAGATGGACTGGGAATATGGCCATGCGTTTTACTATGAATCAGGTGGTCCAGTGGTCCTGGCAATGCTAATGGATCATGACCGTGGGTTTCAGTATGATTCAGTTGGTTGAGTGGGCCAGGTAATGCCGTTTCCCTTAGTGGGCCGGATCATTGGGTTCAAATCCCAAATGGGCTCGGATCATGACCATGGGATTCAGAATGATTCAGGAGGTCCAGTGGGCCAGGTTATGTTATTTCCCAAAGTGGGTCCGGGTTATTGGGTTCAAGTCCCAGAGTGATCCAGATTATGACCTTGGGTTTCACTTCTCCACAGTCATCCTTCTTGATTTCCTTAAAGTGAAAATCATCCTCATCCTGAGGCAGTTTATTCTTGTATTCCCTTACTAACATGCTACAGCTAAGAGTTGGTCGTCTCTTGTTCACAGAAAGGGGCAGTGGGGTAGTCTAGTGGTTATTGCCTTCGCTCGTCATGCCGAATGCCCGGGTTCAATTCCCCACATGGGTACAATTTGTGAAGCCCATTTCTGGTGTCTCCCGCCGTGATATTGCTGGATTATTGCTAAAAACGGCGTAAAACCATACTCAGTCAGTCAGTTAACAGAATTATAAAAGCCAACTCATGAATCTTGCGGTTTTCTCATTCTGTGACAGCCTTTATTCTGACTGATATATTTGGCATCACTGCCTGTCCAGTATGTGAAGTGGGAAGCTGGCCATTTTCAATAAAAGGAAAATCTGAACATTGCTTTTGTGGGAGATGTTGAATACAAAAAATCTTTAACAACCTTAAAATACTCACTCATACCTGTTTCTGTTCGGTAATAACAGTCCTTTCAAGATCGGGATCAGAATCAATGTCTTGTGAAGTAGTCAACCAAGCTGGAATGGTCAGGCTCACTGACTTGGTTGGGGCATGGCATCATATCCCAGTTGCATAGACTGACACTCATGATATCAATCACTGGTTTGTTTGGTCCACTATTATAAGGTTTGTTGGTAAGATTGGGGGATTTTTGGTCTTTTGTGGGACCTTAAGTTAGGTTTCACTCTTCAACATAAGTCTCATAGTTTTGGAAGAATATGTCATATGTTATAGTGATATCTGATGACCAGTGATGTGTCAGTTTATAGTTCATGTTTATAATAACATTTGGTGGCCAATGATTGGTCGGTTCTTTGAGGGAAAAGTCATTTCTTATGAGAACATCTAGTGACCAGTGATGCATCTGTTCTTTAAGAGCTAGATCATGTCTTAAGATAATATCTGTGATGAATCTGATCGTTGATACATTCAGATCATGGAGGATGATATCATTTTTTTCAGTGTTCGGTAGCAGAACCGTCCTGAAACCCATAGAGTCTTACCTTGTTGATTTCTGTGATGCAATCAGAGATTCTGCTTTGAACATTTCAATAATAACAACAGATCTGTTTTGATTTCATTAAAGCTGTTTTGACATAATTATATCCCCTATGTACAAAGACATCCAACTTTATGTTACACGTCTCCCTGATCTCATGGAATTCAACAGATGATTGTCCATCACTTTTCTTCACTTCTGGTTTCCGACTGCCAGACGACCTTGGTTGTTTTTTCTGCAAAGAATTGCAACTTTTTCATCCTGCTAATTTAAGTTTCTGGAAATATTTGTAATCGAAGCCGACAGCCAATTTTAAAAGTGTGCATTTCAAGTGTTTGAGAACTTGAATGTCACCCTCTATTATCTTGTTTTTGCGGATAGCTTGTTAAATTCTGAAATTTCTTTCCCTTTTCACTTTCAATTAAAATCCAAGTGGGAATAAAATCTGTTTTGTGTGTCTTGGAATTGTGATTAGAAGGTAAAGGTCATTATCAGTAGATCCCATTTTATGTGATCAGAAGGCAGGAATGTTATTTTGTTATTTAGTGAGGGATATTTTAAACCAACGTGGATTTATCACCCATCCAAGGAATGAAGTGATAGTGAATGAGTGAGTGAGTGAGATGGAAAACCATCCTTAAGACTGAAAACCATCATTAAGGTGCAATGATATCTTCTCTTGTTGTTTTGTGCTGGGCTTAGATTTTCGAAGCTCTCTTAACGCTAACATAGTCGTAAGTTAATGTTAATGTATGGCACTTTCGACAATCTTAGCGCTAAGAAAGCTTTGAAAATCTAGGCCCTGGACCTCAGCAATATTCCACCTTTAAGACATTTGTCTTCAAATAATAGAGTCAGGCCGAGACAATCCAGTATCAGTCCACTCAGATGTGTTTTGAATAAAAGTCCGCGAACATCCTTCTCTATCTCACACCTATAATTATGTGAGAAGCAAACTCTCACGTCTGCTCTGATAAGGTCAATCTTACATTCTCTGTTTTATCCGTGTCATGTTTTTGTAAGCAGATGGGAAGTCAAGTGAGCATATTTTGTCGGTCATCTGTCCAGTTGTCCACCCACCCATCTGTCATGTATCAAAATCTCCTCTGACATGCAAAGCTATCGTAGCACTACGACTGTCGTAAGTCTGTGTTACAGTATAGGAGTTACGACAGTAGTAGCGCTATGATAGCTTTGTGAAACGGGGCCCTGGAACTGAAACTGTATGAATGATCCAAGCTATGCTGTCTATAATAAGTGCTCACAGAATTTCTATCTGATATTCAATATGGTTGGCATTGCGGCCATATTGAAAAATATCATTTTTGTCCATTACTCAGCCATTGCTGCATATATTATTATGAAATTTGATGTGCAGCAAGTAATTGGTATGTGGAAAAACATCTGATAGGATTTTTGGCAGATGTTGATATTTTATCAAGAGTCATGACCTGTGATCTTCAAGTTCCCTTTGAAGAATACCTTTGAGAATTAGCATTCATGTCTTCATATGAAATGAATGTTAAAACATAATAGGCATTCTATATACATGTGGGGCGGTGGGGTAGCCTAGTGGTTAAAGCGTTGGCTCGTCACGCTGAAGACCCGGGTTCGATTCCCCACATGGGCACAATGTGTTAAGCCCATTTCTGGTGTCCCCTGCCCGTGATATTGCTGGAATATTGCTAAAAGCGGCATAAAACTAAACTCAGTCAGTCAGTCTATATACATGTGTTCTAGGATATTGGCTAAAAAAGATCAATCAACAATCAACACAAAAATTCATTCACTAGTGATGTTGCATGTTGCAAAATGTGAAGTGATTTATTCAAAGGCTGTTATCCCCAAATATGGATCTCTATGAAATGACAGTAACTGACCATACTTATATTTACTTTAGTTTGTAAAAATTGAAAACGGTAGATCATGGAAGATGTGGGTAAATCAGGCTTGCAGACTTGGTTGACACATGTCATCACATCCCAATTGTTTAGAACAATGCTCATGATGTTGATCACTGGATTGTCTGGTCCAGACTTGATTATTTATGGACTGCGGTCAAAGAACCGGAATACTACTGAGTAAAAACTAAATTCACTGCGTAAAACTAAACTCACTCACTTCATATGCCAACACAAGTAGGTACTGCGATGTATACAGTCGAGCACTGTTGTCTCGATATTCATGGGACCAAGAAAAAATATCGAGCTATCCGAACTTCGAGACATCCGACCAGAGCATATCACTAGGAAAGATAACAATATAAAAAATAGATATCATATATATTTATTTGTATAAACAGTTTTACTCACAGGGATCACAATCACACACGATACAGCTCATGTTACATTTTGAATGATACAAAAGTTGGATTTATTCAACAAACGAAACAACTCAACTATCACATGCTAGTCATGTGATTGCACAAAACCCTCATTGGATTCTCAGTATGTTTTGATTTGAAACTATAATCTGTTATCGGTAGTGTTTAGTCGTAACAGTGAGTACTTCCTAATTAATTCCTTCTTAATTAATCCTAATTAGATAACAAAAAGTGACACCTTCAACTCAATTAGCCCTAATTAGTTTACACTACGATTCATGCCGCACCGTGTGCAAACGTGTGTTAACAACCCCAGTGGGAGGGATTTTATAACTTGCCCATGAAAGGTAGGTGAATATCGAGTTTCTCTGCAAATATTGAGTTAAAAGGGTAATTTTGCTTGTTGGGCCATGAAATTATATCGAGATATCCGAAATATTGAGACATCCGTATCGAGTTAAAAGAGCTTGAATACTGATAAATTATGAAGGATTTTGCCAGGGCCGAGATGTTATATCGAGACAACCGAGATATCGAGTTATATCAGAGTTTGACACAATCAGTGCTTGACTGTATATGCAAGAGCTCCCATAACTTTTTAAGTAAATTCTTTTCACCAGTACCCAGCCCTACTAAATATGAAGACCTTGATTCATGAAAAATATGGACAAGCAAATAATAGGCATTCTCAGACAACAGTCTCGATCTGTCAGAAGAGGTCTATATTCAGCACATCTGTGATATACGAGGGATTTATGTCAATCAATTGCAATAGGATTGTGAATATGAGAGATTGTCTGAGATGGTAGTAGTTATTATTATTGAGCACTGTCTCTAGTGTATCATAATGTACATAGTAAATATGACAGTCTGGGCAACACTCGGACAAGGGTCAGTTTCATTATTTAGATGTTGACTTAAAATGCGATATATATGTCAACATGATATATATAATGTAACTTTTATTGAAGAGATAGGCGCCTAGAAGGTCTTCACATGAGCCATTAATATTGGTTTTATATGTTGTGTAGTGGCTGCGTGCTGAAAGGTTAAAAACGATAAACGGGATGGGATGAAGGAAATATTTTTGCCTATTCACTGCATATGAAATATGTTTTTGTTTCTTTCAGAATCTTTTTTTTTTTTTTTTATTTTCAAATTAAGAAAAGATGCATGGTATTAAATGTTAAATGTTATTTGTTTATTTGGTGTTTAATACTGCACTCAGCAAAATGGAGGCGGTCTGTAAATAATGAAGTCTTGACAAGACATTCCAGTGATCAACATCATGAGCTTCCGGATTAAGATTGTTCAGTAACCCATGCTTGTCGTAAGAAGCAACTAACGGGATTGGGTGGTCAGGCTCTCTAACTTGGTTGACACATGTCATTGTATCACAATTGCGTAGATGAATGCTCATGCTGTTGACCACTGGATTGCCTAAACCAGACTTGATTATTTACAGACCGCCACCATATAGCTGGAATATTGATGAGTGGAGTTAAACAACAAACTAACCAACACAATTCATATTCATATTTTTTTTACGCTGAAAAATATATCGGCTTCTAAAATTTTGCAAGGTCTCAGGGGCATGTGCCAAATAACAATCTTACCACTTCGACTTGTGTAATTTAATCTGTGTGTCCTGATCATCTTAGCGCTAATAAGATGGCCATGTGGAATAAGATCCCAGAAAATAACCAGGTGGCTTATTTAAAACCAAATCACATTTTGAGGCGTCCATAGTTCCAACAGTTGTACACTTTCAATTACTTTTCACTATGCACCTGGTGCTTCTCTGGGAGTTTGTGTTATGAAGGTATGCTGGAGCTGTGACAGACTAACACTTAATTCCTGAAAATGTACAATTTTAGAAGAAACCAACAACTGCGTTTAAATTCAAAAGGAGCCCAAGTGAGATGGAAGATTCAGATCAGAGGCGTTTCAGATCCTGGTGGAATCTAAACTTCGGTCAGTTAGAGCTGTTGCATTGCTGAAGGATCTGTGCAATGGAAAATATTTTGGTTCAAAGACTGACAAGGACAACAGTGTTTGGCTAAATACAGATACATATAGATCTGTTCCATAATTCTGTGCTATGATTGCCAAGTCAAAGGACATGATTCCTGCGTGCATGTCAGCTGCTGATGTACTGTCGTATCATCCAATAGGCGATATATCAATTCAGTAATCGCTGACTGTTGTGATCAGAGCTAAGGCCATTACTTTGACAACATATTATGGCTTTTGTACGACCGAACAGAGACTTGTGATTGTCCTGTAGTTTCACACATTCTGTATCGGTCTTCAGGAACGGGATGTTACTCTATGTAGACCTGGTAAGATCACTTTTTTATTTTGCCACAATATCAGGTTTAATGCCATCAAAAAGTCCATGTTTGCTGTTTACCGAGGGATGTTTCTCTAGGTAGTCCGGGTAGGATGTTTTTGTTGATTTTGCCACAATATCAGGTTTAATACAAGCAAAAGTCCATGTTTGCTGTTTACCGAGGGATGTTTCTCTAGGTAGACCGGGTAAGATGTATTTTGCCACAATATCAGATTTAATACCAGCAAAAAGTCCATGTTTGCTGTTTATGCAGGGATGTTACTCTATGTAGACCGGGTAAGATGTTTTTGTACGTTTTGTCATGATATCAGCTTTAATACCAGCAAAAGTCCATGTTTTCTATTTCAAATGTCAGAATATCGAATAATTAGAATCACACGACAGATTATCTTTAGTCATGTGAAAACTTATCTGTTATTTGACATTTTTTTAGTTGTATATATGAGACAATGCTCTTACTTGCTATTATTAGAGTTTCAAGTTCCTGGTGTTTAACCCTTTCAACACCGCAGGCCGCTTTAGCGGCCACAACGTTATGAGTCCCCAGACACCGGAGGCCGCTTAAGCGGCCAGGCAGTAGTCACGTCAAAATCAGACATAATTTCAGGAACCTACCTGACTTATGATTCATATATTATATCTATCACATTTCACAATGTCTGAAAACACTTATTAAATTTCAATTTATCATATATTATCAGCAGAATTAAAATTATAAACTATTTTTCGCAATGTTATTGAAAACAACGATTCTCGGACACATGCTTCGGCAGCGGGTCCACAATAACGTTAATCAAAGAGCAAAATAACGATGTTTCGAGAATTCATTAAATAAATTGAATAAACTAATGAATAAAATCAACAATAGCATTCATAAAAGTTGTCAAACGTAAATATAAAATTACGATTTCCATCTTTTTGTGCGATCATGTAACGTAAGTCAAGTCACTGACAACTGACATCTCGGCTCTCGCGCCTCAATCTTCACGCTTTCGGACCGCGATGTTTAATGCGAAAATATGTACATGAAGCATTTTGTCACAGGTCATAACCTAGCACGATACGTCCAATAAGTTCCATAATTTACGTATAGGTAGCGATTTCTTGCTTAATATGTTCAAAATAGCTTTATTTTACCCAAAACTTTCGTCTAAATCTGGAGGTTTTCGTTTACGAGGCGGGTATCCATTGCCGTAATATGATTGGCTGCCTCATGTCACGTGTCCGATTTTGACCAATCACGACCCTTATAGCAGACTGTAGCGAAAAAGCGTCATTAGAAACCAATTTTTATCCAATAAAATCGCTTCTTACAACTGTGAAAATACTCGGCAAGGGTTCAGTGATGTTGTTGATGTTCAGAGCTTTGAGCGATACCCGACATCAAACGATTCGCCTCCATGTTTTCATCTGAAAGCTTCAAAACGGAGGTATTTTCTGTTGTTATGTCATGTTACCGAGCAGAAAGCCACAGATATCGGGAAATAGGCGACCATACATGTTATTTAAGAAATCTTTTCATAATAATTTTCTGATTACGTAAAAATGAATATATGAAAGAAAAAGGCACGGACATGTTATGACATGTCACAAAGGGAAAATAATCGCCATAGTTTTTGCTTCCTTCGTGGTTTATCTGGAGGTTATAAATGTAAGCTTGCATTTTCATTCATAAATAATTTTATTTAAGTTGTAGTTGTATTATTTGAATAATAATATAAAAATAAACGTCATATTTATCAACAGTAGGATTAGACCTTTTAAATGGTGTATGGGATGTAGTGGCAATAACGTTTTACAAGCTTATAATTTCCTTCATAAACATAGGCTTCATCTGTGACCTCGGAGTCTCTGGGAACTCGGTGTCATGGCACTAAATGCCTCTGGTTGACTGGTGTTGAAAGAGTTAAGGAGCACAGTTAAAAATAATATATTTATCAAATATCGCTGGTGATGTTATTTATCGTACAAAATTGTGCGGAAGTATTTTTGAAACTTAGTGGGATTAAACAAGGAAGGTTATGACCAAATAAGCACTCTTAATGTTCAGTATTATTTACAAAACCGGGTTGGACTGAAGAAGTTAAGATATGACCAATTGAAAACACTTGAAGCTTACATGCAACGCCAAACACAACTTTGCAGATTCTGACACCCTTTGGTATGGACTTACAGTAACACATTATCAAAAATGGAACTCCCACGAAATCGGAGTTCAAACAATTCACTCAAATAACCCCAGCTGGGGTGAAAAGTGGTTTCAACAGCTGTGCTGCACTGGGCTCATAGCACATGTGCAGTAAATAGGTTTGCGCAGCTTGAAGTGGGATGCCCGGATTATAAGGTCGTGAGCAAGAGTAGTCTAATCTTGGTTGTGTACACAAACATCAAATAGTAAATAATCTACTCATTACTTAAAAGAACCTTGTTAAGGATCTAGATCTACTCAGCTATGTGTCAACCAGTGAGGCATTTTACATTTCATGATGGGAAACCAGGGATGAGTACTCTGAGTAGGATTTGATGTGAGCTATTTTTCTAATGTTTTGTTGATATTTCACAGGCGCGAGCTTTTTATATGTTATGACAGTAGATTAACTGTTTATATAATTTCATTTGACTGTTTCACCACACGTTTTTCTTACCGAGTCCTTTTCTCAGTTCGATACTTAAAAGCAACATCATTATGTAGCTTTGTCAGAATTTCTAACTGTGAAATACCTCTGTCTCAGACAAAACTCAATGTCTGTTTTATTGACACCTATGTGTCTGCCTGCCTGTCTGCTAATGACAATATTCAATACACAACTTCGATGACTGACCACATGCAATTTGAACTTAACACCTATCAGGCCATACACCATAAACAAAATGCATTGATTTATGGCTGGTCCACCGAATTCTGTCTCTGTCACATTATGTAATTACGCAGACAGGCAGGTGTGATACTTGTACACTTGACATGTTATGATGTCTGTTGATTGCAAAATGTTATGCACAAAAAATGAGCATGTATTTACTATACCCAACAACTCTATACACACAAAGAGCCTGGAGTGTATCGGTAAAGGAACCAGCCAATGAAAGGCTTCATTACACTTAAGTGCATGCCCACCCGCTCTGACTGGGTTCAGTATCCCGGGTGCTTCGTTTCGAGGGAAGTAAACCCAAGTACAAAATATTGCACTTTTGATTTGCGATTGTACGCTTATAATTTTGTTTATATGTTTTTACATAATCAGCAATGTATATTACATGTCATGAATAAATGATAATTGTGTTTTAATTATGTTTATTGTTTTGGTTGCATCTAAGCTTTAATGTTCAGTATCATTTACAACACCAGATTGGACTAAACAAGTTAAGATATGACCAATTGAAAACACTTAATGTTCAGTATTATTTACAAAACCAGGTTGGACTGAATGAGTTAAGATATGACCAATTGAAAACACTTAATGTTCAGTATTATTTACAAAACCAGGTTGGACTAAATGAATGACCAACTTAAATGTTCAGTATTATGTACAAAACCAGGTTGGACTGAATGAATTAAGATATGACCAATTGAAAACACTTAATGTTCAGTATTATTTACAAAACCAGATTGGACTGAATGAGTTAAGATATGACCAATTGAAAACACTTAATGTTCAGTATTATTTACAAAACCAGGTTGGACTGAATGAGTTAAGATATGACCAATTGAAGACACTAAATGTTCAGTATTATTTACAAAACCAGGTTGGACTGAATGAGTTAAGATATGACCAACTGAAAACACTAAATGTTCATTATTATTTTCAAAACGAAGTTGGACAGAAAAAGGAAAGATATGACCAATTGAGCACTCTTAAGGTTCAGTAAAATTTACAAAATCTACCAAGGGGGGGTTATGTCAACATCAAGCTCAATTAAAAGCAATGAGTCAAACCCTTTAAGTTACATCTTTAATTTAGAGCAAGACCATCACCAAGAGTAGTCATCTTAATGCCACACATCATTCCAAAGGAGCATATAAACATTATCGGTGACCCCTGGCATACTTTATAAAAGTAACTAAATATATTTCTACCCTGTAGAAACTTCGTTGGTGTAAAATTTGTACCCATTAATCATCAGAATGTGTTTGGTGTGAAGGATAACCACAACGCTCCTTTCTCTCTACTCTTTTGGGGGGTGGTGGGGTAGCCTAGTGGTTAAAGCATTGGCTCGTCACGCCGAAGACCCGGGTTCGAATCCCCACATGGGTACAATGTGTGAAGCCCATTTCTGGTGTTCCCCTGCCGTGATGTAGCTGGAATATTGCTAAAAGTGGCGTAAAACCAAACTCAGTCAGTCAGTCTACTCTTTTGGAATTATGTAACAGGTGCAATTAGTATTCACTATTTTATCTTATTATTCATGCTACCCACTAGTGGAATATACAATGATGAGCAATAATATTGTCATGTACAATGTAACTTTGTGGTGGTCTTGTGCATAGAGCCCAGGTCACAGATCAGTTGAAGTTTAGCAACACCTGTCACAGAGACTTGTTTGATTGGTGACAGTGTTTGGCAGCTTGAATCCTGTGAGTTGCTTTTCAATGAAGCACATGTGACACATGTGATTTCACCTTTGGCAAGTGAAATTGTTAAAATCATCCATGTTCATCCAGCAGTAAATGGGTACCCGGTGGGATAAGATGGTCAAATGACTGTTAACCTTCTAGTGCCTCTCGTCACGCCGAAGACCCGGGTTCGAATCCCCACATGGGTACAATGTGTGAAGCCCATTTCTGGTGTCCCCCGCTGTGATGTTGTTCGAATACTGTTAAAAGTGGAGTAAAAGCAAACTCAGTCAGTCTCACGTGCAACTTGGGTTAACCAGGGTAATATAGTCTGTGCTTTGTGCATAAATTGTCCTCAGTGCCATTGAGTGAGTGAGTGAGTGAGTTTAGTTTTACGCCACACTCAGCAATACTCCAGCTATATGGCAGTGCTACTGAGCATCTTTAAGGTAGATATCAGGCGTTCTCCAAATGCATTATGGATAATCTCTGAAGATGCCTGCAAAGTAGGTAGGTAAAATACATCTTGTCCTCGCTCATTGCCATTTCAGTTGAGAAAAAGTTAAACTGAAACTTTGCGGTTGAAAAAAAAAATTCACTGAAACTTAAATTGGCCATTTCATTTTAATTGTATTTGTTTGAGGGTTTAGTGCATACAGAAAAAATGTAATTTCATTTTCTTTGCTTTTCATTTCAGTTTTTATTAACTGTAAAAGATTTTTTTTTAAACAGAGATTACATTGAAACTAAGCCACACATGGCTACCTGAGTTTCTAGCACTGACAAGTCTGTGATTAGTATGACAAATACTACTTGCTTCAAGCTAACATGTATGGGTTGGTGAGCGTGGATCCTTTCATGTGACAAGCAGTAAAACAATCAGTATTTTTTAAGAAGGAGTGAGTGAGTTAAAGGTCACATGCAACCAAAAAATCAAACATAATTAAAACACAATTATCACTTATTCATGACATATAATATACATTGCTGGTTATGAAAAAACATATAAACAAAATTATAAGCGTACAATCGCAAATCAAAAGTGCAATATTGTGTACTTGGGTTTACTAAGATTCCCAAGAAACGAAGCAGCCGGGATACCGAACCCAGTCAGAGCGGGTGGGTGTGCACTTAAGTGTAACGGCTGGTTCATTTGTATATGCCCTCACGGCTTATTGTGTGTGTATATGTAGAGATGTTGGGTTTTGTAAATACATGCTCATGTGTTGTGTATAACATTTTGCAATCAACAGACATCATAACATGTCATGTGTTCAAGTATCACACCTGCCTGTCTGTGTAATTACATAATGTGACTGAGACCGAACTCGGGCCATAAATCAATGCATTTTGTTTATGGTGTATAGCCTGATTGGTGTTAAGTTCAAATTGCATGTGGTCAGTGATAGCAGATGTATATTGAATATTGTCATTAGCAGACAGGCAGGCAGACACACAGATGTCAATAAAACAAGACATTGAGTTTTGTCTGTGACAACGACATATCTATATCACAGTTAGAAATTCTGTCAACGCTAAATAATGACGTTGCTTTTAAGTATCGAACTGAGAAAGTGACTCGGTAAGAAGAACGTGTGGTGAAATTATATAAACAGTTAATTTACTGTCATAACATATAAAAAGCTCGCGCCTGTGAGATATCAACAAAACATTAGAAAAATAGCTCACACCAAAGCCTTCACTGAGTATTCACCGGACAACCCGCTTCCAAGTTGCGCGAACCCATTTCACTGCGCACGTGCTATGAGCGCAGCCCAGCTTTTGAAACCCGTTTTCCCCAGAAAAGTCTGGGGAAAATTAGTGAAACGTTTGAACTCCGATTTCGCGCGTTTTTTCATCGCTTTATTTTTCAACTTTATAAGTTGAATTTGCATTTTTGACGATTTGTTTCGGTAAGTCCATACCGAAAGGTATCAGAATCTGCAAAGTTGTGTTTTACGTTGCATGTGACCTTTAAGTTTTACGCCACACTCAGTAATATTCCAGCTATATGGTCTGTAATTAATTGAGTCTGGATCAAGGGACAATCCAGTGATCAATAGCATGAACATCGATCTACACAACTGGGATGCAATGACATCTGTCAACCAAGTCAGCGAGCCTAATACCACCCGATCCCGTAAGTCACCTCTTACGACAAACATGGGTTACTGAAGACCAATTCTAACCCAGATCTTCACAGGTTTTTTAAGAGTGAGATTATCAGAATCAGTGTTTGTACAAATCATGGATCCTCTAAGGAGGAGGCTTATCATAGGAAAGTACAGTTTCATTTACCGATGTGACTAGTATTTATCTTACTGTCGTGTTCATTTACCTTAATGGGAGAACATACAGTGATAATGAGAGGCAGTTTGTTTCTCTGTTGTCTTATTGCCAAGGGAAAACAAACGATGTTCAGGCACCTATATCACATACATCAAAAGTCAATGTTTTTAACCAAAAGAACATATCTGTTCAATTAATGGGTCCATGAAGTGGTTTATATAACTATTGGTCTTATGCAGCCTAGCTTGTTGTAAGACATGACTAACTGAAAAGTGTTGTTGATGTGGTCAATTCTAATGATGTCAATCATTGGATTGTCTGATCCATACTCTCTTATTTACAGATTGGGGGCGGTGGGGTAGCCTAGTGGTTAAAGCGTTCGCTCGTCACGCCGAAGACCCGGGTTCAATTCCACACATAGGTACAATTTGTGAAGCCCATTTCTGGTGTCCCCCGCCGTGATATTGCTGGAATATTGCTAAAAGCAGCGTAAAACCATACTCACTCACTCACTATTTACAGATATGCAGTCATTTTCCTGGATTACTGCTGAGTTGAAAAACAAGTAAACAAAACAACAATACACAAAATGGCAACAAACAACATGGAGAAATTGAAGACAGCAGTATATAATGTTATTCTGTTCAGTGTTTCGAATAAAATAAGATGCTGTAGCCATAGTATCAAGGGATACAGAAATTTAATTAAATGCGATGCAGAATGCAATCTTGAACAATGTTTTTGCCAATGAGAATTCCGATCTTGCTTGTAGCCAACAGCTTCATGTCTTAATTGCCAGAACTGCACTTTCAAGAGCTTCCTAACGGAATACAGATATTGGTGTTCTGATCATGGATATAGGAGCATCTTCGTCTGAATTCCATCATGGAATAACTCTGCACATTCAGTCCTGAATAACCTGGTTATCCCATGTGCCACAGTACCACATTTTACATTGCCAGAACCCAGCCTTCAAGATGTTGAGACTGAACTTACATTAATATACTTTTAGTTGATCAACATGGTTGTTCATTTTGATTCCCACTCAGCATCTGGAACCAGAATTTTAAAAATTCTTGTAAAACTTGAAATTTGAAAATTCATTTCTTTTGCAGTATACGATACAGATATTAGTTTTAGTGGGGGAAGAAATTGTGTTTCTGAAAATGACTGGGTCACTGTGACCTTCTTAGATGATTTCGGGTTGTTAGTATTTTGGATTTGCAACCAATTCTTGAATTAAGAATGAGGTGAGGTGACATGGGGTTTAATGTCGTACTTGAGAATATTTCGCTCATATGACAACGTGCATGCGTGTATATGTGTATGTGCGGCTGCTTGTACTAGCCCAAACTGAAGCTGGTTTTATAGTGCTAGCCCACTGAGATACCTTGCCGCAGTGAAGCAGGTCTTCAATACCCCACTCAGACACATTATACTGACTCCGAGCCGACCAGTCCTTGTTGTACCCATCAATGCCGAGCGCCAGGCAGGGACCAACAAGTACCATATTTTAAGGTCTTTTGGTATGACGTGGCCGGGGATCGTTCCAGCAACCTTCCACTCTCCTGGCGGACGCTCTAACCGGATTGTTTGGTCCAGATTTGATCATTTACAGACTGACAACACATAGCTGGAATATTGCTGAGTTGAATTAAACAACAAACTGATCAATATTGATCATGATATCAATCACAGGATTGTCTGGTCCAGATTTAATCATTTACAGACTGACACATATTGCTGAGTTGGCAGTAAACCACAAACTAATAATATTACTTCAAGAATATCCCTAACGTTAACCGACCAAGATTGGGAAACCACTGCCCTATAATGCACCTTGCATGACCTTTCTCGTTTGTTGTCCAAGAATCAATGTGATTCCAGTAGATTAGGACATCAATAAGTCTCTCCATCTGTTTCCCACTCAAGTGAACATGTCCCATATCTTTCTAGTCGGCCAGGCAGTGATGTGTCTAGGTGTCCTCTACCACATTAGACAGTCAGTCACTTGTGACACACCATTGATTTTGAGTTTTATTCCTGGCAAGATTTTACAGCAGATATGTTTTTACTTGTGGACTCCTAAAGTAAGGGATGTAACTCTGTATGACTTTACCATTTCAGATCTGTGAAATGGTATGCCTAGTTTTGGTGTCCCCTAGAGTAACATTAATCCCTGAAGTAAGTTATGTACAGTGGAATCTGTCTATTACGGACTTGCCTGGGACCGACTCATTTGTCCGGATTGTAAAGCAGTCCGGATTAGACAAGTTTTGTCCGTTACCGTGTTCACTGCCACGATGAGTCGCCTCCTCTGTTAAGGACAACCAACAACTTGAATCGTTCTTTTTTGTTATTTATTTATACACAATATATTATTTATACTTTCATTGGAAAAAGCCTGTTAACATGAATTGCTTCTGCCTCTGTAAATTTCCACGTAATACAATGTCATTAACCATAGTGAACAGAAGTAACAGAGATGTTTATTCAACGGACTATTATTTTAGTCAGCTGTGACCGGATTACAAAGCATTGTTCTCATAGCAAGTTGATTGTCGTGGACTGTTATTTTAGTCTGTAATCTGTAATTGAGAGAGTCCGGAATATAAAGCATGCTTTAGGGAAAAATTAAGAACAATTTTGCTGGGACTCAGAGAGTAGTCCAGGTTATGGAGAAAACCGGATTGCACAGAGTTCAGATTTGACATATTCTACTGTATTATGTTTGAAGTTAAATAAGTTAAATATGTTTTTGAGCCCTTTGTTTGAATTGCTGAAATTTCAGCAAGCTGCTAGAGCTCAGAAAGGGGTGAGAGTGAAATGTTCTGGCAGAGGCTGAGCTGTTCTTGTATGTATTGCTCATGCGTGTCCCAAGCTTAGGTGATAGCTGCAAATACAAGAGCATTGTGTTAATAGGGCTACGATGGCTGCAAATACAAGAGCATTGTGTTAATAGGGCTACGATGGCTGTAAATACAAGAGCATTGTGTTAATAGGGCTACGATGGCTGCAAATACAAGAGCATTGTGTTAATAGGGCTACGATGGCTGCAAATACAAGAGCATTGTGTTAATAGGGCTACGATGGCTGTAAATACAAGAGCATTGTGTTAATAGGGCTACGATGGCTGTAAATACAAGAGCATTGTGTTAATAGGGCTACGATGGCTGTAAATACAAGAGCATTGTGTTAATAGGGCTATGATAGCTGCAAATACAAGAGCATTGTGTTAATAGGGCTACGATGGCTGCAAATACAAGAGCATTGTGTTAATAGGGCTACGATGGCTGTAAATACAAGAGCATTGTGTTAATAGGGCTACTGATAGCTGCAAATACAAGAGCATTGTGTTAATAGGGCTACGATGGCTGTAAATACAAGAGCATTGTGTTAATAGGGCTACAATGGCTGTAAATACAAGAGCATTGTGTTAATAGGGCTATGATAGCTGCAAATACAAGAGCATTGTGTTAATAGGGCTACGATGGCTGTAAATACAAGAGCATTGTGTTAATAGGGCTACGATGGCTGTAAATGCTAAAGCATTCTGTAACTAGGGCAACTGATAGCTGTAAATGCAAAAGCATTCTGTTAGTAGGGCTACTGATAGCTGTAAATACCAAGGCATTCTGTTGTTGGGTCGTTTATAGCTGCAAATGCAAGAGTATTCTGTTGCAAAATGGGCTACTGATAACTAAATGCAAGAGCATTCTGTAGCTAGGGCTACTGATAACCGTAAATGCAAGAGCATTCTGTAGCTGAGGTTACTGATAGCTGTAAATACCAGAGCATTCTGTTGTTGGGTTGCTGATAGCTGTAAATACCAGAGCATTATGTTGTTGTTTTGTTGAAAGCTGTAAATACCAGAGCATTTTCTGTTCTTGGGTTGTTGATAGCTGTAAATACCAGAGTATTCTCTTGTTGTTTTGTTGATAGCTTTAATACCAGAGCATTCTGTTATTTGGTTGTTGATAGCTGTAAATACCAGAGCATTATGTTGTTGTTTTGTTGATAGCTGTAAATACCAGAGCATTCTGTTCTTGGGTTGTTGATAGCTGTAAATACCAGAGTATTCTCTTGTTGTTTTGTTGATAGCTTTAATACCAGAGCATTCTGTTCTTGGGTTGTTGATAGCTTTAAATACCAGAGTATTCTCTTGTTGTTTTGTTGATAGCTGTAAATACCAGAGCATTCTGTTGTTGGGTTGTTGATAGCTGTAAATACCAGAGCATTATGTTGTTGTTTTGTTGATAGCTTTAAATACCAGAGCATTCTGTTGTTGGGTTGTTGATAGCTGTAAATACCAGAGTATTCTCTTGTTGTTTTGTTGATAGCTGTAAATACCAAAGCATTCTGTTGTTGGGTTGTTGATAGCTGTAAATACCAGAGCATTGTGTTGTTGTTTTGTTGATAGCTGTAAATACCAGAGCATTCTGTTGTTGGGTTGTTAATAGCTGTAAATACCAGAGCATTGTGTTGTTGTTTTGTTGATAGCTTTAAATACCAGAGCATTCTGTTGTTGGGTTGCTGATAGCTTTAAATACCAGAGCATTTTGTTGTTGTTTTGTTGATAGCTTTAATACCAGCGCATTCTGTTGTTGGGTTGCTGATAGCTGTAAATACCAGAACATTCTGTTGTTTTGTTGATAGCTGTAAATACCAGAGCATTCTCTTGCTGGGGCTTCCCAGAATTATAAACAACAATGCATTCTGTTACAGGGCCATCCACAGCTGTTAACATTAATGCCTTCTGTTGCCAGGGTTACCCTTCAGTGTTCACATGAAAGCATTCTTTTGCTCGGGTTTCCTAACAGAAATAAGGAAAATATCACTGTAATTGATTCATATATGGACTTCATCAGCTGACTTTGATAGTTGTAATTACTAGCCACACTGAACAAGCTGAAGACATATGGATTTCACCATAATGCAAGTGATGAATGATCAACGGGCTGGTATCATATTTGGTTCGATTGAGTCACTTCACAGGACACTGATATTTTCTGCTATATGTTTAGGAAAAGCTAGGACATGAGAATTTCCAAACAAAATTTATTATCTGTCCTTAAATGAACAGTCCTTTACCAAAGGCAAAGACCGTAATTCCCTGCGGATCGGCAGTTATTCTGTAAATAACAAAGACTAGGGCGCCATTAAGGAATGTATAAAGAGATGAAATAACAGTGTTGTGATTCTTTGAAGATAATCTTTATAATCAGATCAAACCATGCAGTTCACTTTCATGTCTTTTCATGAACAAATTTAAGATATGAATTAAAAAAAATGAAGAACAAACTTAATAATGCCATTTATTTGTTATGCTGCTTTTTTATATCTGATAACCTTGACCTCTGGAACACCTAGGTGGCCTTGTGGATAGTGTGTTCGCCTGGAGTGTTGGATCCAGGGGATCAAGTTCAAAGATGGTCTTCGGCATGAATTCTGCATGAATTTAGCATTAATGAGATATAGTGGGGCAGTGGCGTAGCCAAGTAGTTTAAGCGTCTGTTCACATGCCGAAGACCCGGGTTCGATTCCTCATATGGATACAATGTGTGAAGCCCATTTCTGGTCTCCCCCCGCCATGATATTGCTGGAATGTTGCTAAAAGCAGCGTAAAAGGAAACTCACTCACTCACTAATAGTTGGTAGCTCAAAACTGTAATATGGTATTTAGGTGTCCAAAACAAACTGGGTTGGTATGTCAGCAGGCTGTTTGAGCTGCAGCAATCTAGACGTTCCAAATCATTCAAAACTTAACAGGACACATATTTAATTTTTTTCTCAAGGGTCTTTGAGAGAGGCTAGCACTATGAAGTCTTCTGCACACACACATACACGCATTTCTACTTAGAAGTGAAATTGCCTGTCAAGATCCGGTTAGAATTGGTCTTCATCAAGCAATGCTTGTCGTAAGAGGCGACTAACGGGATCGGGTGGTCAGGCTCGCTGACTTGGTTGACATCATGTGCCAGTTGCAAACATGATTACTCATGATATCAATCACTGGATTGTCTGATCCAGAGTTAATTATTTACAGACTGCTGTCAAGGAGCTGGAATATTGCTGGGTGCCGCATTAAACATCAGACTATAAGAGTAATTGTTTTGAACACAACATTAAACCTCATTTCAACTGACCTCCAGGTCAACTTGACCTCTGCTTATTTACATTATATAAATGTCATGTTTCGGTTTTCTCATTGGATCATAAGATCACGAGAATTAGGTTATCAACTAATTCTGTCATCAACTCAAGGTCAAGGACAGGTCTAATAATCTTAGACTTATATAACATAATCACTTTTATATTCATAAAATATTCGAAAGTCACTTCAAAGACACTCATCAAAGTGTGAAATCATGAAGAGTGTCATCATCTCCTAATCAAACGTTCTTTGGTCTTCAAAAGACGATTTTCAGCTGAGACGGATGTGATGTGATTGTGAGCTGGCCTGTAATTTGTAATTACTGAAAAGGCTGGCATTTGGGTAATTTCATTGTCCAGCAATCTTGTAAGCCTTCATGATAAACTGTGCCAAAAGCCCTTAGGGATTCAGGGTTAGAGTGGGTCCCCAGTATCTAGTGCTGGTCATAGGAGGCAACCAAATGGATCAACTGGTCAAGTTCAGTGAGTGACCTAGTCCATCTCACAGTCCCTGAACTGCATTATTGACCCTTCCACCAAGCCCCTTCTACAATGCTGAAGCCCTGAAAGAAGCAAGTCTAGATTTCCTCGGGTTCAGGTTCTGAATATACCATCTCACTGGGGCTCCTTTTCAATTTGAATGGGTGAGTGAGGTTAGTTTTACTCCGCACTCAGCAATATTTCAGCTATATGGCGGCAGTCTGTAAATAATCGAGTCTGGACCAGACAATCCAGTGATTAACAGCATGAGCATCGATCTACGCAATTGGGAACCGATGACATGTGTCAACCAAGCCAGCGACCCGATTCTGTTAGTCACTCTTATGACAAGCATAGTCGCCTTTTGTGGCAAGCATGGGTTGCTGAAGACCTATTCTACCCGGATCTTCACGGGTCTTTTCAACTTGAAAGGAATTGTTTGTTTTTATCAAAATTATATATATTTAGAGACTAAGCATTAGTCAAGGACTGACCTGGCTTAGTGTTTTTGAACTGGATCACTGACCAGAACCTGTTTCATACTTCACAGGCTGACATACAGACAGAATATTTCTTTGAGTAGCAACTAATAATTTTTTTTTTTACAAAATGAATTCTTAAAATTTTGACAAAGTAGTATAAAGCGTGGTTTGCTTGACCTCCATTAATCTTTAATTGGCCATACATATGGAATTTTGCTGAGTGTGAGTGAATGTGTGAGTTTAGTTTTACACAGATTTTAGCAATATTCCAGCAATATCACAGCATGGGACACCAGAAATGGGCTTCATACATTGTACCCATGTGGAGAATCAAACCCGGATCTTTGATGTGGCGACCGAATGCTTTAACCACTAGGCTACCCCACCGCCCCATGCTGAGTGTGGTATTAAAACAAAAATTAAAGCCTTAAAATTAATAGAGGACTTTAAATTGACATGATTTTAAGGAGGAGGTCTGTTAAGTATTGACAAGAGTTAAAGGGGTACTTTTTTCACCAGTCTTGCACCACTTTTTGTAAACTGTGTCAAGACATTTATATTGATCTGCAACATCTACCAACTCTAATCTAAAGATAAAGAATAATAAATGTGGACAAAATGTTTTTTGTATTCACTTGAATGGCAGTTAGAGTATTCTTAAAAAATAGGTTACGCTGCAAGATTGATGAGACAGCATTAGCAAGCACCAGGAAAAATATTCTAATTAAAGAAAAAACAACAACCTTGAAATTAAACAGTGGTGTATTCAAGCAAGAGAAAAATACAATTGACTGATTATCATGCCATCAATGTAACAATGCACGCTACACGTTTCAGAGACATGTGATGTTGATTATATTAGTATTTTCGTACATCCAGGGGGTCTGTGTGTGATTGTCTGCAGTAGATGACAACATTAAATCATGTAGAATGTGATGTCTATATTTTACTTTATGCGTTTAGCTGTAAAATAATGACCAATTTTATGGATAACAACTTCTTTTATTTCAGGAACGTGACGTCTCATTACAGATTCTTGTACTGTTCTCAAGTAGGAACCGCTTAAGAAATAAAAGAAGTTGTCATCCATTAAATTGGTCATTATTCCGTGGTTTCAAATGCAGACAGACAGACAAAATGCAGCTGTAGATATATGGTGGAAGTTTGTCAAAAACAGGGAATTACCTTGAGTCCTGTATTTGAGTGTCACTGGAACTCATACTCTTAATTTTCAGGGGTCCTGGACAACAAAATGGGGGTCCCAGACACTTAAATATTATTATTAATACTGTTATGGTATTGTGTATCATGATCATCACATTGTTACAGTAATTAAATTACAAATGATACCATAACCCAGCTAGTAGCAAACTCAGTGATACCTTATTGTCACTTGATTGGAAGTTTTACAAAAAGTGTTTGGACTTTTTCTGAGTCCCTGTGGACGCTCTAATAAATTTTGTTGCGTCCATTGTCAAATTTATGCGTCCTGTAAATTCTTGCAATAATCACGTCTGGAACAGACAATCCAGTGATCAACAGCATGAAATTGATCAATGCAATTGGAATACAATGACATGGGTTAACCAAGTCAGCGAGCCTGACCACCCGATCCCGTTAATAGCCTCTTATGACAAGCATGGGTTGCTGAAGATCAATTCTCACACTGATCTTCACAGATGTTAGATATCTTAAGAAGTGTATCATCTGTATTTGGTTTGTGACTCCTCGCAATGTTTCTATGCCTCTCAACCTCAAGCAGGTACCATAAAAACAGATTACGAACAAGTTAGAAAATATGGCCACTTCAAGATACCAGATTATCTCTTGCAAAGAAAGCCTCATAAACACATCCCAAACGTGAGATTTGCGTCTCTCCCCCGAAGCACTAATAATGGACAGGAAATTAAAATCTGCCAAAAAATATTTCATAATTTCACTCTTGACATTTCAGGATTCTAACGAGGACAGCGTCTCTCAATCAAGTTCTCATGTGGACGGAAATCCTGCGGCTCCATCACATGTCACCAAGCCAAGTCCGCAAAAACGCAAAAATCGTAAATCCAGGCAAGAATGGGAGATTATAGAGGGACTGAGAGATGGACAAAAG
Organism: Haliotis rubra; assembly: GCF_003918875.1. NCBI lineage: Eukaryota > Metazoa > Mollusca > Gastropoda > Lepetellida > Haliotidae > Haliotis > Haliotis rubra. Next base: position 3,332,644 of record NW_025767102.1, read on the forward strand.
TGTGCAGACAAACCGGAGAGGCACTCCAACTACTTGATGAAGAGACGCAAGTGGCCGATGAAGGGCTGGCACAAGGTGAGGAATTTATGGAAGAGTGGTGAAGATCCTCAAAGATTTACACCACTGAAACCAGTTTAGTGCTGATGTGTTGAATCAGGCCGGCACTAATATGTTAAACCAGTTTAGGAGCTGATCATGCAAACTAAATCACTGGTTATGTGTAGAACCACTTTGAGGGATTTACTGTAACAGCATTCAATTTTAACTTTATGTGAAACTAGTTTAGGTTCTAATATGTATGCTGATGTTTGTGCTGGAATTGTGAAACCAGTTAAGGTAATGAAATGTACAACCATTCTAGGTTATTTTATTTGGAAACAGTATAGTTTGAATATGTAAGATTTTGGTGCTGAAATTGTGAAACCAGTTTTGGTGCTAAATGTAAAATTAGTTTAGGTGCCGAAATGTAAAACCAGTTCGGGTTTAGAGATGTGAAACAACTCAAGGTAATTTAATCGAAAACTTTATAGCTTCAAATATGTAAGACTGGTTTTGGTGCTGAAGTATATAGCTAGTTTTGGTGTTGATATTGTGAAACCAGTTTAGGTAATAAATATAAAACCAGTAAAGATGATTAATGTAAAATCAGTTCAGGTGCTGAAGTGTAAAACCATTCAAGATAATTTAATGTGAAACAGTTTAGCTTCTGATATTCGAGTCTGATTTAGGTACTGAGGTGTAAAACAAGTTCAGGTGGTAAAACAGAGGAATCAGTTTCAGTGTTAAGGTATAAAACCATTTGGATATTAAAATGTAGAATCAATTTCAGAAATGGAAAAGAGTTGCGGTGTAAAGATGTAAATGAACATTGTTTGTCATCTTCATCAATTATTCATCACATTGTGTAAACCAGTTCAAATTTAATATATTAAACGAGCTTGATGCAATGTAAAAAACTAATTTGTAAAACCAGTTTTTATGTGATGAAATGTGAAACCAGTTTCAATGTTGAAATGTAAAACCTATCGTGAAACTTGATTGACATGACATGATCCTGAATCATTCATGAAAAACGCTTGCAGATATGAAGCCTTTTGAAGCCAAAGGTGGTTTCACAAACATTAAAAAGAAAATGTACTTCATGAAATAACCAGTCTGCTTGAAGCAATATTTATATTTCTCTGTGAGATGAGCTGAAGTCAACATCTCATTACCATCACCCTGGTGTTAATATTGCAGCTTGTTTCACCTCGAGAACAAGTCAATATTGTGTGCGTCAAAACTTGATGGAGAGGACATCAATAATTCAGGATACGTCGGCAATGTTTTTGGCATGGAATTGTTGTATCTACAGCCTTGTTGACACATTAAACAGTCCTTTTGGTATACCGTTATCAACAATATGTATAGCACCCCCTGTGGCAGTGTCAGTTCCCCAAACACCCCACCCCCATTCTCTGGTTCTATACTTATCAAGTATGCTTCACTTTGTTGAGGAGCGTTTTTATCGCATTGTTTGAAGGACTTACTATTATGAGCTTGTTCATGTTCTTGTTCTCGAAGGATTTTTGGTTGTCTATTCCTCTGCTTCAAAACGTAGTAGGCTTAACAATATTCATTTCAAAACCTTGAAATGCTTGTTTTAATGCCTGAAGCTGGGATTTGAAACAGGGCTTTCAAAACTTAGCTTTCAAAATGATTGACTCAGAGGTTTTCTTGACCCTGCGAGGAATCTACTTCAGTAGGTAATGGGTTTATTCTCCTGGTTAGAAGTGGTCCCCAGCAACCCCATATTATAACAGGGTGTATATCATGGAGGTTCCATTTTGGCCATTTTCCATTATAAGTTGTTCACTGGTCACGAGGGGGGCATGGGTTGATGTACCCTTGTTGGGGCATAAACAAACTCGACGGTACATCAACCCATGGGCCCCGAGGACCAATTTATATTTCCCGAACACCTTAATGTTAATTTTGAATTGTTTGAAGCATGGTTAAAATCTTTTTGTAGGCATCGCTAGATTTTGCTGACAAGAAAAACAGATTTAGAGTTATCTCCCTTCCATCGATTTGCATTTGCAAAACATCGGTAATTTTCGTACATCATACGTGATTCAAAGTCATTCGAGATAAAGAATTACTACCACGAAGTACCAAATGAGTTGCCAATGACAGCGGGGTACATTGAAATGTTACTCGCTTGTAAGCGGGGTACATTGAAAATAATAGAAGAGTGCTCAGCCAATCAGAAAGCGACATTTATGTGTGAGGTAAGATAATAGGATATATCCCAATTGTTTTCACAAGAGCTCATTGCTATTACTTTATCAGCCATTGATGTTTATATTTCTAAACTTTATTTCAGAGATTCTTTGTCCTGGAGAAAGGAATACTCACCTACGCCAAGTCCCCTTATGATGTAAGTATTAATGGTTTTCTATGTGCTTCATAAAAATGAAACAACTATCAAGAGGATTGCAATTGACCAAGATTACTAAACCAGAGTTAGACAGTAGTGTGTAGTTAATATGTGACATTGGTCCCATTGATCGACAAGGTCATAATAAGTGGTGACAGGTGACGTTGGCTCATTGCCTGTCATCGTAGCCGAAAAGAGTTTTGCTTATAACGTCAATCATTGGTTTTCTGGTCCTGACTGTTGTATATAGGCTGATGTCACATGCATGGACAATGCAGCGTAAAACAACAAACATTCTATTCTCTTCCAGTAGGGTAGCCAGGTGGTTATGGTGTCAGTTCATTACACTGAAGGTGCTGGTTTGAATCCCAAGCTTGATGGAATGTACTTGGTGTCTCTGCATTGATGTTGTCTGTTGCTGAAGGAATGTAAAATCAAACTCATTAACTCCAAGATAGACATGGCAATAGGATGTTTTTACTTCCCAAAATAGAATTGTAATTACTCTCTGTTAAATTATGCATCTTCAAGCAGTGCATTCCAGAATCATGCATATCTTAGCACAGGTAATAATCATTAAACAGATTGTCAGTACAGGTGTACTGTCGTCAGTGTTTTTCTGTACCGGTACTGAGTTACAGAGAGATTTGTGGTGCAGGATTAACTGTAAATTAATGTGTAAACAAGGTAAACATTATTAACATGCATTTAACAAACATAAAAGAGGTATTGCTCTTTGGCTGAGGAAACATACCCTATATTACGTATTTCCTCTAATAACGGCTGGATCTCTAATAAGCGTAGGACCTCTAATAAGCTCCAGGGGTAAAGCAGCTCACAAACAAGTAGATAGAATAAGCGCAACAGCGCCAGGCCTCTAATAAGCGCCGTGGTGGAACTCCGTTGATACCTGGGCGCTTATTGGAGGAATTAAGGTTCTTTCTTTTGGAGAAAATAGGACGTTTTTCATTTAGACCAATCAACTTTTATTTGTTTTGACCAGTAAGACTGACATGAGTTTGAGACCCAATCTGTTGTTCTGTGTGAATATTTGCATAAAAAGATGGCATTCTGTTTCTGGTTCAGAGACGAGCATGTCTTTGCTAACTTGCTCGTGTCATTGAGTATGTCAGTTCTCAGAGATGCAAGTAGACTAATGCTTAGTCTCTGAATATATATTATTTTGAAGGTGTCGTCGTCAGCGGCACTGGAATTTCTTTTTGAATGTATTTTTGTATTTTACTGGAAATAAACTCTGTCTGTCAATAATTTTGATAGTAATCCTTAAAATGAAAAGGAGCCCCAGTGAGATGGGAGATCTTGAACCTGAGGAAATCTAGACTTGCTTCATTTAGATCTTTAGCATTCCAGGGAGGGCTAGGCTGTAGGGAAAGTAATGTGGTTAAGGGACTGTGAGACAGCCTAAGATACAAGGTATAAGGCTTCATTAATAACCGAATATGCATGATTTAAAAAATGTTTATAAATCATTATGAAAGTTTTCAGCTGTATACTAATTAGACCTGTTTCAACTTTTGCATATAATATTTTTTTGTATTATTATTATAGGATATTTATATAGCGCACATGTCCACGCAATTAGTGCTTGCTCAAGGCGCTGATTTTCTCCATGAATGAATCAGGCTAAAAGATGATATCAGATTATTCAGTTTTTTCTTTATAATTTAAAACAAGCAAAAATTTGACCCAAGGTGATGTTTCGGCAGGCAAAAACACAGTCCTCTGGCGAAATATTCATCTTGGATCACAGCCTTACTCATTGTTAGATTGTTTCTTGAAGATTGAAAAAATCAGCCTCTTCACAGAGTTTTTCATCTTGTCCAGAATATACAAATATCCGAAAGTAAAAGACAAGAAACCGGCCAGTCAAACATTTCCAGTAGTCTAAAAAAGGCCCATGTTTGATTGGAAAGTGACAAAGTTTGAAATATCAAAATTTGTCTGAATATGTTCAGGGTGTGGTTTTGACATTGAGTCCAATCATTGGTTTCTGTGTCTTGGAACTGTTTCTAAAACAAGGTAGTTCAAGTTTTAAAATGATTGAATATCCGAATAAAAATTTGCAGTGATTTTTTCCTCTTGATTTTAGTGGTAACACTTCCTTGATAAGATCTGGTGTCATCACTCCTGTTTAATTATGTTACAAACCTTGGGTATGGATCAAGTAATAGCATTTCAGTTCCAATTATTCTTCCACGCTCACACAAATCACATCATGAACAGCCAAAATACTCTCTGTGGACAAGAAACTCTGTAACGACAACAGAGAATGGGAATTTTATATCTTGATCTGATTAGAACCGAATTCACAATGTCTGACTCATGATTGTTAAGTTTTATCGGACATTTCTGAAAAACAACCAACACGTAATACATCAGGAACAGAAGGCACAAATTAGTTAGCTCACCTGAATCAACTTCAGATGAAGTTGTATCGAGTTTGCTTTCATCCATTGTCCAGCGTTGGCTCGTCACGCCGAAGACCCGGGTTCGAATCCCCACATGGGTACAATGTGTCAAACCCATTTCTGGTGTCCCGCACTGTGATATTGCTGGAATATTTCTAAATGCGGCGTAAAACCAAACTCAGTCAGTCAGTCAGTTCATCCATTGTCTGAATCAGTGGCATCATTGTTGCCAGGTTATATGACCGTCTCCATGGCAACCACTTGACCAATGAAACAGAATCCTGGAGACTTCTTTACAGTGACACCTAATTTTGCTCAGGAGGGATGACATTGATTTTAAAATGAAGTAAAATGTGTGTAGTTAGTAATCGGTCTTGACATGTTTTTCGTGATATTTTATAATTAGCTTGTGTTTTGAATGTGTTCTTAAATTCTGGCAGTTCACTCTTATCTCTGTCAACATGTTGCCCTTTGAAACTGCCAGGCTGATGAGTGAGTGAGTGAGTTTAGTTTTATGCCGCTTTTAGCATTATTCCAGCAATATCACAGCAGGGGACACCAGAAATGGGCTTCACACTTTGTACCAATGTGGGGAATCAACTGGTCTTCGATGACCACTAGGCTACCCCACTCCCTCCCAGGCTGATGAAGCTGAGCACTTATGATTATAATTTTTAAAATTTTATGAATGTATAGAATTTGAATTTTTATATTAGTTCTCAGTATAATTTGATATACCAATGCTGACATCGTACTTCTTTCATGACATTGGGAACGTTTTAGCTTCTTACCCAGGTGAGCTACAGGGACGTTTTTTAAGTACTTCCTGATGCTCCTGTCTTACTCGTTCAAGTTCCACATGATTTCTGAATCTTCCCTGATAGTTATATCTGCTTCCTGTTCTCTGATTACGTATCGATTTACAAGTTCCATCCGAGTATAATTCCTCGTAATTTCCTGGTAAGCAGGACAAACTGCCTCAGCTGAAGTTGATGAGCCTTGTCCAGGTTGACTGGTGGGACGGATTACCAATACATGCCATTGATTGACGAGTCATCTGTAATTAGGTTGTTATTGTGGTGGTCAAGTGGTTGAGTATTACACCGATAGGCTACAGGCGCCTGGGTGGTCAACTCATTAAGATATAATCATTAGTGAGTGAAATGGGTTTAAGGCCACTTTGAGCTGTTTTCCAGTTATATCGGTATGTCAGCCTAATTATTGTGGAAGGAAAATCCACTGATAGGCCACAGGTGTCTGGTAGGTCAAGGTGCCGCTGTACAAAGTGATCTTAGTGCTAAGGTGACCGTAACTCCCATGCCATAACATAGACTTACGACTTAAGATGATCAGAACACCCATGGCATAACATTGACTTAGACTTATGATTGATGTAGTGCTAAGGTGATAACATAGACTTACGACTATACCATATGCATAACTTAGACTTCAACTGACATAGCGAGTATTAAGGTGATCGTAACTCCCATGCCATAACATAGACTTACGACTGGCATAGCTTAAGGTGATCGTAACTCCTATGCAATAACATAGACTTATGACTGGCGTAGTCCTTAGTAAGATGATCGTAACTCCCATACTTTAACATAGACTTATGACTGATGTAGTGCTAAGGTGATCGTAACTCCTATACCATAGCATAGACTTACGACTGGCATAGCGCTAAGGTGATCATAACTCCCATGCCATAACATAGACTTACGACTGGCATAGCGCTAAGGTGATCATAACTCCCATGCCATAACATAGACTTACGACTGGCATAGTGCTAAGGTGATCATAACTCCCATACCATAACATAGACTTATGACTGATGTAGTGCTAAGGTGATCGTAACTCCTATTCCATACTATAGCATAGACTTACAACTGGCATAGAGCTAAGGTGATCGTGACTCCCATGCCATAACATAGACTTACGACTGGCATAATGCTAAGGTTACTTTGAACAATGGCACCCTTGTCATTAAGAGATAATCACAGCTTTGATTTTTTAGTATGTTAGTGATAAGTGAGTTATAATGTAGGCCTCTTTGAACAGATCTTTTAATTCCGATGCATAACTCAGCCTGATTTTTTATTGAAGGATATGAATGAGTATGGTTTTCTTTTACTATTTACAGATGCTTTTATTTTCTAATGTATCCATGGAAACGGGGACTTAGTCTTAAAAGGTACCAGAAATGGGCTTCACCCATTGTACCCATAGATGGGAAAGCAGACCCAGGTCTTTGGCTATTTGCAGAGCTTTGAACACTTTTACCACTTTCCATAAGGGCTCCCCCACCCTGTTGAAGGATAGCTCAAAGTGATACAGATCTTTAATGTGAACTGCTTTATTTAGAAAGCCATGAGCTGAAATACAATATTGACAAAATTAGAATGAATTTGGATGAACTTGGATTCGAACCTATGATCACATGTTCCTGGTGTGCTCAGGGGCTGCAACTCTGCTCAAGTTGTAGAGGCTTATATAATAAAGCCACTGATTCCTCCTTTTGAAATTTGAAGCACCTTTTGTTAGGATGAGTTAGACAATTGATTCCTCCTTTTCAATTTGAAGCATCTTTAATATCAGTTTTTAATTATCTTTGAATGTTGATGATGTCTTTTTAGTCTTTTATCAAGTTTAGTGAGTATATCTCTCCCAGATAGAATTTTGGTATTCAGAAATGGAGACAATGGATCAGAAATATTATTTCTTGATCATCAAGATTTAACTATGTATCAATGTATATTGTTTTAGCTAAAATATGTGGTTTAGAATTATTTGTATGATTTGATAAAGAAATTGGATGCTGATTTAAAGTTTGGTTTGCGTAGGTAGTATATAGTGCCACAATTGGCTTTGCTGAGTTACATCCCTTTAGTTGTCTGGATCTGCTGATAGTGGTGTCCATGATTTGCCTTCACTATGGTCTTTGAATGTCTGCACCATAGCTGTGCATACTTTTACCATATATCATTATCAATAATAGAAATAATCAATTATGAATGATTATTCAATGAACAGTGCTTATACAGTAGGAACGTGACCTTTTTCACATTTTTAGTCGGAAACGATCTAAATTGAAATGGCTCGTTTGACCCATTTGTCAATAAGATTCATCAAATATTTAATTCTCCAAACTGTTTTAATCATCTGAGGAGTAATTCTTTTAAGCCTTCCTGGGTTCCCAGTTACTCTTGCCACCATTAGTGTGATGTCCAATTTCCCACTAGCCACTTTTAGTCCGGTAAAAGTCTAGAAAAATTGTGTATGGTCCAACACACCTTAAAATCCATATATTAACAAGTTACAGTATACTTGAAATGGTGCCAAGAAACAGTTTTGGGCATGAAGACAAGGGAGTGTTTGGCACATTTATCTGTGGGCTGTGAATTATCTATCAAATCAATTTGGGTTTGTAGTTGTGCGTTTGGAGATTCTGGTAAGCAAATTTTATTTCACAATGTCTTACATTTATTGACCGACAGGGAGGAGGAGATCCTTCAGAAATCTAGATGGAAATTCATGACAGGCACACTGGAAAATTATTTTACCAGTCTTTGGAAACAAACACAGATTGTTTGCTTTATGCCTGAACTAAAAATTGGTCGAAGGAAATTCTGTTGTACATGATGCAAGTCTACAAGAATAAACCGTTTTCAACATTGTGTTCCTAGGTCCAGAAAGGCAAATACCATGGTGTGATAGACATCGGTCTGGCGGTATTGACCTACAAGCGTCCAGGTCACAGGATCGACATTGATGCTGAGGAACAGATCTACCATATTAAGGTACGCTGGAGCCTGGCTAATAGCTTACCTGCTTCAAGCAGACTGTTCTTGTAAATTAACGTTTTTGATTTGGCCAATATCATTGATAGATTGTAAGAAAGATAGTTTGTAATTTGAGTTATTAGACTGATTGATCATGAAAGTTGATAATCATTACTTTTGAGTTATGTTTGGATGATGAAATCTTATTCCTGCGAAAAAATTTGAATGTATTTGTTTTTATTGCTTATGTTACATCAGGTGAAAGACAACAAATTGTTTGAAGAATGGCTAGCCAAACTGAGACACCATCGTCTTTACCGACAACACGAAATATCCTATGGGACGAAAGAGTCACCTCGTCTGACAGAGATTACCTCCCCTACAGAAGAGTTGCCTCCCCTGAGAAGTGGGTGTCTTTTTAGCAATGACTTATATTTCAGTTCTGAAGACCAGAATTTATGGAACTTCTCTGAAAGTATGAAACTATCTTTTTGGTTAACTTGGTGATTCAAACGTAACTAACAAATCAACAAATTCAGTTTTTGCAGCAATTTGCTAGTTGCTTATAGCAACACATAGTGTCATAGCTGTAACCCCTTTACAAGGATAACACTTTCAGTGGATAATATTTATGAATAAATAAATATTTATTTAGATTTTTTTTTATCTTTAAATTTTTGTTTTTATTTATAGCAGCAAATTTACCAGAGAAGACACTGACCTTGAATTTGAAGAAAGATGTTATTCGGCAGACAAGTTTCAACAAAGGGCTAGCAGGGACAGGTCAAGGTCGGGTCGCAGCCTGGGTGCTGGACACTGCAGGTTTTGAACAATGCAATAAAGGTATGTAACATAGTGTGTTTCAGAAGTGATATGTGCTCATAGGTGGCCCTGTTGTCAAATAAAGTGCAGTTAGTTGTGCAGGGGTACATTCCTAGGCTCTTTGGAAACTGATTGCCAGGCTCAAATCTAGATCCAACCTAATTTTTTCGATTTCTGTCAGTAACATACCTATGCGTGTCTGTTTTACCAAAATGAAAATGTTTAAGACCTGCATCAATTTAGGCTTTCTTCAGGTATCAACCTGAATCTTACTGAAATAACGGAATTACCATTCTAAACAGTGTCAAACCCCATGCACTCATTCCTGTATTTAAATTCCTGTCTGGGGGTACCTGAAAAAAAATCTCACAGATTGTTGTTGACGTCAGTGTTATATGTGTCCAAAGGGAGATAACTCCTAGATAATATCCTTTGCAATATTGCATTCAAATCTATCTTAGTGATTTAAATCATGTTCTCTTTTAATGTTTGTGATATTGTTGCACCACTAGGCATTAAAATTATTGATATCTGTCTATTCAACACACAGTTAAACTTTTATATGATCCTGGTATTACCTCCCCTACAGAAGAGTTGCCTCCCTGAGAAGTGGGTGTCTTTTTAGCAATGACTTATATTTCAGTTCTGAAGACCAGAATTTATGGAACTTCTCTGAAAGTATGAAACTATCTTTTTGGTTAACTTGGTGATTCAAACGTAACTGACAAATCAACAAATTCAGTTTTTGCAGCAATTTGCTAGTTGCTTATAGCAACACATAGTGTCATAGCTGTAACCTTTTACAAGGATAACACTTTCAGTGGATAATATTTATGAATAAATAAATATTTATTTAGATATTTTTTTTATCTTTAAATTTTTGTTTTTATTTATAGCAGCAAATTTACCAGAGAAGACACTGACCTTGAATTTGAAGAAAGATGTTATTCGGCAGACAAGTTTCAACAAAGGGCTAGCAGGGACAGGTCAAGGTCGGGTCGCAGCCTGGGTGCTGGACACTGCAGGTTTTGAACAATGCAATAAAGGTATGTAACATAGTGTGTTTCAGAAGTGATATGTGCTCATAGGTGGCCCTGTTGTCAAATAAAGTGCAGTTAGTTGTGCAGGGGTACATTCCTAGGCTCTTTGGAAACTGATTGCCAGGCTCAAATCTAGATCCAACCTAATTTTTTCGATTTCTGTCAGTAACATACCTATGCGTGTCTGTTTTACCAAAATGAAAATGTTTAAGACCTGCATCAATTTAGGCTTTCTTCAGGTATCAACCTGAATCTTACTGAAATAACGGAATTACCATTCTAAACAGTGTCAAACCCCATGCACTCATTCCTGTATTTAAATTCCTGTCTGGGGGTACCTGAAAAAAAATCTCACAGATTGTTGTTGACGTCAGTGTTATATGTGTCCAAAGGGAGATAACTCCTAGATAATATCCTTTGCAATATTGCATTCAAATCTATCTTAGTGATTTAAAATCATGTTCTCTTTTAATGTTTGTGATATTGTTGCACCACTAGGCATTAAAATTATTGATATCTGTCTATTCAACACACAGTTAAACTTTTTATATGATCCTGGTTGAGGTGGGGTCAATTCAATGAAACAGGATGTATTTACAATAGAAATTGTCGTGTGCGGCAAATGATAAAACATTTTATGCATGAAGGAAAAATAACAAACAAACATGTATAATTTGTCAGTATTTTGTATATTATTTTTATGATTATTTGTTGTAAATATTCAAACATTTCTAACTAATATCCAACCATTGTTACGTTCAGTACATTTTGTTAAAGAACTCTTATAATTAAATGTATAACAAACATCCAAACAGGAACATTTATCAAATTGAACAAAGTATTATTTGGTACTTTCACACCTATAGCAGACCTGTTTCGGACATATTTTAATGTCTGTTTCTATCTTCTTTCATTATGTTGGACACTTCAGGTCTGAGCGATGCCCAGAAAGACCTGTTTGATCTCCAGGAGCTGCTGGATCAGATCCAGAATCTTCCACTGTCCTCAGATCCAGCTATTGACGTATGTCTATTTCAGTTTCAGGGTGTTGATTTCATTATGTGTATGTCCCTGAAGTTCTGCTTGTGTGAGCTGTGTATTTCATATGTTGTGAATTGCATAATACTTCTTTAATACCTTTTCCTGAATGAAAAAGTACTGGCACTTTTGATGTGGTTTTCTTCCCATTGTTATTGTGATTACTGTATTAAATCTCATATTTTGATTGTTTGAAGTAATCTTAATCAAGGTATTTTCCCATATATCTGTAATTGTATAGTTCTGTTTGTAGAGAAAGGAACATGATGTAAAAATATGTTGCCTTTCAAAGTGAATCTTAATATTAATTTCATATCTGTGATGGTAAATGATTTACTAGGGAGGTACGTGCTTCGAGGAATTTTGAAAGAAGTCAATAGTGACAGTAGATAGATGATTTATTGCAACATTTTACCTAATTCTGGTTAACAGAATGAAAAACAACAGTGCTTTTTATTTAAATAAAAACATTTTATATTTTGATGTTTGGGAGTTGGGAGATTTGTATGCAAAGTTATAATAAATGTTTGGACTCTTGTAATATTTTGAAATCTTTAGTTAATGAAAAAAAGGATGAGAAAAGTTCTCTTTAAGTGCCATTTATAACATTTTTATGTCTAGGGTTTGTGTACACTAGCCCCTGTATCCATTCTTGTAGGTGTTTAAAAATTTCAAATTTCCAGCTATAGATTTTCATTATCCAGTTGGATTTGCTTTGCTACCTATGCTAAAAGACTGATCAAAATATAAGTTTCCAACCAGCTTCAATGTAGAGTTGGCAGTATCAATATCATGGAAGTCAGTACCACTGATTACAATAGAGTTTGCAAGAAATTCAAGAATGAAAAGCTGACTGACATGAAAAAGAAAGCCCAAAGAAATCTGTTTGATTTTATGGATATGTCTATCATAACTAAAGATGGCTTTGGTTTCAATGCGGTATTATTTACCTCCTTTACCAACTCCCTTTTTCCTTGTCTGAACATTTGATTGGTTGGTAACATGGTTAGCTAAGTGAAGGGCAGATAATTTGAGATTTTGAGAACTATAACAATGGATCCAGGGCTTAGTACAACTTTACCAAATCACAAGCCCTGGAGATACCGAGGTCCTTTTTAATGTTGAGAATATAAATATTACTGAAGACTGATATGTAAGTATGTAGCTCAAGCATGGACATATTTTGCTACCATAAATTCAAGTGTAATATATTTTTATTTTCATTATATTAAAATGTTGTTCTCCAGGCTACCTGAAACAACACTGTTGTTCAATATCGGTGTTGTATATTCGTTGTTCACTATGCAAACACTTACACCACAACAACATTTTTGTTTCGCCATCACTCGATTCCTTCACAAATCATTTATAGAAAAAATTAGTTATAAAAACTTTTAGACTAGATCTGAAATTTAGAAAGTTGAGTTTAAGATATTTCACAATTTGAAATAGTCCAAATAGTTTTAATATGAATGTCAATATCTTGAGGATTTGAATAGTGATTTCTTTGTCTTTTAGTGGAGTATTTTGTAGCCTAGCTGTATGCATGATCCCCAAACTATTAACATTCTTTGCATGGAGGTTATTGAAAGTTTTAGAAAAGGCATGAAAATGTTTGGCTTCCATATTAGTTTCTATGGCTATATTGTGTGACTTTGTATGACTTATTAATGCATGAGGCTATTGGGTTAGGATTGTATTTGTGGTATGGCAAACATGCAATGTTTGTGGTAAAATGACAGTGTGATTTTTATTTTATTTTACACTCATGTCATCGTGTTTAAGCAGTATGACTGTGTGTCAGAAATGGTGTGGGTTGATAGTAAGTTGTAGGATGGCCAAGTTGTGTGAGGTGTCACGGGGTGGTGGGGTAGCCTTGTAGTTAAAGCATTTGCTTGTCATGCCAAAGACCCAGTTCGATTCTCCAGATGGCTACAAAGTGTGAAGCCTTTTTCTTGTGTCCTCTGTGTCAAAATATATTCACTCACTCTAAGGTGTTACAGCACTTTGTACACAGTTTTGTTTCTTGCTGTGCCAGTATTTTCTGGTTGTGGTTTGAATCCAAGATTTTCCAAATTATGGTCCTTGCTATGTCAAGTGTATTGTCTTCTCAAGCATTATAAATTGACATGACTTAAGACAATCTCAAATATTAAACACAAAAATGGCCGAAATTGATAACCTACAAAAGTTTAAGTTCAATATGGACTGAACTTTTTGTATGAATCATGGGTAGAAACTGGTTATCTGACCATCGTTATGGAAACGTACATTCTCTAAGGTTACTTATTATTGCATCACAATTGTTGGGGGCGGTGGGGTAGCCTAGTGGGTGAAGCGTTGGCTCGTCACCCGAAGACCCGGGTTCGATTCCCCACTTGGGTACAATGTGTGAAGCCCATTTCTGGTGTCCCCCGCCGTGATGTTGCTGGAATATAGCTAAAAGCGGAGTAAAACCAAACTCACTCACTCACAATTGTTGATATTACGCCATCACATTGGTCAGTGACTATTTATTGGTGATTTTATTGCACAAATGTGATGTGATCACTTGCATGTATGCTGTATGCTGAGATGTTCAAGTCACATGCAATTATTTCAGACACTTCACTTTTTTAAAAATCACAAAATTAAAATTGCATTTGACTTGAATTGGTCTTGATTATTCCATTGTGACCTTCAAATTGTGAATTAGTTCCAGTGGTTGATGGTATTTGAAATAATAATAATAACTGAAAATCATTAAAATATCATGCATGCATTTTGTCATGACATGTGTTATCCCGCACACGTTTTCTTATAGTGAATAACATCTCCCAGACCTTTTCAACAGGAGGAATTAATTCACTGGAACACCCACCACTACTAACACAGCATATATCCGTTTTCTTTTGCTTTGTTGTCTATAGTTCTCCGAACTTGAATCTAGTGAGAAAAAGAAATCCAGAAGAAGTCTTGGTATTCGCAGCTCTAAGAAAAAAGATAGAAAAATCGGTAGTCCAACCATTTTAATGGACCCCGTAAGTCTTTTACAGTGGTATATTTGGCTAATGAGTGTGCTATTGGCTATGGTTTTAATGTTGTGTTTATTTTCCTTGCTTAGTTTTTAAATAGTTGTTACCAAAATTAAAACAAAATGGGTAAGGTGTTATAATGTAAATATCTCCTGAAAATGATCAAAGTGATTTTGAAAATTTGTTTACTTTGTCCTGTTTTCTTTCAGGTATTTTCATTAGATATCTTTTGATTTGAATTTTTTTATTTCAGTGAAATCGTGGTTTCAAATACCTTATTATCCTGATATATTCTTTCCAAAAATTATTTCATTTATGCATACTACAGTATCTATATTCAGCCTTTTGCATATCTATTATTAATAATATCTATAGTTACGATCAAATCTATAAAGCTTTTATCTATTTCACAATGCCTTTTATTATCAAGCAAATATTCTGTGCTTTTGTATTTACTGTTAGACCTTTATCTATAAGTTATATTTAATCTTTAAGAATGAAAAATTATAATTTCTTAGTCAAAACAATGTTAAATACGATCTTTGGGTCGTTTACAGAACACACCAACTTTATTAAATGTCCCGCCTGAACGCCTCCATTCAAGTGCATCCAACCCTAACCTGCTGAACCACTTTGGGGCACGCCCCCTGAGTCTCCCTGATAACATCCTGTCTTCAACCCACGAGGAGCGTATCCAGGAAATCAAACTACGGGAGAACTTTATCTCAAAAGCAGAACAAGGTGAGGCCAAGTAAAGCTTGTTTTCAGGAAACATGTATTTCAGGTGAAAAAGATCATTCTTATTTTGAAAGGAACATTTCACTGAAAATATGAGGCTGGCATGCCAGTTATACTGATAAAACCATGGACGACATTGATAACTGGCGGTTACAAGTTTCACAGGGCAATACAAAAGAAGTCTATATTAAGGGTTGACTTTATTTCCATTGCAGAACTCTTCTATTGTTGACTAATCGTTCATCAAACTTGGTGTGCACAAGCTTTGGGGGACAGAGTTAAGAGTCACTAAAATGTTAATCAAACTTGGTATGCACAAGCTTGGGGGACAGAGTTAAGAGTCACTAAAATGTTAATCAAACTTGGTATGCACAAGCTTTGGGGGACAGAGTTAAGAGTCACTAAAATGTTAATCAAACTTGGTATGCACAAGCTTGGCTTTGGAACACTAAAATGTTAATCAAACTTGGTATGAGCTTGGGGGACAGAGTTAAGAGTCACTAAAATGTTAATCAAACTTGGTATGCATTGGGGGACAGAGTTAAGAGTCACTAAAATGTTAATCTTGGTATGCACAAGCTTTGGGGACAGAGACACACTAAAATGTTAATCAAACTTGGTATGCACAAGCTTGTGGGAACAGAGTTGAGAGTCACTAAAATGTTAATCAAACATGATATGCACAAGCTTGGGGGAACAGAGTTGAGAGTCACTAATATGATAAAATCACTGGAAAGTATTGCAAAAATTAAGAGTAGGTGAGAGAATATTGTCTTATGCCACTTTTGTGACAAGGGACACAAGAAAGGCTTCACACATTACATACGTGCAGGGATTCAAACCTGGGACCTTGGCAAGATGAGCAAACACTTAACCCACTGGCTTCTTCCACTCAAAGAGAAAAGAGATGTAGTCTTATCATGAAGATTTAGTTCTGTCAGCATCAGTCATAATGTCAGTTGTATTCACAAGCTTTAAGATTATATAATATGATTGTAATTTGTTGTTGATTTTATAACCATATTTAAAAGGATGGTTAAGATCAACGACTCAGCATCTTGTCTAGTTTTCTGTTGAGAGTGATCTCCCTTTGTGGTTTGTGACCTTGACCTTTAAGTCAAGATGGCCTGTTTTCTCCTTCAGTCCACAAACAGCTGAAATGTCTGCTCCACATGATGAGCACCGAGAGGGAGAGACTGAAGCAGACCGTGGAGAAAGATTCCAGTTCCGCCAGCCAGTCCTCCAACACCATCACTACTCTGAAACAGTCGATAGCAGAGGTAAGACATTTAGCACCCCCACTCTACTTTGTTGTACCTTGAAGATAACTTGTATAGAGTAGCTTCTAACCTGTGCTCAGCTCTGAGCCAGTGATGGAATATGATTGTAAGCTGCGTTAGCATTTTGGCTGATATTTGTGTTAAGACAAACCTTCAATTGAACACAACACAATCATTGAACACAATATGAACACAATCCTGATTGAAAATTTTCTGCACACATTTTAAAAAATCACAGAATCTGTCAACACTTCAGAGGACAAAGTGTCATAAGGCCATTTTGGGGCCTCTGAAATATCAAATGTTAATGTTTCCTCAAACTTGTGGCTGTTAGAGAACATGTTTATATAATCGAGAATTCTTTCTGACACTACTTGTGCCAGATCTGGATTTTTTTGCATCATTCATAAGTTTTCCTATTGCTTAAATTATGATTATTATCCTTAAATCTGACAATGGTGTTTCAGTGTACCAAGTTTATGTGTTCTCCTGACATTGTGATCTTACATTCTGCTTCTTTGTAGACATTCTGTTCTTTCCTCAAACTTTGTGTGTCAAATTTGCACTGTATGTCTATGCAATGGGCTTTAGTGAGTGATCTCCCCTGTTAATGTGCGACCTTCACCCTGACAGGCTCACCGCCAAAATGCTGAGTTACGAGGAAAGCTTCTTCGTATACACAACGAAGCAAATCTGACTGATTTTCCACAAACCACAACATCGCCGCTTCCCTCCCCACACCTAGACAGGGTAATATCCAACTTCTGTTCTGTATTAGATGACCTTCACCTTGGTGTGTCTGTTTCCACTGTTCTGTAACCAAAATGTCATTGATTTGTTAAACAAGGCTTTCTATCTGTTCAATAGAATAGATTTGAACAAAATTTCCCTTTTCCATGTTCTTTGTGTGTTGTATGTAATCCTATGCTACAACTTGCCCCCCTTGTTCCAGGACACTCCCCCTCACCAGCTGGGCCAGTCCCTGTCTGTGGACAGTTTCTCCAATGTCCGAGTACTATGACGCTGAAGAAATAATTGAGACTCTCAGTGACTCATCATCAGAGGTACATACTGCAGGCCAACTGAAGTCTCATCAAATCACATAACTATTAATAATATTAGAATTAAAAAATATGGAATACATTAGAAGGCATTAGATTATTTAATCATGTATAATGTATATTGACTTCCATTTATAGACGTATGAATGTAAAAACCATTTGTACATTCTGTAAGTAAGTATAGCTTATTTACTCAAAGTGTGCATCACAAAATGACTGAAATACAGCCGATGTTACTTTAAACTGAACTCATTCAGTCACAAGTGTGCACAATAATTGTAGTTATTTTTATTAATAAATGGGGCAACTGTAATAACTTTACAGAACACTTATTTGAGCATCAGCCCAATATAACTGTTGACAACAGTACAAATCAGTAGCATTTTTCAGTGCAATAATGTTTCATTATACCTGGTGAATTTATTATCAGTGCAACAGGTAACAGCAGTTTGTTGGTATGTATGGCCATATAGTGCTGTGGAATCGCTTACGGTTTATTCATTATAGAATAATACAAGTCATCGAAATGACTTGGAAGTGAGTGGGATCTGTTCCTTTGCTTGCATACATAATAGGCTTCTGAGTCATATCATCATCATACTACCATGCTATGATTGTAGCAAGAGCTACTTGTATGAGGATCTGTGGCTGCAATGTGTGATAGCTGTACTACTGCTGGCTTGTCTGTCTTCAGGCCATAGCACCACACATGTAATACTCTGACTGAAACGCAGTACGTTTATTCCAGTGGATTTTGAATGATAATCCACTGATATACGAAACATTGAATGAATACCGATAGACAAATTCTTGTGGAAAAAAACAAATGATTTCACACTTATATATGTATTTGCAGCAATCAGAAGACGAAGAAGAAGTGTCGAGTGAGGTTTCAGAGGAAGGGGAGACAGATGGAACACCTATTACGAGCAGTAAGGAAAATAGTATCTTAGTATTTATCACACATATATCAGGGGCTCCCATATTTATATTCCAATAATGATCCTTATTCGAGTTCTGGGGTACAGTTGGTCGTCTGTAGCTAATGTTTGGCTAATTTGTGTTCCGTAATTTGGCGGAAGGCTAAAGGTTTGCCTCATCTGAACTCAGGTATTTCAGCCATCACCATGATGTGAATATCCCTATGCAAGCATCAAACAACATTTACCTCATCCTCCCTGCTTACATTATTATTTTCATATATTTGTATAACTTTCTTTTCATTATGATTATGGCTACTGCCTCATATCTGATAAATTGTAAAATCATCGAGATTTCAGAATTTGGTATTATCACTTCATTTGTAGCAAAGTTTTAGAATTTCTCAGTTTCTTGTATTAATGTCTTCTGCTGCAGCTGCTGAGGAGGTGCTTCCGTCAATGTTCCCCACGGGACGCAGATCTAAGCTACCAGTCCCCAAACCAGACACGGGGGACATCAGCCTGTGGAACCTTCTGTACAAGAACATCGGGAAAGACCTCACCAAGATCTCCATGCCTGTCACTCTCAACGAGCCACTCAGTTCTCTGCAGGTCAGACACCTACACAGATGATGATGATGATGATGATGATGATGATGATGATGATGATGATGATTGATGGTGATGATTGATGATGATGATGATGAATTTCAAATTCTTGCATCAGTGCCAGAAATCCTGTCATCATTTGCTAAAATCTTTTGACTTTCAACAGTTCTCCTCACTGTCATATATATCCATAACCAGTTGGGATACTAATAGTATCTCCCTTCCTAAACCATTCCTGAACCCTTCTGAGTTATCATGGTCCCTGGGTTCCGCACTTGGATGGGCTGGTTATTTCTAAAATGGTATTGATTAGATTAAACCAGGTGATTATTTAACACAGATAGGTCATATGGAATACTTTGTATGATGTAATTACTGAAATCAACCAATGAGCAAGTGCTCTCACTAAGTACATGTACTTACGAGTCTATGTGTGATGTGTTGGTTACTTTGCTGATGTGTGTTTGTGTGTTTTAGTCCGCCGGTTTGTGTGTTTCAGCGTCTGTGTGAGGAGCTGGAATACTCCGAGCTGCTGGACAAGGTTGTGGAGTACGACGACCCGTATGAACGGATGGTGAGTCCCATTATATTTTATCTTGCCTCACACATAAATGTTGTTTTCTGATTGGCTGAACGCTCTTCTATTATTTTCAATGTACCCCGCTTACAAGCGAGTAACATTTTCTATGTACCCCGCTGGGAATGGCGAACTCATTTGGTACTTCGTCGTAGTAATTCTTTATCTCGAATAACATTGAATCACGTATGATGTACGGAAATTACCGATGTTTTGCGAATGCAAATCGATGATAGGGAGATAACTCTAAATTTGTTCTTCTTGTCGTCTGGTACTCCATTCTATGATCCGATACCCGTACTTCAGACAGTTCAAAATTACCATTGAGGTGTTCGGTATGATAAATACGTTGTTCACTGATCCCTCGGGCCCATGGGTTGATGTACCCTTGATGTTTCTTTATGTTCAAACAAACATCGAGAGTACATCAGCCCATGCCCCCCTCGTGACCTGTGAACATCTTTTAGTGTCTACTAAAGCAGCTCCAAGAGCCAACCATTCCTCCAGTGCCCCCTGGATGTTCATGCTCCACTTTCCTTTATTCCAGATCTACGTGGCAGCGTTTGCAGTGTCCTGCTATGCCAGCTCGTACTACCGCGCAGGTCACAAGCCCTTCAACCCCCTCCTAGGAGAGACCTACGAGTGCATCAGGGAGGACCGAGGATGGAGGTTTATAGCTGAACAGGTGAGCTGTCAGTCGAGGATCACCCTGAGGGGTCAGAGGCTGGACCAAGGGGTGAAAGAGGGTGTGCGCAGACTGGAAAGGGGTGTGCTGTGTGATGAGTGAGTGAGTTTAGTTGGGGCTCTTAGCAACATCATGGTGGGGGACACCAGAAATGGGCTTCACACATTGTACCCCTGTGGGGAATCGAACCCGGGTCTTCGGCGTGATGAGCCAACACTGGCTACCCCACCGCCCCCCCCCAGACAGAATCTGATGAGACCTTACCAATGTTTCTGATTGTTAACAATTTGAGTTAGACCAACACTGAGTCACTGACATTAGCTAGAAACAAATTATTCCATGTTCATATAATAGACATATTGAAACTGTGTGCTGTAAGGTTGTTTTGTTGTATACAGGTCAGCCATCATCCCCCTATATCAGCCTGCTACTGTGACTCCCGGAACTTCACCTTCTGGCAAGGTACGTTGAGCAGCTTCTTCTTGTCACTCATTAGTAAGAATTTCCTAATTGGGCCAGTAAAATATTTACACCCCAATAAATTATTGTTACATCTTCATCCCTGCTTCATCCTTGTGAAGAACCCTGTCTCACCTCCTCGTATTCTGCCGAAATTCATGCAAATGCTTCTCTACAAATGTCCTAATGAAATTATTATAGTGTTGTCAGGCATGCTAACAATAAACCATTGACAGATTACAGAGTACATGTATTTGTTTGTTGTCCATTTTGCACACATTACTTGCAGTACAGTGCTTATAATTCCATACATGTGTCCATGTAGGGAAGAGTGAGTGAGTTTAGTTTTACGCCAATTTTAGTAGTATTCCAGCAATATCATGATGGGGACACCAGAAAAGGGCTTCACACATTGTACCCATGTGGGGAATCTAACCAGGGTCTTAAACCACAATGCTTAAGTTAATAATTATATCTTGCTAACAAACCCTCACAGAGTTTTGCTATATATATGTACTTTAAGTTAATGCAGTATCTTAAGCTCAGTACTCATACCTAACTCCACAGAGTTTGGCTATTATTATGTAGCTTAGCTAATTATGTTAAAGCACAGTACTATCCTACATATATAAAATATATTAGCTAACAAATCCCTACAGAGTTTTTACATTATATATATGCTTATTCATATCTTAAGCTCAGCATTATATCTATATCATATAAGAGTATATTAACCAACAAACTCTAAAAGAGCTTCTATTACATAATTAGCTTAAGTTTAATCACATCTTAAGCTTAGTACCATGTTATATCTTAAAGTATTTTAGCTAACAAACTCAAGGAGTTTTATACTAAGATATTAACAAGCTTAAGTCTATTAGTCTTAAGCATTGTATTAATGTTATATATACTTTTATCATAATAAGTACATGAAGTAATAACCTTTTTATATGGCAGCTGATAAGTTTTATCAGTTCAGTGCTCCTTTTATGAAGTTCCCATAGGAGTCTTAAACCACTTATCCTGACTCATGAGGGTCAGCCTCCCATCCCTCCCCAAAATAACACTTTGGATTTCCCCTGTAAATTCAAATGTTGCCTATAGCAGGAGAGTGTGAGGCACATGGGTAGATGGCTACTCAAGGCTTCTCCACTGCCCCCATGTTGGGAAGACACTTGTCAAAACGTGTATCACATCAATATAGAACAAACTTTATGGATCATCAGTCAACATCAGTCAACAATTCATCATGCATTTGCCTCCCACAGTTGTTTATAGACATAAAAAATAAACACAACAATTATTTATTTCAGATGTTCGGATCAAAACCAAATTCTGGGGCAAGTCCATGGAGATACAACCTATCGGATATGTCAATGTTTATCTTCCAAAGTAGGTGACAGACTCAAACTTGTCTTTACATGATGCCCTAATAGATTCTTTATTTGTGATTAAACACTATGGATATCGAGTGTCTGAAAGAGCTTTATGCTTGGGCATTTTGTTAAGGGAATACAGTGCATTTAAGCAATTACTGTTTAGGAATTATATCATGTTAATAGTTGTTATGATGAAAGTAGTATCTTTTTATCTAATCCATTTTTGATTGTTTACATTTGATTTTTTTTGGCTCTGCCTTAGTTTCATGAGATCAAAACAACTGACCTTGACCTTGTTGCAGGTATGGAGACCACTACAAATGGAACAAGGTGACCACGTGTGTCCACAACCTGCTGGTAAGTGTCACAACCTGCTGGTCGGTCAGCGCTGGGTGGACCAGTATGGAGAGATGACCATCACCAATGGTGGCATCACCTGTAAACTTACATTCACCAAGGTAAGTGTCACAATCATTACATGTATACTTACATTCACCAAGGTAAGTGTCACAATCATTACATGTAAACACATTCACTCATTACATGTATACTTACATTCACCAAGGTAGGTGTCACAATCTTCACTTGTAAACTTACATTCACCAAGTTAAGTGTCACAATCATCACCTGTAAACTTACATTCACCAAGGTAGGTGTCACAATCTTCACCTGTAAACTTACATTCACCAAGGTAAGTGTCACAATCATCACCTGTAAACTTACATTCACTAAGGTAAGTGTCACAATCATCACCTGTAAACTTACATTCACCAAGGTAGGTGTCACAATCATCACCTGTAAACTTACATTCACTAAGGTAAGTGTCACAATCATCACCTGTAAACTCACCTTTACGAGGTTCACTTCATTTAACCAAACTCAATCACAATTTATCCTGAATATCTCTGTTGCAGGCCAGCCACTGGTCGTCCAACAAGTACGAGGTGTATGGGAGCATTCTGAACCCTGAGGGGAATGTGGTGCATAATCTGTTTGGCAAGTGGAATGAGGCTTTCTTCTGCGGCCATGCATCGTCAGCCAGGTGTATATGGAGGCCAGGTGAGCAAACTGCATCAGGTCGTTCTTTGACGATCCTGAACACAGTATTCCTGTGTATCTCATCGGAAGGGCCAAGTAAAATGAAAATCATGCCATTGCAATACATGACCTGTGTCAACATACCCCACTGAAGAAGATTGATGCTCATGCTATTAACCACTGGTTGTGACCCAACCTGACAAGGTTGTTACTCCTGACTGAGTTAGTGTGTTTTCTAACCCAGAACTCGGCAGTAGCCCTGCTTGATGACAGTGGTCTGTAAATACTGACATATGGAGCATTCATCTTAGCACTTGGGAATATGACTCGCATATTTTACTGACTCTTTTAGATGTATTCACAGAGTGTTACAACTAAGTATTGCCTTAAGCATTCTTCAAAACGATTGAGTTTGAGATGTCAGCCATTTATGTCAATAACATATCTGTATATCAATGCATATAAGATAAGATAAAATAAGATAAGACAAGATAATTTCTTATTTTATCCCAAGGGAAGTTTGTTTTGCATCATGTATACATCTCCAGTCTTACATTCCTAAAGCAGCTATGTATAACATTACAAATCATAAAACTATTTGTATAAGATAATCAGAAAATAAATACATCAATTAAGGAGCTGATAATGTGAAATGAATATACACCAGGCCTTGGACAGGAAGTGATTGTATGCTTTCAGCATTTGTTAGGTATTTGTGCTACATGTGAATATTTCTGTATTATTTTGAAACCTGTAACTGATGTTGTTCCAGGGGCCATGCCTGAGGACTATGAGCTTTACTATGGCTTTTCAAGATTTGCCATTGAACTGAATGAGCTGGACGAAGAACAGGCACGCTTCCTGCCACCCACAGACAGCAGGTTCCGTCGAGATCAGCGGTAGGTGCAAGTAGTCACCAGCTCCTTCCTAGCATATGACACCTTCCTTAGATTCCTGGTAGAACCATGCCATTCATGAGCAAGCAACCATCTCAAGAATCTTGAAACTCCAAAGACCAAATATCTACACTCCAAATATCATGATATTGATATTGTTGCGTATTTCTTTTGGAATGTCATTGTAGGAGACTGAAAAAACATACTACAGGCTAAATATTTCACTAAGCTAATTACAACATAGTTAAAAAGAAACAGACATACAGATCGGAGACAAACAAACAAAATAATTTAGCTGAGGAAAGAGTACTTGATTCCAACTTGTTTGTAAGCATAACGGTTGGGCAGGGGGTGGGGGTGGGGTGGGCAAGGAGCTCTGCAAATGGTTGTCACTGTGAGGAGCTTGATGTACTCAAGGGAGACAACTCTTTCTTGTTTGTCAAAATGTCTGCAAGCAGTCTGTAAGGTATCTATAAGGGCACCACGTCATCAGACTCTAGTTGAAGTAAAGATAGTTTGGCCATGTCATAGAACTTTGAGAGTGTTTGTGAGTGTCAGCAGGAAATGTGAAACTTCACAATTGTGGTTTTCTGTCCTCAGACTGTTGGAAGAAGGCAAGGTGCAGGAGGCGGAGGCAGATAAACATCGCCTGGAGCAGAACCAGCGAGAACGTCGGAAGAAAGAAGCAGATGTCACGTGTCAGTGGTTCAGGTGAGAGGTCATCCTCATTCTGTTACCATTGTGGACACAGCTATTTGAAGAATCGAGGAAATTTCCTCTCAAACCAGAACTGAAGAGGGCCTTATGTTTTTTGTGTTACCATTTACCATTTCCCAGATGAATTCATGTTTTGGTTGGACATTCAGAAAAATAATGAATTGTTGCCCCTTGCAATAAGCTGTCACAAATATATGTCTTAGCCTACTCCCTTAGACTATGTATTAAATGGTTCATCTGACAAACTTATACATTATACCTATACACCTATACTTTACATAATTTTTACTACTACTACTACTACTACTACTACTACTACTACTACTACTACTACTACTGTGGTTAGAGTGTCTGCCTGGAGAGCCAAAAGATGTTAAAACATGGTACTTGTTGGTCCCTGCCTGGCGCTTGGCATTAATGGGTACAACAAGGACTGGTCGGCTCAGAGTCAGTATAATGTGTCTGAGTGGGGTATTCATGCTTAACTGCGGCATGGTATCTCAGTAAGCTCGCACTATAAAACCAGCTTAATTCTTGGCTTGTACAAGCAGCCACACGTACACACCCCTGCACGTCATCATATGAGCGAAATATTCTCAAATATGATGTTAAACCCCATTTCACCTCACCTCACTACTACTGGGCGGTGGGGTAGCTTAGTGGTTAAGGCGTTTCGATTCCCCACATGGGCACTATGTGTGAAGCTCATTTCTGGTGTCCCCCTCCGTGATATTGCTGGAATATTGCTAAAAGTGGCGTAAAACCATACTCACTCACTCACTCACTCACTCACTCACTCACTCACTCACTCACTCACTCACTCACTCACTCACTCACTCACTCACTCACTCACTCACTCACTCACTCACTCACTCACTCACTCACTCGATCACTCGATCACTGGATGGGGTAGCCAAGTGGTTAAGCCATGCCAAAGACCCAGGTTTAATTCCCCATGTGGGTACAATGGGTGATGCCCATTTCCGTCATTTTCTGGGAATATGGCTAAAGGAGCTTAATCTTATTCACTGCTTTCAACTTGTTAACTGTTCACAGCAAGAAAACAGCAGATGTGTCATTTTAGTAACACCAAATATTTTTTGTTGACAGCAAAAAAGATGAGAGTGGAAAGGAGCTGTACGAATTCAATGGCAAATACTGGAACATGAGGAAGGATCCTGGGTTTGCCAAAATGTCTTTCATGAAATTATGGTGAAGAGAATGTAAACCTCATCACGAGTTTATGATTGTACAGACTTTGCCAACATCAAAGTGCCAATGCTATCTGTGCACCTGTGAAGAGAATAAACCAAAATTGTGACAGGGTCGATACATTATTACGTGTGACATCCTACAGAATATTTCCGATGTAATTCCTTCCAGAATCTGCCAAAACATGGCTGAACTGTGTGAAGTGTGTGGAATGAATGAGAATTGTGGAGTGTTGTCAGATGTAATGGTGTTGTAATCTTAACACTTTTTATGGGAAATCATAGAGGAAGCCTGTGAGAGTAATTTATGAACTCACAAGGTTATTTGGAACGGAGGAAACGTATCAGCTGATGTCAGTGGGAAAAAGATCATATGGTTTATTTTCAGACCTAAAAATAGTTTAATTAGAATTACATTTTATAGTTAACATACAATTTGCTTCAGGCATCTTGCACAAAGCGATATTAGTGTTACGATTATTGTAAGCTAAGCGTAAGCATGGTAGTTACGTTTATTTTCAGACCTAAAAATAGTTTAATTAGAATTACATTTTATAGTTAACATACAATTTGCTTCAGGCATCTTGCACAAAGCGATATTAGTGTTACGATTATTGTAAGCTAAGCGTAAGCATGGTAGTTACGATCACCTTACGGCAAAGATGGATTTCTGCAAGGGCCAATCATATTGCTAGACCAAACTTTTTTATGGCAGTTGTAAAGTAATTGACAGTCATGCAGCAATACCTTTGTGCAAATGGGCCCAAAACAGTTATCTTGTAAAAATACTCCTAACAGTATAGCATAGTATGATCCTTGCATTTAATTAACCCACAGCAGAAACCACTGAAGTCAAATAATTTGATTTCAATGAAACAATTTCCCTCAGCAAAAGTGAGACATGCTTCTAACCCAAAATGTTTTAAATCTATATCTTATTGTAAATATTAATGTGTTGTAAATATGCTTTTATTGTAAATATCTTGAGATATTTGTGCAGATGTATCCTGCTTTCTATGCAGTTTTAGTGAGCTTATATTTGAGTGTCAAATTTTAAGATGTCTACATTTTGTCTATACTGTATGTTTGTAGTCCTCTCACCTTTACCATTCAAATATTGTATCAACCTGATTGATATTTTACATTTGGATTGTTCTTCAGTTTCGAAGGTTTGGATTGCTAAGATTGTTTCAGTCAAGTGATAAGGATTGTGTGTGATATGTAGATTGTTTAAGTGAAATTTTAAGCACTGAACATTTCATCTTTGAAGAAATCAGTAATTTATACAAGCTTCCTCCCTTAAAGCCTGATTCCCCTTTTACAATATAAAAGCCATGCCTATTGTATTAATATGTTATTTATATATACAATGTATTTACTTGGCAAGAAAGTAAACAAATATGAAGTTGTTGATAACTTTCCTCAGAAATGACAATGGAATATACTATTGAGAAATGTATTCTTTGCCAATGAATGCTTTTTAATGAAAAAAGGTTTTTAATAATTATCAAATATATTTTGGATAATTAAATTTTCTTAAAATAAAATAAATAATAAAGATTATTACAATTTGTGGAAAATACATAATGTCCAAAATTCTGTGTTGGTTTTGAAAATAGATTGTTTGATGATGCTCAGTAAATAATTAGTTTGTTGATCATAATTTAAAAATTTCTTTAAAAATTCCACCAACCCCTACAATTCAAATGGATGCTCCCTAATGCTAAATCCAAAGAGAATGCACATAGTGGAGAGGATATGGTACATGTTAGTTGGCACGTGTAATAATACATTAAGGAGACATTTAGTGCAGCTCATAGTACTAGTCATGCATGAAATCAACATGCTATGTACGCATGTTCATATCAGTCTGTCCATCACAAACATTGATATTCATAGGGTATTGTGCGGCAATGTACCTATTGAACTGTCGTCCAGTTTTATTATCTTTATTCAGGTGAGAGACATCGATAAACAATAGGTTGTGTCAGTTTTATATCAACCAGTTTGAATTTCAAATATTTTAAATTATATATATATAGCTTCATTTTCATCCATTTTCTGACAGGATTTCTGTTATGCAAGTAGATTTATTTCAACCTGCTAATGTTTCCAAGCAATGTGTGTATTCAGGGCTTTTAGAATTATAGATGTGGTTTAGAAGAGAATGAATGAAGGCATGGAAAGGATGTTCTATAGATGTTCTATTTGTTTTATTGTAAAAATGCATGTATGTCTGATTATTGGATATTTGGAATGAATGGGGTGTTATATGACCCTAATTTACCTATAATCTGGTTCTTTAATCTGCCAAATATGTGTGGAGAAACAGTAATATTGGATGTTTGTTTCGCTGCCAATGTATATGTAAACCTGTCAATCATCATTTGAACCTTTTACTGCCCCCTTGTGTTTGATAAGCATTTACATTATTAGCTGTATACATGTTTGGGGCCTAGTGTAGAAAGTCAGGTTGGGTGATTATGCATTTTGTAAATAATTTTGTAAATATGGATTGGCTCTCTCTTGAATATTGGCATCTTATGCTTACAAATAGATATTCAGTCGAACATGGAGGTAGTGGATTTATTAAGAATATTAATACTTTGTTATTTGGATGTCTTCAAGAAGAATATTATCTCATTGGTAAAAGGGGCGGTTGGGTGGCCTAGTGGTTAAAGCGTTTGCTTGTCATGCAAAAGACCTGGGTTCGATTCCCTCATAGGTACAATGTGTAAAGTAAATTTCTGCAGTCCCCTGCCGTGATATTGCTGGAATATTGCTAAAAATGGCATGAAAACTAAATTCACTCACTCACTCATTGGTAAAAGCCCATTCCAGGATTTAACACACCCTATTAATATTTTGGGTTGGTTCACATGGGTTTGAACCCAGATAAGCGTTACATTGAATGTAATTTAACATTCAAAATTGAAGACCAGCATCACTAAATGGTTTGTTCTGTATCCAGGTAAAGGCGTCATGTATTTATTCCAAGCTCACACCCTGTATTATGGCTGAAATATTGTCTGATATGGCATCAAACCCAATGTCACTCACTTACATATTAGAGCTTTTCATGGAGTGGAGGGGCAGTGGGGTAGCCCAGTGGATAAAGCGTTCGCTCGTCATGCTGAAGACCCGGGTCCGATTCCCCACATGGGTACAATGTGTGACACCCATTTCTGGTGTGCCCCCGTGATATTGCTGGACTATTGCTAAAAGCACTCACTCACTCACTCATGGAATGTAACATCTTAGACAGGTGGTGGATATTTATAAAACATCATATTCATAGAAGGACACATTCACATTTATCTTATCTAAGTTTCACGAAACTGACCTCATCGTAAAATGAGCATATCACTCGGACGTGTCAATCTGTATGTTTTAAGAGCACTTTGAGTCTTTGAACTGGAGAGAATCATACAATGTTTTATGTCTTAAGGGATCTTTGATGCATTTATCTTATCAGCTGTGTCCATCAACTATGTTTTTATGTGATTTTGTGGGTTTTAATAAATCATGGCTTCTTAAGTTCAAATACAGAAAAACCGATACAGCTGATAATCAAAGTATATAGTCTTTTGAATTTTTTAGTTTTCTTAGTTAATCTATCTACATCCTTTTGATATTAAACATTTTTAATTTCTTAAAATACTCTGTTCTGATTGGTCACACTGAGGTTTCATGTAACTTGCCATTGAAGTAAACAGCCAAATTGCAGTGTATGTAATATCACAGTGTGTTTAATGATTTAACTAAGCTCTCTAAACTGCCTTGGCAAACTTTGAATGAAACTTAGGCAAGTTTGATAAAGAAATGTAAGTGGGATTGATGTGTCAAATGTTATGGGTGAGAACCAGTCATTCACTATGTGATGTTAGCATGATATATGCAGATCTGCCTTATGTAGAACCAGGCATAGAGCATTATATCCTTGATAGTGAGTACACCTTCGTGTATTTACAGTATTATAGGTGTACACGTACTGTAGTGTATATACTCTTGTCTTGCAGTGTACTGGAAACTGACAGACACAGTTTGACCCGATATTAAGATGGTGGTGTGATATAGAGACTAATCTTCAAGACACCAGTGAATTCACCTTAGGGAAGTCATAGTTACCTCCCCTTGTTCTAAGAGTTATCTCCCTTGAGCTTGTGTTTGGTGGATGCGGTGCTAATGTGTGAAGCCAGATCACTTTCAGATTTAATGTTGAATGTGTGAAAGGAAAGGAAATGAAGGTAGTGGGTATAATACACATGCTTAATAGGATGTAAAGATGTTTTTATACTTAGTAGAAGGGACTCAAAGGGAACATGAAAATGAATTTTTGATCTCCTTTGTTGCTACTGATAAAACTAGAGAGTGTACCTGCCAGCCTATTCTTCACAATAGATCAATGACAAAAACCTTTTTTGTGAAACCTCCAGTTCTTGTTTGTCATTAAGTTTTTTTTCTGAAAATATTGGGAAATTTGTTCTATTGACCTAGTCCTTTTCTCACATTAATATGGATTTCTTGGTAGATTTGCTGTAAAATTGTGCATTAAAAATGATCAAAAGATACTTACTGATAAGGGTTCACGACTCTGACTGTACATACTGCAAGCCTTTAGTTGTGAGTGTTCCAGTATACTGCCTATGTGAACTGCCCAAAAGGGGAACAGCTGTGTGATAAAGACCGTATGCATGGGCCTCCATTCCACTTTGTCTATTGAATATACAACCGTGTCGGTCCAGGTGTGTTTATCTCACATTAATACTGCTGTGA
This sequence comes from Haliotis rubra, assembly GCF_003918875.1. NCBI lineage: Eukaryota > Metazoa > Mollusca > Gastropoda > Lepetellida > Haliotidae > Haliotis > Haliotis rubra. The sequence continues at coordinate 3,363,534 of NW_025767102.1, forward strand.
TTATCTTTGAACTTTCACTTTCTTGAACTTTTCCAGCACTGGTATTAGTGAATATAGTGTATCTTGACATGATTTGTTTTTGTAAAACAAATTAAAAATTGTGATACATTTTTTTGTAAAAAAGGTGTGGACGAACAAGTTGACATATTTAGATTCACATTATAGTTATTAGGTATAGGTTATCAGTTGTAATCATAAATCAGAACCTACTTGAATTTGGAAAAAAAGAATATTTTCCACACAACTGTTTTTAATAGTGTTTTCAATTTACATTCGTGAGATTAGATGTAAATGATTTACTAATGTTGAACAATTTTGTACACTTTTTAATTCAGAATCACCCGCTTCTCGCTAGTGGGAGGAGACAGCTCTAACAAATAGCTACACACTGTGTCAGTTCAATGAAACAGAACCTTGATTTTGGAAAAGAATATTTTCCACACAACTAATTTTGGATATCTGAAGTCTGGAAGACTGGAGTCTCACCAAAGGTGAAGGGCCTAAGAATCTGAGAGAAATACTATTATGTGTTAGAAACAGAAATATGAAAGATGTTTAAAATATATTTGGGAGAATTTCAAAACAAAATGGTAAAATCGTAGTTTTGAATCACTTTAAACTGAGGCCTTGGGTCATAGCAGTGAATCAAATGCTTAGCAGCTTTAGTTGTAGTTTCATTCAGAATGGCTTGGATCTGTATTTGTAAATATTGTACAGATTATGAAATTATTCATTTGGAAGCTTTTGCTAATGTGATAGGTCTGAGTCTAGGCTCCGGGCTGTTTTTACGGGAAAGTGAGTTACTGTTATTCTTTCCTTGATCAAAAACACCGGCCGTGTTGTTTTGCAGTTACCTCCCTTTATTTACTTCAGAGTTGACATGTGTGCTTAACGTGCTCTGTGCTGAGTTGGATGGAGTTCTTCCATTTCAGAATTTATTATTAGTGTTGTTTGAAAATGTTTTATATGATTTATTTATGATTTGAATGTGCAAAATTAGTTCAGATTATTTTTTTATCATATATTTGGAATTATTTTTAACAATATGTTCGTATGACTAGCAGTATAATGGAGTTGTTTCATCAAAATTGATTTCAGATACTGGTGTTTTCAAAGTTCAATACAACTACTTCTAATGTTACTTTGTCTCTTAAGGAAGCACTTGAGCGATAATCACTGCATACCTGGAAAAATGTGCATTAATGCATGGATGCATGCATATTCAAAGGTTTGGAGCTACCTCACATTTTCAGAACACAGAACACAATCTAATATTGCTCTTTATGAAAAAATAATGAATTTTATGATCCAGCCTGTTCAAAAGTTTGCATAATTTTGTTAACTTCATGTAAATTGTTTATTTATTCAGGGCCATGTTTTCATGTGTTTACAGGAAATGTCCACAAAGTGATTCTGTTGATTTTTTAGCTTTGGACACTTTTCATAGACATTTTATTACTGAAAGAAATTGAACATGGAAGTCAAAATATTGTATTTGAACAAACATTTAAAATATCTTGTTGATACCTGTACAGATTTTGTCATTTTCTGTAGCAACATTCCCAGCTCTTTTACTTATGTTGATATATCCCCTATAGTTTGTTGATTAATGCATATTATCATGAATATGTCTTAGAGGTCGGAAAGATGATCAATGCATATCTGATGACTTTCAACAGATTCATTTACATATTTTATTCCTCTTCCACACCCTTTTCCTTCTCTCTATCTTTGCTTATAGATAAAAAAAATATGTTTGATTTCATGAAGAGGCTAGTACTGTTGGATTAAGTTAAACTTTGACCTGCATTATACAGACAACTATATTGAATATTGCTTGTTATCTTATGATGTAATATATTTATTTTAAGCTGATTATAAACATTTATCATTATTTTAAGATCAAATATGCATAAAGTGTGTTTTAACCTTACAAGCACATGTGATTATTTATCAAATATAGATTTGAAATGTTTTTTAAAACAAATGACACTGGTTTTATGCTTAATAGTTATGAATAGGAAAGACACATGTTGACTCTTTGTGCCTGTGGTTGGTGTGAAGGCTTGGAGTTGTCATTCTATGAGTCAGTTTGTTGGAAAATGTTTTTAAACATGCATCTCTGATTTCCATGTATTGAATTATTGGGCAGAGTTATGTTGAGTACTAACCGCTATCATTATGCTAATTACATATCATTTAACAGTACTAGCTATAGAAAGGATGAGGTGTATCATTTAATTTCTCAGAATGTCAAATAGATTTACAGCAATAAAAAAACTTTATCATCTTATTTGTTCTCTCTTGAATCATAGCATGAGTATATTTATTCATCAGGAGGGTTTAAGCTTTGGGAGTGGGTGATCATGGTTTCATGCCGCTTTTGGCACTGTTTCAGCAATATCACGGTGGGGGACACCATAAATGGGCTTCACATATTGTTCCCATGTCGGGAATCGAACCTGAGTCTTCAGCATGACAAGCGAACACTTTAACCATTAGGCTACCCCACCACCCCCAAGCTTGTGGGAGGAGAGCCAAGAGTGAGGCCTCCTTGAGTGAGTATTGTTTTATGCCACTTGTACCAATATTCCATGCTGGGGGACACCAAAAAGACTCCCTGCCCATGTAAGAAATCAAACCCAGGCCATTGGCATGACGAGCAAACGTTGTAACCACAAGTCTACCCCACGCCCCTAGTAAAGTTTCTGTTGAGTACCAGGTCGATGAAAGGCATGACTACAGATAAACTACCAACAGACATTGTGAGTGTGAATCTGGGATTCAAACCAAAGGTACATGAATGACATCTAGTCAACAGAACCTAGGGTCAGAAGCTCACCTTTTAAGACTTTGTAATACTAAGAGAACCTGTTCATTTGCCTGCTGCAGGTTAATGAAGTCAACACATTCTGAAGAGAATTTGACCTGTTTGAGATTGTTTTGTTTGTTGTTTAACGAGGTACTCAGCAATATTCCAGCTATATGGCAGCAGTCTGTGAATAATCGAGTCTGGACCAGACAATCCAGTGATGAACATCAACATCTATGCAACTGGGATACGATGACATATGTCAACCAAGTCAGCGTGCCTGAGGCTCTTATGACAAGCATGGGTTGCTGAAGGTCTGTTCCAACCCGATCTTCCCAGTTCTCTTTGAGATGGACTGAAGCTTACCATGACACTGATTGTATAATATACACCAGAAATTGTAACTATTTCTCCTCATTCAGTTGGCTCTTTCAGCAGAGGGACCGCCTCCGTGGTGTAGTGGTTAGAGCGTCCGCCTGGAGAGCGGAAGGTCGCGGGTTCGATCCCCGACCGCGTTATACCAAAAGTTGTTTAAATATGGTACTTGTTGGTCCCTGTCTGGCGCTCGGCATTAATGGGTACAACAAGGACTGGTCGGCTCGGAGTCAGTATAATGTGTCTGAGTGGGGTATTCATGCTTCACTGCGGCATGGTATCTCAATGGGCTAGCACTATAAAACCAGCTTAAGTCTGGGCTAGTACAAGCAGCCGCACATACACATACACACGCATGCACGTCGTCATATGAGTGAAATATTCTCATACACGACGTTAAACCCAATTTCACCTCACCTCACCTTTCAGCTGACATACATTGCAGACCGCGGATGAGGGATTACTTTACTTACTCTGATGTCTCCAGCTGAGATGAGGAAATCCAGATTTGGCTATGGCAAAGAAAAAACAAAATCATTTCCCTCTCATGTTTCGTAGCTACCATTGTGAAAATAAGCCCGGGCTTACACATGATTTTTTCTTAAACATTTTTTCTATTCTTGCCAAAACTACCTACAAACACCTTATCAGAACAATTTAAAAAATGGCAATCCCTCTATATCCCTCTATAAATCATGTTGATAACAAAGCATTACCAATACAGTCACCATGTACAGTAAACATGTTATTCTTCACATCGTAAATTTAAAAGGTGTCTTTCTTTCAGTCATGAGGGGCGGTGGGGTAGCCTGGTGGTTAAAGCGTCCGCTCGTCATGCCGAAGTCCCGGGTTCGAATCCCCAAAAGGGCACAATGTGTGAAGCCCCCTTCTGGTGTCCCCCGCCGTGATATTGCTGGAATATTGCTGAAAGCGGCGTAAAACCATACTCACTCACTCTTTCAGTCATGATTGTTTTCCATCGACACGTATGTGAATGTTTTGTTACAGTCTTGATTATATGTGAATCAACCTATAGGGCTTGCACGAAAAAAACTGGCTTGCTACGCTCCTGCCTCTAGACAGATATTCCGCAATTCCCAGTGTCCATAGACTATTCAGATAATCCGTAATTTCCGTAAAACATATATAGAGGAGTGTTTGGTATCTCATTGGTGGTTGTCCTACAACGAGCGTGTGTATGAGTGTAGTGCACACACGGGGTATCGTGTCAAACATCTAGTTACTGACCGCCATTACCAGACTAATGGCGACATGTTCTGATACGTGTAGCTACCCAGTTAAACTGACAGGTTTCAAATCAGCCTCCAAGGTTGGTCACTCATTTTGCCACCAACTGACTGTCTGACTGACTGAGTTTGGTTTTACGCCGCTTTTAGCAATATTCCAGCAACATCACGGCGGCCATTTTGCCACCAACAACACAGACCGTATTCTGGATGTCTTAACCATGTCCGTTTCCATGGTGATTGCCATTTTACTGCAGTCTGGAACTGGAATTATTGGTATTACATATCTACGCTGTTTGAACGTAGCATTTTCACGAAATTCTGAGTTAACCATGTAGCTGATTTCATGAAAATTACTAAGCTCTTTATGGGTAATTCAATTTTATTTCCGAAAGCAATTCATATACACTCGTCACACCCGGGACGAGTTAATTAATTCGTCTTGTAACAAACTAAGTTACATACAAGTATATACCTCGGCATCAGGACCTAAAGTTACTCCTTTATAACATGGGTAGGACTTGGCTACTGGTATGCGTAACTAGACTGCAGTGTCTGACGCCAAATGAGAACCATGAACTGCAAAATAACTCAAAATCGGGAATAGTTTCGTAAATGTCAATACGGTACAATAAATACCCTGTAACGAATATTATCTGCTGTTTGGAATTTTTTTACCCATCACTGGGAAAAGTTGTTCATAAAACTATGGTGTACAGCAGCTATTGTTAAGTACAGGGTATTCTCCAACCCCCGCGTACAATGTGTGAAACCCATTTCTGTGTCCCCCGCCGTGATATTGCTGGAATATTGCTAAAAGCGGCGTAAAACCCCACTCACTCAATCCCCAGCCTACTAAAGAGCATGGTAGTTGGTCATGCCGGTCTGCTTTGTTTGGCGTAAAGTAACAATTTCTCTGTTTCTCTGTCACAGAAGGGTAATACTACTTGCCTGAAATGACGTGGAACTGACTGACTGACTGACTGACTGAGTTTGCTTTTACGCCGCTTCTAGCAATATTCCAGCAACATCACGGCGGGGGACACCAGAAATGGGCTTCACACATTGTGCCCATGTGGGGATTCGAACCCGGGTCTTCGGCGTGACGAGCCAACGCTTTAACCATTAGGCTACCCGATCGCCCCCTTTGGTGAAGACGTTGTGGAGACTAAGGGCGTGTTGCTACCGCAAATCAAAGGCAGGGTACTGCAGTCTTAAGCGTTCAAACCAATCACACACGTCAATTTCCCAACATCACATATAATACGTGTTTATTTGTGAATGGCATTCTTTAGTTTACACATGACTATTGTTTCCTTACACAGTACAGAACTTTAATGAAATGGTGAAGTATTATATCTGTACTTACCTCAAATTAGGAAACCCGTGAAGATCCAGATTAGAATTGGTCTTCAGTAAACCATGCGTATCCTAAGAGGCGACTAACAGGATCGGGTGGTCAGGCTCGCTGACTTGCAATTGTATGACACATGTCATCGTATCACAATTGCGTAGATAGATGCTCATGCTGGTGATCACTGGATTGTCTGGTCCAGACTCTATTATTTACAGATCGCCGTCATGTGGAAGGAATATTGCTGAGTGCGGCGTTAAACAACAACCAACCAACAAACCTGAAATTAGGAAGTTACTGTCGCCATAGCTAGCAACACAAAGAACACAGGCCCCATCAACTTATCAGAACTATAAAACGCACGACCAGTGACGTTGGTTAGAGTGACAAGATAAGGATGTACATGTTTCAAATCAAAACAGCTTTCAGGTGTGGAGTGGAACGTCAACACCGTTATGAACCATCACGTTAATGAGGTATTCACGAGGTACCGCTGTATGACATCATTTCTAGTGATAGTGTAGTCAGTGGAAGGCAGACAGGCAGGACGTCACTCATCAGCTATGTTGTCTCGAGTTAAAGAGGATTTGGACTGGAAGACGAAAGTGACTAAAATCTGGAGTGATTTCTTTAATAACACGACCCTTCATGGTTGTAAGTCTGTCTACAATGCACAGAAACGATTGCTAAGGTAAGAAGACTGGTTAAAGAACAGAGGACAGGTAGACTGGTATGTTGGTCGAGCCAAAACGTAGGGTTCGGACGGACGTTGGTGGATGGAGCTGTTCTGGTTGAAAAGTGTGAGAGAGTTAATTAGGTGAACTCTACATCAAAATGTACCTCAATGACGCCACACCAAGTTATATAATTGTGTCGAGATTTATGTTCCAGCTGTTATGAGTCAGTGATTATGGTTTTACGCCGCTTTTAGCACTATTTCAACAATGTCACGGCGGGGAACACCAGAAATGGACTTCACACATTGTACCCATGTGGGGAATCGAACCCGGATCTTCGGCGTGACGGGCGAACGCTTTAACATCTAGGCTACCCTTCCGCCCCTGGTTGAAGAGAGGGTTGGAAAGGACAAATCAAATTCATAAACAAACCCTGTTGATAATGAAAGGTGACTGTCGTCTTTCAGATCTATAAAGATGAAAAGGGCTTAAAAGTCGAATTAATGATTTTACACTTAAATAGCAACGTGCATGCACATGGATGAGTGACTGCTTGTATACGGTCGGAACCCGTGAAGATCCGGGTTAGAATTGATCTTCAGTAACCCATGCTTCCCAATTGCGTAGATCGATGCTCATGCTGTTAATCACTGGATTGTCTGGTCCGGACTCCATTATTTACAGATCGCCGCAATAAAGCTTGAATATTGCTGGGTGCGGCGTAAAACTAAACTCACTCACTGTATACGTTCGGAGTAATGCAGGTTTTATACAGCCAGGACACGTTTAACCGAGCCGAAAGGTATTGTTTCATCCTCTTTATCCCGAGCGCCAGGCGTGGGAAGAACAACTACCATCTTTTACGTCACGCAGACTAACGGTCAAGGACGAATGTTCACGTGGACGGTTATTGTCCGCAGGTCAATTTGGTCATCCAGTTTTGCATTCATTCCCACAGATTGAGGACATTTATATATGAAGACTAAGCTTGCCACTTGTTGCGCAATCTGATAGCCTACAAATAAATATATTTTCAATATGGATTCCTCTCAATACTGACCGAGGTAACATATGGCACTTGAGATGACCCCAATGCACAACTTGCCCACGTTATTCCGGTTGTGTATGTTCACCAGTGTGTACATGGTGAAATTGTATGTCTGTCTAAATCATTACACAGGCATATCTACATGTATCAACCGTGAAGGTCCGGGTTAGAATGAGCCTTGAGTAACCCATTCTTGTCGTAAGAGGTGACTAACGGGATCGGGTGGTCAGGCTCGCTGACCTGGTTGACACATGTCATCGGTTCCCAGTTGCGTAGATTGATGCTCATGCTGTTGATCACTGGATTGTCTGATCCAGACTCGATTATTCACGGACCGCCGCCATATAGGTAGAATATTGCCGAGTGCGGTGTAAAACTAAACTCACTCACTCACTCACTCACTCCAAGGGTAATCGTGGCACTTGTCCGAGTTTAATCAAAATCTCCCTTTTTACATTAAAAATATAATTACTGAAGTCTGTCTCACAGACTCTGACCCATATTCCATTCAACCCAGTCCATTCTTGCTTGCAAAAGATCTAAATGAAGCAAGTCTATTTGTTTATAGAAGCAATCAATAATAAATAATGTCATCGTATCCCATTTGCGTAGATAGATGCTCATGCTGTTGATCACTGGATTGCCTGGTCCAGACTCGATTATTTACAGACCGCCGCCATATAGCTGGAATATTGCTGAATGCGGCGTTAAACTAAACTCACTCACTCACATGTAACATTGTGAACAAATGCTGTTCACGGAAACAAGGAACTATTAAGTGAGCTACGGAACCTCTTAGTCTTTGTTTTGTTTACGCCGCAATGTAACGACCTGTAATTAATCCAGTTGGGGATCTGTTACATGAAGCTATGTTAGTGCTAAGGTGATCGTAACTCCCATACTTTAACATAGTAAACAAAAAGACCATTGTTGTTTCCGTTGAGATCCAAGCAATTTACTGGAAGTATTTCAGAACATTTCATGGTGAAAAAAAGAAACGTTCATGAATTATCATGATTAATTTGACTTCTTTGATATGATGTCTGTGTTGGTCATGTTTAAAGTGTGGTCGAACTTTTGTTGGCACTCATTAGACAAGTACTAATTAGTATCATGTACACACATCGCCAGGTACGAAAATATACATATAACAATAATCACCACCTATGCCCAACCTGCTCGCATAATGTATACCTGCAATAAATTTTCTCAGCTAAAGGCATTCATTTGCAACAATCATCAGTCAATCAAATAATCAATCACTGAATAGGTACTGCTTATAATATCATCATCGTCTATGTTTCAGAATAATTTGGATAGTCATGATGGCGATTTCGGCTGCTACCCTGGTATCCTTCGCAATGAATCTCTACGCTTCGTATTTCGAACACCCGTTTAAGACGCGGACGCACATGGAAAAACTGACGCACTTGAAGCTGCCAGCGATAAGCGTCTGCAGTAAGAACTTCGACACTCAGGCCAACGCCACGGACGCTGAGAAGGACGCCATGATAACTTCATTAATTTACAAGTTGTTCAACAATGCTTCTGGCATGGGATATTCAGAGGCCTTCGAGAAGGCTGCAGTCAACGCTCCGTATAATCCGGGCATAAAGAAGGAAGATTTTATCTTAAAAGCCTACATCCGCGCTCGTGAAATTGACATTGCAGCTGAGTTTGAACTGTCTGAGAATTACTTGTCGGGTCCATGTTTTGTGTTTAACGGTATAAAAGATGGCGACACTGAAAGGGAGATAACTCTTGGACAAGGCGAGAACTTATACGTGTTCTTGAATATTGACCAGGGGCGGTATGTCGCAAGAGACACAGCAGCAGGAATTAATGTACGTCCACTGCTTAGTTTTTATTCTATTTTGGAGTAAGTTTTATTTCGTGTTATTTTTGGTTATAACGCCGCGGTATTCTATGGTGGCACTGCATGGTGACAAATTTGCGGTGCTGTATCGCCGTATCGTGGCTGAAACATATGCATGCCCGTGGGTTCGAATCCAAAACTAGTGAACGTGTTTGTAGGTTTCCCAGCACCATATCCGTCGTTTCACCAAATTGGTTAACGTAGAAGTTTTGCATCACTTTGGGCTTCATTCCGACATCAGACCCACCTGAAACACTTTCCCCATACCCACTCCTCAACCCAACTGGAGGCTTCCTGCACCCTAATCCCAATCTAAACCGCTATACCTAACCCCACAGTAACACACCTATACACAGGAGACAAAGGAGACCATGGATGTCCCATGCGAAGTCTAGACTCTTCTCTCTCCACAGGTGATGTTCCATGACCCGAACGACAAACTCTCCAGCCAATCACAGTCTGTAGTCGTGGCCCCTGGGATGTCTACTACCATCAGTCTGACCCCCACGCAGGTAATGTTGAGTACATATAGAGGCGCTGATGTATTCGAGATATATATGTAGGTCGTTGATGTAATAAATTAGGGAGTTGATGTGGAGAGACAGGGCGTTGATGTATTCTTTGTGTTGATGCAGGACGTTGACGTATTTTTCGTGGAGAGACAGGGTGTTGATGTATTTTTCGTGGAGAGGTAGGGGTTCATGTTGATGTATTCTTCGTGGAGAGAAAGGGCATTGATGTATTCTTCGTGGAGAGAAAGGGCGTTGATGCATTCTTCGTGGAGAGACAGGGCGATGATGTATTATTTGTGTTGATGCAGGGCGTTGACGTATTTTTCGTGGAGAGGTAGGGCGTTGATGTATTCTTCGTGGAGAGACAGGGCGTTGATGTATTCTTCGTGGAGAGACAGGGCGTTGATGTATTCTTCGTGGAGAGACAGGGCGATGATGTATTATTTGTGTTGATGCAGGGCGTTGGTGTATTCTTCGTGGAGAGACAGGGCGATGACGTATTATTTGTGTTGATGCAGGGCGTTGGTGTATTCTTCGTGGAGAGACAGGGCGTTGATGTATTCTTCGTGGAGAGACAGGGCGTTGATGTATTCTTCGTGGACAGACAGGGCGTTGATGTATTCTTCGTGGAGAGACAGGGCGTTGATGTATTCTTCGTGGACAGACAGGGCGTTGATGTATTCTTCGTGGAGAGACAGGGCGTTGATGTATTCTTCGTGGAGAGACAGGGCGATGATGTATTATTTGTGTTGATGCAGGGCGTTGGTGTATTCTTCGTGGAGAGACAGGGCGTTGATGTATTCTTCGTGGACAGACAGGGCGTTGATGTATTCTTCGTGGAGAGACAGGGCGTTGATGTATTCTTCGTGGAGAGACAGGGCGATGATGTATTCTTCGTGGAGAGACAGGGCGTGGGGGTGGGTTGGGGTGGGGTGGGGTGGGGGTTTGGTCACTTGCTAGGTAGAACAGCCAGGTGTGAGAGTTGCACGTGTAGAATTGAAATTTCACTACAAACGCTGGTTAATTACCTGGCTGTTCCACCAGCAAGTGACCTCCCATCGTAAGAAATAGCGGTTACACAACAAAGTAGTGATCGCTTGTTAAACAACTTTTGCATTCGGGGGTCCAAAATTATGAGACAAATCATGATACAGAGTTAGTCTGTCGATTTCATGAGACTGTGCAAAATATGGTTTTGTTGCATTTATTAGATTTTGTGTTAGTGCGCAATTCATCGGTCTCAAATGAAATCAAACGGACTGTAGTCGGGTTTTCTTCGCATTCCAGTACAAGTTCCTGCCCAAGCCTTACAAGTCGTTTGGCGAGGAGAGCTGCTTGGACGACCACGACATCTTGGCCTTCAAGAAACTGCGATGGCACCGGAAGTACACGTGGTGGTCGTGCGTGGAGGAGTGCATCTTCCTGCAGGCTGTTCACGTCTGCAAGTGTCAGCCAGACTCTAGCGTCCCGCGTGAGTTGTCAGCAGTAGTGGGCTCACCTGTATTTCATAACTTAGTTAACCTAAAACTATGAAGTTCACCTTACTTCAGCACTTCGTGAATCTTTAAAACCACCCAGTTTCCCTTCATGACCTTGAACATCTTGAACCTGTAACACTATATAGATCAACTATACTTCATCACCTTGTACATCTTGAACATGTTACACTATATAGATCAACTATACTTCATCACCTTGAACATCATGAACCTGTAACACTATATAGATCAACTATACTTCATCACCTTGTACATCTTGAACCTCTAACACTATGTAGATCAACTATACTTCGTCACCTTGTACATCTTGAACCTGTAACACTATGTAGATCAACTATACTTCATCACCTTGAACATCATGAACCTGTAACACTATATAGATCAACTATACTTCATCACCTTGTACATCTTGAACCTGTAACACTATGTAGATCAACTATACTTCATCACCTTGTACATCTTGAACCTGTAACACTATGTAGATCAACTATACTTCATGACGTTGACCATCTTGAACCTGTAACACTATGTAGATCAACTATACTTCATCACCTTGAACATCATGAACCTGTAACACTATGTAGATCAACTATACTTCATCACCTTGAACATCTTCAACCTGTAACACTATATAGATCAACTATACTTCATCACCTTGAACATCATGAACCTGTAACACTATGTAGATCAACTATACTTCATGACCTTGACCATCTTGAACCTGTAACACTATATAGATCAACTATACTTCATCACCTTGAACATCATGAACCTGTAACACTATGTAGATCAACTATACTTCATCACCTTGAACATCTTCAACCTGTAACACTATATAGATCAACTATACTTCATCACCTTGAACATCATGAACCTGTAACACTATATAGATCAACTATACTTCATCACCTTGTACATCATGAACCTGTAACACTATATAGATCAACTATACTTCATCACCTTGAACATCATGAACCTGCAACACTATATAGATCAACTATACTTCATCACCTTGAACATCATTAACCTGTAACACTATATAGATCAACTATACTTCATCACCTTGTACATCATGAACCTGCAACACTATATCGATCAACTATACTTCATCACCTTGAACATCATGAACCTGCAACACTATATAGATCAACTATACTTCATGACCTTGAACATCATGAACCTGTAACACTATATAGATCAACTATACTTCATCACCTTGTACATCATGAACCTGCAACACTATATAGATCAACTATACTTCATCACCTTGAACATCATGAACCTGCAACACTATAAAGATCAACTATACTTCATCACCTTGAACATCATGAACCTGTAACACTATATAGATCAACTATACTTCATCACCTTGTACATCATGAACCTGTAACACTATATAGATCAACTATACTTCATCACCTTGAACATCATGAACCTGTAACACTATATAGATCAACTATACTTCATCACCTAGTACATCATGAACCTGTAACACTATATAGATCAACTATACTTCATCACCTTGAACACCATGAACCTGTAACACTATATAGATCAACTATACTTCATCACCTTGAACATCATGAACCTGCAACACTATATAGATCAACTATACTTCATCACCTTGAACATCATGAACCTGTAACACTATGTAGATCAACTATACTTCATGACCTTGACCATCTTGAACCTGTAACACTATATAGATCAACTATACTTCATCACCTTGTACATCATGAACCTGCAACACTATATCGATCAACTATACTTCATCACCTTGAACATCATGAACCTGCAACACTATATAGATCAACTATACTTCATGACCTTGACCATCATGAACCTGTAACACTATATAGATCAACTATACTTCATCACCTTGTACATCATGAACCTGCAACACTATATAGATCAACTATACTTCATCACCTTGAACATCATGAACCTGCAACACTATATAGATCAACTATACTTCATCACCTTGAACATCATGAACCTGTAACACTATATAGATCAACTATACTTCATCACCTTGTACATCATGAACCTGTAACACTATATAGATCAACTATACTTCATCACCTTGAACATCATGAACCTGTAACACTATATAGATCAACTATACTTCATCACCTAGTACATCATGAACCTGTAACACTATATAGATCAACTATACTTCATCACCTTGAACACCATGAACCTGTAACACTATATAGATCAACTATACTTCATCACCTTGAACATCATGAACCTGCAACACTATATAGATCAACTATACTTCATCACCTTGAACATCATGAACCTGCAACACTATATAGATCAACTATACTTCATCACCTTGTACATCATGAACCTGCAACACTATAAAGATCAACTATACTTCATCACCTTGAACATCTTGAACCTGTAACACTATGTAGATCAACTATACTTCATCACCTTGTACATCATGAACCTGTTACACTATGTAGATCAACTATACTTCATCACCTTGTACATCATGAACCTGTAACACTATGTAGATCAACTATACTTCATCACCTTGAACATCATGAACCTGTAACACTATATAGATCAACTATACTTCATGACCATGACCATCTTGAACCTGTAACACTATGTAGATCAACTATACTTGATCACCTTGACCATCTTGAACCTGTAACACTATGTAGATCAACTATACTTCATCACCTTGTACATCATGAACCTGCAACACTATATAGATCAACTATACTTCATCACCTTGAACATCATGAACCTGCAACACTATATAGATCAACTATACTTCATCACCTTGTACATCATGAACCTGCAACACCATATAGATCAACTATACTTCATCACCTTGAACATCATGGACCTGTAACACTATATAGATCAACTATACTTCATCACCTTGAACATCATGAACCTGCAACACTATATAGATCAACTATACCTCATCACCTTGTACATCATGAACCTGCAACACTATATAGATCAACTATACTTCATCACCTTGAACATCATGAACCTGCAACACTATATAGATCAACTATACTTCATCACCTTGAACATCTTGAACCTGTAACACTATATAGATCAACTCTACTTCATCACCTTGAACATCATGAACCTGTAACACTATATAGATCAACTATACTTCATCACCTTGAACATCATGAACCTGTAACACTATGTAGATCAACTATACTTCATGACCTTGACCATCATGAACCTGTAACACTATGTAGATCAACTATACTTCATCACCTTGAACATCATGAACCTGTAACACTATATAGATCAACTATACTTCATCACCTTGTACATCATGAACCTGCAACACTATATAGATCAACTATACTTCATCACCTTGTACATCATGAACCTTCAACACTATATAGATCAACTATACTTCATCACCTTGAACATCATGAACCTGTAACACTATATAGATCAACTATACTTCATCACCTTGTACATCATGAACCTGCAACACTATATAGATCAACTATACTTCATCACCTTGAACATCATGAACCTGTAACACTATATAGATCAACTATACTTCATCACCTTGTACATCATGAACCTGTAACACTATATAGATCAACTATACTTCATCACCTTGTACATCATGAACCTGCAACACTATATAGATCAACTATACTTCATCACCTTGAACATCTTGAACCTGTAACACTATGTAGATCAACTATACTTCATCACCTTGTACATCATGAACCTGTAACACTATGTAGATCAACTATACTTCATCACCTTGTACATCATGAACCTGTAACACTATGTAGATCAACTATACTTCATCACCTTGTACATCATGAACCTGTAACACTATATAGATCAACTATACTTCATGACCATGACCATCTTGAACCTGTAACACTATGTAGATCAACTATACTTGATCACCTTGACCATCTTGAACCTGTAACACTATGTAGATCAACTATACTTCATCACCTTGTACATCATGAACCTGCAACACTATATAGATCAACTATACTTCATCACCTTGAACATCATGAACCTGCAACACTATATAGATCAACTATACTTCATCACCTTGTACATCATGAACCTGCAACACCATATAGATCAACTATACTTCATCACCTTGAACATCATGGACCTGTAACACTATATAGATCAACTATACTTCATCACCTTGAACATCTTGAACCTGCAACACTATATAGATCAACTATACTTCATCACCTTGTACATCATGAACCTGCAACACTATATAGATCAACTATACTTCATCACCTTGAACATCATGAACCTGCAACACTATATAGATCAACTATACTTCATCACCTTGAACATCTTGAACCTGTAACACTATATAGATCAACTCTACTTCACCTTGAACATCATGAACCTGTAACACTATATAGATCAACTATACTTCATCACCTTGAACATCATGAACCTGTAACACTATGTAGATCAACTATACTTCATGACCTTGACCATCATGAACCTGTAACACTATGAAGATCAACTATACTTCATCACCTTGAACATCATGAACCTGTAACACTATATAGATCAACTATACTTCATCACCTTGAACATCTTGAACCTGTAACACTATATAGATCAACTATACTTCATCACCTTGAACATCATGAACCTGTAACACTATATAGATCAACTATACTTCATCACCTTGTACATCATGAACATGTAACACTATGTAGATCAACTATACTTCATCACCTTGAACATCATGAACCTGTAACACTATATAGATCAACTATACTTCATCACCTTGAACATCATGAACCTGTAACACTATATAGATCAACTCTACTTCATCACCTTGAACATCTTCAACCTGTAACACTATGTAGATCAACTCTACTTCATCAATTTGGACATCATGAACATGTAACACTATGTAGATCAACTACACTTCATCACTTTGGACATCATGAACATGTAACACAATGTAGATCATCTATACTTCATCACCTTGAACATCATGAACCTGTAACACTATGTAGATCAACTATACTTCATCACCTTGAACATCATGAACATGTAACACTATATAGATCAACTATACTTCATCACTTTGAACATCTTGAACCTGTAACACTATGTAGATCAACTATACTTCATCACCTTGAACATCATGAACATGTAACACTATATAGATCAACTATACTTCATCACCTTGAACATCTTGAACATGTAACACTATATAGATCAACTATACTTCATCACCTTGTACATCATGAACCTGCAACACTATATAGATCAACTATACTTCATCACCTTGTACATCATGAACCTGCAACACTATATAGATCAACTATACTTCATGACCTTGTACATCATGAACCTGCAACACTATATAGATCAACTATACTTCATCACCTTGTACATCATGAACCTGCAACACTATATAGATCAACTATACTTCATCACCTTGAACATCTTCAACCTGTAACATTATATAGATCAACTATACTTCATCACCTTGAACATCATGAACCTGTAACACTATGTAGATCAACTATACTTCATCACCTTGTACATCATGAACCTGTAACACTATATAGATCAACTATACTTCATCACCTTGAACATCATGAACCTGTAACACTATATAGATCAACTATACTTCATCACCTTGAACATCATGAACATGTAACATTATATAGATCAACTATACTTCATCACCTTGAACATCATGAACCTGTAACACTATATAGATCAACTATACTTCATCACCTTGAACATCTTGAACCTGTAACACTATGTAGATCAACTATACTTCATCACCTTGAACATCATGAACATGTAACACTATATAGATCAACTATACTTCATCACCTTGAACATCATGAACCTGTAACACTATATAGATCAACTAACTTCATCACCTTGAACATCTTGAACATGTAACACTATATAGATCAACTATACTTCATCACCTTGTACATCATGAACCTGCAACACTATATAGATCAACTATACTTCATCACCTTGAACATCTTGAACCTGTAACACTATATAGATCAACTATACTTCATCACCTTGTACATCATGAACCTGTAACACTATATAGATCAACTATACTTCATGACCTTGTACATCATGAACCTGCAACACTATATAGATCAACTATACTTCATCACCTTGTACATCATGAACCTGCAACACCATATAGATCAACTATACTTCATCACCTTGAACATCTTCAACCTGTAACACTATATAGATCAAATAAACTTCATCACTTTGAACATCATGAACCTGTTACACTATGTAGATCAACTATACTTCATCACCTTGTACATCATGAACCTGTAACACTATATAGATCAACTATACTTCATCACCTTGAACATCATGAACCTGTAACACTATATAGATCAACTATACTTCATGACCATGACCATCTTGAACCTGTAACACTATGTAGATCAACTATACTTCATGACCTTGACCATCTTGAACCTGTAACACTATGTAGATCAACTATACTTCATCACCTTGACCATCTTGAACCTGTAACACTATGTAGATCAACTATACTTCATCACCTTGTACATCATGAACCTGCAACACTATGTAGATCAACTATACTTCATCACCTAGAACATCATGAACCTGTAACACTATATAGATCAACTATACTTCATGACCATGACCATCTTGAACCTGTAACACTATGTAGATCAACTATACTTCATCACCTTGTACATCATGAACCTGCAACACTATATAGATCAACTATACTTCATCACCTTGAACATCATGAACCTGCAACACTATATAGATCAACTATACTTCATCACCTTGAACATCTTCAACCTGTAACATTATATAGATCAACTATACTTCATCACCTTGAACATCATGAACCTGTAACACTATGTAGATCAACTATACTTCATCACCTTGAACATCATGAACATGTAACACTATATAGATCAACTATACTTCATCACCTTGAACATCATGAACCTGTAACACTATATAGATCAACTAACTTCATCACCTTGAACATCTTGAACATGTAACACTATATAGATCAACTATACTTCATCACCTTGTACATCATGAACCTGCAACACTATATAGATCAACTATACTTCATCACCTTGAACATCATGGACCTGTAACACTATGTAGATCAACTATACTTCATCACCTTGAACATCTTCAACCTGTAACACTATGTAGATCAACTTTACTTCATCACTTTGGACATCATGAACATGTAACACTATGTAGATCAACTACACTTCATCACTTTGGACATCATGAACATGTAACACAATGTAGATCAACTATACTTCATGACCTTGACCATCTTGAACCTGTAACACGATGCAGATCAACTCTACTTCATCACTTTGGACATCATGAACATGTAACACTATGTAGATCAACTACACTTCATCACTTTGGACATCATGAACATGTAACACTATGTAGATCAACTACACTTCATCACTTTGGACATCATGAACATGTAACACTATATAGATCAACTATACTTCATGACCATGACCATCTTGAACCTGTAACACTAAGTAGATCAACTATACTTCATCACCTTGACCATCTTGAACCTGTAACACTATGTAGATCAACTATACTTCATCACCTTGTACATCATGAACCTGCAACACTATATAGATCAACTATACTTCATCACCTTGAACATCATGAACCTGCAACACTATATAGATCAACTATAGTTCATCACCTTGTACATCATGAACCTGCAACACTATATAGATCAACTATACTTCATCACCTTGAACATCATGGACCTGTAACACTATATAGATCACCTATACTTCATCACCTTGAACATCTTGAACATGCAACACTATATAGATCAACTATACTTCATCACCTTGTACATCATGAACCTGCAACACTATATAGATCAACTATACTTCATCACCTTGAACATCATGAACCTGTAACACTATATAGATCAACTATACTTCATCACCTTGAACATCATGAACCTGTAACACTATATAGATCAACTCTACTTCATCACCTTGTACATCATGAACCTGCAACACTATATAGATCAACTATACTTCATCACCTTGTACATCATGAACCTGCAACACTATATAGATCAACTATACTTCATCACCTTGAACATCATGGACCTGTAACACTATATAGATCAACTATACTTCATCACCTTGAACATCTTGAACCTGCAACACTATATAGATCAACTATACTTCATCACCTTGTACATCATGAACCTGCAACACTATATACATCAACTATACTTCATCACCTTGAACATCATGAACCTGTAACACTATATAGATCAACTATACTTCATCACCTTGAACATCATGAACCTGTAACACTATATAGATCAACTCTACTTCATCACCTTGAACATCTTCAACCTGTAACACTATGTAGATCAACTTTACTTCATCACTTTGGACATCATGAACATGTAACACTATGTAGATCAACTATACTTCATGACCATGACCATCTTGAACGTGTAACACAATGTAGATCAACTATACTTCATGACCTTGACCATCTTGAACCTGTAACACGATGCAGATCAACTCTACTTCATCACTTTGGACATCATGAACATGTAACACTATGTAGATCAACTACACTTCATCACTTTGGACATCATGAACATGTAACACTATGTAGATCAACTACACTTCATCACTTTGGACATCATGAACATGTAACACTATATAGATCAACTATACTTCATGACCATGACCATCTTGAACCTGTAACACTAAGTAGATCAACTATACTTCATCACCTTGACCATCTTGAACCTGTAACACTATGTAGATCAACTATACTTCATCACCTTGTACATCATGAACCTGCAACACTATATAGATCAACTATACTTCATCACCTTGAACATCATGAACCTGCAACACTATATAGATCTACTATAGTTCATCACCTTGTACATCATGAACCTGCAACACTATATAGATCAACTATACTTCATCACCTTGAACATCATGGACCTGTAACACTATATAGATCACCTATACTTCATCACCTTGAACATCTTGAACATGCAACACTATATAGATCAACTATACTTCATCACCTTGTACATCATGAACCTGCAACACTATATAGATCAACTATACTTCATCACCTTGAACATCATGAACCTGTAACACTATATAGATCAACTATACTTCATCACCTTGAACATCATGAACCTGTAACACTATATAGATCAACTCTACTTCATCACCTTGAACATCTTCAACCTGTAACACTATATAGATCAACTATACTTCATCACCTTGTACATCATGAACCTGTAACACTATATAGATCAACTATACTTCATCACCTTGAACATCATGAACCTGCAACACTATATAGATCAACTATACTTCATCACCTTGAACATCATGAACATGTAACACTATATAGATCAACTATACTTCATCACCTTGTACATCATGAACCTGTAACACTATATAGATCAACTATACTTCATCACCTTGAACATCATGAACCTGTAACACTATGTAGATCAACTATACTTCATCACCTTGACCATCATGAACCTGTAACACTATGTAGATCAACTATACTTCATCACCTTGAACATCATGAACCTGTAACACTATATAGATCAACTATACTTCATCACCTTGAACATCATGAACCTGTAACACTATATAGATCAACTATACTTCATCACCTTGTACATCATGAACCTGCAACACTATATAGATCAACTATACTTCATCACCTTGAACATCATGAACCTGTAACACTATATAGATCAACTATACTTCATCACCTTGAACATCATGAACCTGTAACACTATATAGATCAACTCTACTTCATCACCTTGAACATCTTCAACCTGTAACACTATATAGATCAACTATACTTCATCACCTTGTACATCATGAACCTGTAACACTATATAGATCAACTATACTTCATCACCTTGACCATCATGAACCTGCAACACTATATAGATCAACTATACTTCATCACCTTGAACATCATGAACATGTAACACTATATAGATCAAGTATACTTTATCACCTTGTACATCATGAACCTGTAACACTATATAGATCAACTATACTTCATCACCTTGACCATCTTGAACCTGTAACACTATGTAGATCAACTATACTTCATCACCTTGTACATCATGAACCTGCAACACTATATAGATCAACTATACTTCATCACCTTGAACATCATGAACCTGCAACACTATATAGATCAACTATACTTCATCACCTTGTACATCATGAACCTGCAACACCATATAGATCAACTATACTTCATCACCTTGAACATCATGGACGTGTAACACTATATAGATCAACTATACTTCATCACCTTGAACATCTTGAACCTGCAACACTATATAGATCAACTATACTTCATCACCTTGTACATCATGAACCTGCAACACTATATAGATCAACTATACTTCATCACCTTGAACATCATGAACCTGTAACACTATATAGATCAACTATACTTCATCACCTTGAACATCTTGAACCTGTAACATTATATAGATCAACTCTACTTCATCACCTTGAACATCATGAACCTGTAACACTATATAGATCAACTATACTTCATCACCTTGAACATCATGAACCTGTAACACTATGTAGATCAACTATACTTCATGACCTTGACCATCATGAACCTGTAACACTATGTAGATCAACTATACTTCATCACCTTGAACATCATGAACCTGTAACACTATATAGATCAACTATACTTCATCACCTTGAACATCTTGAACCTGTAACACTATATAGATCAACTATACTTCATCACCTTGAACATCATGAACCTGTAACACTATATAGATCAACTATACTTCATCACCTTGTACATCTTGAACATGTAACACTATATAGATCAACTATACTTCATCACCTTGAACATCATGAACCTGTAACACTATATAGATCAACTATACTTCATCACCTTGAACATCATGAACCTGTAACACTATATAGATCAACTATACTTCATCACCTTGAACATCATGAACTTGTAACACTATATAGATCAACTCTACTTCATCACCTTGAACATCTTCAACCTGTAACACTATGTAGATCAACTCTACTTCATCACTTTGGACATCATGAACATGTAACACTATGTAGATCAACTACACTTCATCACTTTGGACATCATGAACATGTAACACAATGTAGATCAACTATACTTCATCACCTTGAACATCATGAACCTGTAACACTATGTAGATCAACTATACTTCATCACCTTGAACATCATGAACATGTAACACTATATAGATCAACTATACTTCATCACTTTGAACATCTTGAACCTGTAACACTATGTAGATCAACTATACTTCATCACCTTGAACATCATGAACATGTAACACTATATAGATCAACTATACTTCATCACCTTGAACATCTTGAACCTGTAACACTATATAGATCAACTATACTTCATCACCTTGAACATCATGAACCTGTAACACTATATAGATCAACTATACTTCATCACCTTGTACATCTTGAACATGTAACACTATATAGATCAACTATACTTCATCACCTTGAACATCTTGAACCTGCAACACTATATAGATCAACTATACTTCATCACCTTGAACATCATGAACCTGTAACACTATGTAGATCAACTATACTTCATCACCTTGACCATAAAGAACATGTAACACTATATAGATCAACTATACTTCATGACCTTGACCATCTTGAACCTGTAACACTATGTAGATCAACTATACTTCATCACCTTGACCATCTTGAACCTGTAACACTATATAGATCAACTATACTTCATCACCTTGTACATCATGAACCTGTAACACTATGTAGATCAACTATACTTCATCACCTTGAACATCTTGAACATGTAACAATATATAGATCAACTCTACTTCATCACCTTGAACATCTTCAACCTGTAACACTATATAGATCAACTATACTTCATCACCCTGAACATCTTGAACCTGTAACACTATATAGATCAACTATACTTCATCACCTTGAACATCATGAACCTGTAACACTATATAGATCAACTATACTTCATCACCTTGTACATCTTGAACCTGTAACACTATATAGATCAACTATACTTCATCACCTTGAACATCATGAACCTGTAACACTATATAGATCAACTATACTTCATCACCTTGAACATCATGAACCTGTAACACTATATAGATCAACTATACTTCATCACCTTGAACATCATGAACCTGTAACACTATATAGATCAACTACACTTCATCACCTTGTACATCATGAACCTGCAACACTATATAGATCAACTATACTTCATCACCATGTACATCATGAACCTGCAACACTATATAGATCAACTATACTTCATCACCTTGAACATCATGAACCTGTAACACTATATAGATCAACTATACTTCATCACCTTGTACATCATGAACCTGCAACACTATATAGATCAACTATACTTCAGCACCTTGAACATCATGAACCTGCAACACTATATAGATCAACTATACTTCATCACCTTGTACATCATGAACCTGTAACACAATGTAGATCAACTATACTTCATGACCATGACCATCTTGAACGTGTAACACTATGTAGATCAACTATACTTCATCACCTTGACCATCTTGAACCTGTAACACTATGTAGATCAACTATACTTCATCACCTTTGTACATCATGAACCTGCAACACTATATAGATCAACTATACTTCATCACCTTGAACATCATGAACCTGTAACACTATATAGATCAACTATACTTCATCACCTTGTACATCATGAACCTGCAACACTATATAGATCAACTATACTTCATCACCTTGTACATCATGAACCTGCAACACTATATAGATCAACTATACTTCAGCACCTTGAACATCATGAACCTGCAACACTATATAGATCAACTATACTTCATCACCTTGTACATCATGAACCTGTAACACTATGTAGATCAACTATACTTCATGACCATGACCATCTTGAACGTGTAACACTATGTAGATCAACTATACTTCATCACCTTGACCATCTTGAACCTGTAA
Source organism: Haliotis rubra (assembly GCF_003918875.1). NCBI lineage: Eukaryota > Metazoa > Mollusca > Gastropoda > Lepetellida > Haliotidae > Haliotis > Haliotis rubra. The sequence continues at coordinate 3,388,050 of NW_025767102.1, forward strand.
CACTATGTAGATCAACTATACTTCATCACCTTGTACATCATGAACCTGCAACACTATATAGATCAACTATACTTCATCACCTTGAACATCATGAACCTGCAACACCATATAGATCAACTATACTTCATCACCTTGAACATCATGGACGTGTAACACTATATAGATCAACTATACTTCATCACCTTGAACATCATGAACCTGCAACACTATATAGATCAACTATACTTCATCACCTTGTACATCATGAACCTGTAACACTATATAGATCAACTATACTTCATCACCTTGAACATCTTGAACCTGTAACATTATATAGATCAACTCTACTTCATCACCTTGAACATCATGAACCTGTAACACTATATAGATCAACTATACTTCATCACCTTGAACATCATGAACCTGTAACACTATGTAGATCAACTATACTTCATGACCTTGACCATCATGGACCTGTAACACTATGTAGATCAACTATACTTCATCACCTTTGAACATCATGAACCTGTAACACTATATAGATCAACTATACTTCATCACCACTTAAACATCTTGAACCTGTAACACTATATAGATCAACTATACTTCATCACCTTGAACATCATGAACCTGTAACACTATATAGATCAACTATACTTCATCACCTTGTACATCTTGAACATGTAACACTATATAGATCAACTATACTTCATCACCTTGAAATCATCATGAACCTGTAACACTATATAGATCAACTATACTTCATCACCTTGAACATCATGAACCTGTAACACTATATAGATCAACTATACTTCATCACCTTGAACATCATGAACTTGTAACACTATATAGATCAACTCTACTTCATCACCTTGAACATCTTGATCAACCACTTCATCACAACCTGTAGCACTATGTAGATCAACTCTACTTCATCACTTTGGACATCATGAACATGTAACACTATGTAGATCAACTACACTTCATCACTTTGGACATCATGAACATGTAACACAATGTAGATCAACTATACTTCATCACCTTGAACATCATGAACCTGTAGAACACTATGTAGATCAACTATACTTCATCACCTTGAACATCATGAACACTATGTAACACTATATAGATCAATCAACATACTTCATCACTTTGAACATCTTGAACCTGTAACACTATGTAGATCAACTATACTTCATCACCTTGAACATCATGAACATGTAACACTATAAAGATCAACTATACTTCATTTCCTTCTCTTGATCGTATTTAGTTATTCTATAAAAACTATCCAGATTCCCTCTCTTTGATCACTTGGTTATTCTATAAAGAGCTATCCAGGTTTCCCTTCTCTTGATCACTCTAGTTATTCTATAAAACTATCCGGATTCCCTTTCATCACTTCAGTTATTCTATTATTCTATCCAGATTCCTCTCTTCATCACTTAGTTATTCTATAAACTGTCCTCGGATTCCCTTCATCACTTTAGTTATTCTCTATAAAACTATCCAGATTCCTTCTCTTCATCACTTAGTTATTCTATAAAACTATCCAGATTCCCTTCTCTTCATCACTTCTGGTTATTCTATAAAACTGTCCAGATTCCCTTCTCTTCATCACTTAGTTATTCTATAAAACTATCCAGATTCCTTCTCTTCATCACTTAGATTTATTCTATAAAACTATCCAGATTCCCTTCTCTTGATCACTTGGTTATTCTATAAATCTATGTAAATCAGCTGTTATGTTGCTCTCCGCCACCACCCTGCCCCTATCTCATCTACTCACTCACTGGATCAAACGGTATAGGAAGCCAGCCTGGCATATTGTTTTAGTAACTCATCATGGTTTCTCAGATCCAGTTAACGTTGAGAATCTGTTCAAGAGAGGAAGCTCACTACTGCTTTTGGCATGAAACCGGTAGGTCCATAATTTTAAAGCCTTGCATGTCTCACTACATTATTACATGTAATCAAACTGAGTATGAGTCTCATTACATTATTTGGGGTGGATTATGAATAAGGCCATGAGAGTGAGTGAGAGAGTATGGTTTTAGCAATATTCCAGCAATATTACGGCGGAGGACACAAGAAATGAGCGCCCACACATTGTACCCATGTGGGGAATCGAACCGGGTCTTCGGCGTGAGGAGTGAACGCCTTAACCAGTAGGCTACCCCGCCACCCCCGAGGCCATGAGAAGACCAAACTCGAAAATAAATTAAGACACACGCTGTTATTCATTCATTCATTCATTCATTCATTTATTCATTCATTTCAAGGGAATAGTTGTAACAACTGGGCAAAGAAACAAAACATCTCAACGGTATCGCCAAACACAGGGATAGTCTCATAAATTCTAGTCGGAAATATTTTCATTGTCACTGTCAATAATCGACTGAAATAACAATTTGACGGACCGTTGCATGATTTTTCCAATATGAAGCTTCGGTCTCAACTTATCAATATTGTCGGCATTTCTTTTGACAGGTTTTATTGCAGAGAAGGCAGTAGACGGTTGGGAAGACACGTGTGATTTTCACGTGCAAATGATGGACTGTTCTACATACGTTGCATAATACCCTTTGTTACAAGAGTAACTAAAACGCCAAAATTTGCATGATCGTTTGTTAAACAATTTTCCCTCTTCTTCATGCCAATGTCTGAAATTATAGTGACGGTTTTGTTTTGTTCGTGACATTCAAGACGATGTGTTGCTTTTGAATGTATATTTTTTGCCATGTCATCGGTACGATTTTGCAGCAAACGGACTTATGTTCCAGAGTGGCTCGAGTCGGTGTTCGGCTTGTCCCGGAATAACACGAGTGTGTCACGAATATTACCTCTTTTCTGTACGAAATAGGCGCAATCCCTGTATACCCGTTCAAGCATACCTCTTATAGTGTTACGTCTTAAACTACATGTACCAAATCTGAGGCTATTTTGGCATAGAATAATCTACAGTTACGACACGACAATAAGCCCATTGTCCAGGGTCTCGATCCACTAGGCGTTCGTAACGTTACGACCTGTCGTAACTCTTAAGTTTATCATAGGGTTACGAATGTTTTGTGGATCGGGGCCCGATCCCTAAAACGTTCTTAGCTCTATGCCATTCGTAAGCCTATGATAAAGTATAGTGTTACGATAGGTCGTATTATTAAGAACGCTTTGTGGATCCGGACCCCGGACCCAAGTTATATTTTCCTTGCATCGTGTTCCCAGTTAAGACGTTGAAACTGGCGTACCTCAGAACGGGTCAGCGTGCCAGTGTCCTCAGCCCTGTCATTTTGTCAAGTATGACTTGAGAACCTCTCTCGCCGCCTTTCCCAGTCACATGATATCGGAGTCCTTGCTCAGGAACGGTCATGCTGAATCCTACCAACAAATCAGGTTATTGAACTTTACTCTCGCAGACTGAGTGAGTGAGTACGGTTGAAACTTACGCCGCTTTTAACAGTATTTCAGTTATATGACGGCTTGGCAGTAACTTTGTGGGATGAAACCTCAAATGATGCCAGTCTCGGATGTTCACCATTTTTGCTGGTATTGAATGACAAACCCAAAGAGTGAGTGAGTGAGTATATTTCTACGCCGCTTTTAGCAATATTCCAGCAATTTCACGGCGGGGGACACCAGAAGTGGTCTTCACACATTGTATCCACTATTGAAATCGAACCCGGGTCTTCTGCGTGACGGGCGAATGCACTAGCCACTAGGATACCCCAGCGCCCCACAAACCTAAGGAAGCAATGGTTTTGCCTGCATGGTCCCCTAAACCGAAAAAAACACAAGTTGAGTACGGTTTGTTGACTTGCAGATATTATCGTGGGCGGCGCCTCGGGATGCGTTCTTGCTGTGAACGATGCCCCGGAATTTGGATTGTTGTATGGCGTTTTTAGCTTTAATAGTCAAAAATAATTCTATTTATTTGTAATGGATGAATAAAATGATTTTTGTGTTTAACCTCCAAAAATGGAATTTCTGCGTTAAGTCAGTTCGTAATTTAGATGTCTCGACAAGGCTGTTAGATGAAGTGCGGTGTGTAACAGCATTCATTCAAGTACGTGTGATATATTTCAGAGATGACTACGTAGAAGTGAGGGTGATGTTTGACGGAATGATCCAGTACCACGTGGAGCACGTGCCGGAAATAACACCCAGCGACATATTCGGTATGTCCCGATTATAACGTGGCTTAAAAGCAATGTTTCGGTGTACTTAAAGTGAATGAGTGAGTTTAGTTTTACGCCGCTTTTAGCAATATTCCAGCAATATTACGGCGGGGGACACTAGAAAATGGGCTTCACACATTGTACCCAGGTGGTGAATCGAACCCGGGTCTTCGGCGTGACGCGCGAACGCTTTAACCATAAGGCTACCCCGCCGCCCCTCGGTGTACTTAAAAGCGACATTGGTAATATATAACTTTTCCAGTGACGAATTTATATATGAATGGGCGACCTTTTTGTTGCGAGGGGCGATAACTCTCCCTATTGAAATGATGCTTGAAGGGAGGGTCGACGTGGAGCAGTCTACATGTGCGTGTGCGTGTGTGGTTACATAAACCTTGCCTGTCACTATTATTCAGAGTATGTATCTATTATACCCGTGAAGATCTTCAGCAACCCATGCTTGTCCTAAGAGGCGACTAACGGGATCGGGTGGTCAGGCTCGCTGACTTGGTTGACACATGTCATCGTATCCCAATTGCGCAGATCGATGCTCATGCTGTTGGTCACTGGATTGTCTGGTCCCGACTTGATTGTTTACAGACCGCCGATAAACAACAAACAACACAAGATTATCTGTCAAAAACCAACAAACTTTTGTTGTATTTCAGGCAAGCTAGGAGGACAGATGGGGTTCTTCCTCGGTGCTAGCCTCCTCACCCTCACTGAGCTGATTGAAGTGGTTATACGGACAGTAATTATTGTTGCCTTTGAAATCACTGAAAGGCGCAAACACGTTGCGGTAAATAGTAAACACTAGCATCAGCCGTCAGGGGAAACTACTCTGGCTTGGTAAACATGGTTTTATTACTTTTCATTATTTATCGTTTCATGTTACAGCAATGTTCATGATAGATAATTTTCAGAATGTTGGAAATTGAGACTGGTAAGGTAAACCTGTGGTCGATATTGTGAACACCTTCTCCCATCCGGGCACATTGCCAGCCAAGCCACCGAGCCTTACTAACCGATCCATGATGTACACAAAGATTGTGACTTGCAAAACGCTTTTCAAAATATTTACGTTGTGTTTGAAAAGTGATTAAAGTCCCCAAACATAACAGGTGTGTACTCTTTTTTAATTACGTCAGTATAGTGACCGCTTCCGTGGTGTAGTGGTTAGAGCGTCCGCCCGGAGAGCGGAAGGTCGCGGGTTCGATCCCCGACCGCGTCATACCAAAAGACGTTAAAATATGGTACTTGTTGGTCCCTGCCTGGCGCTCGGCATTAATGGGTACAACAAAGACTGGTCGGCTCGGAGTCAGTATAAAGTGTCTGAGTGGGGTATTCATGCTTCACTGCGGCATGGTATCTCAGTGGGCTAGCACTATAAAACCAGCTTAAGTACTGGGCTAGTACAAGCAGCCGCACATACACACACACGCGCATGCACGTCGTCATTTGAGCGAAATATTCTCAAGCACGACGTTAAATCGAATTTCACCTCACCTCACCTCAGTATAGTTGTTTCTCAGGACAACCACGACAGTGCTAGGGATTTATATAATGCTGCATTGGGGAGATAACTATTACTTCCAATGTGCTTTAATTTTCCTTTTAAATTAATGGTGAATAAAGAATTCCAGCTGCTTTCTTCCTTACTATAAATACTTCCTTTCAATAGTTTAGATTCACTTAAAACACTCGCTATATGTTATGTATATATGTATGGTTACATTGAAGATTGATTTCTCCACTAACTTGGGGGAACCAACTGCAAACCTTATGCAGATGAATTGCACGAGGATCATGCATCAAATTGCTGAAAAGCATGTGCAAATATCGTGCATGTAAACATCTGCGTTTTGGTGTAAAGTTTTGTTAAGAATTCGCCAATTTTCACTGATTTTAATCATTTATTGAACTCATGACAATAATCTTTTCAACGTTACGAATTCGAATTTGTTTTACAATACATCAGTTCATATGTAAACATTACCTTTAAACAGTATGGCATATTTTGAAGAATTTAGTTTAGAACAGTTGCCTGAAGTAAGTGGCTACATTTACACTAGTGAGTCTTAACTTTTGATGGGTAGTATAGCATTGATATTTACAAATGTTGTAAACACCCACAGTGAATAGGGCGGTGGGGTAGCCTAGTGGTTAAAGCGTTCGCTCGTCACGCCGAAGGCCCTGGTTCGAGTCCCACCCTGGGTACAATGTGTGAAGCCCATTTCTGGTGTCCCACGCCGTGATATTGCTGGAATATTGCTAAAAGCGGCGTAAAGCTAAACTCACTCACTTCACAGTGAATAACGCTGTTGAGACGGACGATTCAACATGGTTAAGCGATAATTCAACTAATCCTTTTCAACATTTCCTCCTTTTCAAACACTGGGGGTTTCATATTAAAACGTGGGATACCAGCATGGTGGGTTGAAGGGTTTTGAGATGATCATATTTTCTCAGTACCAACAGCTGGAAATAGGAATAAAATGTTATGCAATAAACAAACAAAATGTTATGCAACATATGGGATAAACAGTAGAAAAGCAACGACGTTTAACTGTGGCATTTTATGCTGGGTATTCATCCGCATAGGGGCGGTGCGGTAGCCTAGTGGTTAAAGCGTTCGCCCGTCACGCCGAAGACCCGGGTTCGAATGCCCACCTGGGTACAATGTGTGAAGCCCATGCCTGGTGTTCCCTGTCGTCATATTACTGGAATATTGCTAAAAGTGGAGCAAAACCATGCATACTCACTTACTTACCCGCATAATCGTGTGTTCACAAAGCATAAAAATAGTGCGTTTGCCTCAAAAGCGGACCGATGAATTGCAATCTAACTCGAAAACTCTTAAACAGATAATACTCAATGTTTCAAGAAGCAGGAATATTCATGCATCGCAATGATGTAAAAATGTCACACGGTAATAGTCTTTGTTTATTTCTTTGTTGTTTAACGCCGCACTCAGCAATATTCCAGCTATATGGCGGCGGTCTGCATATAATCCCGCTGGACCAGACAATCCAAAGATCAACATCATAAGCATCATTCTACGCAATTGGGGTGCGATGACATGTGTCAACCAAGTCAGTGAGCCTGACCACCCGATCCCGTTACTCGCCTCTTAGGACAAGCATGGGTTACTGAAGAGCACACCCGTGAAGATCCGGGGTAGAATAGGTCTTCAGCAACCAATGCTTGCTACAAAAACTAAACTCACTCACTCACTACTGAAGAGCAATTCTAACCCGGATCTTCACGGGTCTGTAGTCCTTGTACATGCTCAAGCACATTTGTGATTCATAGTTATACGAGAACATCAATTATTAAAGTAAAATGGTATGTTTCCGCATTTGTTAAACACAATAAAAAAAGCCGAAATTGGTATACATTCGTAAAAAATTAGCATAACGGGACACCATACTGAACAAATATTTTGTTTCATCCCCAAAAGTATCACAGCTCTTTTCGGTTGTTATTTTTCGTTTACTCCCTCCCAATTCGACATTTTAGTATCACCTTCTGCACATAAGAACAACAGGTCCACTGCGATCTTGATAAGGCATATACACAGCTAAATACTCTCTGAAATCAAATTATAACTCGAGTAGTAATTTATATGAATGACATAAAAGCAACGAATCATATCCTTGAAATAGGTTAGGATAAAACAGTAATTAATAATACCAGTATATGTATTAGTTTGGACCAACAACAACTTGGAAGGTTTTCACGGTCGGATGAACAGATCCCTTCCACACCGCCACCCCAACATATTTCGCTTTGAGGAAGTAATTCGGAGGATCGAGATGGCTGACAGAGCCAAGCTGAGACAACTCGACTTTGGGGCTGCTCCTCCAAGTCGCAAGCGAGTCTACAGAGAGGTCGACAACAGGATCCCGAGGCCCAAAGACACACTGAGTCGCGGCGAGAAAACTCCTCTTCAGTTCCTGGGGTGCAGGGGTGCACACCCCTCCTTTTGTCCTGAAAGTTTATTAAATGACCATTGAAACTCAAGTGAAAATGAAGTGTGCAACCCCACTTTCTCAAGAGTGTGCACCCCAACCCCTACCCTCCTTTCTAAAAAAGCTGTATCCGCCCTTATTAGACTGACTGACTGAGTTTTGGTTTTACGCCGCTTTTAGCAATATTCCAGCAACATCACGGCTGGGGACACCAGAAATGGGCTTCACACATTGTACCCATGTGGGGATTCGAACCCGGGTCCTCGGCGTGACGAGCCAACGCTTTAACCACTAGGCTACCCCACCGCCCCCGGCCATTATTAGAGGTGAAGGTAATTACACACTTAGTCTTGAAAAGTATATGGTTTTGATATTTAACAGAGAATTTCATTTTAACTGAAATGGGTGAGTGAGTATGGCTTTTAGCAATATTCAAGCAATATCACGGCTGGGGACACCAGAAATGGACTTCACACATTGTACCCATGCGGGGAATCGAACCCGGGTCTTCGGCTTGACGAGCGGACGCATTAACCACTAGGCTACACCACCGCCCCTTACCTGAAACCCAGAGAGATTCAGGTCCGGAATCTGACGAACATCCAGACTTGCTTCATTTAGATATTTTGCCTGCAAGAATGGACTGGGTTGAATGGAATATGGTTCAGGGCCTGTGAGGCAGACTTCAGTAAATATATCTTTTAATGTAAAAAGGGAGATTCTGCTTAAACTCGGACAAGTGCCACGATTACCATTGGAGTGAGTGAGTGAGTTTAGTTGTACGCCGCACTCAACAATATTCTACCTATATGGCGGCGGTCTGTAAATAATCGAGTCATGACCAGACAATCTAGTGGTCAAAAGCATGAACATCGATCTACGCAATTGGGAACCGATGACATGTGTCAAACAAGCCAGCGAGCCTGACCACCCGATCCCGTAAGTCGCCTCTTACGACAAGCATGGGTTACTGAAGATCAATTATAACCCTGATCTTCACGGGTCGATTAATTACCCTTGGCCTTAAGCAAGGTATGGACATCTATGCTCTTTAATGCAGCATGTGCAGTGTACTTGTACTGTAACAGCTTTTTGAAAAATGCATGACGCGGAGAGACATTTTGTCAAAATGTTTTAGGAACTCTCCTTATGAAAATTATTATCTTTAATCCGCGATAAAAAGAACAGTGAGCGACTAGTCGTTGTATTTATGTTACCATATCGACCAAACTGGTGCGGAAATGGATGCTTTACGTAATGAATATTGATGATTAACTCGTGTCTGAACAGACTGTAATCATGTCGTATTGATTAACTAGGGCTTCAACGAGTCCATTTTCTTGGACTCGAGTACTCGAGGGGGTGAGACTCGACTCGGACACGAGTACTCGAAATTCATACGTTTCAAGCAAACAATAGCGTAACTTGCATGACATGTGTTCCGATCACACAAGTGACTACTTACTTCATTCCGACTTCATATCGTTATGTGACTAACATTTCCCATTGGTCAGAATCAGTATTTGGATGTTTACTTGACAAGTGTTTTTTCATCGTACTTCTAACGGCCGCTCATGCTTAGCACATGGCAGACAGTCTGTCAACGTCAATAATTCGAGTTATCTCCCCTTTTCGAGTCCTCGAGTCCTTGAAAATGGACTGGAGTCCAGCTAAACCCGACTCGTCCTCGTGTACCCGATGATGTATGATTAACAGAGGACTAAATATTCAATACATAAATAGGTGTGTAACTATTAGGAGAACGTGACGACAAGACATTAACCTGGATTTCCAGACACTCGTGTCTTATATTACCCATTTGGACATCAATTCAAGGGATTATATCCATTAATATCAACAGCATGAGCATCGATTTTCGCAATTGGGATCCCATGACGTATATCAACCAAGTCCCCGGGGCTGAACATCCGGTCCCGCCAGTCGCCTCTTACAAGCGTGGATTGTAGAATTGGGTGCCGTTGTACGAAACAACCTTAGCGCTAAGTCTACTTTGTGTCTATGTTGAGGTATGGGAGCGAAGGTTATTGTAGATGGGGTGAATAATAAAAAATTTAAACGTGTTATAATTTGAAGGGCAATTCAAACTGTTACTGACCCGTGAAGATCCGGGTTAGAATTGGTCTTCAGCAACCCATGCTTCTCGTAAGAGGCGACTAACGGGATCGGGTGGTCAGGCTCGCTGACTTGGTTGACACATGTCATCGGTTCCCAAGCTCGCAGATCGATGATCATGCTGTTGATCACTGAATTGTCTGGTCTAGATTGGATTATTTACAGACTGTCGTGATATACAGCTGGAATATTGCTGAGTGCTGCGTTAAACAAACAAACAAAACATTAATGTTCATTGTTATTGGGCATTATACTGTTTTGTTTCATGCTCATAAAGCTGGCGTCTCAAGATGTTTGTGAGGCGACGTTCCAACACCAGATTGGCTGTCAAAGAGCAGACATCTCTTGGAATTCTACAGTTCTCTGAATTTTATAAAATAAATGCTACAACTTACCCGAGAGAAAAAATATGCTCGAACTCGACACTACGAATTGTTTGTTTTTTTTGTAATTGGACTTCTTTTGCTAACCTTTCCAGGTGAGGGAAGATTTACCGAAACATTTATAAAAATAACTTTAAGATGGCGCTATTTTACAGAAATTATATCATCATTCGCATTTTTACAACCAAATGAAATCACGAAAGCTGACTTTTATTCGTGAATACAAATTTCATCCACAAAATCTGTATTATTTGAAATTACATAGTGTACTGTATAATCCCTACGCACAGCGTAAAATATGTTCATAATCTTATAATCCTGGGAAGGATTTAGATGTGTGAGTGCCAATACCCTTCGAAGATTTGGAGCCTTGCATAGTTGTCTCCCCTTAATCACAGAGCGTGACGAACCGTCCACCCGTGTGAGAGAAGGCTGGGTGAGAACGAACTACCTGCAGTGGATCAGATTCGTGTTGGCAGGGTTTTGTTAGCTGCAAATACACAGCGCGTGAGCCTGACAGGTAACATTCACACCTGTAGTTGATTACAGTCGCTTCTTGACTGATTCCAAGTTCCATGGCTTTTCCCCCATCAAGGTTGTTTGGGCCATGACAACCCGCTACTTGAATAGATAATGTCGATTTCGATTGCCTTGCACTAAACACCGTGCATGTATTCACTGAGGTATGTCGTTGTTTATCGAACGATCGATGTTTGTTTTGACAGTTTTAAATGATGATTATATCTTGTGTTAGATTTGACAATGGTTCTATTCGTGAAATCTCCGCTGACAATATAGAATCTGTAGCTGTGAAAACGTTTGACCAAAATAACTTACATACCTGTAGCATGCCAGTGTAAACGAAGCTTGGCAGTCTTATAAGATGATTAATGAATTATTAATCTTGTGGTTGCTGTTTACTATGAATAATGTATTTATATATACCTATACAACATCATGAAGGTTTTAACTGGAATATGTGCAGCCTAGCAAGTTTGTGGCATCTGAAAGGCAAAGTAGCTCTCAGGTTACCTGAAACGAGTTCGCCCAACATTGCCTACTGCCTGTTAATTCTAAGACAGGCCACATATCCTATAACAGAAAATATAAACACGATTGAGATTCTTCCATCATGATCTTATTGGAATATTGCTTTTCCATAAGTTATTGTTTTTATAATGTTTCTTTTGTGTGTTTGTTGTTAAAGCAGCACTCAGCAATATTCAAGCTATATGGTGGTGGCCTGTAAATATTCGAGTCTGGATCAGACAATCCAGTGATAAACTTCAAGAGTATTGATCTAAACAATTGGGATATGAGGACACGTGTCAACAAAGTCAGCGAGCCTGACCACCTGATCTCGTTAATTACCTCTTACAACAAACACAGGTTTCTGAAGACCAATTCCAACACGGATCTTCACAGGTTTTCATGTTATGTACCTATGAAGATCAAGGTTAGAATTGATCATCAGCAAACCATACATGTCATAACCAGCAACTAACTCGATGGTCAGACTGGCCAGTCTCACTGACCTGGTTAATGTATGTCATGGTATCCCTATTATGTTGTTTTGATGTCAATCACTGGATAGTCTGGTCCAGACTCAATTATTTACAGACTGCCACCATATAGCTGGAATATTGCTTAGTGCGACGTTAAACAACAGACTGGCCAGTCTCACTGACCTGGTTAATGTATGTCATGGTATCCCTATTATGTTGTTTTGATGTCAATCACTGGATAGTCTGGTCCAGACTCAATTATTTACAGACTGCCACCATATAGCTGGAATATTGCTTAGTGCGACGTTAAACAACAGACTGGCCAGTCTCACTGACCTGGTTAATGTATGTCATGGTATCCCTATTACTTTGTTTTGATGTCAATCACTGGATAGTCTGGTCCAGACTCAATTATTTACAGACTGCCACCATATAGCTGGAATATTGCTGAGTGCGACGTTAAACAACAAACAAACAACATGTTAGGTAAAACATTCACACTCACTCTTGTGAAGTAAATTGTTTTCCTGAATATAGTTTCTGATATAAATAATGTAAACAATTTATTCCATAGTACAATAACCGTTACTGTTGGTTGGCCATGCTGTGTGGTTCATTGCATTAAAAACACTGAAGTTTAGTTGTATTACCTTGTGCCAGCTTGAAACATTTGGTTACATTTTAATGACATATTTTAGCTTCTGTAGATGTAACAGAATGAGACTAAAATGTTACAGACTTGCAACATAGTGAAACCATCTGCCTGGCAATAAAAGATTCCCCTTGTTATCTTTGCAAATGCGAAAATAAATGTCATTTAAAGTTTGCATTAATGTTCTAAATAGTTCATCTCTAGACAGCTCCAAGAATTCTCATATGATTTAGAAACATAAATTGTTAAAACTGCTGAACCATTTTTGTAAAATTCATATCCAGCCAGTGTAATGTACAATTAAACATGCTGTAAATGCAGTGTGTGAATTGTGGCTTTCCCTAGCTAGCAAACATTCAGTTGTCCTAATAATTCCTAAATGACTTGCTGGGAACCTTATCTGATTAACAGTATACTGTTTAAGCACACCTCTTAGTTGATTAAAGATAGAAGAAATGATGACCCTGATCCGTAGATCGATTGAACCATAGAATTAAAAAAAATATGAGTAATATCAGTAGATCAAATTAATTATTTGTAATTGGGGTTTACTCTCGTGATACTTCTGTAAAATCATTTTGAGGAAAAATGAACTTTCTCATTATTTAGCTGGTGTAATTTGAAACTGTCCCGGCTTCAAGCCCACCTTGCCATCCGAGTGAGAATTTTGAGTCTGTGCAACTCACACATTTATATGTATGTATTCTGTGAGTGAGTGAGTGACGCCGCAATCAGCAATTTCCCAGTTATATGGTGGCGGTCTTAATAATCGAGTCTAGACCAGACAATCCAGTGATCAAGAACATTGATCTACGCAATTGGGATACGATGATGTGTCAACTAAGTCAGCAAGCCTGACCACCCGATCCTGTTAATTGCCTCTCCCAACAAACACAGGTTTCTGTCGCCCGCTTGCGACATAATTTATTCTGATTCTTTCATGCCGTGTATGAATTTGAACAGTGACAGAATTTATTATCCCTTATCATCAGCAGCAGAATCATCATCATCATGATGAGGTACCGGGATCGAGCCCACCTGTGACCGGGTGTGAAAACCTTGGAGTCAACTTTGTGTGCAGACTCTTTCCGGGTTGTCACAACCCCTAGACTACAGTACACAACCCTGTGCACTTAAAAGAACCCACGAATCCGTTGGTATATGACCAGATGGTGGCCACATGAATACGTGCAAACACCTAGTTGCTGGTACAGCAACGTGCAGTAAACTTGGACAAAGTGCTGTGAATATGTGTCCCAGTCCACCCAGCTGTGAATGGGTATCTCGTTAGGATGAGAAAGCCACAATAACTCGGTGCGCCTAGTGGCAGCAAGAGTTGTATACTCCCCAGGGAGTTGAGATTGGTAATATGATGTGCCGTTGAGATTGACATCCAATGATCAAGGGAACAAATACCAGCGCCTTGAGCATGTACTAGTTGCGTGGATATGTGCGCTATATAAATATCCAATAATAAAAAATAAAAATAATAAAATAATAAAATTATCATCACCATCACCATCATCATCATCATCATCATCATCACCGCCACCATCATCACCATCACCATCATCATCATCATCATCACTACAGCTGTGTGTGAAGCTTCTGGGGACAGCTCCAGTACTTAGTACAAAGTATTTCTAAACAAGCCAGCCAAACATCTGCTTGGGATTAGACAGCTCTGAGTTCTCCAACTAACAATAGCGGAGATAGAGATAAGGAGGCTGACTGATTTCTACTGATGAGATCAATAGCTAGCATTTATTGTGCTTACTAACCCTTTCAGTAGTAGCATTCATTCATAGTGCTTACTAACCCTTTCAGTAGTAGCATTCATTCATAGTGTTTACTAACCCTTTCACTTGTAGCGTTCATTCATAGTGTTTACTAACCTCCAAGTTTCCTATCATGTTTGCATCGATGTCCAAATCAGAATGGTCTGTCACCTCCATATTGTAGTCGTAAATACTTCTTTAGAGAATAAATACTTTCTCGTCTCAGAGTACTTGGCAATCAATTTTGTGGCATCTTTTGTGAATGAATGTGTCTGAGTAGATTTTAGGTTGTCTGATACAAAAGCAATGAAATTTATTATCATTTAACCAAATATATAACAGAAAAATATTGCAATATGTAGTGTCAGGAAAAAGCTTATTGAGTATACAGATTCATCATCCAAAACTGTGTTGCACTGGAGATATTGCTTGTATGAGATCAAACAATATCTCCAAGGTGATACTGTGTTGACAGTAGATTTTGTACAATGTCCTGACAGATTACATGACTCTCAATGCTATGATGTCAAGAACCTGATGACATCATAAACTTGATGACATCACAATGCTATGACATCGCTGCACTGCAAGTCTAATGGCAGTACTGTGTTCAGAGATATACATTATCCATTGAAAACTAATGAAGAGTGATTTTTGATGATAAATAGAATCTCACCCTCGTGTCTTCTCATATCAAATATATCAACACTTGTTGATAAAATCAAAATATCCTGGGCAAGCCTTGGATATTTGTAACTATATCAACTCGTGTTGATATAATTGTTATCAGTAGACACTTGGGTGAGATTCTCTGTATACGGGAAATACATGGCAGTCCTTTAAGCAATAGAAAAAACATTACTTCAAGTTATGCAGTCACAAGTACATCGTCACCCTTCACAAAGCAGTCTTAGCATTAAGACCTTCACTGACAGTTCAGGTGTTGGGGAACAAGGCTGAAGTTGCAATACACTTGAGTTGGTCCACCCAAATACAGTGTTTAGAATTCAGTACATTCTAACCAGACGTCTGGACAGGCAATGGCCAAAAGTTGCCAGTCCACAGTTTTCGACACTGGACTGGATAAATCATGACAGTGTCACCATATTGGTAACTAAGATGAGGTTTAATACATGAATTGAAGAAACTCTCATTGCATTAATCAAATAGCAACATCATAGTCAGAATTACAGGCAAGACTTTTCTATCTTGAATACTGTGAGTTAATGCAGGGAACATATTAAACCAATTATTAATGGGTTTAGAAGCTAAGTTTATAAAACTGATAATTGTCATACTCATTATTATGCATTGTAGATCTATATGTAATGATATTACTAATTATTACTAATTTTAACTATGATTATTGCTAATTTCTACTAATATTATTAATAATTATTTCTAATTCATTATTAACTCATGATATAGTTTAACATCCCTTTTTTTTGTTAAAGGTCACATGCAACCAAAAAATCAAACATAATTAAAACACAATTATCACTTATTCATGACATATAATATACATTGCTGGTTATGAAAAAACATATAAAGAAAATTATAAGCGTACAATCGCAAATCAAAAGTGCAATATTGTGTACTTGGGTTTACTTCCCAAGAAACGAAGCAGCCGGGATACCGAACCCAGTCAGAGCGGGTGGGTGTGCACTTAAGTGTAACAGCTGGTTCATTTGCAGATGCCCTCACGGCTCATTGTGTGTGTATATATAGAGATGTTGGGTTTTGTAAATACATGCTCATTTTTTGTGTATAACATTTTACAATCAACAGACATCATAACATGTCATGTGTTCAAGTATCACACCTGCCTGCCTGTGTAATTACATAATGTGACAGAGACCGAACTCGGGCCATAAATCAATGCATTTTGTTTATGGTGTATAGCCTGATTGGTGTTAAGTTCAAATTGCA
This sequence comes from Haliotis rubra, assembly GCF_003918875.1. Lineage (NCBI taxonomy): Eukaryota > Metazoa > Mollusca > Gastropoda > Lepetellida > Haliotidae > Haliotis > Haliotis rubra. The sequence continues at coordinate 3,404,555 of NW_025767102.1, forward strand.
TGTGGTCAGTGATAGCAGCTGTGTATTGAATATTGTCATTAGCAGACAGGCAGGCAGACACACAGGTGTCAATAAAACAAGACATTGAGTTTTGTCGGTGACAACGACATGCATATCTATATCACAATATCTGTCAACGCTAAATAATGACATTGCTTTCAAGTATCGAACTGAGAAAGTGACTCGGTAAGAAGAACGTGTGGTGAAACAGACAAATGAAATTATATAAACAGTTAATTTACTGTCATAACATATAAAAAGCTCGCGCCTGTGAGATATCAACAAAACATTAGAAAAATAGCTCACACCAAAGCCTTCACTGAGTATTCACCGGACAACCCGCTTCCAAGCTGCGGGAACCTATTTCACTGCGCACGTGCTATGAGCGCAGCCCAGCTGTTGAAACCAGTTTTCCCCCGAAAAGTCGGGGGAAAATTAGTGAAACGTTTGAACTCCGATTTCGCGCGTTTTTTTTCATGCGTTATTTTTCAACTTTATAAGTTGAATTTGCATTTTTGACGATTTGTTTCGGTAAGTCCATACCGAAAGGTATCAGAATCTGCAAAGTTGTGTTTTACGTTGCATGTGACCTTTAAGTAAAACAAAAATATAGCAAGCTCATCGGGTATGCATGTTTCGAAAGTTTACCGGGACGAAACAGCACTTCTTGTATGGTTGGGCAATAGGAGTTTTCTACGCTGCCCAATATTCCCCAGTTGATCCGTATGTGCTATGATGCTTCAACGACGTCCGTATCCATGGGTTGACAATTGTTGAAGAAGTGTATCACTGCATTACTTCTTTCATGGTTTTCAGTTTCATACTTCAAAATAAGTGTGTCACTTTGTGTATGTGCAGGACGAAACTGGGTATGTTATTAGTAATGAAAAAGAACTGATGATCAACCTTTCTTGAAGGTGTAACAATGTGTTGGAGCACAATCTAACGATGTTTTCAACCACTACACTCAGACATTGCTGCAGTGTTTACTTAAACACAATGAAAACATAAAATTATAATAAAAAGTGTTTTTATCCTCGAGGCTATCGTATAACACATAACATGAGTTTCGTATCCATACAAAGACAGTTGTGTTTGACCATCCTATGCCCAAAGACCCATGAAGATTCCCAAGTAGTACAAATTTCATTCTGTAATAGCCTAAGAACAGCGTAACATGCTCCGTTTACTGTCTGAACGTTTCGAAGAAAGTTCATCATGATAACACCCTCAGCATTACAGAACTTGGGATCTGGGGTAGAATAGGTCTTCAGCAACCCATGCTTGCCACGAAAGTCGACTATGCTTGTCGTAAGAGGCGACTAACGGGATCAGGAGGTCAGGCTCGCTGACTTGGTTGACACATGTCATCGGTTCCCAATTGCGCAGATTGATGCTCATGCTGTTGATCACTTGATTGTCTGGTCCCGACTGGATTATTTACAGACTGCCGCCATACAGCTGGAATATTGCTGAGTGCGACGTACAACTAAACTCACTCACTCACTCACTATGCCCAAATAACCAGAAAAATTAAATTTGATTACTTTTTCATCATTTCCCAAATATTAAAATAAGATGAAAATGAATTTTCCAAGTGTCTCAGAATAAAAAGAGACATTAATAATCAATGCAAATTTGTTATCCCCAGTTTCTTGTATCGCCTCATGTTGTGGGTTGGTATTGAACACGTCAGAGACTGACATCATCATGTTGTGGGTTGTTATTGAACACGTCAGAGACTGACATCATCATGTTGTGGGTTGTTATTGAACATGTCAGAGACTGACATCATCATGTTGTGGGTTGTTATTGAACACGTCAGAGACTGACATCATCATGTTGTGGGTTGTTATTGAACACGTCAGAGACTGACATCATCATGCTGTGGGTTGTTATCGAACATGTCAGAGACTGACATCATCATGTTGTGGGTTGTTATCGAACACGTCAGAGACTGACATCATGTTGTGGGTTGTTATTGAACATGTCAGAGACTGACATCATCATGTTGTGGGTTGTTATTGAACACGTCAGAGACTGACATCATGTTGTGGGTTGTTATCGAACATGTCAGAGACTGACATCATCATGTTGTGGGTTGTTATCGAACACGTCAGAGACTGACATCATGTGTTGGGGTTGTTATTGAACACGTCAGAGACTGACATCATCATGTTGTGGGTTATCGAACACGTCAGAGACTGACATCATCATGTTGTGGGTTGTTATTGAACACGTCAGAGACTGGCATCATCATGTCGTGGGTTGTTATTGAACACGTCAGAGACTGACATCATCATGTTGTGGGTTGTTATTGAACACGTCAGAGACTGGCATCATCATGTTGTGGGTTGTTATTGAACACGTCAGAGACTGACATCATCATGTTGTGGGTTGTTATTGAACACGTCAGAGACTGACATCATCATGTTGTGGGTTGTTATTGAACACGTCAGAGACTGGCATCATCATGTTGTGGGTTGTTATTGAACACGTCAGAGACTGACATCATCATGTTGCTCTTAAACATCCAGGATTGTAACAGAAAGCAAGAGCTGAAAATATGGTATACTTTTTAGATTGATGATTGACTGAAACAAGCAATCTGTCTTAACTGTATAAAAATGCGAATAGAAATATGTTCAGCTGAGTGGATTCAGCAGAGTGGACTTCAGACAGAGATTAATAATTTTATAGAAATGTGACATGGTGTAATTGGGATCACACTTTTTCAGTAAAGTTCTGATTCTAGTACTGCTGTTGGGTTGAGTCCCATCCGGGATTTGAACCCACACCCTCTGAGTCAGCTGCAGGCACCTAAACAGCAGCACACAAAGTCAGCTGAGGTGGTGGAGTACCCTAGCGGTTAAAGTGTTCACTCATCCTACCGAGGGAATGGGTTTGATTCCCCACATGGGTGCAATGTGTGAAGCCCATATATGGTGTCCCCTGCTGTGATGTTGCTGAAATATTCACTATTCACCATACTCACTAACTCACTCACAAAGTCAGCCATCTAACCCTCTCAATATCACAAAAATGAAAGTTAGAAATTGGTTATGTCGCACATGTTCTGTTTGTGATTACACTTCCTCAGTAAACAACATGTATTACTTTTGACCACTTTCTAAATGGCATTGTGTATTAATAGCTTTCGGTCGTGGGAGCTGTGCCAATTTACACTTATCGGAAGCTTATACAAAGTCTGTGGTCCAGGCTATCAGTTGTCCAACTTCCATTTTACTAACTTTTGGGATTCCAGGGTAGAATTGGTCTTCAGTATCCTAGGTTTGTCATAAGAAAAGATTGGGTGATCAGCTTCAGTAACGTGTTGATAAATGGTTCACTGTAAATGATGTTGAGGCCCTAGCAGACCTTAGTGGTGACCATACAGAAATTCTGCTATGATGTCGATTACTATGCTATTACTATGATGTAGAATATACTCTGAAACAATCCACCACTACAGCCCATACAGACTGCCTCCGTGGTGTAGTGGTTAGAGCGTCCGCCCGGAGTGCGGAAGGTCGCGGGTTCGATCCCAGACCGCATCAAACCACCATAGCCCATACAAGACTGCACTGTCAGGAAGTAAAGATAGTCTCTTGGCTCCTTTTCAATATATTTTATGAATATAGGAACTGTTTTTTGCTGTAAAATATGTTCATTTCAGATACTAGATGGTAGTCTGAAAGAATTCATGAAATATTCTTTTCGCATTTCTGTAGTTAGTCTGTCATGATTTGAAATAACCCCAAAATCTGACTAAATCAGGTGCTCCTAACTTCATTTCAGCAGTTTATATACACATCAATTAAGCAGTACAAAAGACAATATAGTTTTAGTGTATTGTGCTTCTATTGTGGCTGTACCACTCTACTTTGACCAAAGGGAACAGGATTGGAAGACTCTGTGACCTGGCTGTTGGTGCCGAGGATCATTGTTCTGGTTTCGAATCTTTGGTTCGTGTGGTCCAGGTTTGATATCAAGGGCTAGTATAACATGCTCACTTAGACTCTCTACCACCATATGGTGCCAAACTTGACTCACACGCTCACTCTCAATATCACATCACTTGGTTCAATCATCGGGGCAGATATGTTTCTCGCTGTTAATGGTGCAAACTTCATTCACTGACAATTATTTATTCATTTACTACTGGAGGAGCACGCCTTACATGGTTTCGTATTTCTGTCTGTTGATTGGCGGATTTGTATGACCCACAAAGCCCATGAATGGATAGATCCGTCAATCTTGAATCAATTTGTGTTCCCCTGCGTTGCCGGCATCGTCAGCATCATGGTGGTTAATGAGCAACATGCACGTCTCCCATTGATCTATTGGTAAAGAGAGCAAGGTTTTGTTATAAAGGGGCAGTGTGCCTTGACTTTGGCTGTATCTCGGCTGGCGTGGATTTGGCACAATGTCAGTCTAACATGATGGTGGTCGATCGTGGAGCGCCAGGTAGGAGGTCCTGTTGTTCTGCATCGTTGCTGATGTTGTTGTGTATGGAGTCAGGTGTATTGTCAGGTAGATATACAGCTGGATATAAATAGAACATCGTCAAGACCTGGTTTGCACTTATTGTCATGGTTGTGTTGGATGGAACTTGTCAGACTTGGTGCCGAGGTAGCATTGAATGGTTCCTGTAAGCTTGTGTGTATGCTCATCCGATTGACTATTGAGGTATATAGATGGGCCAGCTTGTACCGTGAAGGGGAATACTATGTCTGTATCTAGTTAAAGGGGACTGTTGTCTTCACATTAGCATTGAGTTAAAGGGGGATTGTCTTCACATTAGCACTGAGTTAAAGGGGGATTGTCTTCACATTAGCATTGAGTTAAAGGGGAGGGGGTGTTCTCTTCACATTAGCATTGAGTTAAAGGGGAGGGGGTGTTCTCTTCACATTAGCATTGAGTTAAAGGGGAGGGGGTGTTCTCTTCACATTAGCATTGAGTTAAAGGGGAATTGTTGTCTTCACATTAGCATTGAGTTAAAGGGGGATGGTCTTCACATTAGCACTGAGTTGAATGGGGACTGTTGTCTTCACATTAGCATTGAGTTAAAGGGGAGGGGGTGTTCTCTTCACATTAGCATTGAGTTAAAGGGGAGGAGGTGTTCTCTTCACATTAGCATTGAGTTAAAGGGGAATTGTTGTCTTCACATTTGCTCTGAGTTAAAGGGGGATTGTTGTCTTCACATTAGCATTGAGTTAAAGGGGGATTGTCTTCACATTAGCATTGAGTTGAATGGGGACTGTTGTCTTCACATTAGCATTGAGTTAAAGGGGGATTGTTGTCTTCACATTTGCTCTGAGTTAAAGGGGGATTGTCGTCTTCACATTAGCATTGAGTTAAAGGGGGATTGTTGTCTTCACATTTGCTCTGAGTTAAAGGGGGATTGTTGTCTTCACATTTGCTCTGAGTTAAAGGGGGATTGTTGTCTTCACATTAGCATTGAGTTAAAGGGGGATTGTCTTCACATTAGCACTGAGTTAAAGGGGGATTGTCTTCACATTAGCATTGAGTTAAAGGGGAGGGGGTGTTCTCTTCACATTAGCATTGAGTTAAAGGGGAGGGGGTGTTCTCTTCACATTAGCATTGAGTTAAAGGGGAGGGGGTGTTCTCTTCACATTAGCATTGAGTTAAAGGGGAATTGTTGTCTTCACATTAGCATTGAGTTAAAGGGGGATGGTCTTCACATTAGCACTGAGTTGAATGGGGACTGTTGTCTTCACATTAGCATTGAGTTAAAGGGGAGGGGGTGTTCTCTTCACATTAGCATTGAGTTAAAGGGGAGGGGGTGTTCTCTTCACATTAGCATTGAGTTAAAGGGGAATTGTTGTCTTCACATTTGCTCTGAGTTAAAGGGGGATTGTTGTCTTCACATTAGCATTGAGTTAAAGGGGGATTGTCTTCATATTAGCATTGAGTTGAATGGGGACTGTTGTCTTCACATTAGCATTGAGTTAAAGGGGGATTGTTGTCTTCACATTTGCTCTGAGTTAAAGGGGGATTGTCGTCTTCACATTAGCATTGAGTTAAAGGGGGATTGTTGTCTTCACATTTGCTCTGAGTTAAAGGGGGATTGTTGTCTTCACATTTGCTCTGAGTTAAAGGGGGATTGTTGTCTTCACATTAGCATTGAGTTAAAGGGGGATTGTCTTCACATTAGCATTGAGTTGAATGGGGACTGTTGTCTTCACATTAGCATTGAGTTAAAGGGGGATTGTTGTCTTCACATTTGCTCTGAGTTAAAGGGGGATTGTTGTCTTCACATTTGCTCTGAGTTAAAGGGGATTGTTGTCTTCACATTAGCATTGAGTTAAAGGGGATTGTCTTCACATTAGCATTGAGTTAAAGGGGAGGGGGTGTTCTCTTCACATTAGCATTGAGTTAAAGGGGAGGGGGTGTTCTGTTCACATGAGCATTGAGTTAAAGGGGAATTGTTGACTTTGCATTAGCATTGAGTTAAAGGGGATGGTCATTAGCACTGAGTTAAATTAGCACTGAGTTAAAGGGGGATTGTCTTCACATTAGCATTGAGTTGAAAGGGGATTGTTGTCTTCACATTTGCTCTGAGTTAAAGGGGGTTTGTCGTCTTCACATTAGCATTGAGTTAGGGCCCGGGGTGTTGTCTTCACATTAGCAATGAGCATTGAGTTAAAGTAAAGGGGGATTGTTGTATTCACATTCACATTCAGTCAGCAGTGAGTTAAGGGGGACTGTTGTCTTCATTCTGGTCCCATTCAAATATGTGATCATCGCACAATGGTTGTTTTAAGCATATGGTGTATACATATATATATATATAGGATATATATGTTGATCACTGGATAGTCTGGTCCAGACTCGATTATTTGCAGGCCACTGCCATGGAGCTGGAATATTGCTGAGTGCGGTGTTAAACAACAACCAAACACACACAATAATTACGCCAACTACTACTTTGATTCATATCTTTGTTGCTATTGTTAAAGGCACTATGTCACACCACACTTCCCTAAAAATAAATAACGCATTTCTCTCTATAACACTAACTATCAGCCGTCATGGAATCTACCATTTAATTTATTCCCCCCAAAATTATGTATTTAGATTTCAGTATCATATTAAAAAGTTCAAATGAATTAATGCAGCATTGCATTTTATTGACTCTCGCACCCTCTACTGGCTGAACATTATTTCAAACGAATCCCAAAGTTATGTCCCATGAAGCACTCTTTGCAAATATCCTACGCACAGTTTGTGGGTGAAACCAGTTCGGCAAACACTGACAGTTTTCGATGTTCAGAGCAATTTTTTACATTCCATAAAAGGCAAGTGTTCTCTGTTTGGAAGCTGTTCACCTCGAAGTTTAATATATGATAACAGATAGATAACATGACAAAATGAATGCATTTAGCAAAAACAAAATGTATTAAGTGCAAGTATACATATTACAAGCAATTTAAACACAGGTGGCGAGTGTTTGATGTATATAGCACTTTGGGCCCCAGTGTGGGGTGTTTTAATTGGTGACTCTAAGGGTGGGTGACTGGTGGGAATCTTCCTGTAGTGTACCCTGTTCTCATATTGACATACACTTGATATCACAGCTGATTGCTAACAGTGGCACCTGGTGGTGGAAATCAATTTCACCAGTTCTCATGTACCCGTAAGTCATGGGTAATGATGTATGTCCACTTCTACCTGTCTCCTTCCACGAAGAACTATAGTGATCAATATTTATGATTTGAGTGACCTTAACTGTTTCATGGCAATGCTTCACTACCATGGGGCCAGGGACCACATTGCTCAGAAAAGGGGTCGTTTATTTTTCATCAGGGGTCGATTGCAAGGGTAGTAATAATTCGTTCTGTCACAGTACACTACATATAGTTCGTTTGTTTATTGCTTTCTGCTATTTATCTTACCATAAGGACCCGTGAAGATCCGGGTTGGAGTTGGTCTTCAGTAACCCATGCTTGTCGTAAGAGGCGACTTAACGGGTGATTGGCTCGTGGTCATTGCATCCATTGCATCCCAATTATGTAGACCGATGCCAGGTGTTCGAGAAGCACCTTCACAGACAAAGTTATTTATTCATTAACCTGTGCTGTGCCATCTCCATCCGTTCTCGAACACCTGGCTGTCCCTTTCTCTGCACTCCTCCCTCGTTACAAATAGTGAACTGTGTCAATATTTTAATGATAGATTGTTAAACAACTTTATTATTTTTAGGACAAAAATTCTGCAAAAACCTCACAGAGTGGGTATGATGTTTTGATTATGATCAGCGTTTCATTGGGTATTTTATGTTTATTAGTTTTCGAGTTAGATTGCAATTCATCGGTCCGCTTTTGAGCCAAACGGACTATAATGATGTGGCATGACCTTCTGATATGTGGAACATTTTTACAATGAAACGGGTCTGAGAGGAATAACAGTGTGGATAAATGCCTAATTATGGTTTTCCTACATGACAAATAGAGGCATGCCTAAATATGCTAAAACATGCCTTCAATATAATTAGGAGTGTGGTATATTGTCCACCATTCCCTCTATGTCTTTTTAATGTTCCCCTTTTTACCTATAACTAACACACACAAGTCATCAGTCACTACCCCTCTTGAGACTGGAGGACAACTTGATACCCCTTCTAGATATTTGAATCGGATAGACAATACAATGATCGATATCATGAGCACTCTGTTGAAGTACGATGACATCAATCAGTCATGCTTGATGTCTTGAATGCAGTATATTGTATTGAAAAAGATTGTATGTACAGGGGCGGTGGGGTAGCCTTGTGGTTAAAGCGTTCGCTCGTCATGCTGAAGTCTCAGGTTTGTTTGCCCATATGGGTACTATGTGTGAAGCCTATTTCTGGTGTCCCCTGCCGTGATATTGCTGGAATATTGCTAAAAGTGGCATAAAACTAAACTCACTCATATATGTACAAGCTAATTCTTGGTGGTATAGCTGGCACTATGCTGAAAGTAGGATATAACCCAACTAATTATCATCCTCTTATCTTTGAAAAGTCCATGGTTGTGTTTGCACCACAAAAACAGGTATATAGTTGCTCACGCTCTGTAGTGATATCACTTGTTTGTCTGACCCAGACACATGGGCAGACGTGACACAGCTCTAAAAGTCAAGGGCAAGGGTCCTTAAAATGTAATGATGGATCGTCACTTCTAACATCAAAAGCTGTCTGGTTATGAAAGGGGAGTCGGGTAGCCTAGTGGTTAAAGTGTTTACTCGTCATTGCCTCAAGACATGGGTTTGATTGTGATTTAGACAATAGTCAAATGTAACATATGTTATATTTAGGCTTGGACTTTCTCAGCACACTTCTCAGATTGGTACAGAAAGTACATGATTTAGACCAACAGTTGTCAGGCTACCATTTTTGTGGAAAAGTGGTGGCTGAGTGGGTTAGATGTCTGACTTTGTGTGCAGGCAATATAAGTATTTATTATATAAGAATCTGTACTTCTAAAAAGTGTAATTCCAAATATAATATATGTTACTGTTCAATGCAGTGTTAAAGCCAACTCCCTCACTCGCTCACAACAGGGGGCGGGTGGTAACCTAGTGGTTAATGCATTCGCTCGTCACGCTGAAGACCCGGGTTTGATTCCCCACATGGGCACAATGTGTGAAGCCCATTTCTGGTGTCCCCTGCCGTGGAATGTTGCTAAAAGCAGCATAAAACCAAACTCACTCACTCACTCACTCGCTCACTCACTGACAACAGGCAGGCAAGACAAAGCTGTAACAGTTTTATTACAAGACAAGTGTTCTCATTAAAGAGTTCATCTTGTGGAAAACCATCAATACTAAAATTAAAAACTGCTTGCCACAAGCTACTGGTGACAGAACTCCCCAATATATTCAGTGTAGTGATTGTTATTACCTCAAGTGCTGGTGTATAAACCCGCTAGGTATGGAGACGATGATCAACATAAGGACCTGTATCATGAGTTTAGGAAGTGACAACCCAGAAATCTACACACCTGCGTTATTGACACAGTCCATATTAGCTAGGTCGGCGACACTCATAGTGATATAAGAGTTTATGTGAGCGACAAGTGTTTGCTTACAACCTTGCCGCTTGGTTATTGTTGAGTACGACCTGAAAAGTAGTCAGGGACCCGCTCTCATTCTGAAGGTATGGCTGAAGTGTTTTGGGTAAAGAGTGTCAGGCCAGCCAAAGCATCATTGTGTTTCTCATCTACAGAGTGAGTGAGTAAGTTTAGTTTCACGCCGCTTTTAGCAATATTCCATAAACAACACGCTTGGGGACACCAGAAATGGGCTTCAAACATTGTACCCAAAGGGAATCAACCAGGGTCTTCTCGGGTGAAATAACACTTCTCATCTAACAGAGGGGCGCGTGGGGTAGCCTAGTTGTTAAAGCGTTTGCTCGTCATGCCGATGAATTGGTTTCTATTCCCCACATGGGTACAATTTGTGAAGTCCATTTCTGGTGTCCTTGCCATGATTTTGCTGGAATATTTCTAAAAGCAGCTTAAAACTAAACTCACTCATTCACTTACCTCCAGAGCTTCTGAAGGAGTAGGTGGAAGAAACTAACTAGAAAACAATTCTGGCTGAAGAAAAATTTGAACATTGAGCTTGTTTAAAACTACTCTTCAGAATAATTACAGAAATAAACACTTTTGGGTTGAAGGTTTAAAGTTTGAACATTGACATTGCCTGAAATTGTTGTTTAGAAGAACTATCACTCAAAATTGGTTAAGGGACACCAGCTTCTTTCATGTTACTCCAGGTAATCTGTCATGAAAGGTAGTGATGTAGTCTTGCTCATCCTTATGAAGCCCATTTTTAGTTCCCCCCTGCTGTGATATTGCTGGAATATTGCTAAAATTGCTTAAGATCGTACTCACTCATGTCAGATGACAGATTCACTAATGTTATATGCGAAACATTGTTGTGCTATGTTTTCTTTTATTTAGCATATCGCTAGATGAAATATTTTGTATATACTATTGTCATATGTTGGTGAGATATGTCATGTCTAAGGCACTGGAAGTTACGGTTAAGAGTTGTCCCTCTTTCATACCAGGATCCGCTGATGGTGGTTTGGATCCTTGATGTGCCTTGTGGGCATTTTTGGCTAATCATCAATGTACATTTACTTGAAATGAATATTAGGACATTTCTCCATTATTAGTGAGTGAGTTGGTTTTATGTCGCTTTTACAAGTATTCCAGCAATATCACGGCAGGGGAGTCCAGAAATGGGCTTCACACATTGTACCCATGTAGGGATCGAACCTGGGCCTTGTGACGAGCGAACGCTTTAACCACTAGGCTACCCCACCACCCCTTTCCATTATTAACTGAAATATTAGCCAAAACGATGTTAATCTAAACTCACTCAATTTGAGTTTGAGTATTGAGTTATGATTACCGGTAGATACAAATGGCTGAATGGCACCTGGCGACAAAGATTGTTGTAAAAAAAAAGTTTAAATGTCTCTGGCTGGCTATAAGCTGTTGAAAAGAGTTCACAATATGAACTATTTTCTTTCTACCTGTGAAATGAACACTTCAACTATAAGCATGTGTATGGCGTTCATACAGCTTTGCTGTTATATCTCATTTGTTCCTGGTAGCCATGATGTCTGTAAGCCTTGGGCTCAACTCAAAGGTAGCTAAGAGGACACTCCATTACAGAATGGATCACATTGTCCAAACTTTTTAAATGCTCTGATATATACATAAAAACATCAGAGCATTTAAAAAGCAAAACTTTATGAACGCCTAATACATAAAGACATATTTGTAAACCAAACAGACAGTTATCGTCAGTGGGATGGGTCTGTACAATAAGCCACTATGTCCAGTAATGCCAATATGTAAGTATATATTGCAAGTGTATTTCCTATTCAGGGATAGTAAATAGCCTCTATTGTGGGTATAAATCTCGCTGATATCTTGCCGATATCGCTCAGTAACATCAATAATAAATCTGTCATTTTCAGGCTACATTAAGTCCAGATAGAGGTGGGGAGGTTTATATTGCTTGAGTTAAACTGACATTGTCACTGATATGGCAGATTTCAATGTGGGCTTCTCTGGTGTAGTGATCATATACAGGTCATACATTTCATAACTGATATATATACGCCAGATATATTGAAATCAATAATGGCACATTGCACATGTACAATTAAGAAAAGGGTAGGTTAAGATCGACATGTGAAGCTATATTTGAATACATTCAAGGAGTCGTTGATAATAAACTTATTTTTAGTGTACATTAAAATGAAAAATTTATGAATACTTTATTGACAGAAGTATTATTAGTCTGCCTTACAATGGCAACTCAACACATCAGCTGTAAATTGTCCCCCGCCGCAACGCGGAACGGGGGACTATGTATTCAGCGGCGTCCGTACGTCCGTCCCGATTCTTGTTTACGCGATATCTCATGAACTGTTGCACCCAATGTCTTCAAATTTGATGACAGCCTACATTGGGGGATTATGCAGACACCAGTCGATTTGGGTGACCTTGACCTTATTTTCAAGGTCACCACGACACTGACCACTTTTCAAACTGTTGTTAACGACCTTGATATCTCATGCACTGTTGTACCCAGTGTCTTCAAATTTGGTGACAGCCTACATTAGGGGATTATGCAGACACCACTGTATTTAGGTGACCTTGACCTTATTTTCAAGGTCACCACGACACTTTGAACACTTTATAAACTCTTCTTAACACGCATCTCATGGATCACTGTTGTACCCAATGTCTTCAAATTTGGTGACAGCCTACATTGGGGGATTACGCAGACACCAGTTGATTTTGGGTGACCTTGACCTTATTTTCAAGGTCACCACGACACTTTTCACACTTTCAACTCTTGTTAATGCGATATCTCATGGACTGTTGTACCCAATGTCTTCAAATTTGGTGACAGCCTACATTGGGGGATTATGCAGACACCAGTCGATTTGGGTGACCTTGACCTTATCTTCAAGGTCACCATGATACTTTGACTGCTTTTTAAAGGCGATATCTCATAAAACATTGCACCCAATGTTTTCAAGTATGTTGACAGCCTACACTTGTTTTACATCAATCAAGAGTTACTTATGTGTAGTGTCAAAAAGTCATATTAAATAATTAGAGATTCAATTTTAAATTATACCCATTGCCCAGTAAAGTTTACAGTGAGTGAGTAAGTGAGTTTAGTTTTTACGACGCATGGAATGACTCAGCAATATTCCAGCTATATTCCATTCCATCTTGAGGTGACTGGTGTTGGGGTTTGTCGTTCCGGTCTTTGGGCTCGGGTCCATGTCCTGTGGCTTCCGTCCAGCCTTGTGGCGTATTGTTATTGGTGTTCCGTTGTTTCTTCGATTCCGATTATGATTGCTTGGTCCGTTCCAGTCCTGCGGTCGATTATTTCCGGTGGTGGGCCCCGTGCTTATGCAAGCTGTTTGTCCATGGGTTGTGGGGATTCTGGTCTTCACTGTTGTTCGGGCCCTCCGTTGTGTTGACCGCCTATCCGTTGCCGGTCTTTCGGTCGGTGATTCTTCACCTCTTTCCATTCCTGTATTTCAAATGCGTTCCAGTCCTTGGTGTCCTGTGTTCCTCCATTCTTCCAGCTATTTCCTGTCCATGTGCGTTTCATGCTTATTTTGTTTCGTGCTTGTCCGTTTCTTCGTGCCTTTACGTCTCGGTTGTGGTCTCCGTTCGTTTCGTGCCGATTCCGTTTGTCTTCCTGTTTCATTGCCTTGGTTCTCCGTGTGTCCATTCATGCCTCCGGTATTCGTTTCGTATTTGTGCGTTCCGTGGTCATTTGTTCCGTTCTTCCGTTTCCTTGTTCATGATCTGTGCGTTCGTGTTCTTCGTTTCGTGTTCTGTGCGTTTCGTGTTCTTCCTTCGTTCCGTGTTCTTCCGTTTCGTGTGTGCGTCAGTTCGTTCGTGATTCGGGATCGGGATCGGTCGTGTGTGGTTCGTGTGGTTCGATTCCGGGCTTCCCGGCGGCTGTTGTGTCGTTGGGGTCGTGGATTGGCGGTCGGTTCCGGACGTCGATTTGTGGTGGGGCTGGTCGTCAGTCGTTGTCCGGGCGTGGTGTTCGGGTGTCATTCGGCTGGGTTGGCTGGCTGGGTTTCCTGTGCGTATTGGGGTGTTCCATCTGTTGGTTGTGGGGATTCCGTTCCGGGTCAGTCAGTTGATCTGTCAGGGGATCCATCATGGGTGTTGGTCTGTTGGACCACAGATGTCTGGGCCTCCTTGATCTTGTGTCCTGTCTCGTCCTGTCCTCCGTTTCAGCCAGGTCTGGCCTGTTGACCGGCTCCGTTCCAGTTTCCACCGTACGTTGTGTGTCCTGTTGTCAGGCTCGGCCGCCCGGGTGTTGATTGTTTCCTCGGTCCCTGTGCGGGTTCCTGTTTGTGTTCGGTGGTTTTGTCCGTCTTTGTCGGTTTTGTGTGTTCGGGTTGTCGATTCAGTGTGTCAGATCCGTGGCCGATCCACGTTTTTCCTGTTCATTTCACGTTATTGGTCGGTTCCGGTGGGGCTTCCTGCTGTTCGGCGTTGTTGTTCCCGGGTCGGTCCTGGATGTCTTTGGGCTCCGCCCATGGGTCCATCGTTGGGGCCATGATGGTCGATTCCGGCCGCGTTTCGTTGCGGGAATGGGGCTAAATGGTCTCGGCCTTTGATCCGGCTGTGTTGCTCGTTGGAATGTCGGGTCCGGGTCCTGGCGTTTCCGTGGCGTTCGGGCCTGTGGTGGCTGTGGTTGTCCATGTCGCTGGGGTATTCGTTTGGCTCACCGGGGCGGCGGTGGTCCGGGGCCACGCGTCGTCCGGTTGTTTCCCGGGGTCAGCCGGCTGTGTGTTGTTGGCCATTCAAATCAGTTGTTTCCTTTGTTCGATTGATTCGCTCGGCAATGTTCCGTTGTTTGTTGGAATCGTGGGAATGTCGTGTGCTGATCCTCCGTCGATCGGTGCTCCGTTCGGCTGTTCACTGGGTGGGTTTGATCATGGGGTCGCCCGATCGCGTTGTGGTTGGCGGTGTGGTCTTCGGCTTCGGCCATATGGTTGGGTTTCGATGGTCGGCTATTCCGGGATGGGTGCTGTCGTCCGGAACCATGGTCCTCTGTGTGCCGCTGGTCCGTTTCATCCGGTCCGTTGGTGATTCGTGATCCACCTTTT